>NC_133408.1:114895000-115520000 GCF_049350105.2 Macaca mulatta
AGACTGTCTCTGGATTGCTCTCAGGATGTAGCAATGGAGTGAAACCTGAAGCATGTTTTCTCTGGAAATTCTACTTCATTCTGATTTGAATGAACTTGTGTGAACTTAAAGCATCATTCAGCTTTGAGGTTCCTGTCCCATGCAGAAACCTAACATTTGTTGAGTTCCACAGAGAGAAGAGAGATTTAAGCTCTTATATATTTCTTAGTTTTCTCATCTTGGAGCATAAGATATTGTAGTGGAGTCTCGGATGGATTAGTGGCAGTGAGGGACAAGTTCCATATTCAGCAGTCTGCTTCTCTGCTACCTTTGGATTAGGAAAAGAACATTTTTGATTACAAAATGTTCTTTTGTAATTTTGATTAGGAAAAGAACATTTTTGATTGCAATATGTTTGTTTGTTTATATTTTTTCTTCTGAGATTCTTGAATTTATCTGATTTAAAGGCATTTTCCTGCTACTATTCCTAAGAGTCATTGCTAAAACATAGTTTATTTTATTATAGAAACAGAGTAAGCTAATTATCTCCTGAGAACTTGCTATAATTTTAAGGGTTATGCACAAGATGTTAACTAATCACACAGCTCCCAGATATTTGTAACATGCAGTGTGACTCTGAGGTTGCATTTACATGAGTGCTAGGCATGACTTATGATGTGTTGTTTCTGGTGCTGCATGGAAGAAAAAATAGTACATTATGCAGGGTTAAATTCACAATACTTTACATGTCTTATTTCAGATAGAATAGAAGTATATATTATTTTATCACAATTCAACAATTCACAGCATTTTCTAAAAATTAATATTTTTGGCCAGGCACGGTGCCTCACACCTGTAATCCCAGCACTTTGGGAGGCCGAGGCGGAAACATCATGAGGTCAGGAGTTCAAGAAAAGCCTGGCCAATATGGTGAATCCCATTTCTACTAAAAATACAAAAATTACCCAGGCACAGTGGTGGGTGCTTGTAATCACAGCTACTCGGGAGGCTGAGGCAGGAGAATTGCTTAAACCCGGGAGGTGGAGGTTGCAGTGAGCTGAGATTGCACCACTGCACTCCAGCCTGGGTGACAGAGCAAGACTCCGTCTTGGGGAAAAAAAAAAAGGAAAATTAATACTTTTAGTTTAAAAATATTTATAAAAGAGAAATTAGTTGCCAGTTGCAAATATAATGTAAACTAATGCAAACTAATATGAGTTAATATACATGTGTTAAAATAAATATCCTTTTAAAATCAGATCTTAAAATAATGTCAGTAATGTGAATAGGGAAACCTAAGGCTTATTTTTTCAAATCTTACGTTGAAGTCAATGTAATTGCTGCTAATAATAAGAAATCTATTAGAACTGTTCAGAATTGTCAGATTAAAATGAAAAATATGTAGAACTGATGCATTTGATTTGCAGACCTGTTAACTAGATATCTTTATGTCAAGGGTAGTTCTTTTTTAATTTGTACATTTTCTTTAAAAGATGTCTACATTCACTATGTTTATTTAGTCACTATCTATTCATTCTGTAATGCTTTTCGTTTCACATATTCTAACCAACGATTAAATTTTTGCTGCTTATAGTCCTAATAATAAGTTTCAAGGTCTTAAATAAAACAGGAAATGAATCTCTAGCCATTACCCTCAAAAATCTATCTGAAGCTTGAATATGGCTACTTTCCTATTTTCATTGAAAACTTCTCTCAAAATATGTGTTACATTTTCTTGTTTCTTTACCTCCATCTCAAATCATGTTTTCTCTGTTTTGAGTATTTTCCATTTTTAAAAATGTTTTTATATCCTCTTTCTCTCTAGAAGACAAGTACTCTTTTTTATTCTTTTTTTGTTTTTATCCAAAGCACTAACTACACTAGCTTGCAAATAACACTTGTTCAAAAATTACTCATGGGTAGAAAAAGAAAGATAAAGATCTTTCTGCTTTGAAAGAATTTTGGCCTGATCTTGGTAAGGTTTAAGTCACTTTGGGTACTGCTTTAGATTCCTACTTGTGTCCTCAAAGAACTGAAGATCTTTCTTATTCTTCAAATATGTTATTCAGGAATCACAGAATCCAGAGAGAAATCAAATCTCTTCACTTAAATGGCTTTTTTTCCTTTTATCTGAAATTTACTATAGCTTATTTTTTGTTACTAATACAAATAATTGCTTGCAATTTTAAAATGAATTAGAAAATTATTTTTTATTCTTCAATAAAACAATATCTTATCAAGCATATGAGATCAAAATTCTGCATTGGTTTAGTAACATACCTTTTCTCCTGCCTATTTTTAAACAGAGCATTTTTGTAGTATATACATACTAGAGTCAATTAGGAGATGTAATGCAGAAGTATAACAATATTATTTACAAGTATAGTTATGTACTTACGGCTCAAGTAAATACACTGAGAAAGAACCAGATAATTTATTACGCTAAGGCAAATGTGTACTTACATTTCCTCTTTTATCCTTCATAAAAATGTTCAAAAATGTTTGTATTAAGAAAAATATTCAGAGTATACCTTCATCTAAGGTAAATCTCTTTATTTAATGTTCCTTTGAGGCTTCCTGTTTGTAGCTTAGTATGTCACCTTAGAAGTATATATATTGTATGGATTATAAGATTTTAATATGTTTTTTACTTACAAAAATGATATCTCTTTTTTCATCACGCTCACTTTTTTTAAATGAGGAATTTGGCATAAAGTCTTTTCAGCTTGTTAATGTCTACGACATGGAGACTACGCGAAGTTATTCTAGGTATAACTACAACGAGGAACCGTGTTGCCTAAAACAAACACAGACTTACGTTTAAGTCTTTAATCCACCTTGAGTTAACTTCTTTATAAGTCTGTAAGGAAGGGGTCCAGTTTCAGTTTTCTGCATATGGCTAGCCAGTTTTCCCAACACCATTTATTAAACAGGGAATCCCTTCTCCATTGCTTATGTGTGTCAGGTTTGTCAAAGATCCGATGGTGGTAGATGTGTGGCATTATTTCTGAGGCCTCTGTTATGTTCCATTGGTCTATATATCTGTTTTGGTACCAGTACCATGCTGTTTTGGTTACTCTAGCCTTGTAGTATACTTTGAAGTCAGGTAGCATGATGCCTATAGCTTTGTTCTTTTTGCTTAGGATTGTCTTGGGTATATGGGCTCTTTTTTGGTTCCATATGAACTTTAAAGTAGTTTTATCTAATTCTGTGAAAAAAGTCAATGGTAGCTTGATGGGAATAGCATTGAATCTATAAATTACTTTGGGCAGTATGGCCATTTTCACAATATTGATTCTTCCTATACATGAGCATGGAATGTTTTTCCATTTGTTTGTGTCCTCTCCTATTTCCTTGAGCAGTGGTTTGTAGTTCTCCTTGAAGAGCTCCTTCATGTCCCCTGTAAGTTGTGTTCCTAGGTATAAGAGTTCTGCACAGTAAAAGAAAAATATCATCAGAGTGAATAGGCAACCTACAGAATGGGAGAAAATTTTTGCAATCTATCCACTAGACAAAGGGCTAATATCCAGAACCTACAAAGAAACGAATTTACCAGAAAAAAATAATCCCATCAAAGAATGGGCAAAAGATATGAACAGACACTTCTCAAAAGAAGACATTTATGTGGCCAACAAACATATGAAGAAAAGTTCATCATCATTGGTCATTAGATAAATGCAATTCAAAACCACAATGGGATACCACCTCATGCCAGTTAGAGTGCAGATCATTAAAAAATCAGGAAACAACACATGCTGGAGAGGATGTGGAGAAATAGAAATGCTTTTACACTGTTGGTGGGACTGTAAATTAGTTCAACCATTGTGGACGACAGTGTGGCAATTCCTCAAGGATCTAGAACTAGAAATACCATTTGACTCAGCAATCCCATTACTGGGTATATACCTAAAGGATTATAAATCATTCCACTATAAAGAAACATGCACACATATGTTTATTGCAGCACTATTCACAATAGCAAAGACTTGGAACTAACTCAAATGCCCATCAAAGATAGACTAGATAAAGAAAATGTGGCACATATACACTATGGAATACTATGCAGCCATAAAAAGGATGAGTTCATGTCATTTGCAGGGACATGAAGCTGGAAACCATCATTCTTAGAAAACTAACACAGTAACAGAAAACCAAAAACCACATGTCCTCACTGATAGGTGGGAGTTGAACAATGAGAGCACATGGACACATGGAGGGGAACATCACACACCAGGGCCTGTCAGGGGGTTGGGGGGCTAGGGGAGGGATAGCATTAGGAGAAATACCTAATGTAGATGAGAGGTTGATGGGTGCAGCAAACCACCATAGCACATGTATACCTATGTAACAAACCTGCATGTTCTGTACATATATCCCATAACTTAAAGTGTGTGTGTGTGTGTGTGTGTGTGTGTGTGTGTGTGTGCGCGCGCATAAAACACAGACTTCTGGGAAGATCAGTTTACAAAAAGCAAAACAACATAACTCAAAACAAAAGACCCACAACTAAATTTGCTCACAACTCCCTTCTTTTGCACTATGCCCACCAAAACCATTCCATGTTCTAGCTTCAGTTTAAGTAGGGCAATTTCAGTTTCAAAGGTGATTCATTTATTATTCAAGGTTTCATGTGCTACTTCATTTTTTGGTGCTAATTCTGTCCACACTTAATCACTAAAGCAGCTCCTCCTTATTTCTCTTTCCTATTATCACCTAATCTAGCTACATTATGCCAAAAATAATACAAAACTGGCTTTTATATAATTTTCTGTGTGTTTTCAGAGAATTGACTGACACTCCTACCTGCAAACTGTCTGTTGGTTTTGTCCATTTCTTTAAAAATGGCCAAATGTTCACCCACCTAAGGATGTACAGGTACTTTGAAAAAAAGCAACAGCAATCAGCTTGCTTTAAGGCCTTCAACTTTTACATGCAGATAATGAGGCAGAGGTCAAACCATATAGGAAATGTCCTTCAGTTTGACAGTGCAAAGGTAATAGATCTTTCACAAACTGGTTCAACTGATGAGAAAACACAAGGTGACCAGATGTATATCTGTTTACTTTCATTTCCCAGCTATTTCCATGTCCTATGATGGGAACGGATGGAAAGTTTCATGTTATGTTTTGGCTTCTACTAAATTAGTCCTACTACTTCTGGAAAGAAGTCTTTTTCCGTCCCAGAAAAACAAACAAACAAACAACAACAACAACAAAATACATATTTTAACTGAGAAAGAAAACCGGAGCTAAGCCGAGAGCAGGATGAAAACAGCACAGTGGTTATAGATATCAATGTGTAAATATTTGAAAAATCTCCTTCAAAATTGGGTTAACTTGATTCATGCTTATAAACCTCGGATACATGTATCCCCAGATATATGCAGTATTTTGCAGAAGCATATACAGATCCATGGTGTAAATGTGGAATGCATCGTGGGAGAATCAGGAAAACAAAGTTTATGGAAAACTGGGCAATTTTATTGGTAATCTGTTTAAAATACTTTTAAAAATAAAAATTAGCAAAGATATGATGCCCACAAGTGGATTACTGAAATACCATCACCAAACAGGACATCAGGTAGCATAATGTGAGTAAGTAATAAAGTTCTCTTCATGACTGAGGCAGCCCTGTGGTGTTTTATAATAAAATAATTAGGTTCTGTGCAGCCTTATCCTGTTTTCACTCCTCTCTTTAAAAATTTGGTGCAACTCTGACTTTAGTTATCCCTAAGAAAGGAGAAATTGGACATGGCCAAGCCTCTGGGAGTTTCCTATGACCTCCACTGATGAGATTAGGAAGATTTATTTTGGCATCTCTGCTTTTCCCTTTAGAGTGACCAGTCAGAAACTGGTGTCTAGAACACTGTGATGACGATGAAGTAGGAGACCTCTTGTCACTGCATTTCTAGAGCCTTTATGTTGCTTCCTCTTCCTTAGTGGCTTATAAGCAGAGAGACTGTTCATTCTGTGGCAGATGGGGGAGTGAAAGGGGTGCAGGGCCAACAGAAATGTTCTAGGAAAACTGGACCA
Organism: Macaca mulatta; assembly: GCF_049350105.2. Taxonomy (NCBI): domain Eukaryota; kingdom Metazoa; phylum Chordata; class Mammalia; order Primates; family Cercopithecidae; genus Macaca; species Macaca mulatta. The sequence continues at coordinate 114,901,012 of NC_133408.1, forward strand.
AATTTTCATAATAGGTAACGGGGAAGTTTGTAAAGGAAGAATTAAAGTTTGAGTTAATTTGATACATCAGTTTTAAGGGTGCTTCTTGGGGCAATATATGTGAGAATAGAAGAGCCTGATTTCATACAGTGTGTCAGTTACCAAAGCATGTAGCAGAAAATGCCAAAATTACATCAGGCTTAACATAGGGCACACAATCTCAAAAACATTCAGCAATTTCCATGGGAGTATTTTAATTTACTTTTCCAAGACTCGGGGTTGCTCTTTTACTCTCTTTTACCTTTAGGAGTTTCTCAATGAGAATTGTACATATTTAGAAACTTCTGGGAGAAAAAGGGTGACTCCTACACTGCTGTATGTCATCAGTGATTAAATAACTCATTAATGTAGCCTTTGCATAATTATAAATGGGCAACTGGTCATTTGAATTAATGTCTTCACTATTTGGTTAAAACAGAATTAGTTAAATAATAAAAGTTCCTTTCAGATACCATAAGGCAATAAGAAAAATTTTACAAAAGTAAATTTTGATATAATAATGTTTAATTAATGAAAAGTTAAGAAAACAAAAGCTATGACTTCTTTTTCTTGGAGCAGAATTAAAACATAAAAATTATAATTTCTCTTGATATATATACATTATGATATTTTATTTACATAGAATTTCAGACTTACAGGGAAACTACTAAATATATATATGATGCTAATTTTTGTGTTAGCCTCAGCACAGCTGCTTTAAACATAATTTTTATGCAGCAGTACCACATACAATGTGTTGATAATTTATTTTTCTAAATTACACATATACAAAATAAGTTTACTTCAAACTGTTTTTATTTCTTCCTCATCTCTGTATATTGTCCTTTGTTATATTTTTAAATTTATAATTTTTCAAAGTAAATTTACTTTCTTCTTGAGATAATAAAGGTATCAAATTGAGTATAAAGAATATTCTTTGTGGCCGGGCGCGGTCGCTCGTGCCTGTAATCCCAGCACTTTGGGAGGCCGAGGTGGGCGGATCACGAGGTCAGGAGATCAAGATCATCCTGGCTAACACGGTAAAAGCACGTTTCTACTAAAAATACAAAAAAAAATAGCCAGGCATGGTGGCGGGTGCCTGTAGTCCCAGCTACTCGGGAGGCTGAGGCAGGAGACTGGCGTGAACCTGGGTGGCAGAGCTTGCAGTGTGGCAGAGCTTGCAGTGCGCCACTGCACTCCAGCCTGGGTGACAGAGTGAGACTCCACCAAAAAAAAAAAAAAAAGGAATATTCTTTGCAAATGATCTTAAATAATTCAAGAAAATTCAGTTTTGAAAAATGAATATTAGTTAACTACTACAAATATTTTAGAAGTAAACCTCTAAGGTTCTCAGAACAATTCCAAAAGGGGACTTGTATAAAACAAGTGCTTTTGACATTTTTCTAGTTTCAGTTTCATCACCTGTGAAACTGAATTAAACATTTTTACCTCATAGGATTCGGTTGAGGGGCTGATGGAGAAATACAGGTCATTATTTTTATGTCTGACTTAATGGTCATTTTGTAGCTGAATCAGTGCCCTGAGGAAAAGGAATCTGGTATAGATGGAAGTTATTGTTGTTAGGAGAAGGTTACAAGTTTGGAGTCATGGGGCATTAAAGTGGGTATCCTTTGTGCACGTTATTCCCTTTGCCTTGATGCTTTCTCCCTTTCCTTCCTAGGCCAACTCTGACTTATCCTTTAGTTTGGCTGAGGCATCACCTCAACTGGGAAGCATAGTCTTGTGAGATAGATTGTAGTAAATTAGTTTGTATGTGTGCCTGTAGTATGACATGTATTCTCCTATCACAACATAGCGGACGTATGTCTTCACAATGTTTACCATACGTGTTGTGCTTACCTAGCTCCTTAATTAGAATTTGGGCTCCATATTTTACATTGCAGGATTTTCAATTCTATTACCAAAATGTAGTGCCTTAATTCTGAACTATTTACAATTCCATCATTCTAATAACCAGTGAGCTCCTGCTATGTCAGACATTCTACTAGGCTCACTGCACCTGATAAATCTAAAGCACAGACTAAATCTTGTTCTTGAAGAAGTGTATTGTAACTACATAGAACAATAAAGATAAAACGATCATACTAGTGACCTAGAAGCGAGCAGGACAGTCCCCAGTGTTGTGAAATTGCTTCTAATGGACTCAGGGAATTCCCAAGCAATCAGAACACACATATGCTACAAACGAGCAGCAGGTGTTCCCCCCTGCATATCCCTACCAAGTGAGCATATTTTCATGTTCTTTTTTTCTCTCCCTCTGCCTCAAAATAGGTTATTTTTTTCCATCACAGTAGAATTATGCCTTCCAGAGAAGCCCTACACATGAAAGAATTAAATACAGGATAAGTGCAGGTTGTTAAATGAATCTGTACTCCAAAAACAACATGAGGTGAGATTTCTGCCAAAAAGAAGCACTAAAAACAAAACACAAAACAACCAGGGAAACTTCATACAATGTTTACAAAGTTGAAAGTTGAAGTATTACTGTGTAATATATTTTCTAAATACAATAATCAAGGCAGAAATAAATAAGATCATGTAGGTTAAGATTTGTGCATTAACTCTTAGAGCTTTCATTACTTGTCAAACTTTCTGGAATGCTTCTTATTGCACAGAATGATCCATGTGGAAAATAAAAAATTTGTAAAATATGGTTTATCAGGTCTAAAATATATTTCTTAATAATATGATATGCTTACGGTAGAAAACTTAGAAAATTCAATGAAAAAAATGCCTATATTCTGACCACACAAAACCAATTACTGTTAACACTTTTGTTATATCAAATCCATTAATTATTTTCTATGCATAATATTTGTTTTGATATTTTTACATAGTTAGTTTATGCCCACCCAAAGGTTCATTATATGTTTGAGTTATATTATGTTTAATTATAGAGAGCTCAAATATTAACTACACTTACCAGAGATATTACAGGCCGCAGAAAATGTTAAACTTTCCTCCCTCATTGAGTACCAACGTACATTTGAATAATGGTTTTACAATTTATTTTGACTTGTTTATTCTTCATAAAAAAAACTTGAGAAATAAGAATATCCCCTTTCTTCAGGTGTGTCTACAGAATCAAGTGACTTACAAAGATCACTCATTCTAGTCTAATAGGTAGAGTAAGAGTGAATGTATTGTCCCCAAGGTCCTCCTTCAGAGTTTTCGCTGCTACTGCACAGATTTTTTTTTTCTTTTGGAAAAGGCCCCGGTGTGTGATGTTCCCATCCCTGTGTCCATGTGCTCTCATTGTTCAACTCCCACTTATGAGTGAGAACATGTGGTGTTTGGTTTTCTGTTTCCATGTTAGTTTGCCGAGAATGATGGTTTCCAACTTCATCCATGTCCCTGCAGAGGACATGAACTCATCCTTTTTCATGGCTGCATAATATTTCATGGCGTATATGTGTCACATTTTCTTTATCCATTCTATCATTGATGGACATTCAGGTTGGTTCCAAGTCTTTGCTATTGTGAATAGTGCCACAATAAACATACATGTGTATGTGTCTTTATAGAATGATTTATAATCCATTGGGTATATACCCAATAATGGGATTGCTGGGTCAAATGTATTTCTAGTTCTAGATGCTTGAGGAATTGCCACACTGTCTTCCACAATGGTTGACCTAATTCACAGTCCCACCAACAGTGTAAAAGTGTTACTATTTCTCCAGATCCTCTCCAGCATCTGTTATTTCCTGATTTTTTAATAGTCGCCATTCTAACTGGTGTGAGGTGGTATCTCCTTGGGGTTTTGATTTGCATGTATCTAACGACCAGTAATAAGCTTTTTTTCATGTGTTTGTTGGCTGCATAAATGTCTTCTCTTGAGAAGTGTCTGTTCATATCCTTCGCCTACTTTTTGATTTTTTTTTTTCTTGTAAATTTAAGTTCCTTGTAGATTCTGGATATTAGCCCTTTGTTTAACAGATAGATTGCCAAAATTTTCTCCCATTCTGTAGGTTGCCTGTTCACTCAGATGATAGTTTCTTTCGCTCTGCAGAAGCTCTTTAGTTTAATTAGATCTCATTTGTCAATTTTGGTTTTTGTTGCCATTTGCTTTTGGTGTTTTAGTCATGAAGTCTTTGCCCATGCCTATGTCCTAAATGGTATTGCCTAGGTTTTCGTATAGGGTTTTTATGGCTTGGGGTCTTATGTCCATCTTGAGGTCTTTAATCCATCTTGAGTTATTTTTTTATAGTGTAAGGAAAGGGTTCAGTTTCAGTTTTCTGCATATGGCTAGCCAGTTTTCCCAACACCATTTATTAAATAGGGAATCCTTTCCCCATTGCTTCTTTTTGTCAGGTTTGTCGAAGATCAGATGGCTGTAGATGTGTGGCGTTATTTCTGAGGCCTCTGTTCTGTTCCATTGGTCTATATATCTTTTCTTTTACATTTTCTAGTTGAATAAAAACATTTCAGATTAATATCCTTTCAGAACTAGAATACGATGAAGTCTCCACAAAACGACGGAAGTCTTAAAGTTGAAAATGTCTATTTTCTATTCAATAGTATAAAAATCTACCATTTAAATATTTGAGATACTTGAGATTAAAGTACACATTTGGAAAATCCTAAGATACCAAGAGTTCAGAGGGGCTAGATGGGATCTGAGAACTGCTAGGACAAAAGATGAAGACTGCTAGCGCTCGCTCCTGATCATGTGTGAGTGCTAAAACCCTCCTCTTCTTTGTCATTTGTGTGAAAGTGACTAAAATATTAACATAGAACTGTTGTGAGTACACTTGGTAAATTATCTCAAGATCAGAACCTATATAACCTATATCAAACCTCCTATTTCTGAGGAGATATTAGTCTGGAGTTCTGTCAGATTTCCACGGTATGGGGAATTACATGTGGTAAATAAACCATCTGGAGATTCTATTGGACAATGATCTCAGTTTTCACTTATATCACTTTTATTATATTATTTATATCAGAACCTAGAGAACAAAACAGAAAGGCAGACATGGACAGTCAAAACAAATATTATATCTTCAATATTGTATTTGTTTTCTTACTTATCATGATGAGATTTACATGAACAACAATTTATGAACTGACATAGCCAAAGCTTCTTGTTCATCTTTCACTGGAGGGGAGGGAAGAGGGGTAGTAGATACCAGTCCTTTGTGTCACACTGAATCCCAACACCTGCCATGTTCTGCTACCTAAGCGTGTGTTTTTGGGTCACCCTCAGCCCTGCCTTCATCAGGGGGCGTAGGTCCAATCTGTATATATAGAGCGATGTAAAGCTTCAAAAAAATTGGCCCCCAGTCTTTTCTGCAACTTTAGCCTTCTTGGTTGTGGGAATACCAGAGGACTGGGCCCGAGTCCTGTTTTAATTTATTTGCCATGGCAGACTTGTCAATTGATCTGTCACCTCAGCATTCTATTGGAACTGATTGCCTTAAACATTAGGCTGAAAGAAAAGCAGCCTGGGAGGGGTATTTTATCCCTCCCAGGACAAAAAAAAAAAAAAATGTCATTGGCTATTCTCCCTTCTGGTGAGTGTAAACTTTGTGTGGAGTTGACTGTGGCTGATAGTATGACTATAAGGCAATGATCAAGAAAATGCTAATCAAGACATGCAGTATTGCTTCAATACCTCTTTCAATGACTAGAGAGCCTGGAGGTACAGGGAACCTGGAAAAAGAGGAAGAACAGTCCTCCATGGCTTATTCAATTACAGATCCTAGAGTCCATTAATATCAGTTAGTTCCATTAGTGGATATTTGATAGAGTTGCTCAATAGAGTACATCAGAAGGCTTAGGAGCACCATGATCAGGGTGGTTGTCTTAGTCTGTTTTCTGTTGCCGTAACTGAGTACTTGAGATGGGTAATTAATAAGGAAAAGAGGTTTATTTCTTACAGTTCTGGAAGCTTGGAAGCCCAAGAGCATGGTACTGACATCTGGCGAGGGCCTTCTTGCTATGTTATAACACAGAGGAGGGCATCACATGGTGAGAGGATAAGAGTGTGCTTGTCAGCTCAGATCTCTCTTCCTCTTCTTATAAAGCCACCAGTCAATCATGACCTTATCTAATACCAATTTCCTAATTACTTCCCAAAGGACCCACCTTCAAATACCATCAACATGTAAATTTAATGATTATGTTTCCAACATATAAAAGTTGGGGGACACATTCAAATCATAGGAGCAATATCACAGGACACACTGGGACGGTGAACATCTTTACCTATGTAACATCCAGTACTAAATGGCAGCCCTGGAAGTCTGAAAGATGATCTAAGGAGGCCACCATCTATGAAAGATGCCCCAAAATATTTGCAAAGCCTCGGTGATAATCCTTCTGAAGGGATCTAATGTCAAGATAGTAAGTGTGTAGCTGTTTCACACCTTCAGTAGTTTTAGGTTTTCCCTTTATGTAAGAAAAGGGACCATTTTTTTCTATTTGCAGAAATAGCTATAGCATCTGGCTTATATCCCAAACTAACCCTTTGCTAGAGATCCTGGGATTCTTCTGTCACTTCTATAATCTCCTACTTCCCCTATGGTTTTGTGAAATTGGAGTGCATTTATCTGTACACTTTCCAGGTTTAGGATGGACAGCACTGTTTCAACTGATATGTCATCTGGATACACAGGAGTTGGATAAAGTAACTTTAGTGATTGTGTTGTCTCATAACAGCCAGCCAGAGTCAGCAATGACTACAGATTTACATCCCCATGGTTCACAGAGTACATTCTGGACTTGGAGACTTCAACGGGTGTCAGGATAGTAGGAAGATAAGAAACATAATGAGGGCAAGAGACTGATTTCTCAGCACTGTGATTATACCATGCACTATTATTAAGGAAGGCTGGCAACCAAATAGGAATTTTCAGGATATTCTTGTATTTGGGCTCAGATAGCTTTAAGCAAAAAATCCAACCAGCTTTCCAAGTATTCTCTTTGTTTTTACTTTCAGTTTGACTATGATGTATTTAGGTGTGGATGTTTTTGTATTTATCCTACTTAGAGTTTACTGAGCTTCTTGAACATGTAAATTAATGTTTTTCATAAAGTTTGGCATATTTTTAGTCATTAAATCTTCAATTTTTGCCCTATCCCTCTTTTTTTCCTATCTTTTTCAGGAACTCTCATTTTGTGTATGTTGGTATGTTTGATGGGGATGCATAGGTATCTGTGGCTCTGGTCATTTTTCTTGAAACTTTTATTTCTTTCTCTGCTTCAGATTAAATGATTTCTACTGAAATATTTTCAAGTGTGATGACTTGACTCTTTCTTCTGCCATCTCAAATATGATTAGCTCCTGTAGGAACTTTTCTGTTTCAATTATTATATTCTTCAACTCCAGACTACTTCTTTTTTCGTTTTTAGATACAGTGTCTTGCTCTGTCACCCAGGCAGGAGTGCAGTGATGTGATCATAGCTCACTGCAGCCTCAAACTCCTGGGCTCGAGTGATCCCCCTACTTCAGCTTCCTGAATAGCTGGGACCACAGGTGCATGCCCTGAAGCCTGGTTAAAATTTATTTATTTATTTACTTATTTACTTACTTACTTACTTACTTATAGAGACAGAGTCTCTCTGTTGCTCTGGCTTGTCTCAAGCTCCTGGCTTCAAAGTACTCCTGAGTTTGCATTTGACTTTGTTTTATAATTTATACTTCATTATTGAAACTTTCTGTTTGATGTCTCATTTTCATACTTTCATTTAATTACTTAAAAATAACTTTCTTTAGTTCTTGAACATATTTATGAAAGCTTCTTTGAGATTTTTGTTTGCTAAACCTAACAATTGACTTCACTCAGAGACAGTTTTTATGTTTGCTCTTTACCCTTGGTATAGGATATACTTCTTTGTAATAGGTCTTAAGATATTTTTTTGGAAAACTGAAACCTTTATATAAAATATTACAGCAACTCTAGATTCTGATTGCTCAGGGGGATTGTTGTGCGTTTTCTATTTTAGTTTGTTTTATGTTAAATTGCCTAGACTAATTCTCTGCGATGTTATGTAGCATCTGAAGTCTCTGTTCCTTTTTTTTTTTATTCTTAGTTTTAGTTTTAAGCCTACTTTCTCGGGTGTTACTCCTCTGTTAGCATAGTTTAGTGTTCAATACCTGGATTATTATTAGTATTATATACATATCCTGATATATTAAGGCATGCACTCTTTGCTGATGAATCTGTGTACAAGTCAAGGAGCACAATTAGAGTTCAAGCAATTTGCAAGTCTTCCCAACTTTTCACATTGCACTGGATTTTTTCATATTTCATAAGCAAATGCAGAGTGTACCACATTTATCCAGGGATGTATGGATGGCTAGGGCTCTCTCCATTCTCTACTAGGTGTGCCATATAGTTTTCCAGACCACTAGAGATATTCGGGAAGTGTCAAATCCTACTTTGTTGGCCTCCTTTTCCAGATAACCCAGTTAAATGTCTGGAAGGTCTACCAATTTGCGGTTTTCCCTACCAAGGTTTTCAGTGTCAGAGTGCCTGCAATATTGACTTTCTCTGTTCATTTGCTGCTGAGATGACTACTGGCTCTGACAACACCTAGGTTTTTCTATGCTTTGCCTAAAATCATATCAACTCCCTCTGTGGTAATGTTCTCATATTAAGGGCTTGTCCTACCCTGTAGGGTACATTTTGTCACACTTGACAGAAGTAGGGTGAATGGGGAGGCAAATGGGAATAGCACTATGCTAAAATCCCACAAAATCTCATAGTTACTACATAAAGTTTAGTAGATATTCTTAAATAAATGATTTTCAGTTATGTCTATGCTTTTGATCAATATCCAGAGTCCTGAAATGGTTGCTTGTGACAATTTTTTTTAATTGTTGCTTTTTTGAGAGAGGATTTACTGAGCTACTTAAGCCATCATTTGAGAAGTTCTGTCTTTGGTTATTTTTAAATTGTAAATTGACAAATTATAGTTGTATATTTTTTATGTTTTAATTATAGTTGCATAAATGTATGGTGTTATGATTTATAAGCACAATGTAAGATAACTAAATCAATCTAATTAACACATCCATTACCTCAAAATCTTTTTATTCAATTCTTTACAAATTGCTTGATTTTTATTAACTTTTATTTTAAGTTCAGGGGTACATGTGCAGGTTTGTTATGTAGGTAAACTTTTATAAGACGCTTTTGGTGCTAAAAGAGAAATTCTGCTTGCTGTATCAACTGTCAAGGTTCAGGTAACCCAAGAACATGTTCACCAAGCGCTCTGAAATAGCATTTCCTGGGAAAAAATCATGGCAACAGGAACAATACCTGGTATAGAACCTCTATGACTTATTGCATTATGGAGCAACACACACAGAAGCTGGCTAGATATCTGACTTCAGTAGAGGGGACCCCAGATAGTTTCACAAAATGCTGCTGCTGTTTCTTCATCATCTTCTTAATTTTTTTAAATTAGGTGCTGGAGACAGAATTATAGCATTAACAACGATGAACATCTTTAGGTCTCTGGAAAAAGGATATTACATTGCAAAAGAGTTTTATTAGTGTATAGCCTTCCTATCAGCAAATTATGAAAGTGTTTATTTCAATAGGCACAAACCAGCTGAGACTGACAAAACAGGAAGGGATATGACACATCCAATAGGCCTAAAGAGTAACTTTTAAATTTACATTCCTTTGATTTGTAGTAAGAATAAAACCCAAATATTTGCCCTAGTTGCATTTTCTTTTCTGTGATTATTCTATTTTTTCTTTTGTCAATTTTATAGTTAATTTTTAAATTTACCATCCTACTAGATTAATCCTCTTATTTTTTTTGCTTTGTAAATCTGCTTATCTGGAAATTTTCAAGGTTAATTATACCAAATGGCCCACATTATACATTAATCATAATATTATTAAAATATATCTCAGCATGTAAAAACAAGGTACAAAAACATTTAAGTGCTTAAATTCAAGTATTTTTACTTGATTAGTATTAATCAGTCCATACTAATCGGCTGCTCTCTATTTCTGACAATAGCAGAATAAGATAAAGGAACAAATAGACTCTATCTTGCTATACGGTAATTAGATTCTGGTAGAGGTTAATTTTTATAAGAGGCTGTGATATGACCTTTAAATATCTTTAAAACTCTTTCTTCCTTGTTCTACCAGTGGCGTTTTTATTCTAGTAGGAGCTCTAGCACAGAATAATAAATATTTAGAAACATCATTTTATAAATTAATCAATAATTATCAATTGCAGCTAAATTTTACTGATACAAAAATATTTTCTGTTACTATTTAAAATCAACTAATTTCATTGTTTTGGTTTCCAATAAGGCCTTTACACATATGCCACTAACCTATGACTCTTCAATGTTTTTTCTTTATTTCTCACTGTCTATAAATATGCATAGTCTGCTTTTACAATAAACACACTGTACATAAATTATATGCCTCATTTTTTTCCAGTATGTTTAACCCATATAATTTATATAAATGTTATAATATTTGCAACAAATGTTATTTTTCTTGATGTCTAACATGGACATCTGCTTTACTGTAGAATCAAGGGGGCCAAGTCTTTGGCTGGGCATTCATCACCCCTACTGACTTGAAAAGGAACATTTAAAACTCATCCAAGAACATAATTTAACTCATCAAAATGGAATAGCCAAGAAGGTTTAGACCTTTATATTTGTGTGTCAATTTTTATTGTTTTATCAATAGCATAAACATTGAAAAGAAAAAAACTGGGACTACAGAAAACATGCAAATGATTACTATTTTAACTTATGATTAACTATTTTTTTTTCTTTTAGTGATGTTTCTACTCAAATGTCTCACTATCCTTAAGTCATATGCTATACCTATTTTATTATATTACCTATTTAAATTGAGCAAAAAATAAATAAAATAATTCTCTTAAGTTTTGCTTCCCTGATTATTCTTTTGGAAACAAAGTGTTTTCATAAATTTACCACCTTCCTTTTACATTTTTAATTTAAAACAAAGATTCTATATAAAAGCCCCTTATATTTACAGAAACAATTTGTTAAGTCTGTTTGGATGTAATCACTTAATTAGGTGTAGTTATTTGATTTTTAGTTATAGTCTTTCTTCATCCTTCTCTTTGGTTTTTCTCCTTCCCTCCTTTGCTTGCTCTGAACATACTATTCTATACCTAAGTACTTAATTTGATATCATTCTCCACAGGAATTATGGCATTTGAACGATACATTTCTTAACAGAAACAGCTTCACAAGCAGGAAAAGTAAATAAAAGATTTTTTTGTGCTTTTGTTTACCTACCCATATGTTGACTGGATGCCCTGATGTTATAAACAGATTGGATTCCAGTCATCTGCTAGATGGCTATGTGAAACTCAAAACTGCATTTTTCTCAGGTCTGAATTCCCAGGACAAGCTATAAAACTAATTTAAGGTAACCACACCTGGGAACAGAACTGATTTTAGCTATCCATAACCATTTTTATTACACTGTTCTTATCTCTACCTTTACATCTTTATTACATAACATAGTTATGTATTGTTGTATTTTCTTTGGAAGAGAAAGGTCAGTTGCTTCTGTACAGGATGGAGCTCTCAATTCAGACCTTCTTGGTACTTGCTTCCATGAGTGGTAGGGTATCTTATTGAGATAAGGGAAAGTGTTTTCCCTGGATAGCTCTCTCTTCTGCATTTATTTGCCCTATGGATGATTTTGCAGGGTTTGTTTTACAAAAAGATACATTTTAATTTCATAAAAGTCTAAACTCATGAAAAAGACCACACCTGGTGTGTATGGGTATGCAAATGACATGTAACGAGAAAATATGCCTTGAGGAAGGAAGTAAGAGAATGTTTTCAGGGACCAGTGTTCATGACTGGGGAAGACCATGTTCTACTCTGTCACAGCACTTTGGGCAATTAGAAAGAACTCAGAGAAGATGGCAGAATAAAGCAAGGGGGGTTGACCCCTGAGTTAAACCATAGTCTCAAAAACCAGGTAGGGTATATTGCCACCAAAACTTTGGGCTGCGATAACAGACACTTTATCATCAACTACTAACAACTGCCCACCAAAAAGCCTGCTTGACTTTCAGCACTGCCTAATATCCTGAGACTTTGGCATAATCCTAAGGGAAGCGTCAGTGAAAACTGGAAATAACTTGTCAGCATCTGAGGCTGCTCAATTCCCATTTCAATAGATTTAAAGAAAAAGCTTGTTATGCAAAAAGTAAAATTTTCTGGCAATGACCCTAGGCACTCAGTTCATGTTTTCTGCAAAATTGAGCAGGGACCTGGAAGTGATGCTTTCCTTTTTCCCATATGAAGGCATAGGCGTTTCAGCTCAGCTTCCCATGGAATGTATGACAATCACCTACTGGAAGAGGTGCCACTTCATCCAATAACCTCTAATTTCCCCCAGATTTCTCAAATATGGGGCAACTAGCTTTTCCAGACAACTATTATAAATAGCTGGTAACAAAAACCCTGGCAGTGACAATCTGATCATTGTTGCACTAACAAGGTTGTTATTATGCTTGCATTGTGAAAGAGAAAACAGCAAAGTGAAGGGCTCCAATTCTTGGAACAAAATCCATGCTTGATCTAGGTCTGACTTGTTCCCTATGAAAAGCAACAGGCTGGAGTTTTGATGGAACTCTGTTTTCCTGAACTTCACCTTATGAGTTTTCTTCTTCCCTAATAGAGCTAAAGCCTTGCCCATGTCCTGTGACATTGTACAAGTTCTTCTAAATAATTTTCATGTCCCAGATAAAACATACTACAAATGGCATTACTTCAGTGTTGTATTTCTGGTATAGCTTAATTTATGGACTGACATTTATCCTTGATACACACACACACACACACATATATACACACATACATATGCATATATACATATGTACATATCGTGCTTAAATATACATGAAATGCCGTAAATCAGAGTCTACCTAGTGGCTACACAAATGCATACATTTTACTAATTGGATACAGAATCCATTAAAACTCTTAAGAGATAAAAATTGAAAATATTTGTAGACAGAAGACAATCAGCCAATGAAACTGAGGTCTTTACCGAACCTTTAAAATAGAGATTGACCGAGAATGGTTTCTAGATTTTTAAAGTTAAAAAAAAAAAAGAGGAGGAGAAGGAAAAGAGGAAGAAGAAAGAGAAGGAGGAGAAGAAACATGGATAAAGATAAAATATGGCCCAAAAATTTAAAATATTTATCATCTGCCTCTTTACAAAGTTTAGCAAACCCTGCTTTAAAATAAAGAAAAACATTCTCATTATTTTAGATAACAACTTAGTATCTTCATAGGAATATATACGTGCATTTCATGGGAAAAATATTGATTATATTAGATGTAAAAAATTGTAACTTCATCTTATAAACATGAGAAACTGTAGAGCAAAATGGACCATGGTATGCAGAGCAGGTAGCCAACCCTAACTTTGAAAGCTAATTGGAGTTTCGTTAACAAATTCAATCACTGTACCCTCCAACTTTATAGATCTTCTGAAAATCATCAAAGCTCAGAAGGGCTCTCTCTTATGACCAGTGTGTAGATATTTTAAAATGCTATCTTGAAGAATCATGTTTCCCAATTATCATTCTTACAGCAATTCAAGGAATCTTTGGAAATATTGGGAGACATTAGCCTAGTTATGTTAGTTACACTTGCAACCAGTGTTTAAATCTAGCTTTAAATGACCTGGAGTTGATGTTAAAATAATTCCTTAAGCTTTCAAAATGTTTTTGCCCTGCTGGTTTTCTTGATAGTATCATCAGTTAGGATCTCCGAATGTGGTTCTTATCTGTTTCCCCACCTCCATTCTCACTCTCCTAACCTTTATGCTCCTTAAAGGGTAGGACAGTTTCTCACACTCCATTTATTATAATTAGTCCCAGGAAGCTTTGTTTCCAAATTACTAGACTAAAATTTTCTCCTTTATGTCTCCTTTGGGTGACCGGATCTGATAGCAAGGAAATACTCAAGTGAATAAACGGTTTAGTGTCTATCATTTGATTAATTAGGTACAAAGTTGAAGAATGATTTTATAGAACAATGACTCATGAATTGGAGTTTTTGTAAAATATTGCATCACTTTAAAATCTGAAGTATACTTTTTATTTAGAATAGTTTGGAAACACGCTGTTTGCTAAATAAAATTCAGTAATTACCCAGCTGACAAGGGATTACTAACCCGAATATATAAGGAGCTCAAACAACTCTATAGTAAAAAAACTAATAATGTGATCAAGAAATTGGCAAAGGATTTGAATAGACATTTCTCAAAAGAAGACAAACAAATGGTAAACAGGCGTGTGAAAAGGTGCTCAACATCATGATCATCAGAGAAATGAAAATCAAAACTACAATGAGATATCATCTCACCTCAGTTAAAATGGCTATATCCAAAACCCAGGCAATAACAAATGCTGACAAGGATATGGAGAAAAGGGAACACTTGTACACCGTTGGTGGAAATGTGAATTAGTACAACCACTATGGAGAACAGTTTCCAGGTTTCTCAAAAAACTAAATATTGAACTACAATATGATTCACCAATGCCACTGCTGGATATATATCCAAAAGAGAGGAAATCAGTATACTGAAGAGATACCTGCACTCCTATATTTGTTGCAGCATTGTTTACAATAGTTGAGATTTGGAAGCAACCTAACTGTCCATCAACAGATGAATCAATAAAGAAAATGTGGTACATATACACAACGAAATACTCTTCAACCATAAAAAGAATGAGATTCAGTCATTTGCAACAACATGGATGGAACTGGAGATTATTATTTTAAGTGAAATAAGCCAAGCACAAAAGACAAACATCGCATGGTCTCATTTATTTGTGTGATATAAAAATCGAAACAATTGAACTCATGGAGAACTCATAGAGAGTAGAAAGATGATTACCAGAAGCTGGGAAGGGTAGTGGTGGGGTGGGGTTGATGGAGGTCGGAATGGTTAATGGCTACCAAAAAAAGAAAAATTAGAAAGAATGAGTATGACCTACTATTTGGTAGTACAATATGGTGACTACAACCATTAATACCATACTTGTATATTTTAAAATAACTTGAAGAGTATAATTGGATTGTTTGTAACCAAGAGGGTAAATGCTTAAGAGGATGGGTATCCCATTCTTTACGATGTGATTATTACACATTGTATGCCTATATCAAAACATCTCATGTACCCCTAAATATATACACCTACTATGTGCCCACAACATTTTAAAAAATTCAGTAATTGCTTCAGGCCAAAAGTGTATCATCAATGGTCATGTATTTTAGTGCACAGAGTACTTTAACAGATTATTATATTAATAGCTTTTAAAGTCTTTTCACATTTCGAGGTATAAACTTATTTTTGATAAACAGAAAGTGAGTCATTGTGATAGAAACTGACTCATTAAGGTCCACTTGGAAGATCAAGAACCTAACTGTGGAAGTTTAAAATTTGATTTTTTTTTTTCTCAGAAAAAGATGTTAAATATTTAATTGAGATTTAGCAGATATTTCAGTTTAATAATGTATATAATTTTGCCAGTAAGGAAGTTGGATTGTCACATTTTTCTATAAGTCAGTCAGTTAAAACAAAATTAAGTCAATTAATAATACTGAACTTTTAAATATTGTCTCTAGGTTGAGACTATAAATCCAATTGACTCACTGTAAATGAAAATGCAGGTTTATGATGTCAGTGCCACTCCAGAATTCTCCACAAACTTCCAGATTTGCTGTACATCAGGTAACATAAAACTGTTCTTAAATTTGAGGGTGAAGATCAAATATTTTTTATTTTTGGAACCCTTTCGATACTATATTAACTCAACACAGGAAGAGGTGCTGATTTCACAAAATATTTACAAAGTGTTTCCAGTATCCTATATCTGTAGAGTACTTAAAATTATTTCACTTTAACTATTTCATTTGATTCTCACAAAAGCTTTCTAAGGTAATTAGGACATACATTATCTCACTTTGCAAACATGTTAAGGCTATGCAGTACAGGTATGTATGCTGAGTCTTATTGTTTTTCACTAAACTGTCTTTCTCTGAAATGTTCCCATTGTTTTCTTTCCTTATTAATCCAGACAAAACTAAAATTTAAAAAATTTAGTATTTTTGTTATTTGAAAAAAATGTAGGAATGTGTATTATAGATAACTATAATTTTTATTAAAATCAGAAGGAATGCATTGGGAAAAACATTAAAGTTGGGAATATGAATGTCAGAAGTATTTAGCTAGAACACAATGGTGTTAGCTGTTAGGTGTTAAAGATTAAGAATTTTTGGAACTGAAATATAATATATACTTTAGAGATAACACATATTCATATTAAATTATAATATTAATAAAAATATTTTTCCACACATTATTTACAGGAAGCTTGACAATGCTTACTTTAGCAAATCCTTAATCCCAGAAGGACAAACAAGAAAAGGTATTCATTAAAATAGAAGAGATTCTAATAATTTACACCAAGTTGCCAATCACTGTACACTACTGTGTGAAGAAATAAGATTAAATGTCTTTCCTTGATGGAATAGATAATTCTCACTCCTTTGACAAGACAGGACAATGTCATCAACTGAATGAGAGAAGACTATGAAAAATTAGAAAGAAGTTGAATTTTCTTAACTTGGAATGACTTCAGGAAGCATTGCAAGAATAAAGCTTGTATTTTAGATATTTTGAAGACTGCAAAATGAACATACAGAAGAAATTTTGTAATTAAATTTATGCGGGCCAAGCCTATACTGAAAAGAATAGCAAGAAATAAAAATAACCTAAAGCAAAGGCACATTTCAGCAAAATGAGTGTCAATGTTTTAAAAATACAAATTCTCAGCACACTAGTTAAGAAGATAAAAATAAAAAAGAAAAGTGGGTTTATATGTTACTTATCAAAAATGAACATGGGCTGTTAAAATACATAGGGGAAACCATATGTATCACAAAACCCAAAAGAACAGCATGGTTAATAGAATAAAACTTTTGAAACAGTTGGTTATTTGCTATCGCTCACAGTATACATGCAGCTAAAAGAATAAGAAAGTCCTTAGACACCTGAATTAATAATGCTAACAAAAAGCAATTACATTTTTTCTTCCTTAGGTTTGCTCACTGCAATAGGTTGTTCCTTCATTTCAGCTCTGTCTAATATGGTAGCATTTGCTTCTATGTAACTATTGAACACTTAAAATGAAGCTAGTGTGTTGGAAAAATAACACTTTAAGTATTATTAAATTTTAATTACTTAAAATTTAAAATGTCACATGTGGCAACTGGCCAGCATATTGAACTGCACAGTAAGGCTTTAAAATGGACTCTTTTTGTTGAATTTAAAAAGTTGATATTGTATTAGTTCATTTTCATGCTGCTATAAAGAAACACCTGAGAATGAGTATTTAATATATTTTTAAAAAAAGTGTACTGACTCACAGTTCTGCATGGCTGGGGAGGCCTCAGGAAACTTACAATCATGGTGGAAGGCACCTCTTCACAGGGTGGCAGGAGAGACAATGAATGCCAGGAAAAGAAATGCCAGATGCTTATAAAACCATCAGATCTCATGAGAACTCATTCACCATCACCAGAACAGTATGGGGTAAACCACTCCCTTGATTCAATTACCTCCACCTGGTCCCACCCTTGACATGTGGGGATTATAGGGATTACAATTCAAGATGAGATTTGGGTGGGGACGCAGCCTAACCATATCAAATATTTTACCACTATTTTAAAATTTTCATACAAATTCATTTCTGACCCTAACTTTTTCATTGTTTTCTCCTGAAGTAGCTTATTCAAAGTGACATAAATCCTAAAAACATTATTATTATAGTCATTTGTTCTAATTTAAGTATTGTTTCAAATTTGAGTCACCTCTTTTCCCCAGATTAGAAATTCTTAATAAATATTACCCTAATACAAATTTAGACTTAGCTAGTTTTATCTTTTGAAGGAGAGTAAGAATAGATGGATGTAGAGACTTATTAAAGCAAATATGCCAAGGACAATGAGAAAAATGTGGTGATAAAGCAATATCTGAAGAGGGTCCGTCCATTCCATCGTCTCTGCCTGCCCCCAACTGTGTGTGGGCCTCAGCCTGCTTCTGCTCTATTTATTTTTTCATTATATGCGACATACATTGGTGGCGAAGTAAGTCACTGATGTTTTTCTACCATCACCACTCCCTATGTAGCCTTGGATAGATTATTTAATCTTCCTGCCTTTAGTTTCTTTAATTTCACAGTGAAAAAGTCGTATTAGACCTATAGTTAAAAATTAAAAGATGTATAGTAATAGAGGACTGTGAAAAATGATATTTGGAAATATATGTCCTATCTGCAGGCCCTCAAAATCACAATGAAACAACAATAAGCAAGCATATAGAAATGACATCAGCAAGATGGCAGATCAGGAGGCCCAGCCTTTTACTCCACCTACAAACACACCAAATAAACAACTACACACAGATCAATTTCTTCCTTCTGAGAGAAATCCAGAAACTAGCTGAGAGATTTCTGCATACCAGGAAACTAATTAAATGCACACATTTAAACTAAAGACAGAAAAAATTGACACACATTTGCAATAAATCTCATCCACCGCACAGTATCATGAAATTGGGAGAGAACCCCTAACTCACAGTTTTTCTCTGAAGACCCAGTAGTTTGGATTATATGTCTGACACCCCAACTATTATGGTTTTTATGGAGGAGACTGGCCCCTAACTTGCCTGTCTCTGGAAGTGGAAGGGGCCCCACATTTGCCTGTCCCCCAGGACCACACACAAAAAAGAGGTATTTTTAAATAGGAACCTAAGCAATTCCAACACCTCTTCCCCTGTCTCAGGGCAGAGCTAAAACAATTAAAGCAAGCTTCCAGCTTCTCGCTGGAACAGGTTAGATTATACATCTAGCCTCCTAACATGTCCAGCTGCTGCTGTCCAAGGGTCTGGCTTGTAACTAGCTTGCAACTTAGAGCTAAAAGAGCAGGCAATCATAAGTCCTTTGGGAACTTGGCCAGGTATGTTGGCATTTCCCTTGGCTTCTCCTTCCTGGTTTGATCCAGTGACAAAACCAAGCCTTCAGCTTCTTCCTGGCAGGAGATCCCTAACTTTAATAGCTGCAGCCTGAAGGACTGGCTCCTAAATTGCCTAACCCTGGGAGCTGATGGGGTCCAGCATTTGCCCTGGAGCCACAAAGAACAAATAAGTGTTTTAAATGGACACACAAGCACATTATGGCTCTTCTCCCCAGATCAGTAAACAATGAATATAGGCCATAAAGCACACCTCTCAGATTCTCCCCAGAAGGAGTTAGACTGCACGTCTAATCTCCCAACTTTTCTGGCTGCAGCCCAAGGGTCTGCCTTCTAACTTCCCTGTCTCTAAGAACTGATTTAGTTTTCTGAGTATTAGCCCTTCCTGTGTCTCCTGCTCCAGCTTACTCCAGTGATAAAACCAATCCTTCAAATTTCCCTCAGAAGGAGGTGGACTAGATATCTAGCACCCTGACTTTTCTAGCTGCTATTCAAGGGGCTGACCATTAATCCCCCTCAGTCTGAGAGCTGATGAAGTCCAGCATTCTTTACATATCTATGGGTAATGGAGAGCAAAGCAATAGTCTGAAATGACATGCAGTCTGAATGAGTGTACAGGCTTTTTTCACAACTTCTCTCCCTAGAACACTGCATAACAAGTAAGTGATAAACCCCGGCTCTCAGTTTCTCCCTGATGAGAGAAGGAATTGGGCTATACATCTAGTGCTCCAACTTTTTCAGGTGATACCAAGTCTTGAAACACTGACGGGATTTGGCACATTCTAGTATTTTGGGAACCATTAAGAACAAAGACAGCAGTCTGAATGAGCACAAAGGTTTGAGAGACACCTAGAATCTCTGGCTGGGATCATTGCTGTCTTGTCTCCTACATAAGACCAGACTGAAGACTAGGAAAAGTGGTTGCTTTATTTAATGTGCAGACACCAATACAGAGAGCCAAGGAAAATAAAGAAAAAGGGAAATATAGTACAAATAAAAAAACAAATTACATCTCCAGAAGAGATAAGTTACTGGAAGAATCATTTAACATGACAGTCATAAAGATGATTACAGATGTCAGGAGAACAATTTTAGAACAAAGTGAGATTTCAACAAAAGGATAGAAGATATAACAGAAGTACCAAGCAGAAGTCATAGAGCTAAAGAACACAATAACCGAAGTACAGAAATCAATAAAGTGGTTAATAGCAGACTAGATTAAGTAGAAGAAAGAATCATCAAACTTGAAGACGTATCACTAAAACATCCCCCAGTTTTTATAGGATACCGTCAAGAAGACTGATATAGGAATAATAACCATGCCAGAAGAAGAAAGAGGAAAAGAGACAAAAAGTGTACTCAAATAAATTACATCTGAATATTTCTTAAATATGCAGAAGAAAATAGATAGGCAGATCTAGTAAGCCCAAATTATGCCAAATAAGAAAAAAATATAAAGAAACTCACACTGAGATAACATTATAATCAAATTCTCAAAAGTTAAAGACAGAGAATTGTGAAAGAAGCAAGAGAAAGAGACTCTTAGATACAATAAAATGACGATAAGACTATCAGCAGATTTTTCAGAAGAAATCTTGCAGGCTAAAAGTGACTGAGATGGTATATTCAAAGTGCTATAGGAAACTGTCAACCAAGAATACTATATACAACAAATCTATTCTTCAAAAATAAAGGAAACATAAAGGCTTTTCCAAACAAAAACTAAATGATTTCATCACCACTGGACCTGCTTTACCAAAAATGCTAAAGCAAGTCTTCAAGTTGGAACAAAAAAATGTTAAACAGCAATATAAGAGCATAAGAAGTATGAAACTCTTTGTAAATGTAAAGAGATAGATAAAACCAGAATATTGTATTACTATAATAGTGGTGGGTAAATTGCTGTTAATTTTAGTGTAAAAATTAAAACATTAAAAAAATTAGAAGAAATAAGACTAAATTAAGTTAAAGGGTACACAACATAACTAGATGTAAACTGTGATGTCACAGCATATAATGTGAAGGGAGGAGAAATATGATTATAGAGTTTTTGCATGCAAGTGAAATTAAATTGTTATCAGCTGAAATAGACAATTTTAATTATAAGAAATTTTATGCAAGCCCCATGGTAACCACGAAGAAAATACCCATAGAAGTTACACACAAGAAAAAAAATAAATGAATAAAAATTTATCAATACCATCAAAAACAAAACACAAAGAAAGTTAGCAAGAGAATAAAAGAGGCAAAACAACAAACGAAACAGAAGACAGTTAACAAAATACTAATAGTAAAGCATTACCTATCAATAACCACTTTTAATGAAAGTGGATTAAACTCCTCAATCAAAAAATGGATAGAGTGACTGAATTGATAAAAAAGTAATATCTAATTATATGATATTTACAAGGATATCACTTAGATTCAAGGACACACGTAGGCTGAAAGTGAAATGACAGAAAAAGATACAGAGGTAAATGGTAAACAAAAGAGAACAAGTTTGGCTATACTTATATCAGAGAGTATAGAACTAAGCCAAAAACTCTCTCTAATGACAAAAGACTTATTATATAATGATAAAAGTGTCAATTAAATCAGAAGATATAACAATTGTAAACATATGTGTGTATGTACCCAATATTAGAACATCTAATTATATAAAGCTAATATTGTTAGCTCTGAAAGGAGAACTTCACAGTCATACAACAATAGTAAGAGATTTCAATACCCCATTATTCAATGAATATTGAATAATGCATAATGCATTTGTATCCAGACAGAAAATAAACTTTCAATAATGCATAATGCATCCAGACAGAAAATAAACAAACAGAGAACTTGGACAATACTATAGTCCAAATAGATCTAACAGAAATACACAGCACGTTCCACCCAATAGCAGAATATACATTCTTCTCAAGTGCACACAGAATATTCTCTAAGATAGATTACGTGTTAAGTCGCAAAACAAATCTTAGCAAATTTAAGATCAAAATCATACGAAGGACCTTTTCTAACCACAATGGAATGAAACTAGAAATCATTAACAGCAAGAAAATGAGAAAATTCAAAACAATACGGAAAGTAAACAATATCCTCTTGAACAATCATTAGGTCAAAGAGAAAAATCAAAAAATAAATTTAAAAATATTTTAAGATGAAAACAAAAACACAACATACCAATACATGTGGGTAATAGTAAAAACAGTACTTAGGGGAAAATGGCAGTGTTAAATGTCTACCATAAACAGAAGAAAGATATCAGTATCCCACTTCAGAAAACCAGAAAAAGAAGAGAAAACTACCCCCAAATTAGCAGGGTTTTTTTTGAAAAGTATACAAAATTGACAAATATTTAAACTGACAAAGAAAAAAAGAGAGAAGACTCAAGTAAATAAAATCAGAAATGAAATAAGAGAGATAACAATAGGGGACTCAGTGGAAAGAAGATCATAAGTGATTATTACAAGCAAATATATGTGAACAAATTGCAAAACCTAGAAAAACTAGATCAATTCCTAGAAACACACAACCTACCAAGACTCAATCAAGAAGATATACAAAGCCTGAACAGACCAGTAACCATAAAGGAAATTGAAACAATAATCCAAAACCTCCCAACAAAAAAAGCCCAGGACCTGATAGCAAGGATGGAACAAAAAGGGAACTCTGGTACAGTGTTGGTGGGGATGTAAATTGTACATTCATTATGGAAAACAGTATAGGTTTTCCTAAAAAATTCAAATCAAACTATATTATGATTCAGCAAACCCATTATTGGCTACATATCCAAAGAACATATAATCAGTATGTCAAAGAGATGTCAGCCCTCTCATGTTCACTGCAGTATTATTCATAATAGCAAAGACATAGATACAACCTAAGTGACTATCAACAAGTGAATGAAGAAATTGTGGTATACTTATACAATGGAACGTTACTTATCCTTAAAAAAATAAGGAAATCTTTTCATTCATAACAACAAATGACATTATTTATTAGGCTAAGAGAAATGAGCCAGACATATAAAAAATAAGTACTGCTTGATGTCAATTACATAAGAATCTTAAAAAATCAGTATCATAAGAGAAGGAAATAGAATGGTAGTTACTAGATGTGATGGGTTGGGAGTGGGAAATATGATAAAATGTTACTCAAGGGGGAACACGGTTTCAATTATGTACGATGAATAATTTCTAGAGATCTATGAACAGCATAGTAACCATAGTTAATATTATACTATGTACTTGAAATTTACCAAAAGTGCAGATCTTGTGATGTCACCATACACACACACACACACACACACACACACACACACACACACAAGATAAATATGTGAGGAGATGATATATCAGAAAAGGAACCATGAATAAATGGAAAAATAACATACTGTCAAAAAATGGCCTTTAAAAACATTCTGTCAATAGGCATTAAGTTTGCTATCCTAGAAGTAAAGCTTATATCCTATTTTTCAGTTTTAAAACTGGGTTAATTATATTTTTCTATAAAACATTACACTATTCCAAATAATGCTAGAAAATAAATCCCATTAATGGCTATATTATTTTTTCCTTAAAAAATAATTAAGTTTTTTGTGCTTGAGTCATGTCTTTTAAATAATACAGAAAAGATACTGAACCAGGGGACTGGGAGGAAGTTAGACTATTTAATGCTTGACTCATCATATAGTCAAGTAAAGACCAGTACAAACTAACATAGTTGTGCTCTTGCTGAGGCGCTGCATAGACGGAAGTTTAATTTTATCAGAAAAGACATTATTTAGCACAAGAAAAATCTATATAGTCCTCAGCTTCACTATTAAAAAGTACTTATATGTTGTCTCCCACATAAACTCAAATATGTTGAGAGAGAAGTAGAAAATTTAGTATGTATATGTGAAGGAGAACCCTTCCCATTTTCAAGTTCACAATGAGTGCCAGTGGATTTAGATTAAGCATAATTTATTCCTTCTATTGGGTCTCAAATATGATGGCATAGCTCCATATAGGACCTACGAGTTCTTGATTTTAACTATTTACTCAAATCAGATAGCATATATTTTTTGGCTTTCCAATTATATTGATTTTATTTAAAATGATTTTTCAAAATTATATTTGTTTTAGTTTTTTATATAGTAAATATTATTGATTACTAAAATGAAAGCCAAATTGACATCACAACTGTCCTTTTAAAATAATATTGTTTAAGTGGTGTTTCATGGGCTGAAAAAACATTTTCCATGCTGGAATCATGTCTTTATGTATGTTTTCATCATGTCATCAGTTATTTACTTCTTGAGGATAGAGATAGAGAGAGTAGAGGGAAGACACAGAGAGGAGAGAGAGGGGAGAGAGAGAGAGAGAGAGAGAGAGAGAGAGAGAGAGAGCCCTCTTGGGGATGGGGAAGGGGGATCATCAGGAAGAATAGCTAAGGGATGCTGGGCTTAATACCTAGGTAATGGGTTGATCTGTGTAGCAAACCACCATGGCACACGTTTACTTGTGTAACAAACCTGCACATTTGGCACATGTACCCCAGAACTTAAAAGTTGAAGGAAGAAAAAAAAAAATATATATATATATAATATATAATTTTAAAAAAGAATGAGAATATCTTCCATACTGAGATACTGATGATGATACACTTAATGAGTTTATGAACATTTAATGCTGTTCATATGATGAACATTTGATGGAATTTGCCTAATATGTTGTTTACTGCTTTAACAACTTTTTCTGATTCTGATATTATTTTTCTGATATTATCAAGAATTTATTAACTCAGTGAAAACCCTTCTGATTTTAAGTTTTAGGTCAGTTTTAGAATTTTTAAAAAATAAAAGTACATTAAAATCATCAGTGTTTTCACAAAAATGAATAGCATTGTAGTTTCTTCATAAATAAAGTTAGAGAAGAAAGTGAAAAACACATTGACATTAAATAAGGCAAATTAAATGAATTCTAATTTGCCAGAGATGGTTGATTTTCTAGTTTACAGTAATTGTTTATGATGGCTGCTCTAATTGTAATTGTGAAACATTGAAGATCTCATATAATCTTAAGACACTTTCATTTAATCAGTACTGTTTTTATACAAGTCGCTTTATGTAGATGCTGCACAACAGTCTCTTTTTGTGTCTTTTTCCTTCAATAACTACTGAAGTCTTCATTTACACTGAACAAATTATCCTGAGGAGCAGGTAGAAGCAATCAGCAAGGTGCAGCTGGAAATAGGTCTATTTTCATTATGAGTTGGAAAGGGCTAGGGGCCATGACATTTGTCCAGCCTGCCAAGGGAAGACTCTATTAAGACAAAAATAAATAATTAAATAAAATACAATCAAAGCAGAAAAAATACACCCACTGTTGACCTATTGTCTTACTGAGAACACATGATAAAGTAAAATTTTTAAGAATACATAGTTTATGTTGTAAACATTTTCTGCTATTGCATATGATGACAAATAAATTGAAGATGAATCTTTAAGTATAGTCTTTTAAGGCATATTTTCTTTTTTTCTATTCTTTCTAAAGCAATTTTCATTTATATTTCTCTTTGGAGCTCATCAAATTACATTTATATAAGTAAACAGAGAACACACATTTCTGGGAAAACTGTTCAGAAGTTGGGAAGAACTGTTCAGAAGTTCAGAAGAAGCTGGGAAAAATATTCAGAAAAAAATTGGAAAAGAATATCTTTTTAAAATATGGATAGGAAGGTCTGACCCAGCAAAGTCTCAGTGGTGGTGGCCACGGAGTGCTTGTGTCACCCCTCCCCAAGCTCCAGGCAGCTCAGCACAGAAAGAGAGACTCCATTTATTCTGGGAAAAGTAAGGGAAGAGACCAGATATTCTGCTTGGCAATCCAGTGACTTCTCCTAGATCTTACCAAAGACCACCATGGTGGTACCTCTATGAGTGGGTAAGAGAAACAATGTTACTGAGTTTGAAGTACCCCCTGATGCAGATACAGCTGCAGTGATCAAAGACTTAGATCACAACACTTAATTCCCTAGGAAAACCTGGAAAGCCTTCTTAAAAAGGATGGGTACAGACAAGCTCAGACTGCAAAGACTACTATAAATACCTAACTCTTCAATGTCCAGGGATTGAAAAACATCCACAAGTATCCAGACTATCCAGGAACATGACTTCACTAAACAAACTAAAGAAGGCACCAGTGGCCAATCCCAGAAAGATGGAGATACGTGACTTTTCAGACAGAAAATTCAAAATAGCTGGTTTAAGAAAGCTCAATAAAATTTAAAACAATATAGAGAAAGAATTCAGAATTCCATCAGATAAATTTAACATAAAGATATGAATGATTTTTTAAAAAATGAACAGAAATTCTGGAGCTGAAACATACAATTGACATATTGAAGAATGCATCAGAGTAAACAGCAGTACTGATCAAGAATAAAAAAGAATTAGTGAGCTTAAAGACAGGTTATTTGAAAATATACAATTGAAGGAGACAAAAGAAAAGAATAAAGCAAGCCCACAAGATGAAGAAAATTTATGTTATCTGCCTTAAAGAGGAGGTAGAGTTAGAGTTCAGGGCAGAAAGTTTATTCAAAGGGATAACAACAGAGAACTCTCTGTATCTAGAGAAAGATGACAACATTCAAGTACAAGATGATTATACAACTCTTAGAGGATTTAAACCATATAAGACAACTTTAGGACATTTAATAATCAAATTCCCAAAAGTAGAGAATAAAAAAGGAGTCTAAAACCACCAAAAAAAAAAAAAAAAAAAAAAAAAGAAACAAATAACATCCAAAGAGATCCAATACATATGGTAGCAGACTTCTCAGTGGAAACTTTACAGGCCAGGAGGCAGTGGTATGACATATTTAAAGTGTTGAGGGAAAAAAAAAAATTTTATCTTAGAATAGGATATCCAATGAAAATGTCATTCAAACGTGAAGAAGAAATAATGACTTTTTCAGACAAACAAAAGCTGAGGGATTTTATCAATACCAGACCTATCCTGCAAGAAATGCTAAATGGAGTTCTTCAATCTTAAAGAAAAGGATGTTAACAAGCAATAAGAAATTATCTGAAGGTACAAAAGTCATTGTTAATAGTAAGTATATGGACAAACAGAGTATTACAACACAGTAATTGTGCCGTGTAAACTACTGATATCTTCAGAATGACTAAAAGATGAATCTATCAAAAAGAATAACTACAACATTTCAGTGCATAGACAATATAATAAGATATAAATATAAACAATAGAAAGTCAAAAAGAGGGGGAATGAAGTTAAAGTGTAGCATTTTTATTAGTTTTCTCTTTGCTTGTTTGTTTTTGTAATCAGTGTTAAGTCGACATCAGTTTAAAATAATGGCTTATAAGATGTGATTTGCAGGCCTCATGGTAACCTCAAATCAAGAAATCTACAACAGGTCGGGCGCGGTGGCTCAAGCCTGTAATCCCAGCACTTTGGGAGGCCGAGACGGGCGGATCACGAGTTCAGGAGATCGAGACCATCCTGGCTAACACGGTGAAACCCTGTCTCTACTAAAAAATACAAAAAAACTAGCCAGGCGAGGTGGCCGGCGCCTGTAGTCCCAGCTACTGGGGAGGCTGAGGCAGGAGAATGGCGTAAACCCCGGAGGCGGAGCTTGCAGTGAGCTGAGATCCGGCCACTGCACTGCAGCCTGGGCAACAGAGTGAGACTCCGTCTCAAAAAAAAAAAAAAAGAAATCTACAACAGATATACCAAAAAAAAAAAAAACCAAAAAAAAGCAAGAAGTTATACCACCATAAAAATAAGCTTCACAAAAAGCATGGGAAGGAAGGAAGGAAGGAGGGAGGGAGGGAGGGACAGAGGGAAGGAAGGAAGGAAGGAAGGAAGGAAGGAAGGAAGGAAGGAAGGAAGGAAGGAAGGAAGGAAGGAAGGAGAAAGGAAAAGAATGGGAAGAAGGATGGAGGGATGGAGGGAGGGAGGGAGGGAGAGAGGCAAAACAACCAGAAAACATATAACAAAATGGCAGTAGTAAGCCTTTATCAAAAATAACATTGAATATAAATATACTAACCTCTCCAATCAAAATAGAGTGGCTGAATGGATTTTTAAAAACAAGGCCTGGCTGGGCTTAGTGATTCACGCCTGTAATCCCAGCACTTTGGAAGGCCGATGCGGATGGATAATGAGGTCAGGAGTTCAAGACCAGTCTGACCAATATGGTGAAACCCCGTCTCTACTACCAATACAAAAATTAGCCAGGCGCAGCGGCAGGCACCTGTAATCTCAGCTACTCTGGAGGCTGAGGCAGGAGAATCGCTGGAACCTGGGTGGAAGAGGTTGCAGTGAGCCAAGATTACGCCACTGCACTCAAGCCTGGGTGACAGAGTGAGACTCTGTATAAAAAAGATAATAAAATAGGCTGGGCGCGGTGGCTCACGCCTGTAATCCCAGCACTTTGGGAGGCCGAGGTGGGTGGATCACGAGGTCAGGAGATCGAGACCATCCTGGCTAACATGGTGAAACCCCGCCTCTACTAAAAATACAAAAATTGAGCTGGGCGTGGTGGCGGGCGCCTGTAGTCCCAGCTACTCGGGAGGCTGAGGCAGGAGAATGGCCTGAACCCGGCGGGTGGAGCTTGC
Organism: Macaca mulatta; assembly: GCF_049350105.2. Taxonomy (NCBI): domain Eukaryota; kingdom Metazoa; phylum Chordata; class Mammalia; order Primates; family Cercopithecidae; genus Macaca; species Macaca mulatta. Next base: position 114,929,701 of record NC_133408.1, read on the forward strand.
AGTGAGCCAAGATCACATCACTGCACTCCAGCCTGGGCGACAGAGCGAGACTCTGTCTCAGAAAATAAATACATAAATAAATGATAATAATAATAATAAAAAAATAAAAATTAAAAACAAGGCCAATCTGTTATCTACAAGAAACATGCTTCACATATAAAGGCACAAATACTGAAAATAAAGGAATGGAAAAGACATTCCATGCAAATAGAAGCCAAAAAAGAAGAGAAGGAGCTATACTTATATCAGACAAAATAGATTTCAAAGCAAAAAGTATAAAAAGAGACAAAAAATGGCATTATATGATGATAAAGGGGTCAATTAAGCAAGAGGATATTACAGTTGTAAATATATATGCACCCAACACTGGAGCACCCAGATATACAAAGCAAATATTATTAGAGCTAAAAAGAAACAGACCTCAATACAATAATGGCTGGATACTTCAACACTCCACTTTTAGCATGGGAGAGATCATCCATTCAGAAAATCCACAAAGAAACATGAGACTTAATCTGTGGCACAGACCAGATGAACCTAGTAGATATTTACAGACATTTCATCCAATGGCTACAGTATACATATTCTTTTCCTCAGGCCATAGATTATTCTGAGAAATAGACCATACATTAGGCCACAAAACAAGTAAAAAGTTTTTTAAAGATTAAATTAAGTATCTTCTCTGATCACAATAAAACTAGAAATCAATAACAAGAGAAACTTTGGAAACCATACAAACACATGGAAATTAAACAATACGCTCCTGAATGGCCAGCAGGGCAAATAAGCAATTAAAAATAAAATAAAATTATTTTTAAAACAAAGAAAATGGAAACACAACATACCAAAACCTATGGGATACAGAGAAAGCAGTACTAAGATGAAACTTTATAGCACTGTCTCCATGAAAAAAGTAGCAAATCTTCAAATAAGCTAATAATGCATCTTGAAAATTAGAAAGAACAAACCAAACTCTAAATCTGTACTTGTAAAAATTAAAAAACTAAACTAAAAAGTAAATACTTTTTATTGCATTAATGAAGATGTAATAAAACTATATAAAATTAAAAATAATTCTTGTCTTAATATCTGAATTTTATTATTTTATAAATTAATATTTTACATATACACCATGTGATACTATGCAACCATAAAAGGGAACAAAATTTTGTCTTTTGCAGCAACATGGATGCAGCTGGAGGTCGTCATCTTAAGTGAACTAATGCAGAAACAGAAAACCAAATACTGCAAATTCTCACTTGTAAGTAGGAAGTAAACATTGAATACTTGTGGACACAAAGATGGGAACATAGACACTTGATGGGGGAGGGTAGGAGAGGGTTGCACGTTGAGAAACTTCCTATAGGGTACTTCACTCACTACCTAGGTGAAGGGATCATTAGTACACCAAACTTCAGCAACGTGCAATTTACCCATGTAACAAACCTGCACATGTACCCTCTGAACTTAAAACAAAAATTGAAAGGAAAAAAAAGATTTTAGAACTCTGTAATTTTCCTCTCATAAAACATTTTTATTGTGAAATATTTCACTCATAAATGAAAGGAAACAAAAGAAAATGTATGGTTCAATAAATTTTCACAAGGAGAATACCTGTGAACCACCACCAAGACCAATAAATCATATACTGTATAACTTTCTATAGATTATAGGTTTACATGAGCATATACATTTCTAAACACTATGGAAACTATACAAACACATGGAAATTAAACAGTATTCTGCTGTACAATTTTGCCACTTTTCACATTTTATATACCTGACACCTCACAATATGTATTATTTTGTATTGGTTTCATTCATCCAATATTTTAAGAACAGCCATGTTACTTAATGGAGATGTAATTTGTTTTTTTTTAAATGGTTTCATTGAATTGCTTCATTGAATTTCTAATAAATTATCCATTATACCATTTGAAGACTTTAAAATTGTTTCTAATATTTGATTATTATGAATGAGAAAGTTTTGAAACTCCTTGTATTTGGATACAAATAAACAACATTTCTGTTGTTTATAAAAATGAATTGCTAGGCATAAGGAATGCATATGTTATATTCAATATATAAGACCAAAAGAATTTTAAAGACTGATTGTGCCAATTTGTACTTCCACCAAAAGACAGAGCAGTTACGTTTGTGCCAGAGGTTTTCTAATATCTGATGCTTTGGCATATTAATTTAGTCATTCAAATAACTCTGTTGCAGCATTTCATTGTAGTTTTTTATTATTTCCCTGATTACTAATGCAGTTAAACCTTCTATGTTTATTGTCCATATTGATATCATCCTTTGTGAAGTGTCTGATCAAGACCTTTGCCATTTTTCTATTGACTAACCTCTTTTTCTTATTAATTTGTAGGTGATTTCTATATATTCTCAACAAAAATACTCTGCTAGGTATACATTCTGGCAATATCTTCAGCATGTGTACTGTATGTCTTTTGATTATTTTAATGGTGTATACTGTGAACAGAAATTCTTGGCTTTAATGAAATATAATTAATCAGTCTTTTCCTTTAGATAAATGTTTTTATGTTACAATTTGAAAGTCTTTCTCTATATTAAGCTTGTAAAGATTTTTATTTTGTATTTTCTTCCAGACACCTAGTTTTTTCTTTCACACTGTAATTAACAATCTCACTATAATTAAATTTTCTCTGATATATGGAAGAGCTTATGCTTCATATTTTTCATATGAATATCCAAATTCTTCAGTAACATATATTGAAATTTCCATCATTCCCCACTAATCTGCAATACTACCTTTGTCATAAGTAAAAGGTGATTATATCTGGTGTCTGTTTTCAAACTGTTTCTTCTGTTTCCATGACCTATCTTTCTAATCTTTATTATCCTTATTGTTGTGCTATAGCTCTAATGAATGGAGGAACAACAGGTTCTTGTCTCGCGGGATTTAGATAAAACAACATGGACACACGTGGAGTGGTTTTATGGAGCGGAGAGTTTGATAAGCAAGAAAGAAAAGAGAAGGCAAAAGGAAGAAGTTTCCCCATACAGAGACAGAGGAAGGGGGGCTCCAAAGCCGAAAGAGGAGACCCCACGTCCCACAGATACCAGCCAGGTATAAGAAGAGGCTGGAGGAGGCGGTGTTGGATTTGCACAGGACTCAGGGGATTGGTTTGACCAGGCATGTTATTCACAAAGCTACGAAAAAACTGGCCCTCCCACCCTAGCCTTTTAATATGCAAATACAAGGCACCATGATGTTTTACATATCTGGAGATACGTGGGGACAGCCATGTTGCCAGGCACATGTGGGGCAAGGGCAAGAAGGCCATGGGAATTCCCATGTTTGGGTGGACCCAGTTTCTAATGTCCAGCGTTCACCTATTATTGGTTGCCTCCCTGGCTTTAAGAGCCAGGACTTTGCTTCTAGACAAGAAACGTTTTTGGAGCTGCTTTAAAAGAAACAAAAACTTTTCCTCTCTATCTGCCTAAAATAATTTCTTAATAACTCCTACCACAGTAGTTATAAAAAGTCTTGGCTGGGTGTGGTGGATCATGCTTGTAATCCCAGCACTTTGGGAGGCTGAGGCAGGCAGATCACGAGGTCAAGAGATCGAGACCATCCTGGCCAACATGGTGAAACCCCATCTCTACTAAAATACAAAAATTAGCTGGGCGTGATGGTGCATGCCTGTAAATCTCCTGCCCAGCTACTTGGTAGGCTGAGGCAGGAGAATCGCTTGAACCTGGGAGGCAGAGGTTGAAGTGTCCTGAGATCGCACCACTGCACTCCAGCCTGGTGACAGAGTGAGAATCCGTCTCAAAATATATAAAAATAAAAATAAAAAAGTTTTGTTATCTGATAGGTGAAGACCTCTCACCTTGTTTTGTTCAAAAGCAACTTGGTGTTCTTGGTGATTTTATCTATATATATATTAAATTCACTTCTTAAGTTCAAAAATGTTTGAAGACAATATTGCTTCTTTAAATCTACAAACATGGCATGTTCTATCACTTACATGGGTCTTTATTACTCTTAATATTTTATATACTTATTCATATATCTTATGTATTATTTATTCAATTTTCATGTATAGTATATATTTGCATGCTACTTCAAGTATTAGTTTTTTAATGGAATTTTCTGTTACAAGTAGACAGAAATTCAATTGATATTTTTATAATGAATTTGTAACTTTCAGTTATGATAAATATGCTCGTTAATTTCAGTACTTTCTTTGTTGATACTTTTAGCATTTTATGTGAATGACAGCATTTTATTCAAATGATATCAATCCTGTTTATTCCTTTTCCATTTTATTACTATTTCTTTCTTTCTTTTTTCTTGCCATATAATGTTGGGTAGCATCTCCAGTACAATGTTACATGGAAGTGATAAAAGGAGACATTGTTGCCCTTTGCTTAATCTCAAAGGAAATATTTCAATAATTTGGGATTATTTATGTTGATGATATGGCCTTTAAAAATCCTTTTTATCTATAGTTCCCTTCTATTCCTAGTTTAGTAAGAGGCTTTGCATGAAAGATACTGGCTTTATAAAATGGTTTTTTTTCTACATCTATTAAGATGTTGTATATGACTTTCTCCTTTATTCAGTTAATATGGATAATGGTTTTTATTAATTTTGAAAGTTTAACCAACCTTACATTTCTGAAATGCATATTATTCGGTTGTGAAGTATTATTTCTCATTTCACAAAAGTAGGAATTGAGATCAAGGATATGAAATGATTTACCAGTTAGTGTTTGAGAGAGAGTACAAAAATATACATCTGTTTCTTAATTTTATGCTCATTTTACTATTACTTGTTATAGTAAAATGAGTGGTATCTTTGAATCAGAATTACATTGAAATTTCAGATTCATATTTCATAATCATAGAACCTCATATATATTATTTCATCTTTCCCAGACTAATTTTCTCTTTAAATTGGTGCTTGCTATTAGTATTAAAGATAAATATTTGAAAAAGACAAATACAGTACATAAGAATGGTAGATCTTTTAAAAATGTCTTAATTTATTATAAGTTATAGTGATTTTCATTTTAAATGTAAATTTTTGATTTTTGATAACCTAGGAATTTTAGACAACAAAATATATTTTTTACAAATGTTAATGCTCTTACCATGAATTTTAAATTATACAATGTTTTTACTCCTGACTTACGCCCAGATTTTTACTATGTCATATTCCTGTTCTTCATTATAAAATTACAGTATCTTACATTATATGTCTAAAACTGTTTTATATCTTTTACAGTGAGCTTGTACTACTTGTGTTATAAACTGTATATTAGACAATTTAAAACCAAGTATTTTTGGATAAAATGGAAAGACAGAAATCCTGTGTAACAGCCCAGAGGGGTAAAACAAGATGAAGGGGGTGCAAGGACTAGTCAGGTTCATTGATTGGCCACTTAATAATGCTAAGGTGTCAACAGTCTACAAGGTGATCTATAGATTCAGTGAGATCCCCACGAAAATTTTAGATGCGGTGAACCCTCAAAATTTGAGACAGGTCTCAGTTAATTTAGAAAGTTTATTTTGCCAAGGTTGAGGATATGCACCTGTGACACAGCCTCAGGAGGTCCTGACGACATGTGCTTAAGGTGGTCAGAGCACAGTTTGGTTTTAATCAACATGTGTAAAATGAACACTGGTTTGGTCTGGAAAAGTAGGACAACTCAAAGCAAAAGCAGGACAACTCAAAGAAAAAGGGGGCTTCCAGATCACAGGTGAGAGACAAATGGTTGCATTCTTTTGAGTTTCTGATTAGCTTTTCCATAGGAGGCAATCAGATATGTATTTATTTCAGTGAGCAGAAGGATGATTTTGAACAGAATGGGAGGCAGGTTTGCCCTCAGCAGTTCCCAGTTTGAATTTTCCTTTTAGCTTAGTTATTCTGGGTGCCCAAGATATTTTCCTTTCACAATGCCTATTTTGTAGAAATTAACAAACTGATTATGATATTTATATAGAAATGCAAGGGATCTGAAATAGCCAAAACAATCTTAAATATGAAAAACAAACTTTGAGTATTCACATTTCCTGGTTTCAAAACTAAGTACAGTGGACAGCTATAGTGATCAGCACAAAATTGATTAGACAGAGTGGTACTGGCATAGGATAGACATGTAGATCAATGGAATACAACTGAATCTCCAGAAATAAACATAGAAATTGATGGTCTAATGATTTTTAATAAAAGTGTTAAAATAATTTGATGGGGGTAAAATAGTCTTTTGAACAAATGGTATTTGAACAACTGGATATACACATACACAATAATGAAGTTGGACCCTACCTCACACCATTTATAGAAATTAACTCCAAATTAATCAGGGGGATTTAATTTAAATAAGAATTTAAACTGCAAAACTCTAAGAAGAAAATATAAGTAAATCATCAAGACTTTAGACTAGGGACAGGTTTCTTAGATATGACAATAAAAGCACAGTGACTAAAGAAAATAATTGACCTTTATCAAAATTAAAACCTTTTCTGCTTCAAAGCATATGATCGAGAAAGTGAAAAAGCAATCCACTGAGAGAAAATATTTGCAAATTATATATCTGATAGGGCATTATGGCCAGAATTTATAAAGGATATAGGCCAAGGGCAGTGGCTCACGCCTGTAATCCCAGCACTTTGGGAGGCTAAAGCAGACAGATCACGAGGTCAAGAAATCGAGACCATCCTGGCTAATGTGGTGAAACCCCGTCTCTACTAAAAATATAAAAAATTAACTGGGCATAGTGGCGTGTGCCTGTAGTCCCAGCTACTTCGGAGGCTGAGACAGGAGAATTGCTTGAACCCTGGAGGCAGAGGTTGCAGTGAACCAAGATCACACCACTATACTCCAGCCTGGCAACAGAGCAAGACTCCATCTCTAAATAAATAAATAAATAAATAAAGGATATTTATAACTTAATAAAAATACAAACAACTGATTTTTAAAATGGCAGAGAATTTAAACAGACATAACTCCAGATCAGATCTATAAATACCCAGTAAGCATAAGAAATGATAGGAATCATCATTAAGTCATTAAGAAATTGCAGATCAAAACTACAATGAGGCTGGGCGCAGTGGCTCATACCTGTAATCCCCGCACTTTGGGAGGTTGAGGTGGGCAGATTGCTTGACCTCAGGAGTTTGAGACCAGCCTGAGCAACATGGCAAAACCCATATCTACAAAACACGTGTGTGCACGTGCATGCGTGCGTGCGCGCACGCACACACACTTAGATCTAAGTGTGGTGGTGCATGCCTAGAGTCTCAGCTACTCAGGAGGCTGAGCCAAGAGGATCACTTGAGCCCAGGAGATCGCACCATTGCACTCCAGCCTGGGTGACAGAGCAAGACTATCTCAAAAAAAAAAACAAAAAAAAAAAAAAAAAAAAAAAAAACTTAGGCCCGGCGCGGTGGCTCATGCCTGTAATCCCAGCACTTTGGGAGCCCGAGGTGGGCAGATCACAAGGTCAGGAGGTCAAGACCATCCTGGCTAACATGATGAAACCTCGTCTCTATTAAAAATACAAAAAAAAAAAAAAAAAAGAATAGCCGGGTGTGGTGGCAGGTGTCTGTAGTACCAGTTACTCAGGAGATGAGGCAGGAGAATGACGTGAACCTGGGAGGTGGAGCTTGCAGTGAGCTGAGATCCTACTACTGCATTCCAGCCTGGGCGACAGTGCAAGGCTCCATCTCAAAAAAAAGAAAGAGAGAAAAAAAAAAAAACAAACCTACAATGAGATTGCATTTTGTACCCATTAAGATGGCAAAATGAATAGATCAAAAATAAAAAATCTTGATAGATATACAGGAAAGTTGTTGATGGAATTGTAAAATGGTACAAACACTTTGAAAAACAGTTTGGGAATTCCACAAAATTTTAAACATAGAGTTATCTTATCATTTGACAATTCCACTCATATTCAACATAATTGAAAATATATATTCATAGAAAAACTTTCACACAAAATATAGAGGAATTGATACAAGCTACAATGTGAATGAGCCTTGAAAATATTATAGCATTCAAAAGCCAAACACAAAAGGCAACATGCTGTGTGATTTCACTCAAAAGAAATACTCATAATAGGCAAATGCACAGAGAAAAAAAGGAAATTAGTAATTGCCAGGTGTGAGGAAAGGAAGAAATGGGGAATAACTGCTAATGTGTCTGGGTTTATTTTAGGGGCAATGACAGTGTTCTACAATGTGCTAATGGTGATGATTGCACAGCTTTGTGAATATAGTAAAAATCAATGGCTTACTTTATTTATAGATAGATAGATAGATAGATAGATAGATAGATAGATCGATAGATAGATCGATTGATAGATAATGGTCTCACTTTGTTGCCCAGGCTGGAGTGCAGTGCTGAGATCATGGTTCACTGCAGCCTCGAATTCCTGGGTAAATTTTATGATACATAAATTACATATCAGTAAAGGTGTTTTTTTTTTTTTTTTTTTTTAAAAAAAAGGCAAGTACAGCAAGGGTAGGAAAATGTAAACTTTTGAATTCAAAAATTTATTTCACATTCTAGATCTCATTTATCATAAATCAACATTGGGCAAGTTTATTTATATATATTTGTTTTAGTTTCTTTATAAAATGATACAATGTCTGCAGCATAACTTGAAGTTTAAATGAACTCTTCTCAGTTTTTCTCAAACTCACTTTGTCAAAAAACTCGCCTCTAGCAATTGCTAAATTACCTATTCCTAGACCTCTACTCCTAGGGTCTGATTTGGTAGGCCTTGAGGAAGGCTTACAATTTTCTGTTTAAACATGTATCTTAAGAGATTTCTTATGATCAAAGTTTAGAAAAATAATCATAGCTGGCTGGACGCAGTGGCTCACGCCTGTAATCCCAGCACTTTGGAGGTCGAGGCAGGTGGATCAAGAGGTCAGGAGTTGGAGGCTGGTCTGATCAACATGGTGAAATCTCGTCTCTACTAAAAATACAAATATTAGTCAGGCATGGTGCCGCATGCTTGTAGTACCAGCTACTTGGGAGGCTGAGTCAAGAGAATCACTTGAACCTGGGAGAGGTAGGTTGCAGTGAGCCAAGATCAGGCCACTACACTCCAGCCCAGGCCATAGAAGCGAGTTCCAGTCTCAAAAAGAAAAAAAAAAAAAAAGGAGGGGGGGGAGGAGAGAGAGAGAGAGAGACAGAGAGAGAAAGAAAGAAAGAAAATGATAATAATTAATAATAGCTGAGAGTCTTGCTAAATGGGTGCTTAATAAATATTAGTTTTCCTCTGTCTCCTATGCCAGTACTCCTTTAAGGGAATGTTTGTGTATGTGATGGGAGGGGTTTATAATGTATATGATTATATATGACTATACACACACTCATATACATCAGGTTTTCATTTCAAAATTTCTACAAAATGTATGCCTTGGCTGCTTAAGAAATTTCAAAGTTTAAAATGGATTTACGCCATTCTAGCTAAAATTTTTCAGATTCCACATAATGGAATCTGATGTAGATCAACATTAGAAATATAATCATGACTTGCCACTGATACATTTTACCTTTTTAAAGAAAGTAAACAAATCTGTAATAGGTTATAAGCACAGTGACCTCAGTCTATTCCTTAATAGAAATTTGTCTTTCTTCCCAACTATGCAGTAAGGTTGTCAGTCTTTGCACAATAGATGCCAAGTAATTAAGTAGCAGTGGTGTTACAGATTTGCTATGAAGATGTGTGTGGGTAGATCTGTGTGAACAAGCCTGGAGAATAGCCATATGCATTTTTCCTAACTGTAGTCAGGATTATCAGCATCACAAACTCTTATTAGCACCAAACTTAAGAAATTTATTTATATGTCATAAAAGATATAGAGCCAAATATAAATAGACTGGAATAAACATCTGCGATTACTGAAATCAACATATTTTCTCTATTAAATAAGCTTTCCCTAAGGAAAGTCTTCCTACAGGGCAAGAAAATTATTCCAAATTCCCTTTTGGCTTGCATTTGAAGAAGTAGTCTCTGACTTTTCTGAAAGATGTTTGAATGTGTACCAAAAACAGTATTTTATTTTATTTTTTAAAGAACAAATAAAAAGTAATGTTTCCAAGAAAGTAGACTATGGGGAACGTTACAAAGAAAAATATGCAGTATTCTTTTTTTAAAATTCATCATCATATTATATCTACTTTTAATTAACTTTATTAATTAATACAAACAGAAGAGTCCGGAAGCATAGAACAACTATTCATTAACATTTAGTATTCACCCATTCCATGGCTTGCTTAGCTTCTGCCATTTGGTTAACAATCACTTTCCTTTGCTTTTACCCTCACCTCTAAAATTGTCCAGGGTTTTGTGATGATTGCTTGAAAACATTGAACCTGAAGTCCCATAAAAACCTGTACTTTAGAAATAGTATAGAATAAGGACAAGAAAATCATACGGAAAATTTTACAAGTTTTCTTTTCTATTCTGAAAATTGTCTGAAAATCTCAATAATTTTGCAGATTTCAATTATTCACAACATAATTTTTCTCTCTGAATTGGCAGACAAATAGTCTTTGTCATATGGAAACTCAGAATACAGGTACTGAAAATTATTAAATCAAGTTTTACATTATTTGTAAAATATATTTGTACATATATGTACATATGTACCTATATATTTATATTATTGCTTAGTCAATTTTTATTTTACACACAATAACATTTACCTTTTTGGTGTTCAATTCTGAGTTTAGACAAAGGCACATATGACAAAAATTACAATTCAGAAGAGGTCTATTACCACTTAAAAAACTGTTGTGTTGCTGCCCCTTTTATTTTTTGTTTTTGAGACGGAGTCTCGCTCTGTCGCCCAGGCTGGAGTGCAGTGGCGCCATCTGGGCTCACTGCAAGCTCCGCCTCCCGGGTTTACGCCATTCTCCTGCCTTAGTCTCCCGAGGAGCTGGGACTACAGGCGCCTGCCACCTCGCCCGGCTAGTTTTTTTGTATTTTTTTTAGTAGAGACGGGGTTTCACCGTGTTAGCCAGGATGGTCTTGATCTCCTGACCTCGTGATCCGCCCGTCTTGGCCTCCCAAAGTGCTGGGATTACAGGCTTGAGCCACCGCGCCTGGCCTGTTTTTTGTATTTTTTAGTAGAGACGGGGTTTCACCGTGTTAGCCAGGATGGTCTTGATCTCCTGACCTCGTAATCCGCCCACCTCGGCCTCCCAAAGTGCTGGGATTACAGGCTTGAGCCACCGCGCCCGGCCGCTGCCCCTTTTAAATAAGCCCCTTTCTTGCCCAGCTCCTGACAACCACTAATCTGTTTTTTGTTTCCATCATTTTGCCTTTCCCACAATGTCATATAAAGGGAATAATAAAGTGTGTAGCCTTTGAGTCAGCCTTCTTTTACCTAGCACAGCATACTTGACATTCATTTATATTATTGCACGTATCAACAGTTAATTACGTTTTTTTAATATTTGAAGAAATTTATTGAGCCAAATATGAGTGACCATGGCTCATGAAACAGCCCCAGGAGATCCTGAGAACATGCCCAAGGTGGTCAGGCTACAGCTTACATTTTAGGGAGACATAAGACATCAATCAATACATGTAAGATGTACATTGATTTGGTCTGAAAAGAAGGACAGCTTGAAGCCGGGGCTTCCAGGGGATAGGTAGCTGAAGACCTGAAATCAATAGAAGGGAGTATCTGGTTAAGATAAGAGGTTAAGAGTATCTGGTTAAGATAAGAGGTTAAGAGTATCTGGTTAAGATAAGAGGTTGTGGAGACCAAGGTTCATTTTACGGAGATGAAGCCTAGTTAATTGCTTTTTTAAAATCACTGAGTAATATTCTATTGTATGTATGTTCCACTATTTATCATTTTATTTGTTGAGGGACATGTAAGTTTCTTGTAGTTTTTGATGAATAAAATAGAGCTGCTATAAATACACTTGTACTAGTTTTTGTGTGAACAAATATTTTTATGTCTCCCAGTCTGTAAAAACCTAGGAGAGGGAATACTGTATTATATCATAATCATGTGCCTAACTTTACAAAAAATGAAAGTTTTGCTGTACAATTTTACATTCCAACCAGCAATGTATGAAAGCTCCAGTTGTTCCCTATCCATGTCAATACTTGGCATTGTCAGTTTGCTTCTTTTTCATTATAATAGTTGCAAAGTGGTATCTCATTGCAGTTCTACTTCCATTTACCTAATGACTAATGATACTAAGTATCTTTAAACATATTTATTCATCATCTGTAACTCTTGTTTGATAAAGAGTCTATTCATGTCTATTGTCTATATTCTATTGCGTTGTTTCTTAGCTGTTGAGTTTTGAGAATTCTTTCTATATTCTGTATATAAGATTTGTTGTGATACGTGATTTGCAAATCTTCTTTCCTAACCTGTGGCTCATCTGTATTCTGTTAATAATCTGTTTCATACAGCAGCACTTGTCAATATATTTTATGTAGTTTATCATTTTTCTTTAATAAAACATATTTTTGTCTCATATGTAAGAAACATTTGACCTAAAGTTATAATTTTCTTCTATCTTTTTCCATAAGTTTTATACTTTTAGGTTTATTGTAAAACTTACATTTTAATTTTTATATAAAGGGTGAGGTATGGATTGGGTTGCATTTTTACCAGTACAAATATTCAATAGAGTATGTAGTTAAATTTTTCAAAGGTACAGAGAGAAAGGAATAAACACATATAACAAATAACTGAATTCCTATTCTCACAATTCAGGTTTAGCATCCCTTAACCACATGTAATATTTGTTTCAGCGACTTTATTTACTAAGATGTATATTTTACAGATTATGCATGAGACCACTATTTTTCCCTTATGAATCCCATTCCCTGAGAAATGGTTATTTTCTGAATCTGTTTTTTAATCAATTCTAATAAATGTTAAAGAAATGTTTTATAAGAAACATTTTATATAAAATATATTTATAAAAAATACTGTTTTGCATACTTTAAGATTCAATGTCATATTACACCATCATTATTCTGCAATTTTCATTTATTTTGGTCAACAAATGAGATTTAATTATGCTTATATATGTAGACCTACTGTTTTCTTTGTACTGCTGTACCACAATTTATTTACTCATCCTCCTATTGACAAATACTTATTTAGGTTGTTTACAATTTTTTCAGTAAAAATAAATGTGGTAAGCAGTGTTTCTGTGCATGTTTCCTTGTGCACATGTACAATGTTTTGTCTAGGTTATCTGCATAAATGTGGAAAGTCTGGATTGTAGTATATACATAAATATGTTGAATTGTATTTGATATTAGAATATTATTTTCAAAGATGGATGTAACAATTTACCATCTCACCATGAGGTTATAAGAGTTTTCACTGCTGCACATGGTCAGCAATATATAATATACTTTATTTCTTAAAAATTGTGTTCCATGGACATGGAATTATTGAATATCTTTCCATGTATATAGTGGCCATTTGTGTTATGTCCTCTGTGTATTTATGATTGATATATTTTGTCTATATATCTATAGAATTATTCCTTTTTTGTGGTTATTTGATATTTGGGGTATTTCTTTAATTAATATCATTACATTTTTTCAAATATAAAATTCTTTGAACTGTCTTTTAACCTTTAATGTTTATTTGTATTAATAAATTTCTCTCCTAATCAAATACATCAATATTTTACATAATTTTGTGTTCTCCTTTGATTTGATATCATGAAATATTCAATATTTTATTGACGGTGTTAAAACTGTACATTTCAAACTTAGTTCTTAATCCATCTAAAATAAGTCATTGTATATATGCTGAAATAGTAATTCAAGTTCAATTTTTCCTCATGTGAACAACCAGTTGCCCTAATAGCATTTATTTCATAAAAAATCCATTCTCTTCTCATTTTTAATCATGCCTCTGACATATATCAATTTTTCAAATACGCATGGATCTGATTTTGAAATTTACATTTTGTTCTATTTGTCTGTCTACATATATGTTGATATCATAATATCTTAATAACTCTGCCTTAAAATATATCTTGCTATTTGATAAAGCAAGCTTTCCCATCTTGTTTTCTTCCTTAAAAAAATATCAGTTTTTCTTTATCCAATAAATTTTTGAACTTTTAAAAAAAGGTTTTGTAAACCATTTTGGATTTATTTGGTTGCAACAACAGTAAATTTTTAGATCAATTTACAGGAAATTAATAGCTTCTTAATATTGAGCCTTCCAATTCATGCTGCTGCTCTTTTTTTTTTTTTTTTTTTTTTGACCGGCTTTTGCTTTTTCACCCAGGCTGGAGTACAGTGGCACAATCTGGGCTCACTTACTACAATCTCGACTGCCCAGGCTCCAGCAATCCTGCCACATCAGCCTCCCTAGTAGCTGGGACCACAGGCACACAGCACCATGCCTGGCTAATTTTTGTATTTTTGGTAAAGATGGGATTTCATCATGTTTCCTGAGCTGGTCTTGAACTGAGCTCAAGCAATCCACCCTCCTTGGCCTCCTAAAGTGTTGGGATTACACACACACACTATGTATGTGTGTGTGTGCGTGTATATATACATGCTATGTATGTGTGCGTGTATATATATATGCACATACGCACACACTATGATTAGACTTATAGTCATTTATTTAAAAACAGGACAGTTATATTTTTGGTAGATATGTCAATTATTAAGCTTTTGATTTCAGCTTCCAATCCACCCAGTTATACTTTGCTTTGTGATGCTAAGGCTGGAACTCTGAAAACCATGTTTCTCCTTTGGCACCAGACTCCCCTTTGGCTCTGTCAATAGAAAGCACTAGAAAGAGCATAGAAAACTGATGGAAGAAGGGATATGCCTCTTTGTGTTCATTTTTTCATCAAATCAGTTAGACCTTTCATGGTCTATGTTTAGAGTCTAGCAATATTCACACATTAGTAAATTCCTTTGTTATCTATTTCAGGTATCCCCTGGACTGCTACATATTTTTCTGCTGGAAGGATGTTGTTTCCTGTTTGTGAGTTTCCCTTTTTCCATACACATACACCCAGCTCCAGACATTGCAGTGTGCTGCCTTATGTTTCACTAACACCAACTGGTGCTTGCTTCTCTTTAAGAATTTTACATGTCCTAATAACAACATACTCATGCAAGACAGATACAAATAGCACAAACTGTCAAGCATACCCGGAGGATAGATGTCTGTCAAGATAATTTCATTTAATTTCTGTTATTTCTGCCCTCTGCTTATAGCAAATAATATATGGGGACTTTTTTAGTACACTTAAGAAGAAAATAGTGGGGCGGGGCACAGTGGCTCATGCCTGTAATCCTAGCACTTTGGGAGGCCGAGGTGGGTGAATCACGAGGTCAGGAGTTCAAGACTAGACTGGCCAAGATGGTGAAACCCCATCTCTACTAAAAATACAAAAAAATAGTTGGGCATGTTGGCGGGAGCCTGTAATCCCAGCTACCCAGGAGGCTGAGGCAGAGAATTGCTTAAACCCAGGAGACAGAGGTTGCAGTGAGCTGAGATCATGCCACTGCACTCCAGCCTGGGTGACAGGGCAAGACTCCATCTCAAAATAAAATAAAACAAAATAAAATAAAATAAAATAAATAAAAAGAAGAAAATAGTGAATAGTATTGAAAGGTGGTCTTTATGTATCAATCCTAATAACATCTATTTTACCGAAAATTTATATTAATTACTTCCAAAAAGGCATGATACTGTAGAGATAGGTCTGAAAGGTCTAAACTGATATCTCTGGGATTATAAAAAGGCATCTCCCATGATGGTGAAACTTAGCTAAAGCTAGAGAGAAACGTTTCAGTGACTTAAGCTAGATGATATCATCTGCACATGTGTATTTTTTTTTTTTTTTAAGATTTGGGGTCTCGCTCTGCTGCACAAGCCTAAGTGCAGTGGCATGATCATAGTCCACTGCAGCCCTCAAATTTCTGTGCTCAAATGATACTCCCTCATGGCCTCATGAGGCTGGTCTCAAACTCGTGGCCTCAAATGATCCTCCTACCCCAGCCTCCCAAAGTGCTGGGATTACAAGTGTGCCACTGCACCTGGCCCACATGCAATCTAAAAAGGTAGTTTATATATTTAAAAATACTGTTTTGATATTTACATTAAAGGATTATAATTATTGTGCTACCTCTCTAGAAAAGAAGCAAATAAAAATTGCATATTTATTTAACAAGGTAATCATTGAAAAGAGAAACTTTGAGTCACTTCAATGAGACTTGACTGATTAGGAAACTTTGTTAATTTTTAAATATGAGGAAAAATTTAAATAATTGAAACAAGAATAGAGTGATACAGTGAAAGAACTGAAACAAGAATAGACAAATTTAGATCCCTTTACCAATTACACAAGGTCATTTTGACATAGCTCCTATCTAACTGTTTAAGCTCACTCCTGGCCACTAACTTCCTTACACATTTTTGCAAGATTTCAGGAGACTTAGTGAAGACAAATATGATATTTTAAAGTACATCCAAGGCTGGGCACGATGGCTCATGCTCATAATCCCAGCGCTTTGGGAGGCCGAGGCGGGCAGATCACCTGAGGTCAGGAGTTTGAGACCAGCCTGACCAACATGGAGAAATCCCATCTCTACTAAAAATACAAAATTAGCCAGGCGTGGTGGCACATGCCTGTAATCTCAACTACAGGCATGTGATACAGGAGGCTGAGGCAGGAGAATCACTTGAACCTGGGAGGCAGAGATTGCCGTGAGCCGAGATCGTGCCATTGCACTCCAGCCTGGGCAACAAGAGCAAAACTCTGCCTCAAAAATAATAAATAAATAAATAAGTACATCCAATAATAAAGAACTAATCATAGTTTCCATAACATATACTCACCATCTTTCTATATATTTTTCACACGAGCCTTTCTGTCAACATTTAAATTTACTGTCAAGTCTCAGCAAAAATGCAACCTCTTTGGAAGCTGTTCTTCATTCAGACAGATGTGGGAATTCTTTTTCTATATGTCCATCACATTCTGTATTTATCACTGATACGGTTTGCATCTGTGTCCCTGCCCAAATCTCATGTTGAATTGTAATCCCCAGTGTTAGAAGTGGGGCCTGGTGAGAGGTGACTGGATTATAGGGGCAGCTTCTCATGGTTTAACACCATCCCCTTTGGTGCTGTCATTGCAACAGTGAGTTCTCATGACATCTGGTTGTTTAAAACTGTGTCACACCTCTCCCCTTTCTCTCCTGCTCCGACTCTGGCCATGTGACGTGTGTGCTCCCCCTTCACCTTCCACCATGATTATAAGTTTCTTGAGGCCTCCCCAGAAGCTGAGCAGATGCCAGTATTATGCTTCCTGTACAGCCTGCAGAACCATGAGCCAACTAAGCCCTCTTTCTTTAGAAATTATCCAGTCTCAGGTATTTATTTATCACCATGCAGGAACAAACTAATACAATCACCATTGCAGCAGTCTTGCTGTGTGCTTTTTTAAGAAAAGTAATATTGTTTTGGATGAATTTCTGTGAGGATTATAAGGAAAGAAGAAATTTTTAAAACCTGCAACTATAGGCAGTAGATTGTTGCTGAAAAATGAATGCTGAAACTCTAAGTCAATGTAAGATGTCCTATTGAGAAGACAATGTGAATATATAAAGACATAATTCAATGTGAGGTAGTTGGAAAGAACAGTGAGAAGTATGTATTCTTGCTGGGATTCCACTTCTTACTTTGGCCTCTCATATGAACTCATTTCTTTTATGGGTTCTTCCAGCTAGTGAGAAAAATATAAGGGTTTACATATTTCTGAAGACACAATGCAAGCATATTTCCTTTCAAAAAATCCAAACAAAAACAACATTTACTGAGTAGGCGATTACTATGAAGTTTGTCACTTAAAATAAACTTGATTCTTTGCTTCAATTATTTAAAAAATGAATTTTTTAGGAAAATATTATCATTCTGTTATATTGAAACAAGGTTATCAGAAATATCCAGATACTCAACAAATTAATATTTGTGATAAAATTCCTTTTAGATATATTTTATAAAATATACAGTAACAGTTTAAACTGAGATTTGATGGTTTAGATTTATAATTAAAATAGATATTGTTATAAAAAGAAGATGCAGGCTGAGTGCAGTGGCTCATGCCTATAATCCTAGCACTTTGGGAGGCCGACGTGGGTGGATTGCCTGAGCTCAAGAGTTCGAGACCAGCCTGGGCAACACGGTGAAGCCTCATCTCTACTAAAATACAAAAAATTAGCCGGGCGTGGTGACGTGCACCTATAATCCCAGATAATCAGGAGGCTGAGGCAGGAGAATTGCTAGAACCCAGGAGATCAAGGTTGCAGTGAGCCAAGATCACGCCACTGCACTCCAGCCTGGGCAACAGAGCAAGACTCTGTCTCTAAAAAAACAGATGCAGATGCAGATTAATATCATTATGGCTTCATTTAGATTAGACCTTGTATTTTTGCCTCATCTTATTTTTTCATTCTTTTATTTAAATTGTATGTTTTAGTATTTTATAATTTACTTGTTTGCAACATAAATAAATCCATAAAAATTGTGAAAATTAATAAAAGTAGAGAAAGGCATAAAAATAATTAGTAATAATATTAGTCAATACTTGGATAAACTTAATGCAACCAGTTATTCCTAGTTCTTCTTTCCATATATCCATTATGTAAGTTATAGACCCCCCTCAAACTAGCTTCATACTTAGAGTCAGTGAAAACTTCAAATATAGTGTTCATTAGAGAAAGATGTAAACACGATTGTCAAAACCATTGCAAGTCACCCTATTCCTTCTTTTACCACTTTTTTAGTTACGAAGGCAAAATAAAACACAATTAGAATAATCCACCAAGAGGTTTATTTGCCACCTGCCATTCTTGGAATGCCTGCTGATAAAAGTGAGTTTTTAACTTGCAGATTTTCCTTGATAGGCTAGAATTAAGAAAGTTTCTCTCTAAAGTGAGTGCTCCAGCTGCCACATGGGGATAAATATAGAATCAATCAAATCAAAGTTTGGCAATATGGAAGTAAAAAATGCATTTGATCTGTCCCAAAGATTTGTTATTTGCATAAAAATAAAATTATTAATCATTTGTTTTTTAAATCTTCCAGAGTTTAATTATGGTTTATTTGTTATTTTACCTGATTTCTCTTACCTCTGGGTAGGAGGACAGGTTTGATAGAGTTGTCTGAGAATTCTGACAATTCATAAGTGGAATAGCCTTCCAGACCCACGTTATAAGAGACAGTAATTTTTGTTTCTTAGCTATGTAACTAGCTATTTATCAGAGCCATATGATTTCAGCAGCCCTGGACAGGAACATAAAAACTAATGTTAGAGTGAGTAGAAGTATCTCTATTTCTATTTTTTAGCAGCTACAATGTGTAAGTGGTAGTTTTTTAAAAAACATAAATAATAACTCTTTAGTTTAGGTATGGGGACAATATAGTGTCTACAAGGAATACTGACCAAACTCCATCATTCTTTTTCATTTATTATTATTATTATTATTATTATTATTATTATTATTTGGAGATGGAGTCTTGCTGTGTCGCCAAGCTGGAGTGTAGTGGCGTGATCTTGGCTCACTGCAACCTCCGTCTCCCAGACTCAAATGATTCTTCTGCCTCAGCCTCCTGAGTAGCTGGGAGTATAGGCAGGCGCCACCATGGCCAGCTACTTTTTGTATTTTTAGTAGAGATAGGGTTTCACCATGTTGGCCAGAATGGACTCCATCACCTGACCTCGTGATCTGCCTGCCTCAGCCTCCCAAAGGGCTGAGATTACAGGTGTGAGCCACAGCACCCGGCCTCACCATTCTTTAAAAAATGATTGACTCCAAGATGGTGGATTAGAGGCAGTTTTAGCATGCCTCTCCCACTTGGAAAGGCAAAATAGCACGTAGATTCATACTATGAACATCATTATCAAGAAGCAATGCAGAAACTTAAAGGAAAACTGAAATCCACAGATCCTTTGAAAGAAGCAACAGACTGCATCTATACCATGAGCCAGGCAAAAAACTATAAGTACTGAGAGTATGAGACGGGAAGACACTGCCTCTAGGGCATACATCCCCAGTGGGGAACCTGGCAATACAGCCCATGGGAAAGGCCTTAACCCTACCCAGCATTGGAACTGGTTTAGGAAGCAGTGAGAAATATAAAAGTAGGAACTAGGAATGGCAGCAGGAGGACCCTGACATGCATTCTCAGTCTACAGCGTCGACTGAAGGAAGCCATTCCTTATTTTGTCTCACTGGGACCCTTGTGGAAGTTTGCCAACTAACTCAGGCAGCGGTAGCAGGTTAAAAGAAGCTCCCAATTGAACTTTGCAATGTAACTTCAAGTGGGGAAGAACTCTGTTGGCCAGAACCAGGGGGTGAGTGGGAAGTGTGCTGCAGCCACAAGTATTGGAGCTGGACCCCCAGGCTGTGCAGGTGGACACAAAGGGGCATGACCTGAAAGCTGCAGTTCCTATCTCTGCTAGGAAGGCATATGGCCTGGGGAAGTTCTGAGTTCTAAGCATAGATAGCCTGAAACTTAGCTTACTGCTACTACCAGAAAACAGTGGCTATGAGATCTGTCCTGTCAAGTATGCCAGAGCTATTTGGGGTTTCCCACCACCTGCCACTCCCTACTCCGTGGGTGAGCTCTTCTGTGCAGCAGATGCAGTTATGCTTCTCTCTGGAACATTATGCCAGTGACCAGAGAACCACTACCCCCTAACTCCTGCAGGGGTTGCTGCTTGCCCCACGTGTGGGGAGTCAGAGCACGAACTTGTCTGACCCAGCCCTCACCTGGCTTTGCTCCTCAACCCACCCTGGTAGCTTAACACAATGGATGAAAACTTTGGGGAGCTTTATAGCCCCATCCACCTCCCGAGAAACCAGAGTACTGCAAAAAAACAAGCACAAATCCTGCTACTACTACCACAGCTAGTGCTGTTTTGCAACCACCATCTCCTGAATGGAAGCCAACTGGCACAGTCCATTATAACATTCAGGTAAAATAACACTGCACCTAGGAAGGAGAAAACTTGTGCATGACCTCAGCTATACCACTCTGGCTAACCACGAGGTCCTGAGTCTGTCCATGTGACTGTTCATTACTATCACAACTGGTATTTGAGAATGCCAACACACTAAGACCACCTATATCTAAGAAATCTCCCAGAGTCTATGTGACTCCCCTGTCATTCCCAACATAGCTGGTGCCAGTACCCACTGCTGGGAGACCTGCCGACAGCTCACCTCTGTGCGTTCCTTGTAGACATTCCCCAGAACCAGCCAGGAGTGTGGCAGCCACACTGGATGGCTAGACTCAGAGGAGCAACAGCATTCACAGTAGTATGGCTCTCAGGATGTCCTACTCATAGCGGAAGGGGGAGTGCAACACATCAAAGGAACACCCAGTGGAAGAAGAGAACCTGGATGGCAGGCCTTCAGTCTGAGATCTTTCCACTGGTAAGAAGTTTCTTTCAGCAGAGGTACAGTTGCAGTGCTGAAATCAGCAGGGAAAGTTTGCAGCTCTACCTCAACAGTGAGGCAGCCCTAGTGTTCATTGAAGGGTCATGGAGAAGGGGACTTCTTTTCCCTCTCATCTACCACTGCTGTCATAGCTTGGACTTTTCCCATGGGAGCTCAGCATGGACCCCAGACCACTTTAGGGTGACTGTATTACAACAGGAGGAGCACCCTCAAGGTGCAGGCTTGCACAAGAGATAGAGGTACAATTTCTCTCTACTTGGAACATCAACATTCCTGTAGATGAAAAGAGGTGCCTGTCTGATCTAAATAACCAGAACACTGACTCAGGAGTGTGTCTGGGAGGTGATAGTTTTTCTACTGGCCTGGCAGAGGAGCTGAGGTGGCTCCAGTCTTCTCTGATGAGACCTCAGTGCATTTCACTGAGAGCTCTTCTAGCCACTTCTGTCAAGGCTGAAACCTCTGCTTACCATTGGGTACTACATTTATACCTACTTTAACCACAGCCAGTGTCTACATGTGGAATCCTTCCCTATTGACCTGAAGCCTGAACAATTTAAACCAGTAAATAAAATACTAAGGAAAAAATTAATAATAAAAAAAGTGCACACTACAGGGAAATGAGATAAGTTTCAAGGGAACTTTGTCATTCCAACCCTATAGGAGACAGTGAACTTGCTCACACATTGAGCACATTGCTACTACAACAAGCAGCTGAGAAAGCCATCACACAAAGACTCTCTATAATCAAGGAACACAGTCATAGTCACACAGTCTTCACTCCTGAAAACACCAAGAGCTGAATTAGGCTACGACAAACTGTAAACATTAAAATCACATCCTTAGGCGGGGAAAAGAAAAAAAAAAAAGCAGTCAAAAATAATTTCAACAATAATTAGTAGTAGTCTTACCAAATTAGAAGGAACCAGAAAAATAAGACTGGTAATATGACAAAATGGGATTCTGAAACACCCCCAAAAGATCACACTAGCTATCCAGCAATGGATCCAAACTAACATAAAATTGTTGACATACCAGAAGAAGAATTCAAAAGGCTGATTATTAAGCTACTCAAGGAGATACCACAGAAAGGTAAAACCAACGTAAAGAAATGTAAAAAACAAACAAACAAACAAAAAACCCAACAAACAAAATTTTCTAAAGGAAGAGGTATCTTAAAGAAAAATCAGTCAGAACTTTTGGTAATAAAAGACACACTTAGGAAATTCTAAACTACAGTGAAAATTTTCAACAATAGACTAGAACAAGTAGAAGAAAGAATGTCAGAACTTGAAGAGAAGGTTTTTGAATTAACCCAACCAGACAAAAATAAAGAAAAAAGAATTTAAAGAAATGAGCTGTCTCCAAGAAATATGGGATTATGTAAAAGGGCCAAACTAAGAATAATTGGTGTTCCTGAGGGAGAAGAGAGGGCAGAAAAAAAGCTTGGAAAATTTCTTTGAGGGAATACTTGAGGAAACCTTCCCTGGCCTTGCTAGAGATTTAGATATCCAAATACAAGAAGATAAAACATCTCCTAAAAGCCGGGTGTGGTGGCTCACGCCTGTAATTCCAGCACTTTGGGAGGCCGAGACGGGCGGATCACGAGGTCAGGAGATTGAGACCATCCTGGCTAACACTGTGAAACCCCGTCTCTACTAAAAATACAAAAAATTAGCCTGGCCAGGCGTGGTGGTGTGCTCCCGTAGTCCCAGCTACTTGGAGGCTGAGGCAGGAGAATGGCGTGAACCCGGGAGGCGGAGCTTGCAGTGAGCCGAGATCTCGCCACTGCACTCTAGCCTGGGCAACAAAGCCAGACTCCGTCTCAAAAAAGAAAAAAGATTCATTGCAAAGGCCAGTCGCGGTGGCTCACACCTGTAATCCCTGCACTTTGGGAGGCCAAGGCGGGAGGATCACAAGGTCAAGAAATCAAGACCATCCTGTCCAACATGGTGAAACCCTGTCTCTACTAAAAAATATAAAAAATTAGCCAGGCGTGGTGGCGCATGCTTGTAGTTCCAGTTACTCAGAAGGCTGAGGCAGGGGAATCACTTGAACCTGGGAGGCAGAGGTTGCAATGAGCTGAGATTGTGCCACAGAACTCCAGCCTGGCAACAGAGCAAGACACCGTCTCAAAAAAAAGAAAAAAAAAAAAAAAAAAAAAAAGATTCATTGCAAAAATTCCATCACCAACGCTTATACTCATCAGACTATCTAAATTCAACATGGAAAAAAAAAATTAAGAGCAGTGAGAAAAAAAGCATCAATTCACCTATAAAAGAAAATCTATCAGACTAACTGCATGCTTCTCAGCAGAAACCTTGCAAGCCAAAAGGGATTAGGTTCCTATCTCTAGCCTCCTTAAACAGAATAACTGCCAGCCATGAATGTTGTATACAGAAAAACTGTTTCATAAATGAAGAAGAAATAGTCATTTTCAGACAAACAAATGCTGAGGAAATTGGTTACTACCAGACCAACCGTACAAGAAATGCTAAAAGGAGTTCTAAATCCTGAAACCAAGGTTGGATATGCACCAAAAAGAACTTCTAGAAAATATAAAACTCACAAGGCCTATAAAACAATAACACAACAACAGAAAACAAAGTATATAGGAAACAATTAACATGATGAATGGAACTGTATGTCGTATCTCAATATTAACATTGAATACAAATAGGTTAAATGCTCCATTTAATGATAAAGATTGGCAGAATAAATAAAAAGCCACAAATCGAATATCTGCTGTCTTCAAGAGACCCTCCTAATACATAATATTTTATATAAAATCAAAGTGAAAGGGTGGGAAATATATTCCACAGCAAAGGAAATAAAAAACAAGCAGGAGCAGCTATTCTTCTATCAGATAAAACAGACTTTAAAGCAAAAACAGTAAAAAAAAATGACAAAGAACCTCATTACATAATTATAAAAAAAATCAATCCAACAAAAAGATATTACAATTCTAAATTTATCTGCACCTAACACTGGAGCAATCAGATTCATAAAGCAGTTACTACTTGACTTAAGAAATGAGATAACAACACAATAATGGTGAGGGAGTTCAATACTTCACTGATAGCATTAGACAGATCATCAAGAAAGAAAGTCAATAAAGAAGCAATGGGGAAAGAAAAAAAAAAAGAAATAATGGGGGGCCAGGAGTGGTGGCTCATGCCTGTAATCTCAGCACTTTGGGAGGCCAAGGCAGGCGGATCACAAGGTCACAAGGTCAGGAATTTGAGACCAGCCTGGCCAATGTGGCAAAACCCGTTTCTACTAAAAATATAAAAAAGTAGCTTGGCATGGTGGTGTGCACCTGTGTTCCCAGCTACTCGGGAGGCTGAGGCAGGAGAATCGCTTGAACCCAGGAAGCGGAGATTGAAGTGAGATGAGATTGTGCTACTGCACTCCAGCCTGGGCAGTAGAGGGAGACTCTGTCTCAAAAAAAAGAAAAAAAAGAAAAAAAAGTAGCTGGGCATGGTGGTGGGCACCTGTAAATCCTAACTACTCAGGAGGCTGAGGCAGGAGAATTACTTGAACCCAGGAGGCAGAGGTTGCAGTGAGCTGAGATTGTGCCACTGTACTCCAGCCTGGGCAACAAAAGTTAAACTCAATCTCAAAAAAAGAGAAAAGAAACAATGGACTTAAACTACACTCTTGAACAAATTAACAGATATATATTGAACATTCTACCCAAGAACTGAAGAATATACATTATTCTCATCAGCCCATGGAATATTCTCCAAGATAGACCATATTACAGGCTATAAAACAAGTCTCAATTAATTCTAAAAAAATTGAAATTATATCAAGTAGTTTCTCAGAGCACAGTGGAATAAAACTAGAAATCAACTCCAAAAGGTACCACCAAAACTATACAAATAAATGGAAATTAAGCAATCTGCTCCTGAATGATTTTTTGGTTACCAATGAAATTAAGATGAAAATTTAAAAAAATTCTTTGAAATGAATAATAGTGACACAAGTTGTCAACACCTTTGGGATAAAGCAAAAGCATTTCTAAGGGGAAGGATTATAGCACAAAATGCCTACATCAAAAAGTTTGAAAGATCACAAATTGACAACTTAATGTTATAACTCAAGAAACTAGAGAAACAAGAACAAACTGACCCCAAAGCTAGCAGAAGAAAGGAAATAACAAGGATCAGAGCAGAATTAATTGAAATTGAAACAAACAAACAAAAAATACAAAACATCAATGAAACAAAAAGCTGGTTATTTGAAAAGATAAACAAAATTAATAGACCATTAGCTAGATTAACCAAGAAGAGTGAAGCTTCAAATAAGCTCAGTTAGAAATGAAAATGGAGATATTTACAACTGATACTACAAAAATACAAAGAAAGATTGTTTGAGACTATTGTGAATACCTCTATGCACACAAACCAGAAAATCTAGAGGAGATGGATAAATTCCTGGAAACATACAGACCTCTTAGATTAAACCAGGAAGAAATCAGAACCCTGACAGATCAATAATAATTAGCGACATTGAACCAGTAATAATAAAAAAAAAGGCCAATTAAAAAAAAGTCCAGGACCTGATGGCTTCACAGTTGAATTCTACAAGATATTCAAAGATGAAATTGTCCCAATCCTACAGAAACTGTTCCAAAAGATTGAGAAAGAGGGAATCCTCCCTGAATCATTCTATGAGGACAGTATCACTGTGATACCAAAACCATGAAAGAACATAACAAATAAAGAAAACTACAGAGCAATATCCCTAAGGAACATAGATGCAAAAATCCTCAAGAAAATACTAGCTAACTGAATTCAATAGCACATCAAAAAAGATAATACATCATCATCAAATGGGTTTCATCCCAAAGATACAGGGATGATTTAGCATACACAAGTCAATAAACGTGGTACATCACATAAACAGAATTAAAAACAAAAACTATATGATCATCTCAATAGATGCAAAAAAGCATTCAATAAAATCCAGCATCACTTAATGATAAACCCCTCAACAAAAATAGGCATACAGGGGCCAAACCTCAAATGAATAAAGGCCATCTATGACAAAACCACCACCAACATCATAATGAATGAGAAAAAGTTGAAAGCATTCCCCCTGAGAACTAAAACAAAACAAGGATGCCTACTTTCACCACTTCTATTCAAATGGTACTGGAATTCCTAGCCAGTGCAATCAGGCAAGAGAAAGAAAGGGCATCCAGATTAAAAAAAAGAGGAAGTCAAACTACTACTATTTGCTGATAATATGACTGCATTCCTAGAAAACCCTAGGCACCTCCAAAAGACTCCTATACTTGATAAAAAAAATTCCATAAAGTCTCAGGTTACAAAATCAATGTACACAAATCAGTAGCACTGCCATACACCAACAACAGTCAAGCTGAGAATTAAATCAAGAACTCAAATCCCTTTTACAACAGCTGCAAATAATAAAAAATAAAATACTTAGAAACATATTTAACCAAGGAGGTGAAAGATCTCTACAAGGAGAGCTACAAAACACTGCTGAAAGAAATCATAGATGATACAGACAAATGGAAACACATACCATGCTCATGGTTTGGCGGCCTTAGCCTTCCTAGAGATTTAGATATCCAAATACAAGAAGATACAAAAACCTCTTGAAAAATTCATTGCAAAAAGGTCATCGCCAAGGCATATAGTCATCAGACTATCCAAATTCAACTGAAGGAAATTATTCTAAGAGCAGTGAGAAAAAAAGCATCAATTCACCTATAAAGGAAAATCTTTCAGACTAACAGCAGACATCTCAGCAGAAACCTTACAACCCAGAAGGGATCAGAGTCCTACCTTTAGCCTCCTTAAACAGAATAACTGCTTATTGTAAAATTGACCATACTGTGTTATAAAAATGATCATATTGCCCAAAGCAATCGACAGATTCAGTGCAATTTCCATGAAAATACCAAAATTATTTTTCACACAATCAGAAAAAACAACTCCGAAAATTTGTATGGAACCAACAAATAATCCAAATAGCCAAATAATTCCTAAGCAAAAAAAACAAATATTGGGGCATCACACTTCCAGACTTCAAGTTATACTACAAGACTATAGTTGCCAAAACACCATGGTGCTGGTATAAAAGTTGGCACACAGACCAATGTAAAAGTATAGAGAACCCAGAAATAAAGACAAATACAACTAACTGATCTCTAACAACGCATACAAAAACATAAACTGGGGAAAGGACATCCAATTTCCTAAATGGTGCTGGTATAACTGCTATCCACATACAGAAGCATAAAACTGGATCCCTATCTTTCACCTTACACAAAAATCCACTCAAGACAGATCAAAAACTTAAATCTAAGACCCAAAACCATAAAAATTCTAGGAGATAATTTTGGAAAAACTCTTCTGAATATTGACCTAGGCAAAGAATTCATGAATAAAACCCAACAGCAAATGCAACAAAAACAAAAATATATAAATGGGACCTGATTAAATTAAAAAGCTTCTGCACAGCAAAAGAATCATCAGAGTAAATAGACAACCCACAGAATGGGAGAAAATATTTCCAAACTCTGCATCTGACAAAGGACTAGTATCCAGAATCTACAAGGGACTCAAACAGTATCAGCAAGAAAGCAACAAATAATCCCATCAAAAAGTGTGCAAATGGCATGAAAAGATACTTCTGAAAAGAAGATATACAAATGGCCAAAAAAAATATGAAAAATGTTCAGCATTACTAATCATCAGAGAAATGCAAATTAAAACCACAGTGAGATACCACCTTACTCCTGCAAGAATGGCCAATATGAAAAAGTCAAAAAATAACACATGTTGGTGTGGATGTGGTGAAAGAGGAATGGTTATACACTGCTGATGGGAATATAAATTAGTACAAACTCCATAGAAAACAGCATGGAGATTCCTTAAAGAACTAAAAGTAGATCTACCATTTGATCTAGCAATCTCACTACTGAGTATCTACCTAAAGGAAAAAAAAAAACAACAACAACAGTAATTATGTGAAAAAGACACATGAACACTTAACGTTTATTGCAGTCAAATTAACAACTGCAAAGATAGGGCACTAACTTAAGTGTCCATCGACCAATGAGTGGACAAAGATAATGTGGTATAAATATACCATGGAATATAACTCAGCCATAAAAATATAACCATGAAATATAACTCAGCCATAAAAAGGTGTGAAATAATGTCTTTTGCAGCAGTTTGGATGAAGCTGGAGGCTATTATTCTAAGTAAATTAACTCAAAAACCAAACACCATATGTTCTCATTTTATGTGGGGACTAAGCCTTCAGTGCCCAAAGGCATACAGAGTGATACAATGAACTTTGGAGACTCAGAACCAGGAGAGGGTCAGGAAAGTGTATGATTAAAAAAACTGCATATTGGGTACAGTGTATACTACTCAGGTGACCTTGCACTAAAATCTGAGAATTCACCACTATGTAATTCATCCATGTAACCAAAAACCACCTGTACCCCAAAAGCTATTGAAATAAAAAAAATAAATTAAAAAAATGATTGCCATACAGACACACATTGTGTCTACATCATAAAACTCTATGCTTTAGAGTTGGATTTTTTTGGTTTGTTTGTTTGTTTTTTGAAAACAGGGTCTCACTCTGTCATCCAGGCTGGAGTGCAATGGTGTAATCTTGGCTCACAGCAGCCTTGATCTCCTGGATTCAAGCAATCCTCCCCCACTTAGCCTCGCAAGTAGCTGGGACTACAGATGCACGCTTGTTTTTAATTAAGAAACCACCTCTAAGAGGTAAGTTGTATGATGGTATATGTGACAATTATTTGTCATTTCTGTAGACATTTTTCGATATCGTAACTCATCTCTAGGCTTCTATGCAGAAGATACTCTGGGTTGATTAGAGCCAAAATAAAAAGTTGAAATGTTAAAGTAGGTTCGTTTTCAATGGTATCAGATATATTGACTCAGAGTTATGTGGAAACTTGGCTACTTTCCCTGCTATTTCTCAGAATATGTTGCTGCTCCTTCACCAAGCTGATCATTATTTCAGGAAGTAACTTTCTCCATATCTCCACTGTGTGTGTGTGTGTGTGTGTGTGTATTTACATACCCTCCTTCCCAATCCCTACTCCAAGATAATAGCAAATAAACAACAAAGAAATCCATACATTTATTCTTGGCATTGTCTTTAAATGTCTCAATAAAAATTGTCTAAATAAACACAGGATGTCACTTTTGAATTATTTTTTAAACTAGCTAAGTACCCAGAGAGAGAAAGTATTGTGCTATTGTTTGCTGTTTATGCTGTTGCTCAGTTTTCCTCCTACCACATTGAGATTGTTTGCTTCTTCTGTTTCAGGTATGTGAATAAAAACTCCAGGTTTCTTTCTCAAAGAAAGCACAGAGAAAGAATTATGGTTAGAGAATGCGAGAAGAGAAAGTAAATGAAAAATAAAAAATATGGGAATGTCCTTGGATCAACAGAAATTTCCTCCGAAGTCATCTCTGTTGAGAATATAATATACCTGTTCTCCAGGAAAGAAAACAACAATATACTTTCTGATTCTTCAAGAAATGACATGAGATCTTGAAAAGCACTAATTTCTAGGAATATCTATCCTGAGATTTGAAACTTGCTTCATAAGGTTCAAGACCTCAAACAAATTTTGTGTAGTTGATCAATAATTCATTTCATCAAACCACTCTACAATAATGATTCAGGTATTCAGTCTTGTCTTCCTGCAGAGACTTTAAATACATGTATTACATTTTATGACCCAATACTTATTAATCTTTGCAATAACTATATTCAGTTAACATTATTATCCTAGATTATAGGGTAAGTGATTGAGGGGAGCCTTTGACTTGCTGAAGGTCAAACTGAAATGAGAAACAGAAGTAGGATGAGGTATGAAAGTGATTCCATGACTCTAAGTCCTAAATCACAGTATCACGTAGAAAGGCCTTTTTAGTTTTCAAATTCTTTTTTATTCCGCTTTAAAAATTTGCCCTTATTACATAATTATAGCTAAAATGTCATTATGCCTTTTTAATAAACTGTTAATATGGAAACCTCAAATAGAGCCTTCCTCTTCAATACTAAACATCACTGCAATGTAAAATTATATTTTTCTCTATGAGTCTTAAATTTTAAAATAGCAGCTACAATATTTGAGATTTTGTATTTAAAACATATGGATATCAGCTTAATTTCAATCCCGTTATTAAAAGGGTCAGCTGGTTGCTGCAAAATTTTTATATAGAAAGAACCTAGGATAAATGTAACACTGAAAAAGGGATACAGAGGAGAAAGAAGAAAAAGAAGATGCCATGAATTTCTTTCAAACCTTAAAAAAATGGGTAAAAGTTTCTCTCACTGATGAAATGAGCTCTTTACATATAAATTATATTGTAATAACAGAGCTCCTGGGTGGAAAAGAGTTCCTTCTCCTGCTGGCAAAAATTAAAATAATCACAGATGGCTAATGATCAAAAATACTGACTGACAGCTCTGAAGTATAAGACACAGAGAATATTCTCAGAGGAGTGAGAATATTCGCAGTTTCTTAAGCCAACACTCAAATTTGGTTCAAGAAACACACAAAGATTTTCTTACCAGATATTCATGTATAGGAAGGTTTTATTCTATTTTCAAGAGTACTATACGTTCTCATAGAACTCCTTCAAGAAAGTTAATGAAATTGTTTGTCCATATGATTACATTAAGATTTTGGGTAAAATACAGGAATTCACTAAGGAAAGAGGGTCCATATTCCTCAAATAGTATGAAAAATCTATTAAATTCAGGCATTAGGAATCCAGTCTCATTTTAAAATATAGGCGGAAAAAGAAAGACCTGCCTAGTGAAATTAGCTAGGTCTTCATAAATATGTCAAACAATATTAATAATAGTAACAAGTAACACTTGTTGAGGACTTTATGACATTTTTAAGCTTGTTACTAATATACCTCATTTAATTTATCAAATAGTTCTGAAAAATACATGACATTATTATTCACATTTTTCAGATGAGGTAACCAAGTGTAGAGAAGTTTAAAACATTTGCCAAGATCCCCCTACAGCTGATGAGTTGTAAAACAGGGGCTCAAAGTAGTTTCTAAGCCTGGTGCTTAACCAAAATATAGCTATTATATTAATTATACTAGTAGGATACAAATTCAAGAACATCTATGGTAAGACCAACAACAAAATGTCACATTCTATATCATGTTAGAGAAATTTACAAAGAATTTGATCTTGCAACTACCAAATAAAACAGTTATGGTGTTACTATAATTGATAATGATTAAACTGTGACTTGAAGTTTACTCATTTATTAATGTATTTTTTTACAAAATTAAAAGAAGACTAATATTTTAAATGCCTGAGTTCTAATTTTTGCAAATGCAAATATATATATACATATAAAACAATGTCACTGTCTTTTAAATTTTTATATTCTATATAATGATGTATACTGCATGTATGTATCAACATTTATGCATATAGATAATTCATATGATGTGTGTGTGCCAACGACTACAGGAGCAATGTAGAGAAAATAATCCATGGTGCCTGTGTCAGAGTTATCAAAGAAGGTATGGCATAGATTTTAGATTTTGAGTCATAGCTGGAAATTTGTTAGAAAGGATGAAGTTGAAAAAGGTATATCTTGGTGCCTGGAGTAGGTCTGCACATGCTAAACATACTTATTGAATTAATAATTCTATATTTTCCATATTCAACTTGATAAATTATAATCATAAATATGCAGATTCCCTCAGGAGTACAGTAACATTACTAACAGAACAAATATGAAATATCATAAGCAAAAATCGTTCTTAAAGTAATTTTTTTAAAAGGATTTTTGCAAACCGAATCATCAGGGTGGATTTTGCAGAACATTTTGGGGAAAAAAAAAATCCATAATGTTCTTAGCACTGGCTGAAAGAAACACCAACAACAGGCCAGCGCCGTGGCTCACGCCTGTAATCCCAGCACTTTGGAAGGCCGAGTGGGTGAATCACGAGGTCAGGAGATTGAGACCATCCTGGCTAACATGGCGAAATCCCATCTCCACTAAAAATACAAAACTGAGCTGGGCATGGTGATACATGGTGGCGCGTCCAGTGTCTTGATTTTCAGTCCTAGCTACTCAGGAGGCTGAGGCAGGGGAATAGCTTGAACTTGGGAGGTGGAGGTTGCAGTGAGCCGAGATTGCACCACTGCACTCCAGACTGGACGACAGAGCAAGACGTTGTCTCAAAAAAAAAAAAAAAAAAAAAAAAAAAGGAAAGAAAAAAGAAACACCAACAACAAATGGTTACAGTTAGTAACCATTTAAATGGTTGCTTTTTTATATCCCTGCCAGAATTGCTTATAATGCGGGACATCTCCATTCAGATGTTACTTTTTCCAACCAAAATATTTCCAAGTCAACTCACTGTACTTCACAATACACTGAAATGAGTACAAGTATTAAAAGCATGCCTGAGGCGACAGTAACTTTGAGGTTAATTTCCATTTCTTCAAGTATATTTGATGAATGATGTGACAAAGGAATCCTAATTAAGGTTGAAATCCTGAATACTAAATAAATCAGAAGTGCCACTACATTCGTCTTCCACAGTGATAATACTGCCACTTCTGCTTCTCTTTAGCCCAGCCCTTGACTTTTCAGGAAACCTTTTTCTGTATATTTTCTTCCTCTATAACTTTTGCAGAGAATAGATGTGAGTATCCTACCTAGACTTAGTCAAGGCAAAATCTAAAACATCTGTGCCTCTTTGTTTTGTTTCTCACTTACTCTTCTACATCAATAGCAAATGTTTATTTTTTACATTTAACCTCAAAAATGCTCCATTTGTGACATGATGATTCCTGTTTCATCTCACATTATAATATTTCATGGCAAAATTAGAAGATACATCTTTTAAATTCTAAGGAATGAAACATACCACAGAACAGTTTCATAAAAGTTAGCTGTTTTAATGGTGCCATTTTCATTATCATTATCATAAATTGACAAG
Organism: Macaca mulatta; assembly: GCF_049350105.2. Lineage (NCBI taxonomy): Eukaryota > Metazoa > Chordata > Mammalia > Primates > Cercopithecidae > Macaca > Macaca mulatta. The sequence goes on from NC_133408.1 coordinate 114,963,218, forward strand.
TAAGGGTGCAAATTCTTTCATTACTCACTAGATGAGTAATGTTCGGCATGTTGCTTAATATTTATGTAACTCCAGTGTCTTGATTTTGAGCCACTCTTGCCATTCTTGGTAGAAAACCCATTGACCCTAATGTTCTGGTTGAGTTCTATTTATTTTATTTTGAATATTTGCATCAATGAGATTGTGTTCATTTTCTATTTTATTCTATTTAAATCAGGTTCTAATTTTAAGTTATATTGCCTTCATAAAATACATTTAAGACTTTCTAGTTTTGGCCTGAAATAATTGCAATAATTTAAAATTACCTGTCTTTTAAATTTAAGTAGAACTTAACTGAAAATCCATCTAATCTTGGTGAACTTCACCAGTTTGTACTGTGGTAATTGATCCATTCAGATTTTCAACTTCTTGTTAGGTCAATATTGACAATTTACACTTGAGCAGAAATTGCTCATTCTTGTGGCATTCAAATTGCCATAGGTTTGCAGGTAATATTCATGAATAATTCATTTAAGTTTCTCTATATTAGAGGTGTTTACTTTTATATTCCAAAATTTGTGTTTTCCTTTCTTTGTCCTTTTTAAAAAAACAAACATCAATATGTATTTATATATCTCATTAATATTTTCAAATACTTTGCATTTGGATTTAGTCACTGTTTTATTTATTTAGCAAGCGTTTATATAGTATTTGCTCTGTGCTGAGAACAGCTTTACACACTTTACAAATGTTAACACTTTTGATTTTTATTAATTGGATTTTGATTATCATGGCAATTGTATACACAGATATAAGGGTTTAAACACTAGATGTCAAAGACAGTTGTGCTAGATATGTCAATCACTCAAAAGTTCATTCCATGCAAAAAAAGCCCTGCTTACAATCTTCTCTGAAGCATCAGCCTGAAGAAGTCACGTGAGCCTGAAATTCTTATAGCACTTTGGATTATGGGTGAGGATGAGGTACAAAAGAAGTCAATCCACATACTAATCAGCTGCTCATAAAAAGGCCTGACATAAAAAGTCATGATGATAACAACTTGCTGAACCCACCAGAATACTAATTTCAGTAGTAAAGAAAATATAGGTCTATAAGTAGTGAGAAGAGAAGCAGAAAAGAAAACCGGCATGGAAGATCATTAATTAGACATGACAGATAAGGTTGAAAATTTATTTTCATTTAATTATATAGATGTTGGAACCCTAATGTGAAGTCACAAAGTTCTGATATTTGAGAATTGACTTGAACCCTGAATAACCATCTGCAAGGTCCCTCTCTATTTTTGTCCTCATCTTGCAGTGCATCAGATTGTTTTATCTTGAATTAATGAATTTCCTTCATTATTTGAAGAAATCAAGGCTCTGTTTATTGCAACTTAAATTAAAAACAGATAGGATAAGAAACAATAAGGAAACATTAGACAGAAATAAAAGTCTTAACAGAGTTAATAGAAAACCCATAAAATATGACAATAAATATAAATGGGTTAGGCACTTGAATCAAATGTAAAAGTAGCATTTTATTTTTTAAAAAATACAGAATTTGGAGCTGAGCATTCTTACATAATAGTAATGACAGCTACTGGACTAAGTGAAATTTGGACCCAAAAGGATGTTTTAGAATTCAGCTTCCTGTAATGCAGCTACAGACTGTATCAAGAGAAAGATAGTAGCAAGAGAATTTGGTATGAGGATGTAAGGAATTAGCTATAACTTTTTTGAAGTAAAGTCTGTGGACTTCCAGAATATATAAGAAGCAGAACTGCACACAAGATAGCTTCTGCAAAACAGAAGCTTCTGCCTCAAATCAAACGCAAATCTCTTCTGTATAGTGTTGTTAAGAATATTGGACATTAATTGGTGTTTTTGAGCACTGCTCATGCACACAGATAGTAATCACCATGAGTAAAACAAGAAATAAAATATTTTTCGATTATTGTTTATTACATTTCAAAACTCTTTTCACATTTCTGTGGGGGGCAGGGGGCAAGGGAGCAGTGAATGCTGAATTAGGATCAGAAAACTTTTCCCTTTCATCTCATTATCTAGTTTTGTCTCTTTCTGGTGGGAGGGTAAGGGATGGAGAGACAAAGAGAGACCCTTCACAAGATGGATAAAATATTCACAGAATTAGAGGCTGTGTGTATTTTCGAAGAAACAAGAAAGGCCTTGGCAGTCTCCATGTTAGAGGACTGTCACATTTTTGCTCACAGTTTCAGGACTGGTTGTAGGAAATGCTGTTTCACATTTGATTTGGAAAAGAATATTGGACTGTGTGTAAATATGAAACCTTTGAGACTATACCATCTGGATCCAATATTTGAAGTGATTTACACATGAAATAAAAAAAAAACCAGAATCTTCATGAAAAGTGTGCTTAAAAAATTTTAAATAGATTAACTAGATTTATTTACCACCTCCAAATTGTACCTAATTATGAATTAAAATTTATTCCCTTACAATGTTGGCTTTTGTAACAATCATTAAACAAAAATCACTCAGGTTTTAAGATATATGTCTATCACTTGAGTCTTGCTTTTTGGCATTTTTTAAATCATTTGACTGTCTCCTACTTCAATATATGCCTTTCCCATCCCAATAAACTCAACACACATTGAGTTTAGTAAATGCCATACATCGTGCTAAGATTTAGGAAGCTAATGGTGAATATTTTTTTTTGTTTTTTTTTTTTTTTTTTTTGAGACGGAGTCTCGCTCTGACCCCAGGCTGGAGTGCAGTGGCCAGATCTCAGCTCACTGCAAGCTCCGCCTCCCAAGTTTAGGCCATTCTCCTGCCTCAGCCTCCTGAGTAGCTGGGACTACAGGCGCCTGCCACCTTACCCGGCTAATTTTTTGTATTTTTTAGTAGAGACAGGGTTTCACCGTGTTAGCCAGGATGGTCTCGATCTCCTGACCTCGTGATCCGCCCGTCTCGGCCTCCCAAAGTGCTGGGATTACAGGCTTAAGCCACCGCGCCCGGCTATGGTGAATATTTTTAAACAATGGTCTCTACATTTTGGGGATAAGAAATTTGTTGATAAAACAGACTCTAATCAAAGGACCACAAAGCAATCACTTATTTTTATAAGAATTTTAATAAAGACCATAATCATTGATGCCATATATGTCAATCAGAATTAAATGACTGTTGAGTTAATAGTATCATTCCAGTGATTTGGAAGATTATGTAAAATATTCTTGGGATTCATTCTACCTCTTCATGTGGAAACTTCCAGGAAAACCATTTGGGATTTCTATGAATCACTATACTTTTTCCAAATTGATTCCCCCTAAACCACGGGTAGTATAGATTTGTAAGAAGTCTGTTTAAGCATCTAAACTGCACAGCCCTTCCACCTTCGTAGTTCCAACCCCCCAACACATGCACGTGCACACACATGAACAAGCACATATACATATAGAGGTTTACATTTCTTGCCTCGGTAAACGCATCCAGATATTGCAAAGCAATTTAAAAATATTTTCCAGCTGGAATTCCAGAAGTCCAGTATGTTTCAAGCTAGTCTGATCCAGAGGCTCAAGAAAGTATCAGGAACTCAGTTTCCATTCCAATCTTTTTTATGCTTTCCTTAGTATTTGTTTCTGCCTCATGTTGGTTTTTTGTGTTGGTTAAGACTGTCTTCCAGTAGTGACTGGAGCTATATATTCTTTTCTTTGGTTCTCATAGAAAGAATAACAAGCCCAGAATAGCAAGGATGAATTCCTAGAATCACCCTCATTGGACCACATAGGTCCTTGATAAAATGACTATGTCCAAGGGAATGGAACCTGCTGCTTGCTTTAAGACATCATGCCTACTTCCAGAAATACAACATTTTCTTCCAGCGTCGTCTTAGGCTACTGAATATTCCTACACAATGGGGAACCCAAACTGACATTTACATGTACTTGTAAATCACTAGTATCCTTTTCTATATGTCGGTCTGCTAAAGACTGTTGCTAGTCAATGCCAGATATATGCACTTTTAACATTTACATTCATAGATTTTAAATCATTTGCTCATTAATTATTGTATCAGCTGGCATCAGGGATTCAAAACAGCCGGTTAATGAGAGTTGCTGGCAATTTTGAATGTGTCAATGTCCACCCAGTTTTTCAGTAGGTATAAAATAGGATTTATAAAGTACACAAAGTCACTATTTTGAGGATAATTGAAGAATATACTTCTCAACTGGCAGAGACCAGATATCTAACCCATTATAGTGTTGCATTCCCAAGGAATAGATCAGTGAATGAATGTGTAATACAATAAAATAGAAAATCCAAGGAAGGCCAAGACAGCTTCCAAGTAATACCTTGACTACATTTAACAGATAGCATTCTTCTTGCAACAATATTATTTTGGTTAAAACTAAACCAAGAGGACTTAATGATCATCTTTTACAATTACTTGCTTATAGTGAAAAGGAAGAAAGATCATCATTTGTAAACAGCACAGGATAGCAGGAAAATGATCACACTTGATCTCAGATAGGGAAGAAGTCTTTTAAATAGCAATCTCTCCTATAAGCAATGGCAAATGGACACTATCAAACTGTGTCAATAAGTTGACTGAGCTTCACAGAAGTAAAGTAACTTGCTGTATATCTTGTGGATTATAAGTGACAGATAGTCTATAACAATACAGAGATTCAACCTTAGGGTGAAGCTAATTCTGGGGAGAGATAGAAGTATCAGACAAAAATTAAATGAGTTCTACCTGACTCAAAAGTCCATACTTGTGTTAATACATGATGCACATAAATGTTTTGCTCATTTATCAGTCAGTTCAACAAAACAGGCCTTTTAAATAATGTGTCTGCAGTTGTATCCTCTAGAGGTAATCAGCAGCTTCTTAATCTTAACCATAATAACACATTATCACTATTTTGTTTCAGTCAGTTAATTTGCAAAACAATAGTAGAGATCCTACCGCACATGTAAGAATTTATTCCTCAGTTATTGGCACTGAATAAATACAGTCACCCTCACTAAAAATGTCAGGGCCTCAGAAAACAATAGCACTGTGCCACAAAGGAAGGAGTCAGGTTGAAGAGCTCATGAGGAAGTCACAACTAAAAGCAGGCATGGTCAACCCTTAAACATAAACTGATGGCAATCAGAGCCAGATTTAGAGTTTGGAATGAAAACCAGTTTTATTTTCTTCAGTGTATTGTTCTACTTTACTAAATATAAGATGGAATAAGTTATATAATTAGAGATTTGATCCATAAGCATTGTTGCTAGTAGGTCTCCTGATAGCTACAGAGAAAATGATAATGTATTAAAATATAATAAATATATTGACTGGGCAAAGTGGCTCACACCTGTAACCCCAGCACATTGGGAGACCAAGATAGGAGGATTGCTTGAGGCCAGGAATTCAAGACAAGCCTGAGGAACATAGTTAGACCCCATCTCTCTCTTATCTCTTTCTCTCTCTCTCTCTCACATATATGCTTATATATAAGGACACCACATTGTTGGCTTGCAGTAGTGATTCAATCAATTCATTCTTAACAAGTTGACAGCAGAGATCTTTCTAAATACACACTAAATGAAGTTTGGAAATTCATTCAAATATATTACTTTTAAAGAGGATAGTTGTGCACATCTACGGAGGACAAAGGAGAGAACAGAATACAGAACACATAACACAATGTAAGACAGCACTTTTGCTGACATCAGGCACAGAGATAACAGATATCGAGTCATCCTGATATATTCTAGAATTTTCTAGAATATTCTAGAGAAGCAGTTATATATTTACCTATAAGTTTTTTACATTGCTGGCAGATTCTTTTTCTACTGTCTTCTTGCTTACTGTTTACCAGGCATATGATTTCCTTGCTGTAACTCTAACATGCCACATACTTCTCTCTCTCATATATGCGTATATATATATATATATAAGCATATATATATACAGAGAAAGAAGTATATATATAAGTATATATATACACACATATATATAAGTGTGTGTATGCATATATAAGTATAGCGATAGAAGTATATAGGTATAAGTATATACGTGTGTGTGTGTGTGCGCGTGTGCATGCACGTGTCTGTATATATGTGTGTGTGTGTGTGTGTGTGTGTGTATATATGTATGTGTATATATGCTTGATCCTCCCACCTCAGCCTTCCTAGTAGATGGGACAACAGGCGATCACCACCACACCTGGCTATTCTCTCTCTAGAGTCCCAGCTACTAGGAAGGCTGAGGTGGGAGGATCACATGAGTCCAGGATACCGAGGTTGCAGTGAACCAAGATCAACAGAGCAAGACCCTGTTATTGTTGTTGTTGTTTGTTTTGTTTTTTAGAAATATCAAGCCTACAATTATTATTTTATTCTCACAAATAGTTTAAAATTTCTTTCAAGCTCAACCAAAGAAGTAAGTTACTTAAGTTTCCAGATCATATCTTTTGTATCTGTTTTCTGTTGGCTTAGACTAAAAGCAAGGACCTAAAGCGATTGGTCTTAAAAAGCAAGTATCTGCCTTGTTTTATAACTAATTGAAAGCTGCTGGTCCTTTGCAAGCCTCTCTACAGACCCATAGAACTGGGAAAAATCAAACAAACAAACAAACAAAAAACACCAAAAATAGCAGGATCAGCCTAAGGCTCAACACCTATTTTGTCCTTAGAGCAACATTAAAAGTTAATCATATGGATTTAATTTCCTTCTTACTGATTTTCTCTGATTTACCCAGGAGGTATACACTATTGGAATCCTTATTTTATTATGGACCAGAGAAAAGTTTGGAAATTCATTCAAATATATGATTTTTAAAGAGGATAGTTGTGCACATCTACTGAGGACAAAGGAGAAAACAGAATATAGAACACAATGTAAGACAGAACTTTAGCTGACATAAGGCATAGAGATAACAGATATCAAGTCATCCTCATATATTCTAGAATTTTCTAGAATATTCTAGAGAAGCAGTTATATATTTATCTATAAGTTTTTTACATTGCTGGCAGATTCTTTTTCTACTATCTTCTTGTTTACTGTTTTCCAGGCATATGATTTCCTTGCTGTAACTCTAACATGCCACATGCTCCTTTATTAAGACTTTTGCACTGGTAATTCCCCCTGCCTGGGATGATCTTCCTCAGATATTTACTTCCCAATTCTCTTACATCTTTCAAGTATCTGTTCAAATATTATCCCAGCATGCTGATTACACTTTAGTACAGTATCTTGACCTCTCTTCCTGCCCAATCACCAGAGTACACTCAAGTCCTCCTAACCTGTTCTACTTTTTCTTTATTCCATAGAATTTATCACCATTTAGCACGGTATAATTTATAGTGTTTTTGTTTATTGACTGTCTCCTTCTGCTAGAATGTGAGCCCTATGACCACAAAATCTTCACATTTTCTTGTGATAATGTATTCAAAGTGCCAAAGCAGTCTAGTGCATAGAAGTCACTCAATAAATATTTGTTAATGGAAGGAAAGAATTCTAGTAAAAATGTGAAAGATAAGAGCATAAGCTGCCTGGAAGCAGAAGCACTACTTTACTCAGCAGTATATAGCTAGTGCATTTTGTAGTGCCTCACAAATAGTAGATGCTCCAGCAATGTGTTGAATTAACAAATAAAATAATAGATAAATAATTGTTTATTTTATCGGAGACACAAATGAATTATGCATAATAAAAATAATTTGTATGCGAATTTGAACAATATTCTACAAAACAACAAGTATTTGATCTGAGTTTTAAAGTACTGATACAGAGGAGTTGTTCAGGTTAAAATACCGAGAAAAAGATAATTAGGGGACCCTTTGAGAGTCAAACATATTATTTATAAATCAGTTTTGAATCTAGTAAAGAAATAAGTAAAACAAAACATTGAATTTCCTGCCAAAAGAAAAAAAAATTCTTAAGCATCATATCTGTCCATATCTATTTAGTTCACAATATTTCTAGAGTTATAAGAAGTATGCAACCTGCTATTATTCAAGAACAAATTATAAGTCCTCAGATTCATAAATCTTGAAAATATGTGGAAAAATTAAAATACAATATTGAAGTAAAATAGAAAGCTGAAATACCACATGAAAAAGAAATACTCAAAACTGTAAAATATAGTGGGACTTCTAGAACATAACATTTAGGTAAAATTACAACTGCATTTAAAGAGATGTATTGCAGAACTATTGAGAATACCACATTAAAAAATATTTCTCGTACAGCAAAGCAACAGTACTTTACTTTTTTTGGAGGCAATATTTCCAATGATTCATGCTTTTTACCCCTAAAACTCAAGAGAAGCAACCACCAAGGCTTTGAGTTTAGTATTAAATAAAACTGTGAAATTAGAACATTGACTATAAAAATCTTAAGCTAAAACACTCACCTTTGGGGACTATATTGCTCCTATAAAAAGTTTGAATCCCTGAAATTTGGTATGTAAATTTCTATTAACACTAAGATTTTTTAAAGATGATGAGATCAATAAGGGTAGTATGTACTTCCTCATAAACTAAGTCTATAGAGTAATACTTGGTTATCCCAATCCCAAGACACTTCTATCATAGTATCAGAATCCTTGTTTTTCAGATGAAGTATTTGAGATATACACAAGTCACATCCAAACTATTTACCAATTTTTTTTTCTTTCTCCCTAGTCTATCTATCACTATCATAGCTACATGCCATTGTTATCTATGCCTGGAGAACTGCCCAGGACACCACATTTTTGGCTTACAGTAGTGATTCAATCAATTCATTCTTAACAAGTTGACAGCAGAGATCTTTCTAAATACACACTAAATCATCTTAAATTCTAATTACGACCTATCAACAGTCTGCCAACGATCTCAGAATAAAGCCCATACTAGTCAACATGGTTCTGCAGGTGACCCTACAATTTCTGACATCATCTTTAAATCATTCCATCAACAAAACATCTTTTATTTAATGTGATCACATCACTTATGAGGTTATAATTTGCTATTAGCTTATTTGCAACAATAAATGTGTACCCTGTTGAAAGGAATGCATATATCTTATTCTGGAATATGATTAAATACTTTGTACTTAACATCATATGAATAGATGAGGGCATAAAGTGGGAAGAAAAAAAATTAATTGTCATGTAGTCTGTCTCAGCATTTTTATTTCACATAATTCCTGCAGAATGAGAAGACATAAAAAATAAAAGTAGAAGGTAGTAGATAAAAAACCTAACATCCATAAAAACCATAGCACAACCTTAAAATCTGTACTAAAGTTGGAATTACTCTTTTGGGTGTCAAAAATGCTCTTTGATTTTACATATAAATATCAATAAACAAGTTACAGAAGTGACAATTTCAGAAGTGTGTATTTGCCATTACTAAAACCTAATCAACACATAGAGAAAAAAATATTCAAAATTTTCCTTTGACTTTACCTTTTCTTCTTACATTGTATTTCTGTTCCTTTTTTTGGAGAAGTACATTGAGGTTTAGTTTACATACTGGGATTATAAGTGCACAGATTAATGAGTTTTGACAAATGGATTTACCCTTTTTAAGGTATAGAATGTTACTACCAACCCAAGAAGTTTTCTTGTGCCTCTTTCTAGTGGCCCCACTCCTATTTTCAGCTCCAGGTAATCACAGTTTCGGTTTCTACCATACAGTTTAATTTATTCTAGAAAGTTATATAAATTAAATCACAGAGTATGTATGTTTTTGTACTATTCTTTGTATATACTCCGTGCATGTACTCTTTAATGTAACATAATATTTTTAAGATTCATCTATGATGTTCTTTGTAAGAGTAGTTTTTCTTTTTATTACTATTTAGCATTCTATTATTTATTCGTTCACCCTTTGAGGGACATATATGTTGTTCCCAGTTGGAACTATTACAAAATAAAGTTACTGTGAATTTCTGTGTATTTGGTGTGAACATATGTTAACATTCGTCTTAAGTAAAAACCAAAGAGTAAACTTTGTGAGTCATATGGTAGGTTTATGTTTCACTATATAAGAAAATCTCAATCCTTTGTTCCGAAGTGACTGTACCATATTATGTTCCCAGCAGAAACTTATGAGAGTTCCAGTTTCTCTACATCCTCACCAACACTTCATAGTGTCTTTTAGTGTGTGTGTTTTAGCTTTTTGAGAAAATAAGCTTGGTGATTTTTATTTGCATTTTTTGGCATTGTGTTTTAATTTGCATTTCCCTGGTATATTGACTAATATTATTGAGCATTTCTGATATGCTTATTGGCCATTCCTATACCTTTTCTTCAAGTTCTCTGATAATTTTTTATTGAGCTGTTTATTGTTGTTGTTATTGTAGTAGTTCTTTATATATCCTAGGTAAGTCTTGTCAGATACATGTATTACAAATTTTGTTTTTCCAGTTGCTGTGTTACTTTTTCATTTTCTTAAACAGGATTGAAAAGCAGCTTATTTTTCTTTCTAATTTTGATAAAGTCTCTGACCCTATTTTAAATGTGGAATTCTCAGACCCTCTCTTGGAAATACTGGCATTGGTCATAAAATATTCTTTTATTTCTGGAACCAAAATTTGATATAGATCCCTAATTTTTCTATGGCATGCATAATTACCATTATACTTTCAAATTTATTCAGACTTATCAGGATTACATATATGCTTGAATTTTATGAGAAAGAACAACTTAATGACACCAAAACTAAAATCAGCTCCAAGAAGTTCATATAGAAGACTTGAAATTTGCAAAGTGAGATTGATTCCTAAAAGTCAACAGATATTGTATAAAAATTCTAATATATTTAATTAGTTTACACAATGTATACATTTTCTTAATAAATTATATAATATCCTCAGCCTAGTTTTTGTGTTTTGTTTATAATACTACTAAAAATAATTTTGCATGAAAATTGCAAAATGCCTAAGTATGTTAATATACAAGATAAATGTTGAAATGAGTAGTTTCAGGTAGTCTCAGCATTTATTTAGAGATGGGTAGCTATAGAAAGAATACCATTAAACCATGTTTTATTGCTGCTCCCTCTTAACTGGCTATGTGGCCATGGGAGTCCTGCAGTCTTTCTTGGCACTTATTGCTCCTAATTATAAAATGAGGGTAGAGAGCCTCCCAGAAACTTGTGCCAGGATAATTTTGGTAGTCACATTTTGTAGAAAAATAGCTATTTTGTATTTTGATTATATTTAAATATACTATCAGTTTCTGATACGTGATTGCTGTGTTCAGGTAGGTCTTAATATTTAACGTCTTTCACAGGGAATTATTAAAAACCCAAATGGCTTTTCTAAATGTACCTAAGTGTATTCTAAAAAAAATGAATGTTTTCATTGTAACGACCCCCTTTAATATGACCACAAGCTGTAAGGCAAATATGCTTGTGAAATTAAAATAGTTTTTTATAACAAATTTTAATATGCACCCAGGAAGCAATGTTTTAGAAAAACAGACATACACAAAACTCAGTGTTGTTATATACACATGCTTTCTCGCCACAGACACTGTCTAATATACATTTCATTATACAATATACCCAATATTCATGCAAGAATATTGTGACTCGAGAAGGAGCATCTTTATGCCAATCCTTGAGTTTTCAGTTATTTATTAATAATTACAGGAAACATCTTAGAGTTTCCGTATTCTCTTTTTCATACTTAAGTAGATATCCTCTAAGATTACCCTGGAGGACTCTTCTCTTCTTTGAAATTTGTTCACTTAGGCAGTTCAAGAAAAGGAAGAACTCCAAGGTAGAGTGTGCATACTTGAAATCAAAGGTAAGAGGAGTCAGGAGAAATGTCTGTAAGAGGGCTCATTAGGTCAAATATATTTTATTTAACAGGGAAACAGAAATTTCATAATATAGTAAATTATATTATTTCTGCCTGAATATTCCTTGTAATTTTTGTGTCCGAGCAAGGCTTTAACGGTAATTAGGTTTTTTTTTTTTTTTAATATTACCGCTTTCTTCTCTAATAATCAAAGCAAAACATTGTATATCACTTCTATACAGAACAAGGAAAAATTGGGGGGAGGGGGAAATTTTTCTTTGCTGAGGGCCAGAGTAAAAATGAAAGACATTTTAGTATGAGAAGCTAAGCGTTTCTGAAAATGTGAGCTCTTCATACGAAAATGGCAATTGTATAAGAGATTTTACAAATATTATGTACGGCCAGAGGATATAGACTTTGAAAACGTTTAAATGGACTGACCTTTATATGAGATGTTCAAATATTGTCAACAATATTTTAAGAGCCTATATAGATAATTTTATTAATTATATGGTCATTTAATTTTATTTCAAATTAATTAACCAATTAATTTTATGATCAGTTATGCAATCCATCTGGAAATTAGTTCATTTTAACATAGATCCTGAAATACCATATTTAATATTTAATCACTCATGATTTCAAAGTTGATAAATCCTGAAGATATATAACACACAGTAGTGACTGCAGGCTTTCCATGAGGTAAAGATAGGGGGCGCTTTTTGACATCCATCTCCAGTTTGTCTGGAGTGAATAGTTGGTGGTAACTCTTAAACTCATCTTTCCTTGAATTCTTGGTTTTAACATCCCCTTGGCTTGGTTGCTGGCTTCATGGAGCAGAGTCTTTGTATACATTTTCAAAGTACAGCACGTGATTCAGGATTTCCCTCAAATTTTCTGCATGGAAGGCTATGCTTTTCTCAATGACATTCCTCAAAATGCTGGCTCTAAGTCTCCAATTCACCAGTCTTCTTCCCACTCTAAAGCTGACTGCTCTCCATCTGCATTCTCTCTGCCAACATAAGCATGTATTTGGATAGTAGCAGTAGAAAAATAGGTACATGCCATTTGGCCAAATGTGGCCTTTTACTTCTGTCTTACTGCTCCTATAGTACTTTATTTATACCACATGTCACATCACTTAATTTCAAAATATATTATAGTCTATTGCTTATGTAAACATTTTCTTTTTTCCTCTAGAACCAGTAATTACACAGCACAACGACTCTTCCCTGTTGATCTATTATCTATTGTACTGCTTGGGACTCAAGAACAACAGAATACATATGTTCTTTTGCTAAAGCAAAACAGAATGAGTACATAGAGTTTCTCAATCTTACTGGCCACAATATTAGTGAACAATTCTCTTGAAGTCATTGGGAGTAGCTACAATAGATCATAGCTTAGGTTAGAAAAGTTTATTTCATGTCCCTCAATCTCTTCTATTTTATACTTAGACCCTCTGTGAGAAAGCATGATGCCCTTGTAAGTTATAATAATTAGTTTTTGAAAACATAGAGATTAGAAAATATATATATATATATTCTCTTCTGAGGACAACACACATACATTGAACCTCCTAGACAGTTGTGGCTTACAGGAGGTGGATGGTTCTCCCATGACAGGGCTCAAAGAAAGAGGAAGCCAGAAAGGAATAAGATTAAGTAGGGCAGGTTTACCACAACTTGGTTATGGAGTAAGCAGTTGTGGTCTGTGCTGGAAAGCGGTGAACACAGATGTCTTCATCCCCCTTGCTAACTTGTTTCTTTTGCCCATGTTATAGCTTTGGGGAACTTAAGAAGGGAAGGTATTTTTCCAACATACAAATACGTTTCAATAATGAAGGAAAATCAGGAAGAAAAGGAAAGAAAATGAAATTCTAAATAAAGTAGGTTAAAAGGAAGACTTCTTTCTTTCCTTCCCTCTTCCCTCCCTCCCTCCTTTCCTTTCTATCATCTGTCAGTCTGTCCTTCGCTTCTCAGAAATAGTGTCCTATATTACCAAATTCAGCATAAATTATTCATATTGCATAATTATAAAGGAAGGTGAGGTGGAGCAGCAACTGCTAAATCTGTGCATCTAATTTAAACTAAAACTTGCAGACCATCAACACTTTAGATTAGGTCTTCTTTTATGGGGGGAAAAAAAAGGTACTCATCATATTAACTGATTCTTTGAGATATTTCCCTAAATGACAAATGGTGGGAACATGGCATGGAATCAAATTTCTAAGGATAGCTTTTCAGCTAATGATTTGTTTGAAAAACCTAAATTGATGTTCAACTCTGAATAGGAAAATAGACCCAGTTTACACTGCAACTGGCTTGTCTGCCCTCCATTCGTTAAACAATGGGCTAGGTTTGAATAATTGATCTATATTGATTTACAATATAATGGCAACATGCCCCAATATCATAAAAGTTTTATGTTTTTATTCAGTGTTTATGTTGATATCTTAAGTAGCAAGCACATCGCACAGCACATCGCTATGTAGTGACAAGACCAAATGCTCTTTGGCAGAGCTTCAGTATAAAAATGAGAAGGTGTTGATTTCATTACCACTCTGGCAATACATTTGAAAGAGTGTTAATGACTATTAATGGCCTAGTCCTGAGCCAGAAGAACGCCTGAAGTCAGTGAAAGTGGCGTTTTTATCTGCTCTTAAACATTAAAAAGAGAGAGCCTCCTACAGTTGCATTTGTAAGTGCCTTTCCTGCTCTACAAATAATCACATCCCCCACTTAACTGAGCTTTTAAAAATGTTGAAATTCAAGGCAAACCCAATTTCTCCACTCTGGAGGCTTTGCTCTCTTCCTTTTCCTTATAACAACTAAAACATTTTGCTCTTGTCAAAAAGTATTTGAAGGTGAATTAGAACAAAATTATTTTAAGAGGACCTTTTGTCTCTTTTAAATTTTGCAGTATAGAAACTTCATTGTTTCAGGTTTAACAAGAAGAGTTACTCATTTCCTCTTCTTGTTTATTTTTGGAGACACAGATGAGTCCAAACATTCTATGATGGAATGCACTATGAAGCCCAAATGTTTTCAGGGTTTGATTATTTTCTTCCCTCCAACAAGTTTTCCTTTTTCCTTTTTTTTTTTTTTCTTTTTTTTCTTTTTTGGGTTTGTTTTTGGTCCCTTGAGGGTCCCAAATCAACAAGTTATTAGATGAGGAATGGAAGCTTCTGTTTCAGAAATCACGACTGCAGCTAGACAACAGAAAGCAGATGCCAATTATTTGCCTATGGCTGCTGGAAAACAAAACATTTTATGACATTTACTTTGCCTTAGCAGAACTGCTGCTGATGCCAAAGAAATATAAACTAGTCAAATTATCAGCAGCCGGTTTTGAAATGTGAGGTATTATAATTTGGAATCTTGTTCTACAGTTGGTCATTCTGTGACCTACATATTTCTTTATACACTGATTCCACATGCAATTTGATGTAAAATTCAAGCATTTTAACAGAATAAGCAGGGAAAATATGTGTAATAGATATATATAATTAAATATTTGATATAAATCAATATCTTATGCATTTTCTTCTAATTCCACTAGTTTTTGATTCAGGGATAAAGATAATGTTTGATGTTTGCTACTCAAAAGTAAGTTTCTTAACACACATTTTTATTTCATGTGGCAAAAGCTTCAAATTAAACATCTTTCTTACACTGAATTCAGCTGAATTATTCATTGTTAATGTGATGTCACAAGCAATGTTTAAATATTTTTCCTACAGTAGTTAAGAGCGGCTTAATTTAGTCAGAATCAATATCCATCTAGCCCCATAAGAATATACATTTTATACATATTTTTAGATTAAGTGTCTCACCTTTGAGACACATTTCTGAAGCAATGTCATAGGTGGACTTCACTAAAAATAGCAGTTATGACAAATAAATTTCTGCCCATATAGCCATGATAATGTGCTATATTGAAGATCTGGATTTGCAAATAAAATCTTTTGAACATTTATACCATGTGTGCCTAGTTCTCTTGTCATGGTGATTTTGGTTACCTTTTAAGGTGTGAAGAAAGGCAGCTATTAAATTTTACTTAAGGGTATGGATTTACCACAAGCAATGATTCTATAACATCTGTCATATGAGTGTCTACATTGCCTCAAGAAGTGTCCTGAGTGAGTGAGAAGCAAGCTATATTAGGGATTAGACTTATATCACTCAGGACTGGTTGAATATATAAGATGAAAAGTGATGATCAAAGTAACTGAAAGAATATTTCTCCATTTTTAATTTGCACATGAATCACCAGAGATCATGTCAAATGCAGATTCTGATGTAGTAGTTCTGGGGTGGGGCCTGAGGCTCTGATTTCTACAGCTTTCAATGTGAGGATGTCAAGCAGCTTGTCCATGGATCATACTTTGAGAGGCAAGAGTGTAGATGATGTGGGGTGGGGTCATTCTCCACTGAATAACACCAATTTTCAGAAGTAGTTAATTATTTCCAACCTCAACATGCAAGGAGGTTGATTAACTTGCAGTCAGGACTCAAAGAACCCTAGTCCAGCCTATTTGATGAGTAATAATTGTCATCAACCACCTGATTCTAGTGTAATGTGTGGAGGCTGAATGATAGGCTACACAAGACTTTCACCATCTCCTTCGTAGATATGATAATGTTAATGTCTTCCATGGTGTATGCTTTTGTGTGTGTGTGTGTGTGTGTGTGTATGCATGGGGAGAAAGAGCAAGAACTTAAAATTAGAGGCAGAAGCACATAAGAACATTATGGCATCATTAGAAAAAAGGGAAAATGTAACTGTATCCCTAGGGATGACCCAAACAAGTGGTGCATCAAGTTCCCAGTAGCATGTCTTCCTAACTTCAGCATCAATCACACTGAACATCTGAATAATCATCACAGCAAAGGAGGGGGAAATTTAATCACATTTGTCTTTGCTCCCATCCTTTCAAGCAATAGAATCTGTATATGGGCATAGATTCCAGACAATATTCCCCTGATGGACATTAATTTGGCTAGCATTTAGCTAAAGTTCATCTCTACCTATTATTCTCCATCTCCAGTCAAAGGAAGGCTTCCTATAAAATTAAAACCAAAAAGATCATTTCTAGGTAACATTTTCTGCACTCCTACACCCTCCCCATCATACTCCACAAACACCTGGGACAACTTTATGGATTCTTCTTCAGTAGACAGGAATTTTGTCAGATTTCCTGTCTACCTAGGGAACACCTGGCAGGATGTCACAGCCAATTAGTGAAAAAAGAGCATTTAATATCCTCTTGGAAGATTTCAGACTCATAACCACATTAGATGAATAGATTTTGAACCACATCATACTCCTCCCATCCAACTCCCAGTCCCAAGTACCATTGATCCTTTCACAGGTATTTTTCTATTTAAAAAAAAAATTTTGTGTGCTCAACCTGTCCTCACAACCCCATGCCTGAAGTGTTGCAGTTGTCTTCTAACTGGTCTGCCTGTCTCAGTTTTCATGATTTTAAATAACAGTGTCTCATTAGTTCCCAGCGCTCTGCTAGTTGTTGGTTTAACAACCCTTATCAACTGCCTTTAGTGGGGCAGTTGATATGGGTTGATATATGTAAGAATAACTCTGAATTCCACACTCTGTCATTCAAGTTGTCCACAAAATATATGGACATTTTTTGAAATATATTGACATTTTTTGAAGTCTCAAAAGTTAGCCTTTTTCAATATCCCAAACAATCCATGCTTATCATCATGTCTGCTTAGATTTTACTGATTTCCAACCACTGAACTGTAATCTAAACACTTCTCCATTAATTTTTCCTTGAAGTCTTTTGACCACACCAATTTTTACTGATTTCTTCCATAGCAGTAATTACCACTCATTTTATGGTTTGTTAATATGCTGCCTCATGTTTTGTTTCTCTTGCTATTATTTGATTTTTAAACATTATGTTTATTCTATATAGGATTCTTGTGCCTCCATGAAGTTTGGGAAGGTGGACATCGGAGTCAGTCTAGATTTGAGTCTCAATGAGTGAACAGTAATTGTCATCTGTAAATCAGGGATGAAAGCACTCATCTTTCATGACTATGGTGGGGTTTCAGAGATAGTAAGGGTAACATATCTAGAACAGCTACTGATAATAGTTTTGTTTTCAAATAATGTTACTTTTTCTTAACTGCTCAACATTAAGGACTTTGCAAGATGTGACACATATCCACCATAGTATATACAAGAGGGCTCTGTACAAAGGAGAGATATGAGATACAAAAATCCCTCTTTATTTAATTAAATTGTGTTGAATTAAATGTTAGTCTGTAACTAAGGCCTATTCTGTGGAATTATGTGATGGAAACCCTGGCAAATTTATTACGAGTCTGCTGTTATTTTAAAACACTTCCCCTGTGGCTATATGTAACACATTCATGGCTTCTATCCCTTTAAGATATTATCATTTATTTGATGTAACTGAACCTTTCATAGTCACTCATCATTAGTACACAGAATACAGGATGACTTTAGCAAAATAATTAACTGGAATCAGAAGAAAATCTAAAAATAGATCTCGCAAGTAGCCTAAATAGGCTAACCCAAGGCTGTTAAGAGGAAAATATAATTTATTTCCACACAAATTCTGCAAAATTTAGCACATGGTAGATGTTAAATAACTTTTCTCTGAATGAGTGAATCAATGAAGGAATAATATTATTCTATAAAAATTTGTATGAATCTCTAGTAATAGCTTTGTCTTATTGAAATATTTTTAATCTATGAGTGATAAAAATATTTTAACTTTTTTAGTAAATAGATTTACTATTTACTAAATTTACTATTTACTATTCATTAATAGAATGAATACTAATTCATTCATTAATATAAATATTTAGTAATCCTATCATATGTTAGAGTATATAGTAATTTGGAGATATGAAAATTAATGTCTGAATGTTTGCCATCAAAAATTATTTAGCAGCAGTGACAGTGTGTTCCCATCACTGCACCTTGTATATTTTTAAGAGAAAATTCATAAATATTAATATGATTTGGTTTCTTAAAGATTAGATATTATGTTTTATGTGTTGCTGATGTAATTAATTTTGTTTTGTCAAACTCTTATACATCCTGTCCCCTCATTGTAAAGCCAAATTTTCATGACTGGTCTATCAGTTTAATTAACGATATGATTTCTTCTCCATGTAGTTTGCAATACTATTGAATGTAGAACATTTCCAAAGTACTAGAAATTTAAAAAGCAGTTTTCTGGAGCCTCTTTTGGAGGACATTATTAGAATTAGATGTTCATGTAAAATTGGTTTTCTGTATCTGACAATATCTTCTAAATGCCTTTTATGACCGTCTTTTGAAGATTTATTATGAAAGACCTGGTATTAAAAACATACTTTTGACATCTATAGACATCGAAACAAATTAACCTGCCCAGTGGAGCTTATGAGTATTAGTGTTCAAAGCATTCATTTGCCTCAGAACCAAATACCATTGTGTATAGTTTGAATCTTCCTGTGAGCAATCTCTCTCTGGAAGATTTGAAGTCATGCTTCATTTCTATTTGGTAAACTAGAGTGCCATTTTGCTCAAGTAAAACACCTGAATCTAACTGCCTCCCTTCCTCCATTTACTTCATTAAGATGTAACTTTATTTATGATCAGCATTCTATTTTCTTGAGACAGAAGTTAATCACAATAAGTTTGGTGGATTCATTCCAGCAAGGGTGAATCCAGTTTCATTATCCTGAAAATCTACAGTGTACTATATAATAATCATCAATGTCAATAAGAATTTGCATTTAATGTTTGAAATCAACATGTGTTCATCTTAAAGGAAAATGTTAAGAAGAATAATATACTGAAAGCTGAAACAGGTAGTGCTAATGTTATACCTATACTATATCATTCTACTTTTGAGTCCTCAGTACCTTATGACATCATGTTGATTCATGTTCACAAGTCAAGTTTGGTGTAATCATGGTCAAGGAATCATCATTTCATTCTTTAAAAGCATAAGAAAATGTTAAATGAGGTATAATAATTTCACAAAACTTGACTTAAAGTTGGAAACAATATTTGGCATTTGCTACATTTAAAAAGTGTATTTGTGATTTTTGGCCAATATATTCCTTTTGACAGCTTGTCTATTATCTGAAATTACATAGGTCAGGGTGGCATTAAGACTGGGAGAGAATGGGAAGGCTTATTATGTGGTTTCAGTAAGATGAGAAACATTAATTTCTCAAATAACCAAGAGTGAAATTCCATTTCAGACTAAATAAAAATCAAGAAGGATGTTCTGATACATTGAATTGAAATTAAGAATCTGGTTATCTTATCGATTCATTATCTCTAAGGTGTGCAAAAATTGTTTCTTCCTCATTTTTAGAATGAGAAATGTTTCTTCCTCATTCCTGGAAACATTTTAATTCTACTCTTAGGAACTAAGGTGACAGTATGTTGTGAAACTTAGAAGCTCTATTAAGTTAAAAAATTTAACATGCAAACACATAAATGGATACTGTTATTTACAGCAGGGGTCCCTAACCCACCCCCCTCCCGCTATCATACACTGGTATCAGTCTATGGCCTCTTAGGAACCAGGCCACACAGCAGGAGGTAAGCAGACAGCAAGCAAGCAAAGCTTCATCTGTATATACAGCAGCTCCCCCCATTGTTCTCATTACCACCTGAGTTCTGCCTCCTGTCAGATCAGTGGTAGCAGTAGCTTTTCACAGGAGCATGAATCTTATTGTGAACTGCACATATGAGGAATCAAGGTTGCATGCTACTTACGAGAATCTAATGCCTGATGATCTGTCACTGTCTCCCATCACCCCCACATGGGACCATCCAGTTGCAGGAAAACAAGCTCATGGCTCCCACTGATTCTACATTATGGTGAGTTGTATAATTATTTTATTATATATCCCAATGTAATGATAATAAAAATAATGTGCACAATAAATGTAATGTGCTTGAATCATCCTGAAACCATACCCCCAAAACCAGCCCATGGAAAACTTGTCTTCCACAAAACCAGTCTCTGGTGCCAAAAAGTTTGGGGACTGCTGATTTAGAGTATATTTGATTATTTATATATATGAGGCAATGTTCAGATTATGATACATTCTAATCTACAACAGGAAAGGGTAATTTGGAATTTCTTCAACTAGTGCTTGGAGTAAACATCTATCATCAGAATTAACATTTTTAATAAAATACTGTGTATCAGTGAAGCGCATTATGAACCTAAGTAAATATATGTTTGTGTGTACTTAATAAGTTTGAATTTCACAAAATGTCATAGATTTAGTAGATTTTTTAATGTAAATATTTCATTGGTGTTCCTGTTGAAATTCTGCCTCACTGAAGAAGATTTCTTCTATTTCTCTAATTCACTCTTACTCCATGTGTTGCTTCCCTTGGATTTTCTTTGCAATTTCTGTGGTTTTTACTTGTTTCTCTGAGTAAATTACTAGTTTTCTAACAGTAGGTTTCAGCACTCTTCTTTAATAAGTATCAACAAGCACCAAGTATAATATAGTTTGGCTTAATCCACATTACAGTAAGTATATAAGTAAGTTCTTGATTGTCCCTGGCAGAGTAGTTGCTTAGTTCAATTATGTGCTGTCATAGAATAGAGGAGACATTAAAAAAGGAGAAAAAAGGTTTGTTAGTAAGGAATGGCTAAACACATGTCAAATTTGATGAAAAGCATTTATCTATATATCCATTAAGCTCATTAAATTCCACATTGGATAAATACAAAAAGATTTGCATGTAGATATATCATAGTCAAACTTTGGACAGCCAAAACTAAGCAGAGGCCAGGCACAGTGGCTCACACCTGTAATCCCAGCACTTTGGGAGGCCAAGGAGGGCGAATCACTTGAGGCCAGGAGTTGGAGACCAACCTGGCCAACATGGTGAAATCCTGTCTCTAATTAAAATGCCAAAAATTAGCCAGGCATGGTGTTGCATGCCTGTAATCCCAGCTACTTGGGAGGCTGAGCCATAAGAATCACTTGAACCCAGCAGGGTTGCAGTGCACCAAGGAGGTTTGCAGTGAGCCAAGATTGTGTCACTGCACTCCAGCCTGGGAGACAGAGCAAGATGCTGTCTGGAAAAAAAAAAAAAAAAAAAAAAAAAAAAAAGCAGGCCCAGTGGCTCACGCCTATAATCCCAGCACTTTGGGAGGCCGACGTGAGCAGATTACTTGAGGCCAGGAGTTTGCGACCAGTCTGCCCAATTTTGCCAAACCTTGTCTCTACAAAAAATAAAAAAATTGGCCAGGCATGGTGGTGTGTGCCTGTAGTCCCAGCTACTCAGGAGATTGAGGCAGGAGAATCACCTGAGCCCAGGGGGCGGAGGTTGCAGTGAGCAGAGATCTTGCCACTGCACTCCAGCCTCGGCAACAGAGGGATACTCTGTCTCAAAACAAACAAACAAACAAACAACAACAACAAAAATAAAAACAACTAAAAAGAAACCATCAAAACAATGAGATTAAAAACTATTTAGCACGTAAAAGAGAATTATAATAAAACTAACATCTTCTCAGAATTAACGGAGGCTAGAATGCAGGGAGTTGACATATTTATACATCTAAAAAAATGAAGATGTCAAATATTAATTCAATGATCAGTGAAACTACCCTTCAAAATGAGAATAAAAATAGAGATAATCCTTGCCTGTTCCCCAAAGACCTGTACCTAACTGAAATCTATGGAACAGTCCATCTAACAGCAAAAGAATACACATTCTTTCCAAGGGCATATGAAAAATATCCTATGATAAACCACATGTTCGGCCATAACATAGTAATCTATAATCAGCTTTAAAAAGAATAAAATAGAGTATATTCTCAAAAGAAAGATATTAAATTAGAAATCAACAAAACTATGGAAATTTTAATCTTCGGAAAATAAACCACACACTACTAAGTAACTCATAGATCAAAAAATAACTTACAGGGAAAATAGAAAATACTTTAAAATGACTGAAAATTGAATCACATCATAAAAAAAAAATTAAGCAATGTAGGCAAAGCTGTATTTAGAGAAAGAAATTTTAGCTTTAAATGTTAATGTTAAATACAATCCCAAATAAATATATTTCTACCTTAAGAAACTAGTAAAATGAGGAAAAAACAAACTCAAAGAAAGCAGAAAAAAGTAATAAAGATTAGAACAGAATTAGTAAAATGGAGAAAAGAGAAAATCAATGAAACCACAGGCAGGTTTGTTGGAAAAAATAGCAAAATTGACAAAAGTTTATATATACTAAACAAGAAAAAAGAGACACAAAATGAAAATCCAAAATGAAAAATAGTGTATCATTATAGATTTTACAGAAATTAAAATGTATATAAGGGAATAAGAGCAACTTTATGCTGAAAAATTAGACAACTTAAATAAATGGACAAAGGTTAAAATAAAAAAAAAATTATATATACTGACAAGAAAAGATATAGAAAATATAAATACATGTATACAAAGTAAAGGGGTTAAACTGGTAATTAAAATGCTTCCAAGAAAGAAAAATTCAGATTCAGGTAGTTTTACAGGTAAATTCTATCAAGTATTTTAAAAAGAGGTGACATGAATCATTCATAAAGTGTTAAAGTTCAGAAGCTGGAACAATTTTCAACTCATTGTGACTTGCCCCAAAGCTAACTCCAGACAAAAATATCACAAGAAAGGGAACCACGTATCAATATTTCTCATGAATATAGACAAAAAGTCAACAAAACATTTGCAGCCCAAACTCAGCAACACATTAAAAATATTACACATCATGACCAACTGAAATTTATCCCACACAGAATTATCACACAGAGAATTTCTTTCACAAGATAAATTTTTACAACCCTTCCACAACTTGTTCAAACTTTTAGCTTTATCTAAGTTAAAACAATCTTTTAACCCTCTGGCAAAGATTTATATGCTATGACTTCTTATAACCTTTTTTTTTGAGACAGAGTCTCACTTTGTCATCCAGCCAGGAGTTCAGTGGGGCAATCTCAGCTCACTGCAACCTGCATCTCCCGAGTTCAAGAGATTCTCCTGCTTAGCCTCCCAAGTAGCTGGAATGACAAGTATGTGCCATCACACTGGGTTAATTTCTGTACTTTTCATAGAGATGGGGTTTCACCATGTTGGACAGGCTGGTCTCGAACTCCTGACTTCAACTGATCCTCCCACCTCAGCTTCCCAAAGTGCTGGGATTACAGGCTTGAGACAGGGCACCTGGCCGCCTTCTCATAATCTTTAACCAAAAACACATTTCACGCTACTCATACACCTTGCATGTATTAATAAAACTTATTTTCAGTAGTCTTAATTTCATGTTATAATGGTAACTCTTAGGAACTTTTACTTTTGGTGCATAAATTTCCTTTCATCAATCATTTCACGACTTACACAGACCATTTACGACATGCTTGGATTTTCTAACTTGTCCTAAACAGCCCTCTTTTTAAACAACCAGTTATTCTAATTTAGGACACGAATTTACCACATGAAATCCTCTCTTATATAGACTCTTTTCTTTATAACCTTCTGGGCATAGCTAGGGGGCATGGCTAATTCAACATGTCCCAGGCCGTATCTAGAATCTAATGTGTTCATGGTAGATAAATTAAACAATTTTCAAAAGTCACAGCAGTTTATGACCTTACAGTCTTTGGCAAACCTAATATGTGACCTGCCTAATTTAGACTAAATGTCCTTATTTTACCAACAATATTTTAAACTTTTTATTTCCAAAAGATTATTAAAGTTATGTGAACTAAAAGGAATTAGTTTTTATTTTTCTTTCAGAATATTTAAGTGCTTATTTTTCTTTAAGCCAGTTAATTAGAGCTCTTTTATATAAACATCACACATGCAACACATACATAACTACACAGACAGACAGAAGAAGATCTGGCAATTGTAAGATTTTTCATTTGCCAGTATTGAAGTTTCTTAATTGGATTACTGGCTGTAGGGAGCATCCTTCAAGAAACAGGGCTAGGAACACATGCAGTTTTTACAATATCTAGAATCTTCAAAGGTAGCTTGAAGACAGAAAAATTCAAGAAGGGAAGGCAGAAGTTGTTCATGGAGGGGAAGAGAACTATCAAATGGTAAATATCACACAGATACCAACCAGAAAGTAGTCATTTCTTAAGCCAGGATTGAACCTGGGCCACCACTGTAAAATGGCAGAAGCCAAAAGAAACTACTGATATATGGTTATAAGGTTAAGCTCCCAAGGACATAAAACAAGATGGAGACCTCATCCAGGTTTTCTATTTTTTTCAGAGACCTGCAGCAAAGTTTGTAACTGACCAGCTTGCTGGGCCATCTTGAATTGTGAGCTTATGGGGTCCTAAGCCCATGTTCTATACTAATGTACCCCTATTCATGACAGAATGACACAGAAAGACAAATTCGTAGCACAGAATACACCAGATTCAGCACAGTTTAAGACTAGCCTCAGAATCCTCTTTCACATTAATCAAAATTTTACAGAGGAGATAAACAGTGATTTTTATCATTCATTCAACTGGTTTGCACAGAGAAAGAAAGACCAGAAGCCTGACTGGAAGGAAATTCTTACCCGTTTGCCAGCATGTCAGGTTTCTAGGTTCCTCTTCCATGAGGAGCCCTACCTAGCAATGCTGTTTGCCACACCATACCTCTGGGGGCCAAGCTGCATCACAATGGAAAATCATGGAACCACAGGCAAAATCCTCATCATTTTGTAAAATGTTGACCAAGGGGCTTTATGTGGTAAACAAATTAACATTTTCCATTCTGGCCAGAGCAAAATATGTGTGACAAAACACAGACAGTAGCCACTCTGCTTAGCACCTAATATTGAACTGGCAAAGGTCAAATTTGCCCCTGGTTGGGCCCTGCCACCTTTAATCCATTTTAACCAAGAGGGAGGGGAGGGCTTCTAACCCAATCACATCCTTTACTCATGTAAAATGTACACCATTACTTATCCAAAGTCAGCCAATTGGTGTTGCAGTGTATTTCCTTTGGATCAGAATAGTTACTAAGCTACAAGGTCAGTAGATTTAATTTTGGGGAGCCCTCGTTTTTAAATTAACTTCAGTGCATTGTTCTTCATTCAGAATGTTCCACTGTAAGTTATCTTTAGTAAGATTTCATCATTTCTGTAAGACTTTAATGCTTCCTGGGCCTAATGTTTAAGTTGAAAGGAAATCAGTTTTTTAGAAATTAAGGATCCCATTTTTAGCTAAAATACCAGCTTTACTCTCACGTTCCCTTGATTAACTTAGCCAGTGATTTTTCTACCTAAGAATGTAAGACAAATGAAACAAAGGGGTAGAATACAAAAATCACTGCAAATTTTCCAAAGCCAAACTTTAAAACCCTGACAATATTATTATTTACTACCAGTTTCTTTCTGACCCAGTCAGATGTAAGATCCAAGCCAGTTAATTACCAGATCAAATCTGATCCTGGACTCAGTCTAGTTACTTCCAAACCCAGTTTAGAACAGAAATTTGCTCAAAGAAACTTGGAAAGCTCAAAACACAAATCCGTGGAGCTCCAAAATCCAAAAGAGAACTTACCCACTGCTCTGAGAGATCAAAGGAAACAAGTGGGTCCTTGCAGGTACCTTGCTTGTTCACTCAGCAATTCTGGGGTTCATTAAAGCTCTCTACTTTGAACGACGCTTCTGACACCATCTGTTAAAATAAAAACTTCAGTCAAATTAAATTTAAAGGAGTTTAATCGAACAATGAACAATTCACGAATTGGGCAGTCCCCAGAATCACAGCAGATTCAGAGAGACTCCCTGCCCTGCATTTTTCTGTATCTTACTTTTAGATCTATTTTGTACTAAATAGGTTATAAAGCAGTTTAATTTTGTAAACATACGAAAGATTTACAAGGATCTTTGATGTTAAAAAATCACACATGTAGAATTTTATTTTAGTTTCTTCAAAACACTCAGTAATCTAATTAGCTGGAAGCACACAATAAAATTTATTCTGTACTTTTAGCTTCCAAGTTATTATATAACCATAATGGCATTTCATTTATCTCAACTTAATATTACTTTTATCAGTATTAATCTCAAAATATTGATAATATTTTATTAAATATTTTTAGACATAAATGTCACATATACTTGATAAAGCACTCAGCTCTTCCTAGTGGATAAGCTTTAGCTAATGGTATCAATATTTTCACATTTTAATAATGTTATTGTTAGTTTTAAGTATGTGTTTAAAATTCATAAAGCATAAAGCAAATGGTGTCTATGAAGTTGAAACCAAATTATGAAAAATATTTAAAAAATTGCTTTTTAAATAAAATCAGTTGACATTAAGTGGCACTTAATTATCCCCATGTTATTAAATATATTAAAAAGTCATAATGGAGATTTTAACCAATGAGGTATTCATTGATTTTCCACTCATTCTGCTACACTTTACAATTCCTTATCAATGAAAATAAAAAGAAGTAACTGAGAGAAAAAAAGGAAGTAAATAATACTGAAACCTAGATTTTTTATAGGTAGGGTACGGAAGATAGGATTTGTAACTATCATATTAATGAGCAAAAATAAAATACAAAGTATGATTTGAAAGAAATATACAGAATCAATGGTAGTATTCAGCTCTTTCCGGTGGGTGGGTGACATGCTTGTGAAGGAAAAATGCATTGCCTAGAAACCATACCCATGTGTGATGGAGTGTGCATCTGTTCAATACAGGCCAAGCCAAAATCTGCAGGTGTCAAAATGCCAGTAGTACACACAAAATGATGGAAATGAAGACAAATTATCTTTTGAAAAGTACCAATGTTCATAAATTTTTTCTTAATTCTGCATGCGTGACGATATCATTGGCTTTCTTCCCCTTTATCATGTTGTCTGTGTTGATAAAAGTCAAAAAATGAACAAGAAAAAAATGCCCTCTCTGCAATCAACAACGCAAGCAAATGACTAGCCTGACATTTCATCAGTTCTTCTAGGAAATCCCTGGATAACAGCACCACTGTCTCCATTTTTGCTAAAAAGCAGATTAGAAAGATGAGGCCCAATTGTTGGCATAAAACTTTTGAGAAATATTTCTGTGAAGTGTGAAAAAAGACTTGTAGGTTTTGTGAATTATTGGTCCTGTATTTATGCACTGAAAAGTCAAAGTTACAAATTGCAGATGCCACTCATCCACTTGTTCTCAGGTCTGCAAAATGGCTCTAGATGACCTTCCAAAAATGACAACCTGAGTTATGAAAAAAATTTTATCTCTGATAAGTTTCTCTCTAAGCCATTAAGATAAGCAGATTGATTGAACAGAGATTTGCCATCATACCAGAACATATGGTTTGCAAATGTGAGTTATATGTATTTTATTCAAGTACCTTCTTAATTGTCTAATATAATAAACTTCATATTACTATACACTTTAATAAAGTAGTTCAAGTATATTCATTTCTCAAATAATCCTGTAAAATGGGAAGTCCGATATTTTTATTTTCTGATTACAGATGTGGAAAAATATAATGGCTTGCATAGAGTCATGCACATATAAATTGTAGCGGCAACACTGGAACTCAAGTGTTTTGATTTTTATCCTTACACCTCTTCTGTTATGCCATCCTGCTTTTATTGTTAAGAATTTAAATCTTAATTTCTGTAATCCTCATTTGTACCATTCATGGATTGTTCCCTAGGAATACATAAAGCCACTTATTAGATGTACTATGCAAATTTATACCTTGTCTTTCACACATGCACAGGCAATACAAATATACTGTAGTAGTCCATTTACTATATCAGTAAGTCAAGAAGTGGATCTAATTAGCATTAGAACTTAAAAGTTAAGATAATCAAATAGATTATTATAAAATAGAATTCACCAAGGATTTGCACACACCATATAACCAGAAAATACTTACTTGTATCAGTTTCCTAGGACTGCTATAACAAGGTACCATTAAACCAGGTAACCTAAAATGTAGAAATTTAATTTCTCAGAGTGGTAGAGGCCAGAAGTCCAAAATCAAGGTGTTAGCAGAGCCATGCTCTATCTGAATGGTCTAGAAAAAAATCCTCCCCTGCCTCTTCCTAGCTTCAGGTGACTTCAGGCTTGTGGCAACATTACTCCAATCCTTGCCTCTCTTGTCATGTAAGATTCTTCCCTGTGTGTCTCTGCATATTTGGAGCTTCTCTTTGTATAAAAACACCAATAATACTGGATTTAAGGCACATTCTAATCTCTTATGACTTAATTCTAACTAATTACATCTGCAAAGACTTTATTTCCAAATAAGATCACATTCTGAAGTTCCAGGTGGACCTGAAATTTGAGAGGACACCCTCACCAGCTACCTATAAAAATCCCTACTTCCTTCCACAGTACTATAAAGGAAGACTTCCTTTTTTCCTTTATTTCAGAAGCCATTGGAACTCTCACACATTACAGAGTTTTTTTTAAATCTTACTTGATCTAGGGTGTTATGTGGCTGTACTAAGCATCATACGCAAAGGACAAGAGAGAAGGAAGAGGAGAAACTGGTTTTAGTAGCACAATTTAATTGTTGGCTCATCACAGTCCATTTTAAATCTTTACTGTAATAGTCTGTTTTCTGGCTGCTGATAAAGACATACCCAAAACTTGGTAATTTACAACAGAAAGAGGTTTAATGGACTTACAAATCCACACAGCTGGAGAAGGCTAGGAGAAGCAAGTCATATCTTACATGAATGGCAGCAGGTGAAGAGAGAGCTGGTACAGAAAAAGCTTACTTTTTATACTTCATTTTTTTTTAAATTTTACTTCAGATTCTGGGATACATGTGCTGAATGTGCAGGTTTGTTACATAGGTATACATGTGTCATGGTGGTTTGCTGCACCCATCAACCAGTCATCTAGGTGTGTGTGTGTGCAGTTGCAAGATGTAATAGAGTGAAGACAGAGTTCCCATACAAAGGGAGGGGACCCAAAGAGGGTAGCCGTTGCTGGCTCGAATGCCTGGGTTTATATCCCGATCATTGTCCCTCCCACTGTGTTCTCAGACGATAGATGATTGGCTATTTCTTTACCTCCTGTTTGTGCCTAATTAACATTTTAGTGAGTTCTCTGATTGGTCAGGTGTGAGCTAAGTTGCAAGCCCCGTGTTTAAAGGTGGACACAGTCACCTTCCCAACTAGGCTTAGAGATTCTTAGTCGGCCTAGGAAATCCAGCTAGTCCTGTCTCTCAGTAGCCCCTCTCAACAGGAAAACCCAAGTGCTGTTGGGGAGGCTGGCTGATGACTGCTCTAACTGCTTCCAGCTGAATTGGGGCATAGCAGGGGTTGTGCAGTTGAAATTTCCTCGGCAGGGGTGCCTTAGATGTCATTAACATCGGAGCATGGGCTAGCAGGCCGGTCCAGGGGTCCATGGTAGATCTTAATAATGGACAGCATCTGGGGTTCCATTTAAAGAACCATTTGTAGTTTCACAGCTTTGATTCTGGAAGACACAAACTTAACAAGGAGGTTAAAGATACACGGATTGAAATGCTTGGCCTGAAGTGCAGGGGATTATTTCTTTGGCACACTTCACAGACCCTGACTATCTGCTTGATAGTTTTGAAAAGGCTGGTCCAGTAAATAATAATGTGGGCATTTGATGGGTGCTATCAATGCCTAAGTGAAAAGTTTAGTGAAGGGTTTTAAGTAATTTCCATTGGTTAGCTGCAGGCAAAAGTAGTTTTCCTTCTTCGGTGGCTAGCCATCCTGAGGGGAGGAAACTATGTCCTCTTGAGGTTCCCCATTCTATTTCTTTTTCTGAGTACTGGGGCTTGGTTTCCCAGAGGGGATTACCCCATACCAGAGGTCCTTCTGTAAGCATTTCTAATGGAGGTCCTGCCTTGCAGCTCTTTTGGCTTCAATATCCCCTTGGTGGTTCCCTTCTATTTCCCTTTCCTTTCCTTTCTGATGACCCCAACAGTGTAAGACTGCCACCTCTTTAGGTTTCTGTACAGCCAATAATAATCTCCTAATGGCTTCCTGATGTTTGATAGGTGTTCCCTCAGAATTCCTTTCTCTCCATATTGCTGCGAGGGCATGGAGGACTAGGTAAGCATACGTAGAGTCTGTATATATATTTACCCTTTTTTCTTCTCCTAATTTTAGTGCCTGAGTGAGGGCTATTAGTTCTGCCAGCTGAGTGCTAGTTCCTGGAATGAGGGGATTACTTTCAATAATTCCATTATCACTGACTACTGCATACCCTGCTTTTCGAAGTCCTTTTTCTACAAAGGAACTTCCATCAGTATACATGTTGAGGCCAGGATCAGTCAAGCAAACCTCTAGAAGGTCCCCTTGAGTGGCACAGGTTTGAGCAATTACTTGTTGACAGTTATGTTCTATTTTTTTCTTCGTTGTCTGGAAGAAATGTGACTGGCTTATGAGTTGCACAAGTGCACAGTCGCAGCACTGGTCCTTCAAGTAAGAGCCTGATATTTGAGCAAACGGTTGTCTGACAGCCACAAGTCTCCTTTAGCAGTGAGTATGCCGGTCACATCATTAGATGTCCACACAGTAGGATCTCTTCCCTGTATCATTTTACCTGCTTCAGATACTAAGGCTGCTACTGCTGCCCCTACCAGTAAACAATGAGGCCAACCCTTTGCCATTACATCAATTTCCTTACTCAGGTATGCCACGGGTTACAAGCTGGTCCCTCGGACCTGTGTAAGGACTCCTAGAGCTATTCCTGGTTTTTCTGTGACATATAAAGAAAAGTCTTGCCCTGTTGGCAAGTTTAACACTGGGGCTTGGGTTAGGGCCTTCTTTAGGGTCTGGAAAGCTGCTTCTGCTTCAGGTGTCCATCTTACTAAATGGGTATTGGCTTTCTGAGCTTTCTTAATTAGTGTACATAATGACCTGGCTATTTCACCATACCTGGGAATCTGTATTTGGCAGAAGTCTGTTATGCCAAGGAACCCTCTTAGTTGCTTTAGGGTTTGGGGATGAGGATAAGCCAGTACAGGCTGGATACATTTCTCACTGAGGGCCCTGGTGCCTTTGAATAATTTTAGCCCTAAGTATTTAACTTGCCTTGAGCAGACCTGAGGCTTTGGTTTGGAAACCTTGTAGCCACAGGTGGTGAGGAAATTTAAGAGCATTTGGGAGGCTTGATGGCACAAGGCTTCTGAACAGGTGGCTAAAATTAAATCATCCATGTACCAAAAGACAAGAGTGTCCAGGTATGAGAACTGGCTCAAGACTTGGGCTAAAAGCAAAAAGGTAGCTTATTAACTCAAAAATCTTAAAGTATGGGGCTATTCTGTTAGAAAAAGGTAATTTAACACCAACTACTGATAATTCCCTGAACCCAACAGATTTCCTAGCAGGGGATTTAAATCTTAATTACCATACAAAGGTCTGACCAGACCTAGGAGGAACTCCCTTCAGGACAGGATAGATGGTTCCTCCCAGGTGATTGAGGAAGAAACCACAACGGGCATTCTGTAATTGATAGGGAGACTCTTGTGGAAGCAGAGTTAGAAAAATTGCCTAATAATTGGTCTCCTCAAACATGTGAGCTGTTTGCACTCAGCCAAGTCTTAAAGTACTTACAGAATCAAAAAAGACTACCTCAGTCTTGATTCAAAAGGTTACCTACACACTCTCTGAAATAAATTTGCATAAGAACTGTTGTTTATGGGAATGCATCTTGATGGGGCAGCTGGATTGTTATGAAATACTCAGGAACCCAGCCCAGCTCTAGGACTCACTCCTGAGCACAAAGGCAATGTTGGGCATACTGGTAAAGGACCACTAAAATCCAGCCGCCCGAACCCCTTTCTTTGTGGTCAAGAAAGTCAGGAAAAGGTGCAGGACTGCTACATCAGTGAACGTAAATAATTCTATAAGCAGAGGTCCATGGGTGGTTACGCACCCTGGAAAGGAACAAGCATTAGGACCATAGAGGACACTGTAGAACTAACGCTCATTGGAAAATGACTAGGGGTGCTGGCATCCCTATGTTCTTTTTTCAGATGGGAAACGTTCCCCCCAAGGTAAAAATGCCCCTAAGATGTATTCTGGAGAATTGGAATCAATTTGACCCTCAAATGCTAAGAAAGGACTTGTGTTCTTCTGCAGTTCCACCTGGCCACGATATCCTCTTCAAGGGGGAGAAACCTGGCCTAGTGAGGGAAGTATAAATTATAACACCATCTTACAGCTAGACCTCTTTTGTAGAAAAGAAGGCAAATAGAGTGAAGTGCCATATGTACAAACTTCCTTTTCATTAAGAGACAACTCGCGATTATGTAAAAAGTGTAATTTATGCCCTACAAGAAGTCCTCAGAGCCTACCTCCCTACCCCAGTGTCCCCCTGACTCTTTCCCCAACTAATAAGGACCGCCCTTCAACCCAAACGGTCCAAAAGGAGAGAGACAAAGGGGTAAACAATGAACCAAAGAGTGCCAATATTCCCCGATTATGCCCCCTCCAAGCAGTGAGAGGAAGAGAATTTGGCCCAGTCAGAGTGCATGTATCTTTTGCTCTCTCAGACTTAAAGCAAATTAAAATAGACCTAGGTAAATTCTCAGATAACCCTGATGGCTATACTGATGTTTTACAAGGGTTAGGATCCTTTGATCTGACATGGAGAGGTATAATGTTACTGCTAAATCAGACACTAACACCAAATGAGAGAAGTGCCGCCCTAACTGCAGCCCGAGAGTTTGGCGGTCTTTGGTATCTCAGTCAGGTCAATGATAGGATGACCACAGAGGAAAGAGAACAATTCCCCACAGGCCAGCAGGCAGTTCCCAGTGTAGACCTTCACTGGGACACAGAATCAGAACATGGAGATTGGTGCCGCAGACATTTGCTAACTTGCATGCTAGAAGGACTAAGGAAAACCAGGAAGCAGCCTATGAATTATTCAATGATGTCCACTATAACACAGGGAAGGGAAGAAAATCCTACTGCTTTTCTGGTGAGACTAAGGGAGGCGTTGAGGAAGCATACCTCCCTGTCACCTGACTCTATTGAAGGCCAACTAATCTTAAAGGATAAGTTTATCACTCAGTCAGCTGCAGACATTAGAAAAAAACTTCAAAAGTCCACCTTAGGCCCGGAGCAAAACTTAGAAACCCTATTGAACTTGGCAACCTCAGTTTTTTATAATAGAGATCAGGAGGAGCAGGCGGAACAGGATGAACAGGATAAAAAAAGGCCACTGCTTTAGTCATGTCCCTCAGCAAGCGGACTTTGGAGGCTCTGGAAAAGGGAAAAGCTGGACAAATCAAATGCCTAACAGGGCTTGCTTCCAGTGCGGTCTACAAGGACACTTCAAAAAAGATTATCCAAATAGAAATAAGCTGCCCCCTCGTCCATGCTCCTTATGTCAAGGGAATCACTGGAAGGTCCACTGCCCCAGGGGATGAAGGTCCTCTGAGTCAGAAGCCACTAACCAGATGATCCAGCAGCAGGACTGAGAGTGCCTGGGGCAAGAGCCAGTCCTTGCCATCACCCTCATAGAGCCCCAGGTATGCTTGACCATTAACGGCCAGGAGGTTAATTGTCTCCTGGACACTGGCACGGCTTTCTCAGTCTTACCCTCCTGTCCCGGACGACTGTTCTCCAGATCTGTCACTATCCGAGGGGTCCTAGGACAGCCAGTCACTAGATACTTCTCCCAGCCGCTAAGTTGTGACTGGGGAGCTTTACTCTTTTCACATGCTTTTCTAATTATGCCTGAAAGCCCCACTCCCTTGTTAGGGAGAGACAGTCTAGCAAAAGCAGGGGGCATTATACACCTGCACATAGGACAAGGAACACCCATTTGTTGTCCCCTGCTTAAGGAAGGAATTAATCCTGAAGTCTGGGCAACAGATGGACAATATGGACGAGCAAAGAATACCTACCCATCCTGTTCAAGTTAAACTAAAGAATTCCGCCTCCTTTCCCTACCAAAAGCAGTACCCCCTTAGACCTGAGGCCCAACAAGGACTCCAAAAGATTGTTAAGGACCTAAAAGCCCAAGGCCTAGTAAAACCATGCAATAGCCCCTGCAATACTCCAATTTTAGGAATACAGAAACCCAACGGACAGTGGAGGTTAGTGCAAGATCACAGGATTATCAATGAGGCCATTGTCCCTCTATACCCAACTGCACCTAACCCTTATACTCTGCTTTCCCAAATATCAGAGGAAGCAGAGTGGTTTACAGTTCTGGACCTTAAGGATGCCTTTTTCTGCATCCCTGTGTATCCCAACTCTCAATTCTTGTTTGCCTTTGAAGATCCTTCCAACCCAATGTCTCAACTCACCTGGACTGTTTCACTCCAAGGGTTCAGGGATAGCCCCCATCTATTTGATCACCTAGGTTTTAAGACTTATGTGCATTAGGTATTTGTTCTAATGCTCTCCCTCCCCCTTCCCCTATCCCCTAACTGGACCCAGTGTGTGGTGTTCCCCTCCCTGTGTCCATGTGTTCTCATTGTTCTCACTCATAAGCTCCCATCTATGAGCGAGAACATGTGGTGTTTGGTTTTCCGTTCCTGCGCTAGTTTGCTGAGCATGATGGTTTCCAGCTTCATCCATGTACCTGCAAAGGACATTAACTCATTGCTTTTTATGGCTGCATATTATTCCATAGTGTATATGTGCCACATTTTCTTTATCCAATCCATCATTTGTGGGCATTTGGCTTGGTTCCAAGTCTTTGCTATTGTAAATAGTGCTACAATAAACACACAGGTGCTTGTGTATGTGTGTGTGTGTGTGTGTATGTATTTATTTTTTTTTGTTTGTTTTTTGTTTTTTTGAGACAGAGTCTCACTCTGTTGCCCAGGCTGGAGTGCAGTGGTGCGATCTCAGCTCACTGCAAACTCTGCCTCCCGGGTTCATGCTGTTCTCCTGCAGCAGCCTTCCAAGTAGCTGGGACTACAGGTGCCTGCCACCATGCCCAGCTAATTTTTTTTGTATTTTCAGTAGGGACGGGGTTTCACCATGTTAGCCAGGATGGTCTCGATCTCCTGACCTCGTGACCTGCCCGCCTCAGCCTCCCAAAGTGCTGGGATTACAGGCATGAGCCACCGCGCCTGGCCCATGTATCTTTATAGTAGAATGATTTATAATCCTTTAGGTATATACCCAGTAATGGGATTGCTGAGTCAAATGGTATTTCTGGTTCTAGATCCTCGAGGAATTGCTACACTATCTTCCATAATGGTTGAAGATAGTGTGGCAATTCATAATTTACACTCCCACTAACAGTGTAAAAGCATTCCTTTTTTCTCCACATCCTCTCCAGCATCTGCTGTTTCCAGACTTTTTAATGAGTGCCATTCTAACTAGTGTGAGATGGTATCTCATTGTGGTTTTGATTTGCATTTCTCTAATGACCAAATTATAAACTTTTTTTCATATGTTTGTTGGCACATAAATGTCTTCTTTTGAGAACTATCTGTTCATATCCTTCGCCCACTTTCTGAACTAGAAAAAACTACTTTAAATTTCTTTTTTCTTTTTTTTTTTTTTTTTTTTAGAGTTATAATCCAATCTTTATTTAAAAATCGAATCTGCCAGTTTAGCGTTTTCCACCAACTCGGGGAGCTGAAACTTTCACAGGCTTCACAATCTTTTGCTTTGGTGCTGCCTTTGTAGGTGCCTTAGCAGCAGCCATTGCAGTCTTTTTAGATGCTTGCTTAGCCTTTTTTGCTTCCTTAGCAGCCCTGATAGCTTGGTCTCCTTGGGCCTTTCTAACTTCAGGTTTCTGATTCCTCTTGGCCATTATATCAGCAAGAGATGCACCAGTAATGGCCTTCTGGAATTTGACTGCTCGGCGGGTTCTTTTCTTTTGAATTTCTTCCGACTGACCCTTTTTGTGCTTCCTTCTGTAGAGGACAGTCCAGTTTATCTGCCCAGGATTCCTCTTGGAAAGGAACGCCGACTCGCATTTTGCATTAAGAAACTGGAAAACCTTCCCGTCGGTCCTGGCGTAGCGCCTCCCGTGTCCAGGGTAGATCTTGTACCCGCTAAAACTGCACAGCTCCACCTTCATGGCGACGGATTCAAGAGAAGAGAAGAGATGGCGAAGAGAAAGAGAGAATCATGACTACTTTAAATTTCATATGTAACCCAAAAAGAACCCGTATAGCCAAGACAATCTAAGCAAAAAGGACAAAGCTGGAGGTATCATGCTACCTGACTTCAATCTGTACTACAATGCTATAGTAACCAAAACAGCATGGTACTGGTACCAAAACAGAAATATAGACCAATGGAACAGAGGCCTCAGAAATAATGCCACACATCTACAACCATCTGATCTTCAACAATCCTGACAAAAATAAGCAACGGGGAAAGGATTCCCTCTTTAATAAATGGTGCTGGGAAAACTGGCTAGCCATATGCAGAAAACTCAAACTGGACTCCTTCTTTACACCTTATACAAAAATTAACTCAAGATGGATTAAAGACTTAAACAGAAAACCTAAAACTATAAAAATCCTAGAAGAAAACCTGGGCAATACCATTCAGGACACAGGCATGGGCAAAGACTTCATGACCAAAATACCAAAAGCAATTACAACAAAAGACAAAATTGACAAATGGGATCTAATTAAACTAAAGAGCTTCAGCTCATCCAATTAAACTATCATCAGAGTCAACAGGCAACCTACAGAATGGGAGAAAATTTTTGCAATCTATCCATCTGACAAAGATCTAATATTCAGAATCTACAAGGAACTTAAACAAATTTACAAGAAAAAAAAAAATCAAAACTTCTGTTTTTAATACCATCAGATCTCATGAGACTCACTATCACAAGAACAACGCAAGAAAGACCTGCCCCCATAATTCAATCATCTCCCACCAGGTTCCTCCCATGACATGTGGGAATTGTGGAAGTTACAATTCAAGATGAGCTTTGCGTGGGGACACAGTCAAACCATATACTTTACTTCTTTACTTGCCACAAATTCATCTTTTTTCATGTCTCAACAACTCTGGAGACCTTATCCTACTCCTCAACATGAGCTAATTTGAAAAACTGCTCAAAGATCCATAAATCTTCTGTATTGATCACAGAGAGAGAGGAACACTGATTGCAAAACCAGATAGCGGTAGTTGAAAGAAAAGGAATTGTGCCCGAGGATGAAAAATAGCATTTATTTATTTAAAAGCAATCAAACAAATACCCAAACACATATACCAATACATCTGAGTGACTACTATGTGTCAAGCAATTGTAATAGTGCATAATGTAGTCTCAAGCTGATCACTAAAAATCACCAACTGAGTTTTCACCAGTTAGAGTTCTATGACAGATGTTACTTTTCAATGTAATGCTAGAAAGATTTTAAAAATTAACTCTCCTCTGGAACCTGCATTTTTAAATTTTTATCCCTCTCATATTCATCACATCCATGATAGAAGCCTCTTATGATAGACTCGAACTGTGTAAAACTCCTGTGTGCTTCTTCCCAAATCTAGTGCATGGGGAGATATGTTATTAGCAGCACAGACTAGAATAGTGAATGGCATTGCCCATGAAAGCATCACTATGGTTTTATAATTCAAGATCATTTTACTTTCAATACTTGTGAGCTGGTCTAGGAATGAATAGTACAATATACTGTGGTGTTTAAGTTTCCATAATGTAAGTGACACATTGTTTTGCAATTGCCAGATAGGTAGAAAAATAGATACATCTTCTTCTTTCTATTCAACTTAAATGCAAATCAGTTTGTTGAAAAGTAACTAGAGATTTTAATGTTTCTATTATGTCTTTTCCCAAATAGCAGTTAATGTGCCCCATTCAATTTAATTCTTAGGTACTGTGGTGGTCATTAGGGTTCTTTGATAACTATTAATTGTTCTCCCAACTTCTGGCACATAGAAGGACTGAAATTACTGGCCCTTTATGGGTAGGGCCATTTCAATGAGTTGTGAGCAGAAGAGACATGTGTCACTTCTGGACTGGAATATTTAATTGTCCATATAATACTTTCTAGAGCTCCTTTTTATCTGAATAGAACTTCTTGCCAGCATGCATTAAAGGTGTAGTGTAGGTGAGCAATAAACCTTTGTTGTTTAATAGAACAGAGATTCAGGTGGTATTTGTTACCATAAACTTTTCTGACAAACACAAATGCTATTTTGAAGTACTACTTGATAGCATCTAATGTCATATAAGGCATACTAGATTATATACTCATGAGAGTCAATGACAACATTTATCACTTTGTTTTTATTCTTCCAATTGTGACATGTCTACATTGACCCTATTTTGAGAACATTAGTCAAAAGCACAAATGAAATGAAAATATTTTCATAATTTTTCACTTGATCCTGGTAAGCATGGCTCTCTTTGCACTCTTTTCTAGGTGTTTTCTTAAAATTTTGATTTTTAAATCAGCAAATTTAATCCGCCCACCCTTTCAGTTTGCCTAAACCTTACATAGTAATGTGGTACATAAAATATACAGTTCTACTCTGTAATTTTGAGAGAGTCAAAGGGACTTAACTTGTACTTTGTTTCAACTTTTATACCACTCAATCATAATTAATTTTGATGATTTTTGGCTAAATGAGAAGCAATGGGTAGCTCTGCAGGAAAGGAAAAGGATAAGGGCATCTAACAAAGTTCCCTGTAGGTAATCCCAACCTAATTTAAAGCACACTTGATATGTAGCAATAGACCCTGGTAAAATGGCAGGTGATTCTCCAAACAGAATAAAAGTAGCAGTTGTATCCCTGCCCAGACTCAGTAAATTTGTATGAACATGGTGCTTTTCATTAGGCAATCAATAATATATTTTATTGGTTCCAGAACACTGCACAAAACCCACTAGAAGTCATCTCACTCCACTGTTTTGAGTGTGAACACTACAATTAAGCAAAGAAAAAAATAAATTAGTTTTTCTGAAATCTGGAGGTTTTCTAGTTGTAAAAACCCAATTACAAATTAGCAAGCTGTGAACAATCAGATTAAAAAATAATCAGGGACAAAGCAGCAAGTGTTTCACTTATAAAAATCTGCAAGGACTCACAAAGTTAGTTATATGGTAATTGATGGAAAATGGGAATATCAATGATATTACATGGAATCATAATTTTTTAGCCTCAAATATCAATAGTTTTACTGTATATATATGTATCTTTGAAATTTCTTATTTTCTGTTAAGGATGTGTAGAGATTTTGTAGGGATGCATATGCCAAATTAAAATAGTTTTTATATGTTTGAAATTCAGATTATTTGCTAACAAAAGATGATTATGAAGTATTTGAGTATATATAAATACAACATGAAATAATATTACAAAACTAAGACTAAATATATTGGTAATATTAGCAAATATCAGAAAACCTAATACAAACACAGCTTTTCAGATTGGCTAAAAAATCAAATTTTAACATTATACATGAAACACCATAATACAAAGAGATTCAGCACCATTATACTTAAAAAGTAAACCAAAAGCAAACACACACATACACACAAATAGAAAGAAAGCCAGAATTTTGATGCTGATATCTGATGAGGTAAAATACTGTTGTGAAAGCATAAAAGAAACAAAAATCACATCTCATGATGCTAAAAGTTACAGATTATAATGATGACAGTTATTGACATTTGTACAGCAACAAGTCTTAGGAGGCCAACACTATACTTACAAAAAGAAATATGCAGAAATATGTTAATAACAGTAGAATTTAACTCAACTCTCATAATACAAGACTGATCAAGTGGATAAAGAGAAAGTATGTAAAAGGACTAACAATTAATATTACAGGCATGAGCCACTGTGCCTGGCCAAAATAACTTTTAAAAAACCCTTCCTGCAAAAAATACATTAGACTTAAAGATTTTACACAGTAATTCTACCCAATCATTAAGACAAGATCATTCTAATGTTAAACTGTTCCTAATAATAGAAAAAGACAGACATTTCTCAAATTATTTTATGATAAAAATATTTATCTCAAATATTGAAATAAATATAACAAAATAATATTTACAGGGCCGGGCATGGTGGCTTATGCCTGTAATCCCAGCACTTTGGGAGGCCAAGGTGGGCGAATCATGAGGTCAGGAGATCGAGACCATCCTAGCAGCTAGTGAAACCCCGTCACTACTAAACACGGTGAAATCCCGTCACTACTAAAAATGCAAAAATATTAGCTGGGCGTGGTGCTGGGTGCCTATAGTCCCAGCTATTCAGGGAGGCTGAGGCAAGAGAACGGCATGAACCTGGGAGGCAGAACTTGGAGAGAGCAGAGGCGGTGCCACTGCACTCCAGCCTGGGTGACAGAGCAAGGCTCTGTCTCAAAAAAAAAAAAAAAAATTACAGCCCAATCCCACTTATGAATATTTATGCAAATATTAAAAAAAAAAGAATCAAGAGTACATTAATAGAATTAATCCCCTATTAGAAAGTATTTTAATAAAATCTTTCACATTAATAGAACCAAGAAGAAAAACCATCTGATAATTTTTACAGCAGCAGACCTTTTGCTTGACAAAATCCAACATCCACTTGTGTCAAAAAACCCTGAATTAAATAATTGAGTAATAAGTCTTAACAGAATAATATAACTATAATAAATACACCTCAGCCCTGAAGTAAGTAAGCATTCTATTTAATGTAGAAAACAAAGGCATTTCCAGTAAAATAAGAAACAACGCAATATGGTATTGTCTCTACTACCAATTGATCTTATCTTGCATTTACTAGTCACTAAAATTTGACAATAAATGAAGTTAAAGACATACATGTAAAAAACAATAGGTAGAAGTATCTCTATTTGTCTTACCTCAAAGGTGGTATATCTAATAATTTCAAACCATTTACACTCATACCTGTTTTGCTTTTTCAAATGACTATAAGCACTTTGAGGACTTGAACTGCTTCATTCTTTCAGTACACAACAAACCTAATATACATGATAATGCCTCCATAACTTGTTAACACATATAGATAATGACATTGTCGACTAACATTTTTTATTTTTTATTTTCTGAAATGGAGTTTTGCTCTTGTCACCTAGGCTGGAATGCAATGGCGCGATCTCGGCTCACTGCCACCTCCGCCTCCTGGGTTCATGAGATTCTCCTGCCTCAGCCTCCCAAGTAGCTGCGATTACAGGTGTCCACCACCACACTCAGCTAATTTTTGTATTTTTAGTAGAGACAGGGTTTCACCATGTTGACCAGACTGGTCCCGAACTCCTGACCTCAGGTGATCCACCTGCCTCAGCCTCCCAAAGTGCTGGGATTACAGGTGTGAGCCACCAGACCTGGCTAACATTTTTAATATTCCAG
This sequence comes from Macaca mulatta, assembly GCF_049350105.2. NCBI lineage: Eukaryota > Metazoa > Chordata > Mammalia > Primates > Cercopithecidae > Macaca > Macaca mulatta. Next base: position 115,005,270 of record NC_133408.1, read on the forward strand.
AACAAGGACAAAAAAGCAAATATTGGACATTTGATATGTTTGATAAGGACCATAATTACTTTTGTTGATTTTCATGATGATCTTTATTTCTGAGACTCTGAGAAATCTTTGAAATATTAAGTATTTTTCATAAACAGCTTAACACATGCAAAGATGAAGAGTAAAGGAGGCCACTCTTTGGAAAGAATGTCTTCTACTAATTAGCAGGAAACCACTTACATAAAAATACCTTAGAAATGTAGTTTTTACTTGAGTAGATTCCCAAGCAGAAGTCCTGCTTTGACTAGATAAAAATGCATTAATAACAAATAGAATATTTGAAAATTTCAAGTTATTCCTGTATAGCTTTTAATAGCACCTCAGTAAGATACCAAGATCTTGAATTCAGTATCCAGATATTGATAAACTGAGTTTGCCATGCTGTGATTTGAAACACAAGATTTTATAACAGCTCACAGAGGCAAAAAAGACTTAACAACTTCCACATTCTGTTTTCTGTGGTGGAATCTTCTCTGAATATCCCCAGGCCACTGTTCTGGTTTATTTCTGTAAAACAAGATTATTTTAGCTTGTGAGAGAAGAAGAGCTTCACTTAATGAACATCATTTGGAGAATACTGTTGTGAGGTGTTTGATTCCGATTGACTGTAAATGTTTCAGCTAGTCACCAGAGGCTATAGACTCACACACAGCTCCACACATGCACATCTAAACTCCTTGATGAGAACAAATAAAAGAATCCTATTGTGTTAACCACTTTTTATGAAGAAAGCCAATTACAGTTAATTCTGCATTGCTCATTGTACCGTTTGTGGAATATTCAGGCAATTGTTTAAACACTCGTAAGCTTGAAAATGAAAACACTGGATTTTAATCCAGGCTCTATCATTTACAGGGAGAGTTTAAGAGGAAGTAAATTGCACAAACAAAACTAGAAAGAGAAATAACACTGATACTCTCAGGTTGGTGTAAAGATTAAATAAGGCATGTACACAGTTATTTAAATTTTGAAGCCCTATACAACTTTTAGTTATTGTTATTAAAACGTCTTGTCAGCTTTGTTGGAAAGTATGCCAAGATTTCAAAAGTAAGTACCTATAGAGAGGGGAGAAAGTATCTGTTTGCCAGGACGGCCATAACAAAATAGTACAAACTAGGTGACCTAACCAACAGAAACTTATTTCTTCACAGATCTAGGGATAGAATTCCAAGATCGAGGTGCTAGTAGGGCTGGTAAGGCCTCTGTCATCAACTCGTAGATGACCACCTTTCATTGTGTCCTCATATGGTCCTCCCTCTGTGTCTACCTATGTCCCATAAGGATCCCTGGCATAAGGATGAGGGTCTTATCCCTATGTATTATAAGAATGTCTGTCACATTGGATTAGGGTCCATCCTCATGACCTCATTTTAACTTAACTACCTCTCTAAAGATCCTAGCTCCAAAATGTAGTCACATTCTAAAGTACTGGTGGTTAGGATTTCAACACATGAATTTGAGGAGTCTTGAAGGGAGACATGACAAAATTTTGCTCATTACAGAGACTTTCAGGATTATCAGGGATAAAGGAAAATGGCAAGTAAACTGGTTACCAATTCCCTACAAGGTCACTCAGACAACCTGAAGCACAGTTTAGGACTGAAAGACTTGAAGGCAAGAGCCATACATGGACATTTTTGGAATCTCGAATAGCTCAGAGTGCCTGACACAGAGGAGGCACTCTGCTGCTGCTTGTTGGATGTGTAGAGTCCAAGTAAACTCAGGATTCATTTGGGTAACTGTTCATATATCAATGTATTTATAAACAATAATTGGTCTTTCTATATTAATATATTGATACATCAATATATATTAACAAATATATAATATTTACAATTTTTAATATATGATACATGATGGTTATATAGTATCTAACATGCCATTTAATACTATATTAATATACATATATGTATTTATATATTTATGTATACTAATATGTAGAAGTATAAAGACCAATTACTAGAAATGTGCCATTTGAATGAGAGATAATAAGTGGGATAGTACTTAGCATTTCAAGAAGAGAAAGGGAAGTTTCATTCAAGTAATAGTTGGGAGATAAAATCTGCAAAATTGGAGAATGTTTTGGATATGAAAGTTCATAAAAGTTAAGAATTGCTTCTACATTTCAGGCTTGCATAACTGAATGCATGGACATGCCATTTCCTAAAAGGAGAACACTGGGTGTAAGTAAGTTGTAGGAAAAAGATCTTGAGTTCAGTTTTGAACATGATAATCTTGAGATGCAGTTGAGATTACCAAGTGGCTATTTCAAATAAATAATGGTATATAAGTCACTGAAATAACAAGCTCGTCTTAGCTAGATAATTGTATTTTTAAATGATTATGTATAGTTGTTAATTTTAGGCTTACACAATTGAACATCTACTCTGTTCAAGAGTACAGCAATAATTTTAAAAAATTAATCTCTGGTCTCAGTCTAGTGAGGAAATAGATATTAATCAAATATTCACACAAGTAAGTGTAAAAGGAAACCGGTGATAATAACTGTGAAGTTAGCAAGAAACTGCTTATATAAAAACTGTGAAGCAGTCCATTGGATTTAGTGGGATTAATATTATTGATGTTATTGATGATCACCCTTCACAAATTCCTCCCACGATGATCACTGAAACTCCCCATGAGCACTGGTGTAGGCTAAAGTAAAGGTAGTAGGTGAAGAGGTGGTTTCTGTACATATATGTACATATGCACCTTTTTGAAAGGTTTGGATTTAAGAATGGGAAGAAAAATGACAGCATGTAGGCAGAAGAGAATATTAGTTGAAATGAAGGAATTATGACTTTAAAAAAAATGGCATGTATTCTGAGAAAGTTTGCAAACTCATAGAAAGAACACAGCTGAGAGAGAGAGGAGATATCTACAATAATAGATAGGAATGCTGATAAGCTGTAAAGAGATCGGCTAGAAAACCTAATCAAAGAATTTGGTCTTAGATAGGAGGAGAGGTGCTCCTGTTTGTGGCAGGACAGAAGGAAATTAGTATGGGTGCAGGTGTCAGGAGGCTTGTAGTATCCTTTCCTTTCCAGTGAGCCTTTTGAGAGTGTCATGTGAAGACCTCTATTTTTTTAAATTTTTATTTTGAAATAATGGTACAATCACACAGTAGTTATCAAAAAATCTTTTTAGTGTGCTTTGTATTCTTTTAATTCTTTTTTATTGATCCCTGATAGGTGTACATAGTTTCAGGGTGCATGTAATAAGTTAATACATTCATATAATTTGTAAATATCAAATCAATGTATTTACAATATTCATCATCTTAAATATGTATTTTCTTTATGCTGAACCATTTAAATTATTCTCTTCTATTTTAAAATACATAATAGGTTATTGTAAACTGTAGTCATAGTACTGATTTATCTAACACTGGGTCTTATTTCTTCCATCAAACCTTATATTTGTACTACAAATCTTCTCTCTTCATGGGATTCTGTTTTTTGTTTTTTTTTTTTTTACTTCCCACATATGAGTGAGAATATGTGATATTTGTCTTTTTGTGCTTGGCTTATTTCACTTAACATAATGACCTCCTGTTCCATCTACATCACTGATAACATCTTATATAACCAAAGTACAATGATTAAAATCCAAAAACTGGCATTGGCACAATATTATTAACTAAAATATGGGCTATATTCAGATTTTACCAATTGCTGTCTAGTTCATTCAAATTTTATCACTTGTGTAGATTCATCTGAACACCACCACAAACCAGGAAACAGAACTGAGCCATCACCCCAAAGAAACTCTCTCATCCTTCCCCATTGTAGTCCCAGCAACCACTCTTCATCCTAGTTCCTGGCAATCACCCATCTTTTCCTCATTACTACAATTTTGTCTTATTAAGACTATTATATAAATAGACTTATACAATATAAAACCTTTTGAGATTGTTTTTCCACTCAGTACAATGCCCTTGAGATCCATCCCAGCTGTCACATTTAACAATTGTTTGTTGTTTTTTGTTGCTCAACAGTTTTCCACTATATGGATAAAGGACAGTTTGTTTATTCATTTACCCCTTGAAGAACATATGAGCTGCATTTTTGGCTATTACAAATAAAATTACAATGAACAATGAAAAATTTTGTGTGAATATAAGTTTTCATTCCTTTATGGTAAATATCCAGGCATGGGATTACTAGGTTATATGGTACATATATGCTTATAAAGAGACTGATATTGTTTTCTAGTTAAGATGATCTAAAAGTGAAATAGAAAATGAGGGGACAGGATTGTAGGGAAAAATACTTGAGAAGGGTAGAATAGTTTTTAAACATATGCTGGTTTTTATATCAAACTGATATTTATTTACCATGGAGATTTTCCAAACATTCTTCCATCAAAAACATGTATACACATAGCATATATTCAAATAGTGTCACATTTTAAGAGGTACATACATGCCTACCGAGAGCTTGTTGTGTGTCTTTGTACACTCATATTTATCACAGTATAAATGCAGAAGCCAAAGAAAATGGCTCTGCTTAAAGAGATATAAATGATTGTAAAACTACGTTTTAAAAATAATACACAGATTTTGTTTATATCATCACCACATTTTTGTGGCACCTAAATATTGTAGCCAGCCTGAAGAACAATGGGTGATGTGTTTATCTGCGTATGTATTTATTTGATATATATTATTTAATTACTATAAGATACTATATCTTATATGTTTATTAATTACATTTATCAATTATAAAAATGATAACTGGGTCAGGCGTGGTGGCTCCCACCTGTAATCCCAGCACTTTGGGAGGCCGAGGTGGGCAGATCACGAGGTTAGGAGATCAAGACCATCCTGGCTAACATGGTGAAACTCCATCTCTACTAAAAATACAAAAAAAAAAAAAAATTAGCTGGGTGTGGTGGTGGGCTCCTGTGGTCCTAGCTACTTGGGAGGCTGAGGCAGGAAAATGGCATGAACCTGGCAGGTGGAGCTGGCAGTGAGCCGAGATCACACCACTGCACTCCAGCCTGGGTGACACAGCAAGACTCCATATCAAAAACAAAATCATAGAAAAGACAATGTATTTAAATAATGAGAAGATGTTGAGCTTATTTTAGCCTGAAGTCAATTTTTCAGGTACAGCTAAAGCTGTAAACTTAGCAATTAAAATGCTTTTTGGGAAGACAACACTACAAGTGTCCTCAAGTTTAGAATGTGTCTTCACTCAATGTTCACTGATGCTCAAAAAGCACTTTGCTTTTCAACGTGAATGTTTCAGTTACATGTATAAGCAGTTCTTTACCCTGACAATAAGATATATGTTAGGACAATAACCACTTATTGTTTATATTAAAGGCACCGAAGTTTAGAGAAAAAAGTTTAATAGCTTTCTTTTATCTTGTTTACTTTTTGTTGATACATATTAGATGTACATATTTGGGGTAAATGTATAATTTAATACATTCATATAATCAAATCAGGGTAATTGGGATATCTATAAATATCTATATTTTCTTTATGCTAGAAATATTCAAATTATTCCCTTCTAGCTATTTTGAAATGTACAGGGAGTGAGTGGTCACTCCCACAGAGGCACAGTCTTGTGCCTTTCCCAGGCTTCTTGTTCTGCTCTCCCCCCAGGCCTGATGTTTACTAACCATCTTGTGGCTCACAGAAATCCTGTTTCCACAAATTTCTCCCAGTCCAAAGTCGTGCAAAATGAAGATTTTTTTTTCTCATATCCAGAACATTATTCCATGTAAAAATTCATCTTTCTGAGTTCTTCCATAGGACAGAGAAGATTCAATGTAAATTTTGTTTTGGAAGATTTCTCTGGAATTCCCACCATTCCCTAAGGTGGATGTTAAAATTGATATTAATACTGGGAGACATACATATATATCCACCAGGACATGTCCACATACATCTCGACATATTCCTGTGCTTCAGATATGTGTGTCTGTATTAGTCTTTAAACATTTATTCAGAATATTTTGCTTTTTTACTATTTTCATTTTTGAAGTAATTCTAATTTGTATTTTAATCCTGCAATATCCCAATTGTGGATAAGATGAAACAAAGGTATCTCTGACTAAGAAAAACTTGAACTAAGTTTCTTAATGAGAGAAAAAGTTGATATATATGATGTCATCTCCCTATATCATCTCTGCCAACAAGCAGAACAGAAATACAATACAACTCAGGCAGTACTGGAAAGCCATTTGTTAGCTATTTTCAGCTTCAGAGAATGGAGCCAAACCTATGAGGTTGGAATGCATTAGTAAAGTCCTAAAAGCCTCATCAAGAGTTTTGCTTTGACATGAATATTTTGCTTTCCTAATATCCAAATGAAAGGTGAGGGATAGTAATCCAATTGGAATAGCATAATGTAGCTTCCTATATACCCTGTATTTACAATTTACTTTTTAAAAGATCTCCTAGCTACTGAAGAAAGAGCAACTAAAATCAGCTTTAGAGTCAAACAGCAGGGGGTGGGGGGTGGTGCGGGGGCAGCAGTAATGTCTATCAGCCAATTTATTATTTGAGGCCAGCTCATTTCCTCTATCGAAAAGGAATGCAGACAGATAATGCAAATAGAAAAATTATGTCTCTATGGATTTTAGAGTCATTGCTAATCTAAATAAGCAACCAAACTTTTGGCAAAAGAAACAGAAGTTTTGAATCTGTGGTTCTTGAATCTCTGCATCATCCATAGATAGGAAGCCAGGAAGCCAGATTCTGGTGGAAATATATGAAAATTCACTGGGCTTGCTCACATACATGCATTTTTCTGCAGAGAAATTCCAGATTTCCAAAAAAGATCTATGATGCAGAAAGTTTCAGAACCATTGCTTTAGAGAACAATTACTATTTCTTTGTTCCTTTCATACTTTGATGTACAAGACTTTCAATACAATTTAAAGTGAATTAAAAAATCATAAACTGAAAGATAAAAGGGATTTTAGCAGTCATTGTAACCAGCCTTCTAAAAGTTTGCTGAATTCTGATTCTCAATTCCATATTAACTAATCATGAAATCACTCTAAGACAAAGTCATAAAACTCTTCCTAAAAGATGATACAGCAAATATTTTAGGATTTTGGAGACAAGAGAGAACATCAAGGACATTATATAGATATATAACTATTTAAAGCATAACTATTTAAAATTGTAAAAACAAAAATAGTCAGTGTACCCAATTTTGCCTGCAGTTTATTGGGCTCTGCTCTATGAGGACAATTCAATCTTTATAATATTAGAAAAATTTTAGCTTCATGATATAAACTGACAGAATTATTTAAATTTTAAAGAAAGAGAGGTCTTCTTTGCAGAACCTTTAATTAAAATTTGTTCAAGTGTCACACTACCTCAAAGATATTTTTCTGTAAAATACTTACATAAATTTGTATTTTTGCCTGCCTTCCCATCAGATTTATGACTGTTGGTCTATGCTTATTTCATCAGTGTTTCTCTAACACTTGTTACATTGCCTTCCATTCAATAACTACTTATTAAGTGAATGAATAAAATAAAAATGATAACATACCTTTTTAATCATAGCTGCAAAATTTCATAAATTTAGTGTAGATACTAACCCTATTTCAAAGAAAAGAAACTGATTATGTATACTTGTTTTACAATCATCAATTTTTGTGTCTCCACATACATAGAAAAGTAGAATTATGTTTTCATCTAATAAGAAGAATATGTTTTAAGAATGTAGCATAGCCTCTGAACTTACATGACTGGGGTTCAAAATCCATCTTTACCAAGTTGGCTATACAACTTGGGCAAATTACTTATATCCTCTGAACCTTAATTTCCTTCCATAAAATACAGGGGTTAAAAACAGTATCCATTTCACAAGATATTGTGAGAATTAATAATATAAAATATAATGACAGTAATTATAGAGCCTGAAACATAATATGTATTCAAAGAATTGCTATTATGTATACTACTGATTTGGTGATAAATTACATGTTTGCATAGGTTTGTCACTGTGATATTTTTTTCTATTTAGGTTTACATTTTTAGATTATATGCAACAAAGAATTATAAAACAGACCGATTAGCTACAATCAATGCAGAATTCAAATTTTGTCATAAGCTTTTCAACAAATATTTATTGCATATGTGCACATTAGAACAAGCTCTTTTCTGCAAACATTGTTTCTTTATTTCACTATCTTCATTTTAAAAATACAATTACATGTGTTACCAAATTTGAAAATTTTTCCCTACTGCTGCTACTCACTTGGATAACTTAAATCCTCCATTTCTTTTCCCTCAAATATAAATGGAAAAAAATGGATACATTCTGACCTCCATAGAGGCATATGATCATTAAAATGTAGTTTAAAGTTTAGATACCACAGACATTTCCAAAGACACCTTTTTGTCTTTTATGCTGGGGATAGAAGCTTTTTGATGGTGTATTTATTTTAAGTATCTATAGGCTTTTATCCATATGAATATGATATCATTTTGTTCCTGCTATAACCATTTGCTTATTCTTTTAATTGTTCCACTATGAAAAAAATTGATGAGTGAAAAAAACAAAACAAAACAAAAAACTCTTAAGTTCCTATATGGCCTCTTGTCCAGGAGTAAAGCCTTGCTTAATCATTGTAATCCACTGAATATGCAACTGACAGTGTACCACGCTGAAGATGTTGCCAAATGATCTATGCATGTTGAAAGGTATGCCAGCTTAAACATTGATGGATTATTACCAATCCTCTAAGGGAGTACCAAATTTTCAGTGGACACCTGACTGCCATTAAGCAAGTCTAAGCTGCCTAGAAATACTTACTCAGTTCCTAAGGTTGATGGAATGTCTGTACTTAGTGAAGTTGATGACATTCTGTGTCTAGCCCATTTTTCATCACTAGTGGAGTGACACATGATTTCATAATTGGTTCAGTATTATTCACTTTCCCTTATGTGGCTATGAACAAGAAAACAATAAAACAGCTGGAAACTGATTTGAAATGTAATGTTCGTATTCTGAGAAACACTTTACTTCAGTGTACATGCTGCCCCAAGCATCTCTGAAGGAGTCAACCAGGAAATGTGCCTTAGTGGTGATTACTTTGTCTTTATGAAAATGCACATACAGAATAAAGTAAGTTTCAATAAACTAGATTAAAGAATTGGCCAAATATTAGGAGCTGATATATTTAAAAAGAATAAACACACAATTTAGCCTCAAAGGAAAATATTCACACAGACAGATGTTTAGTTATAATATGAAGATGATAATTAAAATTAAATTTGGCCACTTTTTAGTACTATATCTATGGATGCACTAACAAAGATATGGAAAACTGACAGAGAGTTGTAGAAACATATTTCGATAGATAGCAGTTTGTTTCTTTAAACATTTTAATCCCCCTCTTAAACTGACATTGAATCCACTCAATTCAATTCAATAAACACACATCAAAGGCTTTCCATGTGTCAGGCACCCGTAAATGTGTTGGGAGCCAAAAAAATAAAAAGAGAGAAAATTCTTTCCCCCATGTATCCAATTATTAAGGCATCATAAAAATGATACAAATTATATACATAACCCTGAAATGTCAGTGACTAAAAATCAAGGACTACACAAATAATATTTTATGTTAATATCTTTAATGTCTAGCAATGAGTTCAAACAGATCCTCAATTAATATCTGTATTATGAAAGAAGAATTATAACTCTTATTAGGAAAAAGATGGTGCTGATATATTCCAAAATCTCTAGAGTTACTTGATTATTGGAGGCTTCTTATACATGAGGGAAATGAGAATGCCACTGATTCAACGGAAGTTTTTTTTTAGTAATTTCCCCCAGACCCATTCCTCTTGTTTATCACCAAAATTAAGTTGATTGTCAGGTGGCCAGGAATCTCTCACTTCTGCAGTATTTTCCTCATAATTCTACATTTTAGCCACTGTTATAAGAAAAGCTAATTTCATAGAACTACTGGGAAACAAAAGACTGTTTTGTTGTTGTTGTTGTTGTTTGAGAGGGAGTCTCGCTCTGTCATCCAGGCTGAAATGCACACTGCAAGCTCCACCTCCCAGGTCCACGCCATTCTTCTGCCTCAGTCTCCCGAGTAGCTGGGTCTACAGGTGCCTGCCACCACGCCGGGCTAATTTTTTGTATTTTTAGTAGAGACGGGTTTCACCATGTTAGCCAGGATTGTCTCCATCTCCTCACCTCATGATCCACCCACCTTGGCCTCCCAGAATGCTGGGATTACAGGTGTGAGCCACCGTGCCCGGCCAAAAGACTGTTTTTGAATTTTAGTGATGGAGAGTTCACTGCCTTCAGCTACTTTAACATTCAATACAGCCAGAGCTTCCCCACTAAACGAGGAAAGCATGGATCCAACAGCCAGGAAGAACACTTGGATTTTGTAGGATATGAAAATCCTGATGGCTGAAGCAGGGTATGTAGGGATCCAGTTGATCATGGACAGTAAGGACAGTGGTAATAATCATTGAGCATATCTTTTAAATGTTAGGGTAGATAATCTCAAGATATTTATTTTCCACTAATGATGTTTTACATAGGATTTTTGTTCCAAAATTTAATATACTTGTTCAATATATGTAACAAAGCACACACATACTATGTAGTTGTAGGTTTAATGTCCATTCAAAAAAGAAACTCTTAAAATATATTCACAAATGATAAAAGACTATGGCTTTGGGGACAGCCAGTTTTTTTCTCTTTCAAACCTTTAGGTATCATTCTCTAAAAAGCTTTTTGGTACCACATATAAACTGAGTTACATAAAGTAATAAAATTAAGGTATCGTTTGAGGATTTATTTTTGGCGGGGGAGGGCAGCCTCCTAAGCCAGAGTAGTCTCAGAGACTCCTTCATTTGGGACTTTCTGACGAAAATGGCAGAATTGTGAAGGATCATTTGGGGGTAATCAAGTAGTTATTTTGCAAGTAGTCACTTTATTTGTGGGTGGCCAAATGGATAAAATTTCAAATGCAAGATGAGGATGGCAAAAGAACTCCTGGCGAAGAAACTATATGAGCATAAGCACAGAGTAAGCAAGAAAGCACGTCATGTTCTGCAAATGTGGATATGCTACCTTGAGTTTCCCAGGTTTGTATTGGGAAATTTTAAGACTGGTCATATAGGTTAATATAAACTTAAGGAGAACCTAAATTTTTGAGTTATGGAGTATGGATTTATTGGAAAATAGGTGAGGAGGCATTGAAGGTGGTTAAATAGAGTGCTGACATCATCATTTAGGCAAATAAGTAAGACAGTAGCAATCAGGATATGTTGAAATGGTTTAATTATGGAAAGATAAACACTTAAATATGTTAAAGCACTACTGAGGGTAACTTGCTATGAAATTACTATTAAATATGCCTGCCTGTTTTTTTTCCTATATTTAGCTCTTTAAATATTTCACTTATTAGTGAACTATAAACACACACATTTATATGTATGCATAAATAGTACTTTTGTACCCATTAACCAACTCCTTCTTACCCTCCTCCCCACTATCTTTCCCAGTTACAACCATTGTATTCACTACCTCCATGTGATCATTTTTTTTAGCTTCCTCATATGAGTGAGAACACACAAACAACATTTGTCTGTGTCTGGCTTATTTCACACAATGTAATGTCCCCCCGTTCCATACATGTTGCAAATGATAGGGTTTTGTTTTTTATGGCAGAATAATATTTTGGGGTGTGTGTGTACACACACACACACACACACATTTTCTTTATCCATTCATTCATTCATGAACATTTAGGTTGATTCCATGTCCCGGCTATTTTAAATAGTGCTGCAATAAACGTGGGAGTTCAGGTATCTCTTCAATGTACTGATACACTTTCTTTTGTAGGTATACCCTGCACTGGCATTGCTGGATTGGTTAATGGGTACAAAAAGATAGAAAGAATAAGATCTAGTGTTTTATTACACAATAGGGTGACTATAATTAACAATAATTTATTATATATTTCAAAGAAACTAGAAGGGTAGATTTGGAATGTTTCTGACACAAGGAAATGATAAATATTTGAGGTGCTTGATATTCTACTTATCCAGATTTGATCATTACACATTGTATGCTTTTATCAAAATATCATGTGTAGCCCATAAATATGTTCTGCCATTAAGTACCCATAAAAATTCCTTTTCTTCTTTCTTGCTTTTTTTCTGGCTTTCTGACTTTAAATCTTACTTTCAAACTCTCCTGCTTTCTTTTCTCCTTTCGTTAAACTCAGCGTCATTCATGGCTGTTATAATCAACTTCCTTTTTAAGTAAATTTCATATCCATCTATGACAGTAAGTTGCGAGATCTGTGGAGACACACTAACTAGATCGTCTTAAAGCTCATTAATGCTCAGTAATAGCTCGTTCTATTATGTTGAAGGTCAGCCATGAGAAAGAGTAACAACAAAGATAACTAGTGCTTAAAAGAAACCAGCTTAGAAATAAAAGTTCTATATAAATATCATTGCTGTGTTGCACATAAATAGTCCTTACCCAATACAATGAAATGTCATCCTCATCTATTGACATCATTCCTTTCAAACCATTCACATACCTAACATAAGAGAATGATTATTTATCTGCTTGATTCATTGGTGCGAATGTTTCTTAGCCCACGCAGTGGCCAGACTCAGCTGTGTGGTTTTAGAGATTGGTTGAAAATATAACTCAGTGCATGCATTAGAAAAAGAAAATAAGAACATTAAACCACTTGTTTTACCATCTCTGATCCCCCGGAGGCTCAGTGACATTTGGTGCATTTATCTTCCTTGTTAAAAGCAGATTCTCTTAACTCCTTGTAGCAGGTGGAGGAAAGATGTAGCAGAATGTTTACAATAAGGCATATAAATCTGTTACATATGTGTATGTCTGAGGAAAGGGAAGGTCATTGTTTAAATTTCAGTTTACTTCCTCATTTTTGGTGAAAATTTTCTCTAGTGCTCTGCAAATTAAACGTCTCAGAGGACTTTTTACAAAAGAAAGAAAGAAAAAATAAAAAGCAGAAGCAGGGTATATGGAAAGCAGAAAACCATAACGAGGTAACAAAAACCACAATCTTTACAAAATAAAGACATCACACATACTGCTTTTCGGGGGTTTCATTCCTTAAGTTTTTGGTTCACACTTGTTTGCATTTTAATTTTATAAGTGTTGTAAATTCTTATACTTTGTGGGACTGGCTTGTACTAGAAGTCAATGACGGAGATACTGTCTCTTCTCAGAAATACTGCATTGCATTGGGTTAGTGGAGTGACTGGTAACATTGTCTTTCAAATTTAAGGATCTTGTTTTTCTCATTTTTAATTTTTCAGTGAATTTTGTATATTCTTACCATAAAGGAATGGTAAAGAAATTTTAACTGGGCCATGTTTTTTCTTTATGACTTTAAATGCATATGAATCTGTATTTTTCTCTTCCTCCTATCTACTTAAATAACTATACTCTTCTTAGGGGCTTTCAATTTTCGTAGATTTCTCCCTCACTTGCTTTCTGCATATAAATATAACCATGTTTTAATTTAAGGAACAGCCTATCTACTATATAGCCCTCACCTACTATTTCTTTCTTTTTATTCACATTCAACTGCTTAAAGGAATCCTCATGATTTCCTCAAATCTGATTCTTTCTAGGCTCTCTCTCATTAATTCAATTTATGTCATAAACTGTTTTGGGGTATGCATATGCTATTTGGCAGTAATTCTCTATTGGAATCCAAGGAAAATCAAATAACCATGGTGTGTGTGTGTGTATATATATGTGTGTGTGTATATATATATATATATATACACACACAGCCTCCTGAGTAGCTGGGATTACAGGCATCCGCCACCACGCTAGGCTAATTTTTGTATTTTTAGTGGGGCGGGGGGAGGTTCACTATGTTGGCCAGGCTGGTCTTAGGCTCCTGACCTCAGGTGATCTGCCTGCCTCGGCCTCCCAAAGTGCTGGGATTACAGGAGTGAGTCACTGTGCCGGGCTAGCATGGCATAATTCTTGACCACACAGAAGGTTCAGACATACAAACAGAAAATTTCAATACAATAAGATAAAACCATGAAACAATGGTTCTCAACCTTGGCTGTCTATTAGCATCACTTTGGAAGCTTTTAAGATCCCAATGCTAAGGCAGTAAACTAGTCCAATTAACAGAGAATTTTTTGTTTGGGGGCCAGATATCCTTTCATGATTCAGCAAAGTTGAGAACCACTGTTGTAAACATACTCATAGGAAAATAAAGGAACACATGGGAAAGTATTGCAAGTCAACTAGACTGAGTTAGAGAAACCCCAGAAGAGGTGGTATCCGCACAGAGCTTTGTAGATTGAGTTGGTCAATTAAAGGTTTGAGCAAAGGATGTTTGGAATAAAAACTATACAAGCTACAGATGATGTATAACATTTATGTGCTTTTAGGCAATTATATCAGTCATCCTAGACCATAACATCTGAGGCATAACATGGAAGAATATGAGGCTTGAAAAAAATGACAGGGACTTTTATGAAAGAGAGCAATGGTAATGGGAAAATCTGAATTAGAATCCTATCTCCTCACAAATTTAAAGTGATGACTTAAAGTCTTCAGTATAGTCACCAAAGAACGAAAAGGAACCATTCTGGTTCTCTGACATTTTATTGACTTTCAACATCATACGGACTCTCTTCCTGACTATCCCTTCCCTGAAAAGTCTTGTTATATACATGAATGGGACATCCCTAATTTTTAAGTTCCCTGTATTTCTGAAACTTTCCTATCCGGTCTTTATCAACTTGGTGTATGTTTCTCAAGTGGGGCTGTGGAGCTGCTTATTTCAAATGAAACATTTAGATAGTGCTATATAAACAAAGAAACAAAGTTTCTTGTACATTCTTAATACCACTTCAAATGGGACGAAGATTCATTGTTGACTGGAGAGATAAGTATCTTCTGAGTTTAATTTTGAACAACAAAATAAAATAATTAAATTAGTGGAATAAAAATGTGTGCAGTCATGATGTGTTTGACTCAGACAGTCACAAAATAATCCATTGAAACTTGGCTTTTCTATATTTGAGCCATTAGTCCTCTTACCAAATTACAGACAGAACTGTATAGGTGAGGGAAAAATATCTAACATGTCACCTATTTTTCTGCTGCAAGCAAATGTAACAGGTATTGTATTGTTTTATATTAGCACATCCTAACATGAAGTAAGTGTACACAGGAATAAAACTAAAAGGTTAAAATCCAATTTTACAGTTGTGTTTCTTAAATTACTAACAGTACTTTTAGTATGCGTTACTACATTCCCACTTCTGTCAAAATTCTAGCAGTCAATGACCATTCAGCATTTCAGAGAATCTTGATGAGGATAAATCTATTAGGAGGGAGAGGGCTCAGATGGCTGGAAGCCATCTAAAAAGCTTGATTGTGGGTTTGACAAGCTCTATGTGTTGATTCTCAGGTAGAAACATTTGCATTTTTAGGGCATTCTGAATGTTTACTTATTCATTACATAAGTACTCATTAGCTTTTTCTCTATCATAGGTCATGTAAAAGGCACTGGGGATACAGCAATGAGAAAATGAAGAAGAAGAACAATAATTACGCAATTAAAACAGTATCACTTGCTATTACTGCTGAGAGTATCCCTAATCATCTATCTACTGAACTCTTACTAAGATTCTACTTTGGACTATGCCTTGTATTGGGCACAGATGCTACAATGGCAGACAAGGTCTAAACCCTACTGGGAAGAAGTATGTGGCCTAATGTAAGGTTTCCAGGCCTGAATATCCTGAGAAACCCATAAGATTTATTAAACTGTAATATTTAAAGTTCTATCCAAGGTATATCTGTATTAAAAGAAAATAAAAACTTTTAAAAATCCAGATTATTCTGACAAATTGCTAATCGCGAAATCATTCTCTAGTCTAACAACAGAAGAAAATACTAAATGCTATCCTCTTACAGAACTTTGACATTTGGAAAACGTTTACCCTCATACACTTGGGCTCTTGTATGTTATTCCACTTGGCAAATGCAGAGTATCCATTTTCCTGAGAGATAATATAAAATCAACCTAAATTAAAATAATAAAACATCATTTTAATGTAATTTAGTTTATTAAGGCTTTATTTTTGTACTTGTGTTCTTGAACATTCCAACTTTATTTTTAATGTAGAGGCTATTGATGGTATTTACTAGAGAGATAATCATGGCAATCAACTCAACTCTGCCATATACATATGGTGTTATGCTTGTAGGACATTGAATTTTCTTGGCAAAAGTTATTTTCCCATTCTTGGACAATAACACTGGAAAAACTGCCCCCAAATTCAGCATTGTCCTTGGCACCAAAACTAAATCACTGCCCGTCTATTCATAGAGATTCTTCTTATATTTTTGTCCTGTATAAATTAGTTGACAGTATGGCCCCTCAAGATTAACACTTGACTAAGAGGGCCAGAATTAAATCTTAAAAGAGTTATCTGTATTTTGATATATCAAGTTATTGCCATTTGTCGACATAATTTTATGTAATTTCTATAATTTCTGTCATCATAATGACTAGTTGAAGGATGAGCAAACATATTTAAAATAGCTATGTTACCATCCACATAGATCACTGATGTCAAAGTCCAGAATAATTTGCTTAAAATCTGGAAATTAAGAAATGTGAAACCATTATTTCAAGTTTGCTACATCAAAAAAAAAAAAAAAATTCATGATAGTGTTAACCGAGGTGCCATTTGAAACAGTTTGAATAACGCTCTACTTAAGAGTTAAAAACAAAACAAAGTGACTTCACTGGAGTTTAATCCTATCCTTCGATTGTTGGATGCTATATTAATTTTTTCACCAGTTCAGCTATTCCAATATAACAAATTGGCTTTATCTTCATTGGTCAGCTTCTTCCTGTAATGCAGACAACTTTATGGATTTTAGTTCTAAATAGAGTATGGTTTGTTTCTGAGTATTAATTTCAACTTTAGTTATTGTGCAAATTATGCCCTAACTTAAAATTGAACCACATTGACCACTAAAACAGAGAAGGCTAATATATGACCCAAATTAACAAATTTTGCCCAGACAGCAAAGTTAAGTTGGCTTGCTTTCCTCATTCTCATATACTATTTCACAAAGCATGTTCTCCATCTAGTGGTTGGAAAGCTCAGAGGACAATCTTATCTCCTTACTACTAATTCACTGTATATTTTTCTGTATTTTCAAGAATTAACAAATCACACATATATGACAATTGAGTTTTTATTCTTGCCTTCTACACTATTATAGGGGACAGGACAAGGATTCAGTTTTATTAACTTTAGGTTAATTGAGAACTTCAACTTGACAAGACAAACAATTCTTTAATTGCTTGAAATAAGAATGAATGAGAAAGAATAAATAAAGAGATTTCTGCAAAGTATAAATAACATAAATGTCATGTATAATTGTCAGTGCTTGTTTTTATTATGGAACCAAATCAGGTAACAGAATCCTGGATTATAAAAGGTATCTCTTGGAATCTATGCTCTTGGCTATATTTCTAGTTAATTGTTTGTTTGTTTATTGGGTCTGGTACTTTCTACTGTATCCACATTATGAGCAAGAGCAGCTCATTTTTCCTTTCTTTACAATTACTAATGTGATGTTCCCTTCCATTTCATCACACTTCAGCTCCCATTTTCTGCTAATTGTCATGTTCTTGGAGTAGTTCTTATCCCAGAAAAAGAAAAAAAAATTTACTTAATCAGTAAAAATATTAAATACTATCAAAGATCATAAGAGGATATTGCCATTTTTATACATATATGCATGTCTATTATTTTTATCTGGAAATTTTGAAGGTTTTCCTTGACTTTGGTGAGTGTTGCTTTGGTAAAACAAATGCCTTGGGGAACTAAGCCAACTCTGAAAGTGCTGAAAATCTTCCCTCACAACACCAGAGGGGAATATTTTACAATCAGAAGTGTGTTAGGATTCATGTTCTTGTATTTGCCCATTTTACAGATGAGATAAATGGAGCTAGCACAGAGCAGTAAAAGGATGAAGTTGAGGTTAAATAGGCTTCAGAATAAGATATGTTCAAATACTCCATCTGCTGCTGTCCAGCTTTGTTATCCTAGGCCAGTGACTTAAACCTGCAGAGCTATGGTTTCTGTTCCATAAAATGTGAATACTATTACCTGCAGTGTAGGGTCATTATTAAGATGAAGCAAGACACAGATGGACAGACAGACAGATGATTGATTGATGATAGATAGATAGCTATTATAAACACTTGACATATATAGCTGTCAGTCTATCATCTGTCTGTCTATGTATCTATCTATCTATCTATCTATCTATCTATCTAAGGAGTTTATAATAGTACCTGGTACATAACAGAATTTTTTTAAACATAAGGTTAATTACATAGTAAGTTAAAATGAAAGACCTAGGTCTTGAACCTATCTTAAGCACAGATTTTCCATTGTGTCACATGGCTATATATTGATCTTTTGAAGACTTAATGATAAAATGGCATTCATGAAGCTGAGTGAAGAAAGTGCTTTATAGCAATTGCTGACTTAATAAACTGATGTCTCTAAAAGTTAAATGATGAGGAGAAAATTAAATATAGCTTTAGCAATTAAACAAATACTTTTTCTTTTCCCTATAGCCTAAAATTTGGCAATTTTAAAAGTTATAATTGTTATATTTATAACTATAAAACTATAATTATACTTCCGTAGATATGTAATATAGCTTATTTATTTCTAGAGTATCTGAAAAATGCATCAGAACACCTCTGTCTCCCTCTGCTTTCTCTCAATACTTCATTAGATAAGTTCCCATGTTAAATAAGTAGTTTCTTCAACAAAAAAGTGTAAAAATTATATTAATAATTAGCAGAAATATAGAACAGTGAGAAGGACTATTAAAGAAACACATGGATTTTTTTTTTTCTATTTTAAACTAACCAGGTTTTGCTCACTATACTACTCAATGTAATCAGGTAATTGGCACTCTCACACTTCTTTTAGGTAAATGATAAACTGGAAGCACAATCCAATGCATGTATTCATTTTACTAACATAATTGTATCTAATAATAATTAACACTAATGAAATGAATTCAAATATTTCAGTAAAAAATTATGGATCTCTTACAGAGCTATCGCAAAATACAAATGTTTCCCAACAGATTTCTTTTTCACTTTATTCGACAAACCTTTGTTATTCTTATCTTTGTCTTCGAAGTCAATAAACATCTTTCTAATTGAAAGGGTTTTTTGTTTTTTTGTTTTTTTTTTAAATCAAGGCCTATAATATGTAAGTATGGACATACACATGAAAAAATGTAAAAAAGACACCTTACTAAAAGATTCGTCAAGTAATTTTATATTTTTTCAGTGAATTAGAAAAATATACAGGTCTTGAAAAGTGACTCATGAGGACTCACATGTACACTACCTTAGTGTTTAATGTTTGTCTAATTTCTGTCTCATTTTCTAAGTTCACTATTAAAACTGAATGAGGGTTCTAACATTCTAAAATAAACTAATATTGTACTTCTCCTTAAATATTTAGAGCTCCTTTTGTAAAATTACTTTTTTAACAACTATAATACATTAAAGTTCTGAGTATAAAATTTCACTAAGGCCATACCAACAATTTCAGGACCTGTTGAAAAATAATTTATAAACTTATAAAAGCCAATCTCGCCATCTAGTGGTTGTAGATGAGAAATACGAATTAAAAGATTGAAAGTAACCGTTTCTATTTTAAGACATTTCAAATTAGCCAAACATATTTACTTGTGCAGTTTTGTTAAAAGGTACAAAAACACTTCAGTAGAGAAAAGATAATATTATCAACAAATGATGTTAGATAGATTAGATTTCATTGGCAAACAAAAAGAGTATTAGCCTATACCTCACAAATTATATTAACAACAAAAAAGCCCCTGGAAAAAAAAAACAGATTAAAACACAAACACTAAAAGTTGTAGAAAAAAATGGGACATAATTTTAGAGGTTTAGGGATAAGCAAAAATTCTTAGATAATACCAAAAGCATGATCCATAAAAGGAAAAATTGAAATGTTAAACCTTATAATTAAAAACCTTTGCTCTGTGAAAGATAGAGGATGTTTCATTCTGTGAAGAGGATGAAAAAAAAAGCTACCTACAGACTGAGAGAAAATAGTTCCAAAACACATACTGGAAAAAGGAGTAGCATTTAAAATATGTAAAACTCAAGTAAAAAAAACAAATAATTTAATAGAAAATGAGCAAAAGATATGAACAGCCACTTAATTGATGACAATATGGAAACGGTAAATAAGTACATAGAAAGATATTCAGTATTATTATCCATTAATGAAATGCAGATTAAAACCACAATAAGATAGCATATGCTTTCATTAGAATGGTTAAAAGAGAAAAAGTAGTGACAACACAATTACTAGTGAGGATGTAGAGAAACTAGATCACTCATACATTGTTGATGGGAACGTAAAATGGTACAGCCATTTTGGAAAACAGTTTGGCAATTGCTTATAAATCTAAATATGTAAACATAAAACTCAGCATTTGCACTCTTGGATATTTATCCCACAATAATATAAATGCACTTTCATGTAAAAACCTGTATATAAATTTTCATAGCAGCTTTATTCATGATATCCCCAAACCGGAAACATCTCAACAGAGGAATGGTTATACAAACTATGATACTTCCATACCATGAAACACAAAGAAATGAAAAAATGAACTATTTACACATGTAACAACTAGGATACATCCTCAGAGAATTGCACTCAGTGGAAAGAAGCTAATCTGAAAAATTATATGCTGTAGGCTTCTATTTAAATAATATTTTGGGAAGCCAAACTTATAGACTAGGATAACTGGCAGATTAGTGGTGGTCAGGACTTAGGGGTGGTGGAGGTGTTGGGGAAAGAACATGGGTGTGGCTATGAAAGGGCAACCTAAAGGATCCTTGTGGTGATGGAACTGTTCTCTACCTTGACTGTGGTGAATGCATAAACCTACACATGTGATAAGACTGCATGAAATGTAATATGAGAAAACTCCAAAAAGCTCATGGAATAAATGAAATTTAAAAATAAAAACATAAAATATAAACTTCATTTATCACTGTAAGTTCTATCAAGTTCAAGACACTTTTGTAAGTGATGATACCAGCCATTTAGTCAATCCCTATAAACAACTGAGGGTCCTGGGAATTCGACCATGTCAATGCACTCTTTTTTGCTTTATTAACTAAAGAGAAATAAAAAATCTTATTTTTTAAGAAAAACAAACACAAGTCAGAGCCAAATCAGGACTGTGAGATGAGTATCTAATGCTTTTCTATGAAAACTCTCACAACATTTCCCTTGTTTGATAATAGGACTGAGCAGGAGCATTGCTGTGGTGGAGAAAGACTCTCTGGTGAAGCTTTCCTGGGTGTCTTTCTGCTAAAGCTTTGGCTAATATTCTCCGAACACTAACAAGGAGATGTTATCCTTCACTGGTCATTCAGAAAGTCAACAAGCAAAATGCCTGGAGCATCCCAAAAGGCCGTTTCGGTAACTTTTGCTATTGACTGGTCTGCTTTTGCTTTGACCTCTGAGACAAATCTTGTGCTTTGTCTTCAGAATAGCATTGGTAAGGCCATATTTTATCTCCTGTTACAACTCTACAAAGAAATGTTTTAGAATCTTGATTCCACTTCATTAAAATTTCAGTTGAAAACTCTGCTTGTCTGCAGCTCATCTGGACACAACAGCTTTTGCACACATCAAGTGGAAAGTTTGCTCAACTTTAATTTTTCAGTCGGAATTGTGTAAGGTGAACCAGTTGAGATGTCTATGGTGGTGGCTATTCTTTGTGCTGTTGTCAGGCTTCTTCCATTAGAGTAAAAACAAGATGAATTTTTTCCTCACAAATTGATATGGATGATCTGCCTCCATGAACTTTATCTTCAACTTTATACTGTCATTTAAAAAAAAAACGAATTATAATTTGTAAACTACTGATTTCTTTGAGGCATTTTTCCCATAAACTTTTTGTAAAATATCAATGATTTCACCATTCTTCTACCCAAGATTCACCATAAATTTAATGTGTGTTTTTGCTCCAATATTGACAAATCCATGTTGCTGTGACAGGGACTCTTTTCAAATTGACCTATTATCCTTCTTAATGCCTTAAACTAGATCCTGCTCAGAAATGTGATAATAATTTACTACAAGTTTATTTTGGTGAAAATCCATTCATAGTTTTTTTCATAATACACATTTTCCATGAACTTTTTGAAGACCAGTTGTATAACCTCCACTCCCACACACACATACTCATGTACAAGTAAAACTGGGAAAGTCTGAGTAAGAACAGTGGATTATACCAATGTCAGCCTCCTGGTTGTGATACTGTACTATAATTTTGCAAGATACCAAAGACAGCAAGATACCATGTTAACATTGGGGAAGCAGTATAAAGAATGCACAAGATCTTTCTGTGTTATTTCTTCCAATTGCATGTGAATCAGCAATTATCTCAAAATAAAATATTTAATTTTTAAGAAATAAGTGATTCTGCCACCTGGTGGCTGCAGACTAGAAATAAGATTTAAAGGGTTAAAAGAACATAAGAGTTAATTCCTATTTTGGGACAATTAAAATAATCTAACATATTTACTTGGACATACATTTATAAACAACATCTTGAGAATCCTCATAGAGCACCTGGGAAAATTTTGAAGAAAATTTAGATAGAGGCTATCAGGTTGATATACACATGAATGACCTATCCCCACCAGCTGCTAGGCATATTAATAAAGTTTATTGAAACCTGTCAGGCTTACAGAACCACAAATGTCACCAAAGAACACATTAACAGCTACTATTTCCAAAGATGCCTAGCTAACCTACAGAAATTTATAGGTAATAGGTAAGTAATAATCAATATGCCAATGCTTTATATTAGAAGAGTAACTGTTTTACAAACACATTTTCATATATATTATTTAATTTAAAAAAAATTCCAGGGAAATATATGAGACATCAGTCACATGTAATTGTTCAAGAAACAACTGAGGTCAAATTTTTTTTTTTTTTAATTTTCCTTTGGGAGAGAACATCATCTTTGATGATAAAAGTAAATCATCTGCTAACCTCAATACTGCTTAAGATATTATTGAGTCTTTATGTATATAGTTGTTAATTTCAGAAGTTTTAAAATATCTAGCATTTTACCGGAGTATACTAGAAACATGCCATTTTCATAGGTATATAAAATGGGTGTTGGTGGGGTGATATTTGCTGATTCTGCTAAGTTATATTTTGGTATTTAAACTCTATATATTATTGTTGTGAATAATTTTAGTTTATTATAAATGTATAGATACTTTAAATTTCATGACAGAATGAGATATCTTGCCTATCTGAAATATCTATTAGAAGTAAACATTTACTAGGGATGATCCACCTCTAGGAAGTATGATACTACTGTCCCGCTTTTTGTATTAGCTTAATTAATTCCTGCTTTTGTTTTCTGCACCACATTTACGGTTCTTGTTTGTATTCTTCTCTTTTTAACTGCTTAGAATATGTTTTCTTCATCTTTTTATATATTGTAAGACATCCTAAATTCTTCCTAAACAAAGGGCAGGATAAAGAAATAATTTCACTAAAATCATACTTTGGGGAACTCAACGCCCTAGATAGCTATTGTATTGTTTGAATATGTTGACATTATTTTTTAATAGATAGAAGAGTTTCCTCCAAAGCACATTTAATAGGATAAAATGCAGTGACAAACTCAGTTAATTATAATCTATCCTGGGCACTGCCATAATATGCAGTTCAGAGAGTCACATCTGCCATTGTTCAAAGATAAGTTTCCAAAATTTCTGGACTGCTCTGGTGAATGCCCTTCCCAAATAATACAATTCTATGTGTCAAGGAATCAAGACATTTCTTTGATTTTCAAATAAAATCCCAAGACATTTCTTTGGGATTTTCAAATAAAATCCCAAAGGCCATACCAAGTATACTCTTATATTGTTAATAATAACAATAATAAAAACATAGACAAGGTGAGGTGACTACTATGTATCATAAACTTATCTGGAACTTGAATGCTATTAAATTTCACAAGCATTTTTGAAAGCTTAAGATTTATAATATTAATAGTGACAGCATATTGATCTACATTAATATATTTTTATTAACAACTGCTAATATTTTGATTATTATAGTATTTACAATATCTAACCCAGGCATTATGCTAGCAAAAGAGATAGAGCATTTACAGTAATAAACTAGATACATCCATTGCTAGTATAGAGTTGTTTGACAATGACAAGACAATTGGCATTTCCGATGCTGAATGATAGACAAGATCAAGAGTGCACTCTAGGCATATTTTTCCATTTGCTATGTGGTACTTTGCACTGTTCCATATATCCCTGAAATAATAAATAGATGACATTATGGAAGAGTAGAAAAAGTGCCAGCAACAAACCAAAAATTTTGAGGAATTCCTAACAACAAAAAAGCACATAAGAAAGAAGGACAAAAGAAACCACAAACCAAAATGCCTGGAAGAAAACAGCTGCAAATGTGGTTATGGTCCTGTAAAATCTCTGAGCACAGAGTCAGTAGATGTAAAGAGCTGCATAAGAACTTTATCTGGAAATCAAGTAGAGAACTGCAGCTGCATCAGTGGAGCCATGAAACCCTTTCTCCTGACCCCTGTGCAGACGGATGGCTGACAGGGTGTTTGCCCAAAGGTTAAAGCACTGAGAATGAGCTCTGGGCTGGAGAGGATAATGGTGCTTCCTAGAACCATTGAAGCAAGTCTGCAATGGTAAGGTTAGTAGCACACAAAAGGTAGCTGAGCTAAATTCAGTATTGTGCTGAAGGTATGAGTCAAGGAATACTCCCAAAATACTATGCAAAAGGGGAAAGGAAGCAGATAAGTATTAGATTACTTAGAAGATGGATTCAGAACTTCCAAAGTCCATGGAGTAAAGAAAGAAAATAGAAAGCTAGAAATATTAAAAGAAAATTATCTAGAGCTGAAGACAGATATGTATCTTCTATCAAACTAAGTGACTTACAAGATGAATTTTAGCAATAAATTTACATCTGGACATATCATTTTGAAAGCCTAAAGAAAATGTTACAAGCTGCAGAGAAGTAAAATTAAGAAATGAGAGGAAAGGTTATCTCCAAAGGAATGAAAATCAGATTTACACGAGATTTCTCACAAGAAGAGTGAGAAAATAATTATATTTAAAGCTGTGAGATAAAACAATTTTAACTTAAGTCTGTACTCAACCAAAAGAAAATTTAAGTGTCAGAGGAAAAGGGCATTTTGTAATAATAGTAAATCTTAAATTGGTCCTAGGTACTGCCTGGAATATTTTCCAGGTGTTTTTTAATTGCTTTTCTTAGAAAATGGTAGTTTTACACATCTTTTTTTCTTCTCATATATTATGACTCTTTCCCACACTGACCCCACATTCACTGCCTTTATGCTGTGGCTTGCTTCATGAATTTCATTGAGAAACTAGAGGCAGTGAAATGAAATTTCCATATTCTCCTATAATTCATTCAACCATCTTTTCTACATGCATCAGGCTCCTCTTAAAATAAGCATTCCCATTCTCTCAAAGGCTACAAGCATTTTTCTTATGCCCTATATCTCTATTCCTCTTATCCCAAGAATATGGTTCTTGTCATTATTCCTTTTTTCTTCTACAACTTCATTATATCCCTTTATAGTGGATGTTTCCACTTAAATATGTTCCAATACCTCTCAGCAAACCACAGCTACCACCTTACTTCCTGTTTCCCTTTACAGCATGTGTTGTCTATAGCCACTGTGTCCTTTCTTATCATCACATTTTACTCTACTTCCCAATGCAATGAACCCCCATTCTGGCCAACTACAAAAATGGTCTTTTGTTGTTGTTGTTATTTGTTTTTGTTTTTTGTTTTGTTTTGTTTTGTTTTCAGCTCTGTCACCCAGGCTAGAGTGCAGTGACATGATCTCAAGCTCACTGCAGCCTTGAACTCCTGGCACAAGGATTCTCTTGCCTCAGCTGCCCAAGTAGTTGGGATTACCACAATGTCTGGCTATTTTTAACTTTTTTTTTTTTTTTTTTTTTTTTTTTGGTAGAGACAGGGGTCTGGCTATGTTGCCCAAGCTGGTCTCAAATTCCTGGCATCAAGCAGTCTTCCCACCTTGGCCTCCCAGAATGCTGGGATTACAGGTATGAGCCATTTTCTCATCTTCCACTCCCAACACCCTTTTTTTAGTTCTGTAAAATAATGAAGGTCGGCCGGGCGCGGTGGCTCAAGCCTGTAATCCCAGCACTTTGGGAGGCCGAGACGGGCGGATCACGAGGCCAGGAGATCGAGAGACGATCCCGGCTAACACGGTGAAACCCCGTCTCTACTAAAAAATACAAAAAAAAAACTAGCCGGGCGAGGTGGCGGGCGCCTGTAGTCCCAGCTACTCGGGAGGCTGAGGCAGGAGAACGGCGTAAACCCGGGAGGCGGAGCTTGCAGTGAGCTGAGATCCGGCCACTGCACTCCAGCCTGGGTGACAGAGCAAGACTCCGTCTCAAAAAAAAAAAAAAAAATAATAATAATAATAATAATAATGATGAAGGTCATTTTTCCTCACAGTGGATTCTGTGTCATATTCCTGGTTCTCTTAAGTTTGCCTGGCTCTTCCTTTCCAGTCCCTTTTCTGGGTTTCCTCTTGGGGTCCACCTCTAAGTGTTCCGATCTCAGATCTGAGTTCCCTTTTCCTTCCACATTGTTCTGTCTGCCTGCAAAGTGTTTCCCCGTTTCACCAGGCACCTGCCTGTTGCCTGCTTGTGATTTCATTCTGAGCTAAAATATCTATTCTTCAAAAAAGCCTTTCTAAACACTCAATATCTCTTGTATCATATTGTTTTGTTTTCTTCATATCAGTTACCACTATCAGACTTACCAAATTATGGTGTTTCCCATCTCTCTAGAATAAATTTTAAAAACATTTCTTTCAGAAATGAACTCATTTGTAGCATTCACCACCAAATCTCAAGTACAAACAACAGTGTCTGGTAAGTAGTAAGCTTATAATCTGCAAATGAATTGCAAAATATGTTGATAATTAATATATAAAGATAACCTCTAATTTTGAAAAAAGACAAATATCTTAGTAAGAAAGTTGGAAAGTAATCACAATTAAATGCAAATAATATTAAAACATGAAAATATTTGCAGCGCTATTAGTAACTGGAGAATACAAATTAGGTCTATATTTATTATTTTGAATATTTTAACATATTAATAATGGCAACATAAACTTCAGGAAAGGTAAACTGACAGCATCAATCAAAATTCAAACTTCATGTATTCTTACTTAGCATAGTTTCTATAAAGCTATCATGATTCCAACATACAGAGATTTATGTACCAGGATGCTCACTGCAGAAGAAAAAAAAGGAAATAATCTAAATATGTATTCATAGAAACAGGTGGATCCCTTTCTCTCTCTCTCTCTATCCCTCTCTCTGGATACTTACCTAAGACATCATTTTAAAATGATCATAGAGAGTCACAGATGAACAGATGTATAAGTTATTTTGCAGTTTAAAACACATTTGATTAATTTGTATGTTATTTGTTTTGTATGTTAGAGGTCTGATGGCATAATGATTGGTTTCTCTGTTCAGGGTATCGGTTGACTGAGTTCTTATCCAAGCCTTTAGTGAAAAATCTGCTTCCAAGGTCATTTTCTGGTTGCAGGAATTCAGTTCCTGTGGTTAAATGACAGAAGTTATTTTCTCCTTGCTGCCTGACAGCTCAGGGCTCTATCAGCTCCTACAGACCATCTGCATTCCTTGCCATGTAGCCCCATCCCTCTTCAAGCTAGCAGTGGCATCTCAAATTCTCCTTTCATTAGAATCTGATTTCCCCTTGTTACCAGCCAGAGTGAGCTCTCTGCTATTAAAGGGTCATGTGGTATAGCAGGCCCACTCAGACAATATGCCTAATTTAAGCTGACCTGACTCAGAACCTTAAGTACATCTGAAAAATCCCTTTGCAGCAATCTGAGATTAGTCTTTGCATAAGTGGGAGAAGTAGGGGCCAGGAAACTTGGGGAGCCATCTTAGAATTCCACCTGCCACACTGAGACTTCAAGAAGTTATGTAATTTGCCCAAGGTAGAATGGGGTTTAAAATCTAAATACAGTATTTTATAATATCTTGATTTATACTATATGGCATATATATATATATATATATAATGTTTTATAAAATTTACAATAATAAGCTAAGTGTAATGTTGCATTTCCTATAGTATGTGGCCAGCTAATACACAGAGTTCTATAACCTAAAAATTCTTTACTTGTGATATTTTTATTCACTTAAAAGAAATTCATATTTTTTTGAGGAACAGGAAAAGAAGGAAAAAGTTAAAACTTGGATGTATTCAGTACCTACTATGTGGTCTAAATATTCCATATACCTATGAAAATGACATGTCTATAGTATACTCTGATAAAACGCCAGATATTTTAAAACTTCTGAAATTAACAACTATATAGCATGTTGACTCAATAAATTTAAAGCAGTATTGATATTAGGAAACGATTTACTTTTATCATCAAAGATGACATTCTCTACAAAAAAAAAAAAAATGAAATAAATATGATTTGACCTCAGTTGTTTCTTGAAAGATTACACATGACTGACATTTTGTATACTTCCCTGGATTTTTATTAAAATCAAATAATACGTATGAAAATGCATTGGTAAAACACTTTTTTAATATAAAGCACTGACATATTGATTATCTTACATATTATCTGTATAATCTCTGCCGGTAAGCTAGGCATCATTGGAAACAGTAGCTGTTAATTTAATGTGCTCCTTGCTGATTATTTATAGTTCTATAGGCCTGACAGGTTTCACTAAACTTAGTGGATATGCCTGGCAGCTCGTGCAATTTTTGGGGTGAAGTATTTACTTACTTTGACAAGGTGTATGTAACACGTTTTTAAAAAAAAAGTAAAAATTCCTCAAGAGGCAGCAACAAATGCAATAGTTGAAACAAATTCTGTTAACATGTAATGACATGTATTATGGAAACGTACAGAAAACAAATACAAGGAAACAAATGTACTGAAAACTTTTTACCTCTGAGAAGGAGAGAGGCTGTCCTTGTGTGTATCTGTGTGTATGTCCTTGTGTGTATACCTGTGTGTCTGAAAGTAGGTGTATAGCAAAAGAAAATTCACATTTTACTCTATCTGCCTCTACAATGTTTGAATCATATACATACAGAAAGTCCTCCTTAACATTGCCAACTGGTTTTTGGAAACTGGCTTTAAGAGAAATTATGTATAACAAAACCATCCTTTTTTTCCATCATTATGACAAAATGACTTGAAGAAAATGAAGTTATTTAAGAACTTGCTGTAAGTTGTTTTGCTTAAAGTCATAGTTTCCAAGAACCTATTGACAATATTAAATAAGGACTTACAGTATGAGAGACTGTGATAATGTATAAAAGATGTGGTTTAAAGGGGAAAATAAATTAAAACCATAAAATATGGTTGCAGGAGTCACTATAATAATGGTTTTTAAATGGTGCTACTGGAGAGCAAACAAGAGGGGCCCTAATCCAGTGTGAGCTCAGGGAAATAGTTTCCATAAAACAAGTGACATTATCATTAAATAATTGGATTACTGAAAGAGTAGAGTTCGGGATATAAAAATATAAATCTAGACAGAAATTGGGAATTTGAAGTCATCAGCATGTATTGACACAAATTGGAGTTATCAAATACAATGATCTCAGCACAGGAAAATGGACACAATGAGACTCCTAAGGAACAAAAACATTTAAGGGTTGGGTAATGGAATACGACCAAGCGAGGGAGGCTGAGAATGAGTACCAAGGTAAGCAGGAGTAAAATCTAAAAAGAATTCCAGTAAAACAACAGTTGCAAATGAGGCATGACCAGGATTGTGCTAAGAATTTCTAATATTGTCCAGTGGTTATGCAAGATAAGTATTAAAATCTGTTCATTGATCATCTAACAAAGAAGCCAATGGTGAATGTTGGGGGGCAAAGTAGTTTCTGTGGAGACTTATCTAAATATGGACTGAGGTGGGTTATTAAATCCATGTGAACAGAGAACATGGAGAAGGTAAGTGTAGGTCTTCTTTTAAGAAGCTTGATAAAGGGAAAAGCAGGGAAAAAGAGAAGAGGTTGGAACTGGCAGTTGAAGGTTTTGGTTGATTGGTGGTTGCTTTTCTGCTACTGTTGTTTTGATAGTGGTTGTTTTAAATTTTTTCAATGTTTTACGATGATGGAGAGCTGTGCATATTTAAATTCTGATAGGGAGAAGACAAAAATTAGGTTTTTGATATAGGACAGAGAGAAGAATGGACCAAGGACAAAGCGTGGAGATTATCCTTTAATGGGTCTCTAATATGAATAAAAGGAATAGCGAAAGAATCAACTGCTTTTTAGTTCGTAAGCAGAAAGTAGAGGTAGTTTTTGGCTGAAATAATATATTTTACATATGTTGTCTCTAGTATTCGCAGTACCATATCTAGGGTGGGACACATTTTCTAGATCAGAAGAAAAAGATTTAGCCAGCAACTGATCATTGTAACATACAAGGACAGATAATATAAGGAAGTGAGTGCATTATGTACTCATGGTTTGTGCTTATCTACTTTTTATTTATGTCAAAATACTGCTTTGTTTCAAAGCATAAAGTATACTTAATTTCTAATTTATAATAGCAGACATGCTTCTTTAAAAATAGTGTTTTCGTCTTTCATTCTCCCACTAGGTGTCAGGACAACACTACAAGAATTGTGCCTCCAGACGGTAATGGTCTGAAATCTGTCAGGACACCTGTTACTAGAAACCAAAAAATAACTGAATGAATGAATAATTATCTATATCTACATCTATATCTATATCGATATTTTTATTCCTGTGCACTTGTTTTCTCCTTCAGCTATTCTCACATGTTTAGGAACTTTCATTAATAAATACACAGTGTCTAAAGAATCTTTTTCTTCTTAAAACTGTGGAGCTTTAGTGAAGAGAAATAGGTTTTATTAAGAGAGAACTAGTAACAGCTCTGTGCTGATGATTCCTTGAGAGAAAATGTCAGTAGAGCATAGGACTGTTAATTTAGTATGGACTACTATTAAGTATCTGAAAATTTTGACTTATTGAAAAGGCCATGGAATCAATATCCTCATTTCTCCTGACTTTATCTCATCATGCCCAAGGAAGCAAGGCAGAACATACTGTCACCAGAACATACTACATTATTCCAGTAAAACAATGGTTGCAAATGAGACACGACCAGGATTGTGAAAAGAACTCCCTTGTCATTCACTCGCTCCAGGATCCAGTGCTATATTTTGTTCCTTTCTTAGGGCTATTGTGGTGTAGCCCCACATTTAAGGTAGTTAACTCAGTGAATGTCACTTCTCAGTCCTTCTGAATGCTGCAGAGTCTAGAATATATCCATGCCTAATGACATCTAAATCCAGATTTTCTCCATTAGAATCTTGTCTTCAGTGCCTAAGGTTTTAAGATCAATTTTGCTTGAAGAAACTTGCTGGGCAGACATTCTCAGGAGAAGATAAAGTCAACTAGCAGTGTGATTTCAGTCACAGACCCCTCTTCCTGAATGGGGTCCTCTTTGACCTTTTGCTATGGACTACATTGTGCCAGGAAGTGTGGGTAAAACATAAAAAAAAAACATCGTGCTTGGGACTCTTCTCATGAAAAGGCTTTATCAGGAGCAGAAAGCTGACATTTCAGTCACAAGTAGACTGACTGGTACTAGATTCCAGCCCCATCACTTAGAAATGACATGACTTTGAACAAATTGCTTACTCTTTTTAACTTTCAATCTCCCTTGTATTATTAATTCAATCTATAAAATTGTGGTAATAATAAAACCAACCTAAAATTTTGTTCTAAGTAATAAATGAACTAATACTTATAAGGAGTCCAGAGTTTGAGACCAGCCTGACCACCATGGTGAAACCCCATTTCTACTAAAAATACAAAATTAGCTGGGCATAGTGGCAGGCTACTGTAATCCCAGCTACTTGGGAGGCTGAGGCAGGAGAATCTCTTGAACTCGTGAGCTGGAGGATGCTGTGAGCCAAGATGGCAGCATTGCACTCCAGCCAACCTGGGCAATAGGAGCGAAACTGTCTCAAAAAAAAAAAAAAAAAGAAAAAAGAAAAAGAAAAAACAAAACAAAACAAAAACGAGCACGGTGGCTCACACCTGTTATCCCAGCACTTTGGGAGTCTGAGGCGGGAGGATCACCTGAGGTCAGGAGTTTGAGACCAGCTTGGTCAACATGGTGAAACCCTGTCTCTACTAAAAATACAAAATTAGCTGGGCGTGGTGGCATGCGCCTGTAATCCCAGCTACAGCCTGGGATACAGGAGGCTGAGGGAGGAGAATTGCTTGAACCTGGGAGGCGGAGGTTGCAGTGAGCTGAGATCCCACCACTGCAGTCCAGTCTGGGCAAGAAGAGCAAAACTCTAGATAGATAGATAGATAGATAGATAGATAGATAGATAGATAGATAGATGGATGGATGGATGGATGGATGGATGGATGGATGGATGGATGGATGGATGGATGGATGGATGGATGGATGGATGGATAGATAGATAGATAGATAGATAGATAGATAGATAGATAGATAGATAGATAGATAGATGGATAGATAGTAAGTACAGAACAATGCTGTAGCAACTACAGGATCTCCATTGTCAGAAAAGAACGAGATGGGGTAAGTTGAGATATATTTTGAAAATCAGAACTTTCACCATTAAGTATAAACTGCATCTGTTAAAAATTATTCCCTTAACATAAAACAAATTAGAGCCAGAGTAAAAGGTACAAATATCATATTGTACATATCATACTTTTCAACATTATATCAGAATCTGAAATTTTAAAATCTAATATTCTGAAAACAAATTACAGCCATACCACTCTGAGCAGTTCTGCTCAAATGACAGGCATGAGAAAGACTGTAATTGTTAGCACTCCACACATAACGATTTTATTTAGAAAGTGTTTCTCCTTAGTGAGCAGCAGGTATTTATGCAGCACTTATAAAGAAATTACCAGTGAAATGGGAGGTGTAACTTAGAAATGAATATGGCAATATGAGTGCCAGGCAAGCACCTTTACTAAACAATGCATTTCTAGATTCTAGGCACATTTGGCCCAAGCACACTTGGAATTTATACAAGCTCTTTATTTCTCTTTATTTTTTTAAACTAACAAGTAGAAATTGTATATGTTTATGATATACAACATGATATTTTACATATTGTAGAATGATTACATGAAGCTAATTATCATATCCATCACTTTATACACTTATTCTATTGTGAGAACACTTAAGATCGCCCCTCTTACCAATTTTCAAGTCTATAAATGTTACTATTAAGTATACTCATGATACTGTACAACAGATCCCCAGAACTTATCTGGAATGGGAATTTTGTAAACTCTCTAATTACACTTTTAGTTAACATATATCTGCCATTATAAAGAATTGTTTGGCCCTATTGTATGTAATAAGGGCTGTCATAGGCCACTGTCATAAGACAAGTTCCCTAGAAGCAGAGCCTGAGACAGATTCTTGTGGAAGGAATGTTTGACTGAGGGAGTGCTCTTAGGAGAAACCTGTAAGGAAGAAAATGAAGAAGAATGGGGTAGGGGAAGCAACTAAATAAAATATATTTCAACCTGATCTCACAGGGAATTTTGAAGGGAAAGTACCCACAAATTTGTTCCCTCAATTAGATCATTGGCTATGTTCTATCCCCAAGGGATCTGCAGAACTCCACAGGAGTCTCTGAGTCTCTAGTCAGCTGAGTGAATTCACCTAGAAAAGTGAAGCTGTGAACCATGAGCAGACAAGGCTCACAGCAGCTAGAGTACTCCCAAGACTTCACGAGTCTGGGAAAGGAAACTGGGCTGGGCACAAACAGCATCTACTGGCCATCACACTACACAGACATTACCAGATAACATGGACAAATTTAGTCATGAGTGAATGACAGCTCATTTCTCTTCATTCTAATTTCCATTGTCTGCTTTCTAGTATCATCTTTGTGCTATTTGGACTTTTATCTGCATTATAATATTATCTTATTTTACCTGCATATAATTTAGTTGCTTATAATTTACTAAGTTATAAGCTGGTAAAATAACAGTTAATATTGTAATGCAGATAATAATAATATAATTTGCTTCCTTGAGAAGCAAAATAAACATTGATTTTTCAGGGCACAAGGTGACTATTAAGTATAGAGAAACACGATAAATTTTAAAAATAATAATAAATGCAATTAACTAGGAGGATACACTTAGATGTCTCTATTTAACATTTAATTATAATAGATATACCAAATCATGACAGTCAACACTAACTAGCTGATGCAGTAGGCTCCTTGAAAGTGAAGAAGGGGGCCGGGCGCGGTGGCTCACGCCTGTAATCCCGGCACTTTGGGAGGCCGAGACGGGCGGATCACGAGGTCAGGAGATCGAGACCATCCTGGCTAACACGGTGAAACCCCGTCTCTACTAAAAAATACAAAAAAACTAGCCAGGCGAGGTGGCGGGCGCCTGTAGTCCCAGCTACTCGGGAGGCTGAGGCAGGAGAATGGCGTGAATCCGGGAGGCGGAGCTTGCAGAGTGGAGATCGCACCACTGCACTCCAGCCTGGGCGACAGAGCGAGACTCCGTCTAAAAAAAAAAAAAAAAGTGAAGAAGGGACAGGGGACCATCTACATTGTGTAATAAAGAAAACATCATCTTTAACACCACTGGTAAGACTGATGACACCATCTGCTTTCTAACTCTTCCACCTTTTGTCTTTCACTTGTTTCTTTTCAACCATATCTACCACTTTTTCAATTGAAATGGCATAGTATTGGCCGGGTGCAGTGGCTCATGCCTGTAATCCTAGCACTTTGGGAGGCCAAGGGAGGTGGATCACCTGAGGTCAAGAGTTCGAGACCAGTCTGGCCAATATGGCAAAACCCCATCTCTACAAAAAATAAAAAATATTAGCCAGGCATGGTGGCAGGTGCCAGTAATCCCAGCTACTTAGGACGCTGAGGCAGGAGAATCACTTGAACCTGGTAGGCGGAGGTTGCAGTGAGCCAAGATCATTCCACTTCACTCCAGCTTGAGCAAAAGAATGAGATTCCATCTCAAAAAAAAAAAAAAAAAAAGGCATAGTATTATATGAATATGGTACAGGACACAATGATATAGATTTATGTCTCTGCATGGGGCTGGAATACTCAACACATTTTTAAATTGGAACCATACATTGAGATATGTCTTTAGGGGCTGTGCCTCTCAAGACTCTTATTTCGAGATTTGTCAATGAGTGCCTTAATACTGCACATGGACAGTCACTGATGGAGGAGATCAATACAAATGGTTCAGAAAATCTTGATGCCACAGGAGAGAAGAAGGGAGATTCTCTATGGATAATTTTAGACTCTTGGTTGAGGGTGCCCAATACTCTTACCATTTATATATTTGTTTATATTAAGTAATATTTTACCCTTTTTGTATATGGGATTTTTAAGACGTATCCATCTTATTGTTAAGCAACATTTAGTTTAATATATAATTGAAATGTAGATAATTTTGGAAACATATATTAAAGTGGCAACTTTCACATACCATTTTGCTTGCTTTCTTTCCTATCCCCTGCTAACAAATTATTATACAATTTCTTATGCTTATTGAAGTTACAGGCATCGATATTTTCTGACAATTTGACAAGCTAACATGAAGAAAATGAGTTAAGTGACATAGTGTCAGCTGTGAGTTTGTGATGAGATGCCTTCTTGTATCTTCAAATTGTTTATACAAGTTGTATATTTTCTACTAGCATGACTCTATAAAGATCTGATTGATATTCCTTATTCACAAATTGGCTGCATGTTTTCTTAAACTGATTAAAATACACAAGTATAATTTGAATATGGAGTTGACTTTGATTTATTTTGCATTTATTTAATTGCCTTTGCAAAAAGGAAAATGTCAAATAAATATGGGTGTAGAAAGAAAGGCACAGCCCCACCCAAAATGTCCCCATACCAAAGCCAAGTTACTTGGTCCTACGGAGAATCAAACGAGGACATAGGCCTCCAGTGCCTGTGTGGCTATTCACCAGTTGCCTACTTTACCTCAGGGAAGTTAAACACTTCCTCACATTTCAATTTAGTCATGTAATAATGAAAGTAATAATACCTTTCTCTCAAATTGTTTTTGGCTTTAATGAGACAGGGATATAATAATGCTTGATAAGGTAACTGTACAAATGTAAGGTAATGCTGTTATTTTATGAAGTCGGGAGACATGGATATATAAGGGGTTAATCAGGAGAGTGCCAGAGAAGAAGCCGTATGTTTCTCATAGGACTACATTCACCACTTCAGGCTCACTGAGTCACACACGCTTAGAAATAGGATATTTTACTAACATTCCACAAAACCACACAACTGGATTGAAGAAAAACTAACTGGAAAAGAGACTGTGGAATGTACTTGAAGGGATATGGATGCTGTTTTGTATTCAGAAGAGAACACTGTAAAGATCTTTTAAGCCTCCAAAGAAAATTTGGGGATTATTTTCTTCTAGTACCTTAATTGTTTCCTTGAGAAGCAAAATAAACATTAATTTTTCTAGGACACGAGGTGACTATTAAGTATAGAGAAGCTTATGGTAAATTTTAAAAATAATACATGCAATTAACTAGGAGGATACAATTAGATGTCTCCATTTAACATTTAATTATAATAGAAAAATGATAATCCCATTATGATTGATTTTGGATCCTGATTATGTTTTTGAAAGTCTCCCAGAAGCAGAGATGGCTGTGAAAGTATTTGTGAAAGTGCAGCCATAAAGAAGGTTAACATACAAATATACATTTATTTGGTTCACATATAGAAAACGAGCACTGGGTCCATATTTGAGAAAGTTAGCTATAAAGAAAGGCAATATTCCAAAGAATAAATCTATACAATGCATTAATATGTGAATTGATACATAGAATATCAACAGTATCCATGTATAATACTATACATTAATAGGTTCCCAGGGCTTTCTTTGTGCCAATCAATACTTAGCCTTAAGGATATACAGTTATGAAGTCCTAGGCAAATGAAGACATAAGCCTTAGAAATTTTACCATATTACTGGTATTTAAAAAGTAAAATATATACACACTGAGAAAAAATATAGAGATACAACACTTTAGAAAAATTATAATCTAGCACATAATGCTTTCTTAAGTAAATATTTTTTTAAATGTACAGTTAGGTACTTATACCTATAAAGTTAAATATATAGTTAACCACCCATAAACATCACATGTTTACAGGTGTGTGTGTGTACAAGTCAAATCAAAATCTGTGGCCCAATCAAAGGGAGTGCTATAGAAAAATATTAGATTATCTTATGAAAACTCTGTTAATCTTTTTATTACTGAACCTATAAGGCAAAATAAAACTCTAGCATTAGTTTTCCTTAAATATATTAATAAACTATCCAGAACTTTCATTTCTTTTTTCCTTTTTTTTTTTTTTTTTTTTTTGAGACAGAGTCTTACTCTGTCACCCAGGCTATTGTGCAATGGCATGGTCTTGGCCCACTGCAACCTTTGCCTCCTGGGTTCAAGCAATTCTCCCACCTCAGCCTCCCGAGTAGCTGGGACTACACGCACATGCCACCACACCGGGCTAATTTTTGTATTTTTAGTAGAGACAGGGTTTCACCATGTTGGCCAGGTGAACTCCTGAACTCCTGAACTCATGATCCACCCACCTCGGCCTCCCAGAGTGCTGGGATTACAGGCATGAGCCACCACACCCGACCGGAACTTTCATTTCTTAAACGTTAAAAATTGGTTTTTAAATGTATGTACATGTTTCCTCATGACTCCTTCAGGAGACTTGGAGGCTTAATTTAGATGGTCATCCCAGTTTTTCCATGATTTTCTTATTAGTTTTAAGCAATTTGATTGTGAATGACTAAAGTAAACAACATTTAATTTTCTTACTACTTATATACCAAGAAGTCATAGACATTAATTACAGTTATAAAAGTATCTTTTAAAATATGAACGGTGAGTAAGTATAAGAAATACTAGTACAGAAGCAAAAGGAAGAAAAAACACAATTATGAGAAGGGGGATATAAATAAGTAAAATGCTAAGGCATTCTCAGTTGTGGCTCTAGATAAACAATTATTTAGAAACCTTTTAGGGTTTGAATGAATGCTAGTGTTATTGATGACAAAATAAAATATAATAATGAAAGTAGGACTAATAATATAATTTTAGCACTTCTAATTCTGTAAACTTTGTTGAGCTGACTCCTGAAAAACTTGAGGTTGGGGGCACCAACCCACCTTACCCCTTAACCCCAGAGCTCACCCCCCAAATAGGCAAAAATATTTGTATAACTTGACTCCCCCAAAATGTAACTACTAATAGCCTAGTATTATCCAGAAGTCTTACTGATAACATGGTTGAAGAACACATATTTTATATGTTATATGTATTGTATACTGTCTTTTTACATTAAGCTAGAGAAAACAATATTAAGAAAGTCATAAGGAAGAGAAGATACATGTACAATGCTGTACTGTACTGTATTTATTGATATCTAAGTTTATGTAATTTGATTACAAGATGAATTGTCTAAAATGGTGGGAAACTGCAGCTGCAGACCAATCTAGGGTGCATATCAAGTAATTCAACTTGTTTTTAATGTCATTTTCTCTGCTTCTTGGGAGCACTTCCAGCAACACTAGTGGCACTTAATATGAGTCCCATGGTGTTATTTAAGGTTTATGTTATTACACTAAACATGATGAAAAAACAAGCAATAGCCATGAGAGATGACTTTTTACTATGACATGCAATTTACTGAACAGACGAACTGCTCGGCAGAAGTGTTTAGAATCACAGGGTATTTTAAGCAAATACTCCCCAACACTTGAGCTCAGGGTAATAGCAACAGGAGGTGGCTGTGAAATTATTACAGTAATATAGTATTTACTACAGCTAATTTATGCAGTTATGATTTAATACTGCATCTTTACATTTGTTTACTCTTGACTGAATGTCACTGTGTATGGTCTGTGTTTGTGGGGTAATGTTTAAATAATGGATTTATGTATATTTTATGG
Organism: Macaca mulatta; assembly: GCF_049350105.2. NCBI lineage: Eukaryota > Metazoa > Chordata > Mammalia > Primates > Cercopithecidae > Macaca > Macaca mulatta. Next base: position 115,044,583 of record NC_133408.1, read on the forward strand.
TAGTAAATGATAAAACAGACAAATATCTACATATATTTTATGCATTCATGACATACTTAACTTTTTCTTAAGTCTCTTGAGATTTCTAGACTCCACAGCTCATCTGTGAGTTTTTTCAAATTGTCACAAATCTCCAAAATTTTTCCAATGTATTTGTTGAAAAAAAAAATCTGTGCATGTATATTCATTCATTCAGTTCAAATCCATATTGTTGAAGGGTCAAATGTGTATATATAAGGAGATTTATCATAAGGTATTGACTCACTTGACTATGGAGGGTGAGAAGTCCCACAATCAGCCATCTTCAGGCTAGAAACCCAGAAAAGTCAATGGAACAGTTCAAAGGCTCGATGGCTGGGGAGTTGATGGTATAGATTCCGGTCTGAAACTGAGCCTGCAAACCAGGAGCAGTGAGGACAGGAGACTATCAGGAGAATATCAGTGTCTAAGCTCTGCAGTCAGGCAGAGTGAATTCAATCTTCCTCTGCCTTTATATCCTATTCAGACCCTCAACAGATTAGCTGATGCCCACCCACACTGGGGAGGGCCATTTGCCTTACTCAGTTCAATTCAAATGCTGATCCTTTCCAGATATATCCTCATAGACCCTCCCAGAAAAAAAATAATAATAATAAAAAGAAGTGTCTAAAAAGATATTTGGGCATCCCAGATGTGGCCTAGCTGGATTAATACATACAATTAGCCATCAGAGTCTGCTAGTTTCAATATTGGTTTAATAGCAACATCGGACTTAGTTGATATCTTTACTTGAAAATGTTTTCCCTTCTTTTGATGTTGGAGATTCTGGGCTCTGTTATTTTTCTGTGATGACTGGTGTTTTTCCGTGATACCGGGTAGTTTTCTGGAGTAGGTTGAACGGCAAGCCCTGTTTCTTGTGCAGCAGCACCATTCCCTGGTCTAACCTTTTTTCTTAATTTAGGCTCCTTCGATTCTGTTTTGTGCATGTGCAGAGATATGGATACACGGTTTAGAGATTCCTTTTGGACTCAATCTCTTTAGCAATCCCCATACTTCCTTCAGTGTTTATGATCCCCTGGCTTCTCTTTTCTAGTTCTTCAAACACAAGGACCACAGTTTTCCCATAGGTACTTCCTCCTTTTCCTCCAATATGTCCAACATACCCAGCCCATGGAGCTGTGCTTAGCCCCAGACTAAATGCTAAAGAAATAGGAGTCAAGTTCTCTGTCTACCCTCTTTCAAATGAATGTGCATTCTAACATGGGCTATCTGTTGCTGCTCACTCTCCAGGATTGTTAGTGTGGCATCTTTAGTCTAAGCTTAAATATTTTAGTTTTGGCTGAGTTGCTTTGAGTTTGTTCCATCCATGCCTCCTTCAGCAATCAGTCAGAGAAGGAGATAGAAAGATTTCAGAGATACTCTCCCTGGGTTTTTTTCCATCCCAGATTTCTCCCTTTTTAGCATCTCCTTTTCTCTTTTTTAGCATTTATAATTTTTCCCTGTTTCATGTTTGTTTCACAGGGTAGAAAGATTATGAAGTTCCTGCCAGATTTATATTTTACTGTCCTACTCTTTACTGTCTACAGGTAGTTACTATAAGTAATATGGCCAGGTGAGGTCATCTGGCAGGGTCTTAGTCCATCAAATCCAGAACCATGATTTTTGAAACAGTTTTATTGAGCTATGATGGGCAAATATTATAATTTATTGAGATCCTTAAGGTGTACTATTTTAAGTAGGTGTGTACACTCATGAAATCACCAAAATGATAAAGATAATAAACATACTAATCACCCTGCAACGTTTTTTGAACTTTTTTCATTCAGTATAATTTTATTTTTTTTCTGCAAAGCCCCAGCATAATTATTCTGAGATTCATCTCTGTCACTGTAGCTCATTCATTTTTACTACTAAATAGTATTCCATTGTATGGATGTGCTATAGCTGGATTATCTATTTGCCTGTTGATGAATATTTAGGATATTCCTACATTTTAATCATTACACATAAAGCTTCAATAAGTATTTGTGTACAAGTGTTTTTATGGACACATGCTTTCATTTTTTCTTGAGTAAAAACCTAGAAATGTAATGCCTGGATTATATAATAGTTTATGTAAAAGTTTTTAGTAAAACTGCCAATTTGTTTTTCAAAATTATTGATTGTACCATTTTATATTACTAAAAGCAGTGTATGATTGCTTACTTATTTAATGTGGAGAGTTCTTTATATATTCTGTATAAAAGTCCTTCAAGAGATACAGAATTTGGAAATATTTTCCCCAGGAAGTAGCGTGGCTTTTAATTTTATTAACAGTGTCTTTAAAAGAGGAGAAATATTTTATTTTGAAGTTTAATATATTAAATTTTTCTTTAAGAATCATACTCTGACTGTTATAGTTAAAGATCTTTGCCTAAACTAAGATCAAAGATAGTTTATTGTATGTTTTATTCTAGAAGTTTTAGAGATTTGTGTTTTATATGTAGGTATACAATGTATTTTGAATTTTTTTTATATGGTGGCACATAGGTAATGCAGTTCTTTTTACATTTTAACATATGGACATCAATTATTCCAGATGGTTTACTAAAAAGGCTATTCATTTTCCATTTGTTATCCAATTTTGTAAAAAATCAGTTGTCCAAATATTAGTGAGAATATTTATGAACTCTATTTTGTTTCATTTATTTTTATATTTTTATGCTAATACCACATTCTTTTAATTATCAAAACTGTATAATAATACTTTACATCACAGCATGCAGTATTATTTCTTTAACTTTGTTTTTCCCTTGCAAAGTTGATTTGGAACCACCATGAAAAATTGACCAAATTACAGAAGATAGCAAGAGAGAAAGAAAGGAAAAAAATGATGTATTAGTTAAAAAACAATTAACAAAATGGCATTAGTAATAAGTCCCTGCCTATTAATAATTACTTTAAATATAAATGTATGAAGTTCTCTAAAGACATGGAGTAGCTAAATGAATATAAGAAAAACCAAATGATATTCTGCCTACAAGAAACTCATTTTAGCTTTAGGGGCACACATAAGCTAAAAGTGAAGGGGTAGAGAGAGATATTACATAAAAACAGTAACCAAAAGAGAACAGAGGGGATCATACTTAATTAGATAAGAAAAAGTTAAGTCAAAAATTGTCATGATACAAAGAAAGGTATTTTATAATGATAAAGGGGTCAATTCATCAAGAAGATATAAAAATTATAGATATTGATGCACTCAACATCAGAATACCTATATATGTAAAATAAATACTAACAGAACTGAAAGGAGAAATAAATAGCAATGCAACAATAGTAGAGAGTCTCCACACCCTACTGTCAACAATGGATAGAACATCCAGGCACAAAATCAAGGAAACAGCAGATTTGAATAACACTGTAGATCATATAGACCTAACAGACATATACAGAAAATTTCACCCAGCAGAAGCAGAATATACATTCTTCTTAAGTGCACATGAAACAATCTCCAAAAACCAGTCTTAACAAATTCAAGAAGATTGAGCTAACATTAAGCATATTTTCTGGGCACAATAGTATGAAATGAGAAATCAGTAACAAGAGGCATTTAGGAAAAGTCACAAATACATAGAAAATTAAATAACTTCTAAACAACCAATGGATCAAGGAAGAAACCAAAACAGTAATAACAATATCTTGAGATAAATTAAAATGTAAACACAACATACCAAAGCTTATGAGATAGCAAAAATAGTCAGAAGAGGGAGACTTATTAGCCTACATGATTTTTAAAAATTCAAATAAGCAACCTATCTTTACACATTAAAAAACTAGAGAAAGAAGAATAAACTAAATCCATAGTTTGCAGAAGACAGGCTATAATAAAGATTAGAGTAGAAATAAATAAAATAGGGAATAGGAAAGCAATAGAAAAGATTGACAAAACTAAGACTGGTTTGTTGAAAAGATAAACAAAAATACAAACCTTTAGCTAGGCTAATCAAGAAAAAAGAGAAAATACTCAAACAGAATTGTATAGAGAAGACATCACAATTGATAATACAGAAATACAAATAATCCTAAGAGACTACCATGAATAATTATACTCCCCATAAGTTGTATAACCTAAGAGAAATAGATTCTTAGCAATATACAGCCTACCAACACTGAATCACGAAGAAATACAAAATATGAATAGATCAATAACAAATAAAGATATTGATTCAGTATTCAAAAATCTCCCCAGGAATAAAAGCCTAGGACCAGATGGCTTCACTTGTGTGTTCTATTTAAAGAAGATTTAGTGTCAATTCTCAAATTCTTTCAAAAAAATTCAAGAGAAGGGAATGCTTCCAAGCTTATTTTACAAGACCAGTATTACCCTGACTCCAAAATCAGATTAGTATACTAAAAGAAATAAAATTAAAAGTCAATATTCCTGATAAACTTTGTGTAAAACTTCTCAAAAATTAGTATCAAACCAAATTCAATGATGACCATTAGATAATACACCATAATCAAGCGGGATTTATCCCTGGGATGCAAGGATAATTCAATATATGCCAATCAATAAATGTGGCATACCACATTAACACAATGAAGGATAAATCATCTGATCATCTCAATATATGAAGAAAAAGTAGCTGACAAAATTCAATATCCTTTCATAACAACTCTCAACAAACTAGGTATGAAGAAATTTACTTCAATATAATAAAGGCTATATATATGTAATTTCTAGTTAATATCATGCTCACTAGTAAAATTAGGAAAGCATTTTCTCTAAGTAAAGAACAAGACAAAGATACCCACTCTCACAGTTTCTATTCATGATTGTTCTAGAAGTCCTAGCAAGAGCAATTAGGTAAGAGAAAAGAAATATGCAAATCAGAAGGGAAGAAGCCAAATTGTCTGTTTTCCAATGACATTGTGTTATTTATAGATAACCCTAAAAACTTCACCAAAAAACTGTGAGAACTAATAAATGAATCTAGCAAAGTTGGAGGAATAAAAAAAAAATACAAAAATTAGTAGCATTTTTATATACTAACAAGCTACCTGAATATGAAATCAAGAAAACAATCCATTACAATAGGTTAGAAAACAATAAAATAGCGAGAAATCAATTTGACCATGGAGGTTGTAGACTTTATAGAGCTGATACACTAAAAATTATAAGATACTGATAAAAGAAGTTGAAAACACAAATAAACAGAAGCCTGTTCTATATTAATGGATTAGAAGAATATTATTAAATATCCATGCCTCCCAAAGCAATCTATTAAATGCAATCCCTAAAAATATTCCAATTGCATTTTTTATGGAAATAGAAAAAAACAATTCTACGATTTGTATAGAAGCATGAAAGACTTCAAATGGCCAAAGCAATCTTGAGAAAGAATAAAATGAACAGCATCACACTTCCTGATTAAAACTATATTACAAAACTATAGTAATCAAAATAATATGGTACTGACATAACAACTGATACATATACCAGTGGGACAGAATTGTGACCTGAGATAAACCCATGTATATATAGTCAAGTAATATTTGACAAGAATATACCATGAAGAAATGATATTTTCAATAAATGTTTATAAATTTCTTAATTTTTAATTTTTGTGAGTACATATAGGTGTATATATTTATGGGGTACATAAATGTTGGGACAACTGAATATTCACAAGCAAAAGAATGAATTTGGAGTCCTATGATATACTACTCACAAAAATTAACCTGAAATTGATTAAAGATTTAAATGTAAGTCCTGAAGTCATAAAACTCTTAAAAGAAAACATAGGAGAAAAGTTCCTCAACATTGCTCTTGACAATGATTTTTTTTAATATGACAATAGTCCACATAACAAAAGCAACAATAACAAATGGGTCTGCATCAAACTAAGAAGATTCTGCACAGCAAAAGAAAACAATATGCAAAATGAAAAAGCAATCGATAGAATGAAAAAAAAATGTTTGCAAACTATGTATCTGATAAAAGGTCAATATCCAAAATACGTAAGGAACTCACACAACTCAATAGCAAAACAAAAACAAAATAAACAAACAGATAATACCAAACCAAATATACTTTGATTAAAAAATGGGCAAAGGACCTACACAGAAAAATTTCCAAAGACGATATACAAATGGCTAAACAGCACATGAAAAGATTTTCAACATTACCAATTATCAGGAAAATCCAAATAAAAGCCACAGTAAGGTATTACCTCATGCCTGTTATAATGGCTATTATCAAGAAGACACAAATAAGCATTGGCAAAAATATGGTAAAAAGAGAACCCTGCTATGCTGCTAGTGGGAATGAAAATTGATACTATCAAAAACAGTATAGAGGTTCCTCAAAAAATTTAAAAATACAACTACTCTAGCTCTTCCTCTTCTGGGTATATATCTTAATTTGTTGTTTGTTTGTTTGTTTTTTGTTTTTTGAGACGGGGCCTCGCTCTGTCCCCCAGGCTGGAGTGCAGTGGTGCGATCTCCACTCTGCAAGCTCCGCCTCCCGGATTCACGCCATTCTCCTGCCTCAGCCTCCCGAGTAGCTGGGACTACAGGCGCCCGCCACCTCGCCTGGCTAGTTTTTTTGTATTTTTTAGTAGAGACGGGGTTTCACCGTGTTAGGCAGGATGGTCTCGATCTCCTGACCTCGTGATCCGCCCGTCTCGGCCTCCCAAAGTGCTGGGATTACAGGCTTGGGCCACCGCACCCGGCCTCTTCTGGGTATATATCTAAAGGAAATGAAATCAGTATCAGCATCTTGAAAAGTAATCTTCATTCCTTTGTTCATTTATTCACAATAGCCAGGACATAAAAACAATCTAAGTGTCTGTCAAGAGAAGGATGAATTTTTAAAATAGGATATATTTCATATACATACACAGAGTATGCACACAATGGAATATTATTCAACCATAAAAAATAAGACAGAGAGAGACAAATACGGTATCATCTCTCTTATATGTGAAATCTAAAATGGTAAATGTATAGAAGTTGAGATTAAAATGTTGGTTGCCAATGGCTGGAAGGTGAGGGAAATGGGAACATAATGGTCAAAGGGAACAAAATTTCATTTATAAGATAAATAAGTTCTTGAAATCTAATGTAACGCCTGTTGACTACAGTTAAAAAATATTTTTGTATAATTGTATACAATTATACAAAATTGTATAATTGTAAATTGCTAAGATAATAGATCTTAAATGTTCTGAATATACATGCACAGACAGACTAGTAAATAGGTGAAGTGATGAATGTGTTAAATAACTTGATTGTGGTAATTATTTTACAAAATTTACATATACCAAATCATCACATCATACACCTTAAATTTATACAATGTTATTTGTCAGTTATACCTCAATAAAGCTGGAAAATAAGTAAATAAAAAGAAAGCTCATCTATTCACAGCTGAAAACAAAACAAAACAAAAAAGATTTGGCAATTCTAGGTTATTTAAATTTCCATAGGAATTTCAGAACATGTACATTTCTATAAAAACAGTTGACTAAGATTTTGATTGTGATCGTCTTGAAGTTATGTATCAATTTAGACAGAATTGACTTTTTTTTTTCTTTCTTTTTTTTTTTTTTTTTTTTTTTTTTTTTGAGACGGAGTCTTGCTCTGTCACCAGGCTGGAGTGCAGTGGCGCAATCTCGACTTACTGCAACCTCCACCTCCTGGGTTAAAGCGATTCTCCTGTCTCAGCCTCCCCAAGTAGCTGGGACTACAGACACACACCACCACACCCAGCTAATTTTTGTATTTTTAGTAGAGATGGGATTTTGCCATGATGACCAGGATGGTCTTGATCTCTCTCTTTCTCTCTCTCTCTTTTTTTTTTTTTTTTTAAAGACTGAGTCTCGCTCTGCTGCTAGTCTGGAGTGCAGCGGCGCAATCTCGGCTCACTGCAACCTCCGCCTCCTGGGTTCAAGCCATTCTCCTGTCTCAGTCTCCCAAGTAGCTGGGACTACAGGCACACACCACCATGCCTGGCTAATTTTTGTATTTTTAATAGAGACGGGGTTTCACCGTGTTGGCTTGGATGGTCTCGATCTCTTGATCTCGTGATTCGCCTGCCTCAGCCTCCCAAAAGTGCTGGGATTACAAGCATGAGCCACCATGCCCAGCCTTGATCTATTGGCCTAGTGATCCACCCGCCTCGGTCTCCCAAAGTGCTGAGATTACAGGCATGAGCCACCAGGCCAGGCCAAGAATTGACATCTTAACAGGATTGAGTCCTCCAACACAATAGCATGGCCTATTTTTCACAAAGACCTTCTTAAATTTCTTGCAATAATATTTTGTAGTTTTCAGTGTATAGTTTTGCATATATTTTGTTACATATATTTCTAAGTATTTAATTTTTGATATTATAGCAAATTATTTTGTTAATTTTAATTTTCAGTTGTCCTCTGCTAATACAAAAAGATGCAATTGACTTTTGATGCTTGATCTTATTTCCTGCAACATTACTAAACTCTAGTTCTAGTTGTGTTTTTGTGTATTCTACCAGATTTTCTACTTAATCTTGTACTCGGTGAATAAAAATATTTTCTTTTTTTCATTTATTACCAGAATATTTATACAATTGACCATTGAATGATACAAGTTTGAACTGCATGGGTCTACACATAAATAATTTTTTTTTCAATGAATATATCTGAATATTTTTGGAAATTTGTGACAATTTTTGAAAAAACTCACAAACTTCATAAATTTGAAATATCAAAAAATTAAGAAAAAGTTGTGTCATTAAGGCATAAAATATATGTAGATTCTAGTTTTGTCTTATCATTTACTACCATAAAATATATATAAATCTTTTATTTAAAAATTACCCACACAAACACTTATAGATCATCTGTGGTACCATTTGCAGTCAAGAGCAATGTAACCAAAAGTAAAGATGCAGTATTAAATCATAACCACATTAAATTAGCTGTACTACATACTATATTACTGCAATAATTTTATAGCCACCTCCTGTTGCTGTTGCCCTGAGCTCAAGTGTTGGGAGTATCTGCTTAAAATGCCCTGTAATGCTAAACATTTCTGCTGAGAAGTTTGTCTCTCTGGTAAATTGCATATCATGGTAAAAAGTCATCTCTTGCAGTTTTTGCCTATTTTTCATCATGTTTAGTGTAATACCATAATAAACCTTAAATAACACCATGAGACTCATGTAAAGTGCCACTAGTGATACTGGAAGTGTTCCCAAGAAGCAAATAAAAGTCACAATATTACGGAAGTTGAATTACTTGATATGTATCCTAGACTATGGTCTGTAGCTGTAGTGTCCCACAATTTCAGACCAATGATTCATCTTGTAAACAGAAGATACAAATTTAGGTATTAATAAATACAGTGTGGTAAGGTAAATGTATTTTCTCTTCCTTATGACTTTCTTAATGCTTTCTTGTCCCTAGCTTACTTAATGTAAGAAGACAGTATACAATACATATAACATAAAAAATACATGTTAATTGGCTATGCATCAGTAAGGCTTTGGGTCAACAGTAGGCTACTAGTTAAATTTTCATGGGTTCATTTATAAGGGTTGTTTTTTTTTTTTTGCTTGTGCAGGGATCAGCTTCCTTAACCCTCTTATGGTTAAGAGTTGTGTGTGTGTGTGTGTATGTGTGTGTGTGCTCGTGCGCACATGTATCTCTACATATCTGTCTATTTCTCTGGAGAAAATTTTTTCTAGAACTGAAAAATATAACTTCAGAAAAATTAACTGAATTGCTTAGCCAAATGACCATGACAGAGGAAATAAGTCAACTTGAAGATATCTTGTTCAATAGAAATAATACAAAGTGAGAAACAGAGAAAAATAATTTTAAAAATATGGATAGGGCCTCAAGCACATATTAGATGATATCCAGTAGCCAAATACACTTGTAATTAGATTATCAGAAGTAGACAACCTCCTGAGACTGTAGGAGTTACGAGAGTAGAAAAACATCTTAAATTGCTGAATGTAGAAAACCTGACAAATTAAAATTCTATATTTGAAAAAGAAAATCAAGAATGAAGATAACATAACAACATTTCAGATAAAACAAAACTATGTAACGTTATTGCCAGAAGCCCTATACTATAAAAAAATGCTAAAGAAAGTGCTTCCTTTAGCTGAAGAGAAGTCAATGTTAATAGAAACTCTGATCCACAGATAATAATAAATTTTACATTTTTAAATTTCTTTATAAATCATATAATAGTTAAAAATATTATATTGTGGGTTTTATGATGTTCATAGATGTATTATATATAACAACTACAACCTACAGGATAGGGATGGGAAATATATGCCAATCAACATTGCAAGTTTTCTATATTTTACTGGAAGTAGTGCATTATTAACTCTAAGAGGACTGTCCTTATGTTAGTGATGCATATTACAAATCATAGGAAAACCAATGCAAAATAATGCAAACAAGAAAAACTAAAAAGTGAACAAAAAAATTAAAAATAAAATTCAAGTTTTGATACCTTGTTAAAAGGTAAGAGGAATAAAGAGAAAAACACGGAAGTAGAAAATAATAAATAAATAAATAGATAAATTCACCCTTCTACTCAAAAATCGTCAAGCTTTTCATGGGTTTATCATTTATCTTAATGACAGTTTTAAAATTGGGTGCAAAAATGACCATAATTTTTCCTGTTTTACAAATAGATAGCTGAAGCAAAAAGAAGGTAAATGACTTCTGGGTCAAACTTTGAGACCGTGTTAGATAAATATTTGCTGTCAACAGAAGGGTTTCAACTTTATAAATTAATTCTGACTATTGACAGGTAAAGTATTATATTTAGCAATGAATTAAGCCCAGAGAAAAATGTATGAAATATATATACCCAAAATAACAATTCTATTAGGTATCTTTAGTTACTTACATTTAACTACCAGTGTCTTATTCAGAGAAACTCTTGCCACAAAGAAAATATGGCCTGGAGTTTAACAAAAGCAGTTTCATAAGCATGAATGAGAATACTTCCAAGAGTAAAATCGATTCTATACTTTTTCCCACCTTGAGATTCACTTTAAAGTCTTCTAATCAAATGAACTTCTACTTAGTGTTGAATATGTTTTATAGTTTTTGTACTACTCTACCCATTTTCTAATGATAATATTTATAGTTAAAAGGAAATGCTCTAATATTTAGATGAGATAATGAGGCACAGATATGGTAAGCAAATTGGCAAAGGTCACGAAGGCTGATGATAGTTGTTTTTCGTTTGAATGACATAGTTAGAATGTGTGGAGCTGTATTTTATTGCTGTACAATTGTAAAAAAAGGGGGGCATCAAGGAACATTGTAAAATAAATTTTACATAAACTAATTTACAGAATTACTCATATAGATGCACTATGGAAATAAAAGGTCTATTTGAAATACAATTTTAACTGGAGAAATAAGAATTAAAAGTCAGTTTTTCATTCTAAAATGCTAACTGGTCATATATTAAATTACCCATTACTGACAAGTGGCACTCTCTTCCAGGGGCTGAGAAAACTGTTGGTCCAAGAGACCATACCCAGCCAGAAGCCCCTTCTCTTCCAGATCATGCTCCAGGTTCCAAGGACTCTTGGGTTCTTTTCCCAAATGGACTTTAGCTTAGTTTCAGGTTTTGTGCAAATTCCTTTTTCTGGTCTGTCCTCGAGAAGACCAATTGCTGCCAGTGTGTTACCTTTAGATCCACTGGATAGCCAAGACATTTGCAACTGATTGTGAGGGATATGGATGAAATTTAGACATGTGGGTTGGGTTGTCCAAATGCTTGCATGATAGGCTGTCTGTATGCCTCAGGGAAGAGAGAGTAGGCCTTAGTTTGGGGACTTGGATTTATACCTGCTTGGGCTCTTCAAATGTGTGTGCTCACAAATATATCTTATCATTTTAGTTTCTAGAGAAGACTGTATCCAAAACAATAGAGTGAAGACTCTAATTCAGCAGTGACAAATATCACCATCTTAGTTTGTTCAGGCTGCTATAACAAAGTATCATAGACTGGGAAGCTCCTCAGCAACAGAAATTTACTTCTCACAATTCGTGAGTCTAGAGAAGACCAAGATCACGGTGCCAGCAGGTCTGGTATCCTGCAAGGGCCCATTTCCTGATTCATAAATGGCACCTTTGGCTACGTCCTTACCTGGTGAAAGGAACAAACAAGCTTCCTCAGGGCCTCTTTTATAAGGGTACTAATTCCATTCATGGGAGTTTCACTTTCATGATCGAATCACTTTCCAAAGTCCCCACCTCTCAATACTATCACATTGGTGATCAGGTTTTAGTACATGAATTTTGGATGGATATAAACATTCAGACCTTAACATTTTCTGATGATCCTAATCAGCAATTTTTAAATACATTAACACTGCTTTTATGTTCAAAGCTTGTAAATTCGTTTCAAAAGAACATATAGTTCTAATAGGAGCTGTTATGTTACTACAGTGCTAATATGTTTTATATACATTTTAAAATCTATCTTTAATTACCCTTTTGTTCCTAAAGCTTTTTTCTTCCTAGTTAGGTATTTAAAAGGCAACTGAATGTTCTAAGAATGTCTTGGTATTTACTGGACAGAACCATATTTATTGATATAAGAAGCTTCCTAGGCTAGCCTCTCCATCTTCTAGAGAAGATTGTAAGTTGATATCATCTATCTTTCCCTCTCCAATTTTTGATGAGGTTTGTGCTACTGCAAGGTGGCTTCTTTGGGCTTTCGAGTGTACATCAGGAAAATAGGGCGAGGGGAAGCAAGTAAGAAGTATGTGATCTAGAGCCTGAGCAAGAGATTCCAGAAGTTGAGAGGGGGAAAGACTATGTGTGTTGTGAACAGTAACAAAGCAAAGAAAAATCATTGTTGTTTTTTCCTAAGATATATTTTGGTTGATTATAGTTTCCTTTCCTGATATATGAGAAAAACATATAAAAATCTTGAAAATATTTGACATAGTAAATATTACATGATTTTATATATATATGTATATTATATATTTTAATAAGAGTGCTGTGAAAGTTCTTGTGGCCTTGGCTTCAATGGAGTTGCATTTTGTTGTTGTTGTTCAAATACTAACTTGAATTATTGGTCATCAGTTTGAAAATAGCCACATAAGCTATTCAAGTTATGGCCCAGAGAAAATGCAAGACATTAAATATGAGTTTAAAACTTAGCATGGTGAATTACATAAATAACTAAGCTTAGTATTGACCATGAGAAAGGCCCCCCAAAAAACTATCATATGAAGTTTCAGGGAAGAAGAGGTCCATTCCATTTGGAAAGATAACAAAAAGGTTTTATTGTACATTTTAGAACAGATCATCGATAAGGGGAAAATGAAGGATGGCAATATCACCCAGTCTAAGTTACACAGGCCATTTTAAGACAGGACAAAGTATTTTGGCTGAAATATAGGGTACATATTGAGATAATGGTAGATAGGTAATGAAAAGTAGGTTGAAATCAAACATGAATAGCTTTAGGTGTAAGGCTTAGGAAACAACTTCATTTAGCAGATAATGGACACTTTTGAACAGGGGAAGAATATAATTAAAGTGCTATTTAAGAAGCATTTGGTAGTGGTGTTCAGGATGGTTGTTGATTATAACCATAAATGCTGGTGGTTTGTTCATAAGACATGTGTCTCATATTCATATATGTCTATTACAATGTCTGATCTTTGACAATGTACGACTATAACTTTCCCTATAACCTCCTAAAATTTTCAGATTACTTTGAGGAAAGCCACATAATATAATGCTAGGGCACGGATTTTAAACTTTGTACAATTTCCTTAATTTTAACTTTCTTCTATCTCTATGACCTTGATATTTTGCATCACAGATTTTTATTAATTAAATAATTTAATATATTAAGTACTTGGTACAGCTCCTGATCGAGCATATGCAAGTAAAAAATATTGTTACATTTTAAATAAAAATATATACTTAGTAGGAGATAATCTATAAGAAACTTCCATTAAAAAAATAGTAACCCCATAAATATAGTTTGTTACAGAAATAAAGATCAGTTATAATGAGAACTTATTGCTTATATGTAAGAATTCCTCTCCTGCGGTGGCGAATGAATACTTTGACAAATTGAAGACTTTATCAGTCAAAAAACCTGAGGAAACTTATCTTTCTTCTCCTCTGAAAGGCTGCTATAAATAACATATCACTTGCAACACAGGTTTTCTTACAGGATGCAAAATAATCTCTAAGAAAATCTTTGCTTCTGTAGAATTCTGTCAGAGAATTCCTGATATAGGGATCTCTTTCAGTTATTACCTGTTAGTTTATTCACCAGAGAGGAGGAATATTTGGAAATCAATGTCGTCTCATCAAAATAACTGATACTAAAAGTAGTAACTTCCCTGCAATAGTGGGGTGGTGCAAATTTGGTGCTCAAACTGCTGCAAAACATACCTACATAAGATGCAGGCAAAAAGCAAACAGATAAAATGTCACAGTCCATATTTTAGATAAAGGAAGAAATATTAAACAGTCCAGAATAGAGTTCTGATATATCATATAGCAATGTACTGTCAGTACAAATATCAGTATAAGAGATTCTGACAACTAATCTAGCAGTAAATGCAGTGCAATATAAAAGTCAAAATATATTTTGTAGAAATAAGGTGATGTAATTTCCATCTCCAGCCTGCTACAAACACATAAATGTGAGTATAATGGCTGTCAAAGCTTCAAAATGATTTTTATTATTCATACTACCAATCCTTAGTCATTTTAGTTATGACCTCCAACTATCATTGTAATTCATCATTTTAGCATGCTACCCTATTTTCACTACCCTACTTACCAGAGTTCTTTTTGGGCAATTAACCTTGTATTAGATGAAAGTGCTCATCAGAGACACACACCTTCCATCATCTATTATATTTGCGGTGATTAATTATTTTAATTTTAGATTAGAAATTCTGTTTCACTCAGGGTTATTAGCAGCTTCAACAAAAAACGATTCAGGCTATTTAAAGTTGAAAATGAAATTACTCGAAGACTATGAGGTATCTCATAGAGCAGCCCAGAAATTTTCAGGAGAAACAAGCTTGGTTTTCTGACCTGTGACTTACAGAGCTAGGCAATCAGAACCAAGCCATAATTATGCCTCAGTAACAGTATGGTGAGGTCTGAGGTCATTGCCACTGCCACCACTGGGAGTGAAGTACTCCTGCTGACACCATCATTGCAACCAAGAGGAATTCTTTACTATGACTCATTTCTGGTCCTGGGTAGGAAGGTCAAGATTGAATTTCTAGCATATGCCTGTTTCCCGCTATCATAGAAGTAGGTGAGAAAAAATAAAGCATATGGATGCTTGGGTTTCCATAATGGAAGCTGAGCCTTGTCTCTTGGCAAAACTCAGAGAGACAGGGATTGCTCCAACATAGGGAAAGTCAGTCAAAAAGACAATGAAATGCAAGGAAAGGTCATCAGTCAAATTACAATGTTTACAAAAATACAATTAACAACATTATTACATTTTACTTCTTTTAAATCATAGGAGTCTTACTAGGTGAAATATTTTTCAAAATATTTATAGAGCAACGATTGTTTACTAAAAATATCTTGGCATCCAAGTCCTCATTTTTATTGTTCTTTTCGTTTCTTTAAAAAAATTAGTAACATTTCTGGCCATATAAAGTACTTGTTTATCAACCTAACGATCTAAAATAGTACATCTTATAGTCTTCCCTTTGGAAATAGAAAATATAATAATAGAAATGATAGGTATTTGTGTCTTTAAATGGCACCTCTCAACAGATAAGATATTCTTTACCAGCTAGAGATCTGCGAGGGGGCAAACTGAAGGACAAATATATATAATATATGCTTTATGTTTAGTATAATCAGGCCTATTATAATAACCATAAATAAAAATTTGGAAACTCCGAGTGTGGTAAGAATGTGACCCAGGTACCTATTCTGCTCTCATCAACAATCCCCACTGGCATTTTAAAATTAAGCAATAATGTTGTAGTAGTTGCTTGAATGTCAATGAAATGTGCTTTTATTTATCACATTGAAAAGCATTTAATAAATCTTAATACTAAGTGTTACAGGGAATGTTGGGAAATTAGACTGTTATGTCCCTGAGAAATGTTTAAACTGATAAAATACTTCTGATGCAACAGGCATTATATTAAAACTGCTAGCACTTTGAACCAGCAATATCACCTGCCAAATTTAATTTTTAAAAATAAATGAGAAACATATGTAATTGAACAGGAATCTTCTATGTTGTATAATTTCTCGCAAGAGAAAATACAAAATAAATGTCCAAAAATGTGGAACATTGTAAGAAATTATGATGTATCTGATTAGAGATGCATATTAAAATATTAAAAGCTATAATTTCTAAGGATTTTTAAGGATTTTGGAACATTTATGATATAGTACTAAGTTTTTGTTTTGTTTTTTGTTTTCTGTTTTTGTTTGTTTGTTTGTTTTGAGACAGTTTCACTCTGTCACCCAGGATGGAATGCAGTGGCAGGACATTGGCTCACTGCAACCTCTGCTTCCTAGGCAAGCAGTTCTCCTGCCTCAGCCTCCTGAGTAGCTGGGATTACAGGCATGCACCACCATGCCCGACTAATGTTTGTATTTTTAGTAGAGACAGGGTTTCACCATGTTGGCCAGGCTGGTCTCAAACTCCTGACCTCAAGCAATCTGTCCCCCTCAGCCTCCCAAAGTGCTGGGATTACAGGCACGAGCCACAGAACCTGGGCAGTACCAACGGTTTTTTTTGTTTTTGTTTTTAATTTGTTTTTATTTATTTATTTTTTAAAGATACCAACTTATTCAACAGATTTCTATTGAAAACTTACAATGTGTCATTCGAGCTATTCTAATTGCTAAGAATATAACAGTAAACTACACAAACATGCTTGTTTCTACGAAGCAAATGTCTAGATAACAAGAATTAAGACTTCCTATTAAGGATGTTGAACACTAAAAAGCTGTCATAAATTTTTAAAGACCTTTTAAAATATAAAATTAATTTTTGATTTTCTTGGTCCAGCAGAATTAATCTAGGAATAACAATGTTCTTCCACACAATTTCATGTAGGTGCAAAGTGAAAAGTATTACAGGTTTAGTAAGAAGACAAGATTTTATAACACTGTTTTATTAGAAACAATTTTTCTCTTTCTAATAATAGATCATTAGCTCAAATTATACTAAAGCATACGGCTTGAAAAGAGCATTTTATCACTCATAAGGATATTTTTTGTTTCTTTGAAGTCATTTTGCAAGATATATTGAATATCAGGGGCAGTCCACATTGATCTGAGGGCTGCAATGCATCACTCAGCACATTAATGTTGGCTAATAATGTGTCCTTCTTGTAGCCAAGACCACACCAACACCTGGCCATGCACCTGGTCACAAAATCCTGAAAATCATTATCCAGAAGGTATGGGTCTGTGTGTATTTTCTATTTTAAAGTGATTAGAGATAACGATTTTAAAAAGATGATTCTATTTTAGTCATCATTTCCAGCTGTATTCAGTTTCAACAAGTGTTATTGAGCTAATTGATTTTGAATTATGTGAAGATATTTTTAAATGCTGCATACAAATTAATATAACTGATATATTTGTATACTTACAAATACATAGATATGTTTTTATTTTCTTCTGGAAAAATATATGTGAGCCAATTTCACCCGAGAGGCATTATAGTGGAGTGGTTAAAAGCACTCAGGATTTCATGTACAGCTGTGCAGGTTGTATACTGCTCAACTTTGAAGAATTGTGCCAGTGTGGCCTTGAGACCTCTGGCTCTAGAGGAGAAGAGCCAGTGGGTCTAAATTCTAGCTATGATACATTCTAGATGTTATGAACTTGGACTAGGATATTAATTCCTTGCTTCTTTTTCTTTTTAAAATATGATTAATATCAACTCCTTCATAAGAATGTGAGGGGGGTTGATTAAATTAGTAAGAATATAGCATTCAGAAACATTCTTGGAATATGGTAAGCAAAAAAAGTGAGCAATTTTTATTCTGCTAATAATGTTTTTAAAATTTTAAGAGAAATTGTCAATGTTATAATTACGGGTCTCAAATCGATAACTTTCTTAGGCCTCACTCCATCACTGCAACTGACTTATTGTAGAATTTGACTTAAATAATTTACCTCTTGGATATCAAACTTTTCATATGCAGAAAATAACATACTTAAAAGAATGTAGTGTCTCAAATAATATGTTCAATTGAGGATACAGATGCAAACTGAAATTTTTAATTTCATGAGATTTATGGAAAAAAACAGTTGCTAGTAAATATAAATAAATGCCTTGTTTAGACAGCATTTTATTTATGGAAAATAACAAGCAAATGTCCATTGGAATAAAAGAGGAGCACTATCTTTCACCAGTGACAATAGAATGTGGTGACTTCAACATGGAAACAATATGGTTGATATCCTGGTACATTTCTCTGATATTATGAAAAAATTGTGTTTTTGTCTAAAGTGCCCAAATAAAGCCCAAGGAGTAAATGTAATGTGGTAATCAGTCATTTAAAAGTTGATACTGCAAAAATAAAAGAAAAATGTGGATATAATTAAGGGTCAGAATAGGGTACATTTTAAAGAGTTCATTTAACAAATCATTAAAGGACATTTTTATAAGTATGGTCTCAAGTAGTTCTTAGCTCTATGGTTTTTAAAGCATCAAAGAAAAATAGAAGACACTAATAGTTGTGAATGTATTATATAAACCAAGTTGTTTTCTGATATATTTATAATTTTAATTCAAAAATGTTTACTGCCATGCTAGATTCATGATGTAAAATAATATTTGTAACAGATATATCCTAACCAAGAAGATTGTAGTAGTTTAATTTTCAACATTAGTTCAGCCACTGGTCAAAGGCTCTTTAGCTTTATTCTGTACAGACTCCATTCACTTAGCAATAGATACCAGCTTTCCATGAAAACAATAGATTTCATTTGAAGGTAGATATCAAGGTAGCATTTATTCTTTTATTTATCATACATCTATTGAGTGCCTTCTATGTTCTAGATCTGATGTTATAAACATTGATATATACTGCATTTTCTTTAACCAAGTAGATTTTAGTTTGGAGAGGAGAAAAATGTGGAAATCTGTATACTATTAGAGCAGGGTTTTAATGTAGGGACAAAATAACAGAGAAGAAAGAGTAACTTACACAAGCCTAGAGGAATCAAGGAGTATAGGGACTAGAGACTTTTGAGTTAGTCTTTATTTTAGGAACCACCTAAAATACACTTCTAGTGTATGCTTATGCCTGACTGAGAACAGAAGTCATAGACATAGCAGCAGCTTCTAGAAACTGTTGGAACACCAGTACAATTACTTTATCTACCAAGAAAGATTGATGACTCCTTCCAGTATCCTTCACTGAGTATTGAGCACTAAGCACTGTTTTTCGAAGGGGCTTTGCATGTAGTCATTAATTTTGCTCTATTTATGTAAGGGTCTGCTTCAAGACTGTGTCAGGGGTAAGCAAGAATTTCCACATATATGCGTCCATTCATTCTAAAAATACCTGAGACCAGTACCCAGGGGATATCCCAAGTGGAGAAGCACTTATTTTTCAGCACTGTGTGCCAAGCAGTGCAAACATTATCTTCTGCTACACAAATTACTTTTCAGTTTGCTAAGGATAAAAATTACAAGTAACAGGCACTGATTTCTCTTTTAAATACTAGGAGAATCCTTTAAATTTTTGCTGCTTAGAATTAATCACTTCTAATCAATTACTGAATATACTAGCAGATAAAAAATATTTGGAGACAGAATCAATTTGTGGTCCTATTTAGCATTAGGTGACTGGATATAAGGGGAAACAATCTTGAAACAAATATCTGGATGGAAAATGATATGTTCTTGATAAAATAACTGCTAGGATGCTACTAAATTGTATAAAAAAAAATAACATCTGATATCATCACATTTTCCCTTTTCCATGCAACAGTCTTATACTATATAATCATAATTTCTTCAATCTCTGATGCAGCTTGATGTTCTGAACCAGCTCATAGTGCTTCCTATTCACGTACACAAACATTTACATATTGACCTAAATCCTCTCACATGCTGTTCAAAAAGGAAAAAGAAAAAGCTTTCTTTTTTTTTTTTTTCCCCCCTTGGTCCCTGATCTCATTTTCCCAGATGGCATTAAAATTGAGTTCAAGCCAGCCTAGCACCTGTGTGGAAAGTTTTTTTCCTCTTTGCACAATTTATTTTTAAATTTGCTTATAACAGGTCTGTTATTTAAGAATTATTTATACAAATAAAAATTATGTAAAAAAATAAATGAAATAAATTAACAAACCACATTTTAGTTTTTCTCTCTGCCTAATTTTTTTTTTTTGAAGAGCAATGAAAATACACAAATGATTACATTATTCTGTTAAAGGAGGATTATAGTATAACATCTTATGGCTGCTTAATTATGTAACTGGAATGGGTATCATTCAGTAAGATTGAGTTCTGGAATCTAAATTATAGCAATGATTTTGAACTTTGATTTATTTTATTTTTACTGTATACATGTTCCCTGTCATCAAAGAGACCTT
The DNA here is from genome assembly GCF_049350105.2 of Macaca mulatta. Taxonomy (NCBI): domain Eukaryota; kingdom Metazoa; phylum Chordata; class Mammalia; order Primates; family Cercopithecidae; genus Macaca; species Macaca mulatta. The sequence goes on from NC_133408.1 coordinate 115,065,159, forward strand.
TTTTTCTATTTGGTAAACAGTGGACACTCAGGAAGTATGTTCTGAATGAATTGAAAAGAATGAATGAGTTAATCAAGTAATACATAAACCATGAGGATTTTTAGGGACTTTCTTTTTCCTATGTACCACATCTTGAAATAGGTTTTCAGTGAATTTCTATGGACAAGGGGGATGCAGTAACAACTATGCCATCATTTCTTTTTCAAGGAAATCTTCTTCATATAACAAGTACTTGTTAGAGAAAGTAACACTCAGATATCTAACAAATATTTAAAATATTGAAAAGAAATAAAACAAGCAAGACATAAAGAGAGAATACCCATGAGACTTTCATAAATAAATATGAACATTTGTGAAAAAAAGACTGAAAAAAATTAAGTCCAAAAATCAATATGAATATAATTAAAATATGAAAAGGTTTATATTTATGTTTTTAAAAATTAAAATTAATGAAATAATTATTGGATAATAACAAATTGGACCTTTAAAATGAATAAGAGGTATAAGGGAAAAAGTCCTAGCTAATCACATTTCACAGTGAAAAGAAAAATGAATAAATAAATACATCACACCTTCATCTAGAAATTTTGTAATCCCATTTTCATAAGACATTGAGAAGGCTTTTCTTTGGTGCCTTACCATTTTTACTATGTCTTAAAATATAAGGCAATGAGATACTTAGAGCCCAACAGCCCAAATTGAACTGTCAATAATTGAAAGGAAACTACTCAAAACTGACCTCACAACCACTAGCCACCACTTAACCTCCTCTCCATTCCGAGAGGAGGATCGTCAGGAAGAAAAGGAGAAGAATGAGGGTAGAAGTCAGAGAACCCCAACTTATAAGAAGTGCAGTAGTATTATGTTGAGAATTTGAGTCTATGGGTACCCAAGTTGAAGGGTGAAATGGGGATCCAAGAAAATGATTCCAAAACTGCAGGGATGTCTACAAAATGGTGAGTGGCTGTTTGATGGTATCTTGCATAGCAGAATTGCTGTCACCATCTTTCATGTCCCTCAGCAAGGTAAATGGGCAATGGAGTCAGATGGCAAAGGTCTATCAAGGAACAGAATTCACCAAAATGTTAACAGTGCCTGTCTCCTCTGTAGCTGGATGGTGGAAGATTTTTTAAAATATCCATATTTTTCTTTATTTAAAATGATGTCAGCAATAAGAACATGACTTTTCTATACTCAAATAAAGCCAATTAAAATTAACATAGAAAAGTAAAAAACAGTAATCTTCATTCGTCCAAGTAAAGAAAATATTTTCTTAAATATAAAAAAGAACTTGGCTGGGCTCGGGGGCTCACACCTGTAATCCCAACACTTTGGGAGGCTGAGGCGGGTGGATCACGTGTTCAGGAGATTGAGACCATCCTGGGCAACATGGTGAAACCTTGTCTCTACTAAAACACAAAAAATTAGCTGGACATGATGGTTCATGCCTGTAGTCCCAGCTACTGGGGAGGCTAAGGCAGGGGAATTGCTTAAACCTGGGAGGTGGAGGTTGCAGTGAACCGAGATCGTGCCACTGCACTCCAGCCTGGCAACAGAGCAAGACTCCGACTCAAAAAAAAAAGAGCTCTATTTTTCCTTTTAAATTTATAATCTATTATTTTTTAACAAAATATTTTTCATCAGCCCAACTGGGAAATTGCTGACTTAAGGACTACTGAAAATATAAGGAAATGTCCATATTTATTTTTAAGAAAATTTTCATATAAATATTTAATTTAGTAGTATTAAAGAATTGTACATTCCAGTATTGTATGGTGACTTGACTTAAAGTCAAGGCTTGGTAAAAAGTGGTTTAAGCTTTTGTAGATTATTCTAATTGGCATATAAATCAAAGTTCAAGGGATAGTCAGTACACTGGAAATTCAATGTAAAAAAATGTGTAGGCAAAGCCTCTGCCTCATGAAGCTGAGTCCAGAATGCAGGGTATGTTAGAGGAAGAACAGCCCTATAGGAGTATATAACAAAATAAACAAAGGGACAGTCAGTAAATAACTACACATTCATTGATTATACATATAATACATATATAAAGAACAATTACATTGCTCAGTTCCTTTATACAAGGTAATTGATTGATACGGTTAAACCAAACAATTGTCCTAGCTGGATAATTCTTTAGTACACATTAAGTGCAAAATAATGAATAGTTTCTGTTTAATTATTAAGAAAGGCTTACTGGTTTCTACTACATATATACTATACACTTTTTATGTTCTTGAATGTATAAACAACACAACTAACTCAGCTAAACAAACATTTACTTTACACCTACCGCACACAACATATTGTACTGTATACAAAATGATGTACTGTTTCTACCCTCAAGATGCTTTCACATCTAGAGGAACCTTGTACAAAACATACGACAAGATTCATATTTCAGTTTTTAATGAGATATCATTTGAACCAGGATAAGACCTCCAAGGCTAGTGAAGGCAAGAAACACAACTTAGATGACTTATGAACGTTTGAATACTGTGATTGGTACTTTACATGTGGTATATCACCTAATCTCAATAACTGCAAATTACGCATTATTTTAGTCATTTTACATGCCAGAAAAATGATGCAAATAAGTTAAATAATGTTTCCCAATTCATTTCATTAGGACTTAATTTTATTTTCTAGGGTTTTTCCACTCTGCCTCTCCAGTTTCTAAAGGAAATGTGTATAATTAAGATGAGCCAGGTGGCTTTTAACCTCTCATTCACCATCCTTAGATATGTGTTCAGTATGGTTCACTTCCCATATCACATAAAAAATCCCACCAGCAGGGAATAAAGGTAACTGAATTTTGTACATAATAAAATAAAAATTTTGGTTTGGGGAAAACTGGGAGTGATAGTGATAGAAAATGTTAATATAGAAACAGAGATAATGAATATTATAAAATATTGTTGGAACTGATATAGTAAATGAAAGTCTGGAAGCATAAATACAAACATGACAGCAGAACAAAATAATGAATTTAAATAGAAGAAACGCGATGATTTAATCACTATTTTCTCCTAAGGTCAGTCGAGCATAATTACCTTGATCACAGGCATGCTAGTATTTCATGAGTAGAAAAAAAGAAACAGCAAACTCTGTATTTACTGATTTTGATGGCATTTTTTGACACAAGAATAAATATGCCTCACTCTTCAGAGATGTAATACCCACACTAAGATTCCTTAGAGAATGGATAGCCATTTAAGTACAAATGAAAAGAATTAATGCCTTCTGAGTGGACTTTTCCTTGTCTCCCATTTAGTTAAACAATGACCACCCATACTAATGAGCAGTTGATAATAACCTCTGGGTGATAAATGTTCAATTGTGACCTTTAATTATGTCAAAGAGCCAAAAAGAGAATGCAAGGTAAATTTTTCTCAGCTAAATATTCCTTTTTACTTATTTCATGCATTCAGTTATTGATTTTTTAAAAGAAATTTAGAAATATAATGGACTTTTACATAACTTCACTAAGCTTCCTTGTCTAAAATGTATAAAATATTTTAAATTGTAAGTTGATGACCAGTGTAGACACTGGAAAATCAGGGTGATACTGTTTTGAAGACCACTCTAATTAAATGCTGAGCTCTTTGATGCAAGACCATCTGCAGACTCTGCTGCAGCTTCTGCTGGTCTCCAAAGGAGGGTGACCTGTTTGACACTGAAAGTGCTTCCATCTGCAGGAAAAATGGAGCTGCTTACTAGCAGACCTGACAACTGTGCCTTGGAGACCAATTTAAAGGGGACTGTCTTTGTTCAGAGACTTAAATTCTGGGAATCAAAGGGGAAAAAAATGAAAAGTGCTAATAATGAGCTCACAGAAAAAAATATATATATATTTGTCTCCCACATATACACTCACTTGTGAGTGTGTGTATGAATGTAACATATTCCTTTGTTGATTACAAAGTAGCAAAGTATCAACCCTTTAGTCAGAGGTAGCCCTAAATTTTGTTCTTTATCTGTATACTGTGAAAAGACATGGTTGAAAGATCTTGTGCTATAATTATATAATGCAAATCTTATGCAAGCTGGGTGGATTATATACCAAGTTAGTATTCACTGGTAAGAAATCATTTAGTATGTATAGGCAGCGGGCTAAGACTACAGGAGCTGCACAGATCAGCAACAAATCATCTTTCCTTTCTGCACAGTATAAAATGATTAGAATAGATTGATGATGATGCTGTACATAAACCACATTTCCCTAATTTTCTTCTGGAACAAAGTGTAGAATATGTAAATACACACTGAAACACATTAATAGTCTGGATATAATACTATGTATGAGCATCTCGACACATTTATACAACTCCATCCTCACTAGATGATAAACTGCTTTATTAAGGGATCGTGGTTATTATTTTGTTATGTTTTATACTGTGTATTTCCACGGTGTTTTAAGCAGCACATTGAAAAGAGAAAATCCTCCCTCTAAGCGGAAAATAAATTCCATAATTAATGGATATGGGTCTGTGTACTTCTAAGGATAGGCAGATAATTTAAAAAAATAAATATATGCTTAAAATATACTTTTAATATTCATGGTCACTTAACATAGTGTATAATGTTAAAATTATGTTAATTTTTACTAAGTTTAACTTAACTAAGAAGTACTGATTTACTTCTACCTTTGAAAAATAGACTAGTACAAAAGATAGTTTCTAGTATTTAGAAAACAAAGGAAGATAAGGAAGAAGACAGCTATCAGAGAGAGTTGGAGAATACATAAGGAAGAGTCGAATAAACAGGAAAGAATAAGAAATAAAAAGAGAAGAGACAGAGAATAGGAATTGTGTAATTACAGCACAAGATCTTTCAATGATGTCTTTTCACAGTATACAAATAAATGTAAATAGAGAGGAAGTCAACAGAAAAAAAGAAAAAATATTAGCCAGATAGCAAGGAGGGAGAGAGGCAGAAGAGAAAAGGAATAGAGGAGCAGCAGATAAAACAGGAAGAGAGAAGGAGGGTTGGTGGGATGAGTGAAAAAGAAGGCTAGAATGGAAGGAAAGAAGAAAGAGGAAAAAAGGAAGGAGGAAGGAAACTATATATACAGTGATGCCATAAAAGGACACAATCAAATCAAGTGGAAGGGCTAACTCTGTATAGTCCAAATGGGCAGATAACTTTTATCCATCACATTGAAGAAATATAACAAATCATGAAACCATTTCTGAGAAATCTAGATTTAATGTTAAAAGTGAATCAGCCTTAAATACTCTAATGCCATTCTTACAGCACATATAACTTTTGAAGAAAACTGCGAATTATAAACAAATCATTTTTAGTTTGACTTATAAAAAATATTTTATTTTTACACTAAAATATTTTTCATCAGTGGGTAAACCTACATCACTAATAAAAACTACATAAAATTTTGAGGCCAGAAAAACTGCCATTATTCAAAATTATAAGCACATTTTTAGGATAAAAAATATCAGTTAACGTAGATTATACTTTGTCTAGGTAGAATTAATTGAATGAATCCTTTTAATTTTCCAAATGTAAAAAAGGAACTCACCTTCTCTTTTATGGTAGAATGTAAAAGAAAATAAATAGATTGTCAAGGTGCAAGTGAAAGGTTCTGTAGGTGGATTGAAGTGACTGAAGTATCTATTTGCACTTTCAAATTCACATAATGGTGTAATGATTTGCTTGGGGGAGTCTAAGAAATTGACCTTTCAACATTCAAAGCTATGAACACATTTCTGATGAACAGAGGTGACTACAATCAAAAACAGATTATAGTGAAGAACACTTGGAATGAGAAGCCCCTTAAATGATGAAGGAGGGAATGTTTGAGCTGGAAGCTCAGTCTTAGCACCAGGATCTAGCCCTTCAAAGAGGAATCTCATTTTGTATGGAGCTATGCCTATTACAGAATCCCTCCTGATAGGCATCCTGGCCTTGAGGAAATGGCTATATTAAGACGAACTGAGTAGCCAATCCCTATGAATTAGTAGTGGTAGCAGTATAACTCTGAGGTACCACTGGATGATCATGACCAAGGCACCAAGGCTAGTCCTGCTGATAACAAACAAATTAGGGATACATATGGAAAGCCAACACATGAAGAGGACTGAAAAGCATCCCTAAGAACTTTCACTGCCAGAGCTCTCCTCCTAGTAAAGGATGACAAAACCCATACTCATGAATGTTGTCACAACCATGGGACCTTATGCTTAGGTAACCCCAGGCCTGATTAGCTTATGCTGGGAAAGGTGGTAAAAAGACAAATGAGAGGTGGACAACAATTTAAGGAAGCAAACTAGTTTTCAGAGCACAGAACAGATTGTGGAAGGCTTTGGAGGATGGAGGTAAGAGGGGAATGAAGGAATGCAGAGTTGAGTTGGGGTAAGTACTGCAGAACAACAAGAGGATGGGAATGCAGGTGATCCCAGAGCTCTCTACCCAGGCCTTTGCAGTGTGTCCCAGCATAAGTCACCATGCAAACAGAATGCTTAGGAAAAATTATCCTAGCATACATGCCTGAACTTCCTGAAAATTTAGCAGTTCATGTATGTGCCTCAAAATCTGAGTATAGAAATTATGACTTTAATTATGTGTCAGTGAAATCTGGACAGGTAGGTTATATCTCCATGAACATGTGTGAATAAAATGTAGCCCTCAGTGTTAAATAATGAGTTTTTGTTTTAAAGTATATTTTTGATATTATAATAATTTTAGAATTTTCTAATTATTAATATTCAATTTCAAACTCTTTGTGTTTTCATATGTATTTTCTAGACAGTATTTGGCTACATTTTAAATTTTTTCCCAATCTGACCACCTGTCATTTCTATACCCATCATAACTACTTAGAAGATGAAATTAAAGAAAATATTTATTTTATAGTAGCAACTAAAAGAATCAAATAATCTCAAGTACAATGTGCAATATCTATACAATGAAAAAATTAAAATCTAAACAATGTACAATATCTATACAATGAAAACATTAAAATGCCATGAAATGTCATAAAAGAGACCTAACACCAAGTTTCTAGATATAAAACATAACTTATCTCAGAATTATTGTACAAATTTATATAATCACAACATCTATCTGTATCTATCTATCTATCATCTACCTACCTACCTACCTACCTACCTACCTGTCTATCTATCTATCTGTCTATCTACCTAGGGAGAAACTAAGCTAACTGATTTTAAATTCCATGAGAAAAAGTATTAAAATGCAAAACATACATAAAGCTTTTAGAAAAATAAAGGTATTTGAAACACAAAATTATATAGTAGTTACTGCAGTGTCCAAAGACAGTCCAGCAACCAGAGACAGAGCTAAATACTGTTAGAATTAGATAACTGATAAACTTTATATATCAAATCACTAGGAAAAATAATGATTATGTAACAATTGTTATTGGAACGATTAGGTAGGCATCTTGGATAAAAATTCATTTAGATCCTCCATCACAATTTACCATATAGAGTCCTATATTACCTCAATACTAAACCTCTCCTTGTGTGAAAATGCTGACATTTCACTTGAAGCATCAGAGATACTACAGTAGAGACCAAGGTCACTCGCAAATGTGCCCTCAATCCCTTCCTACCTACTGCCTCCAATCACTCACAGCTGTTTATCATCAGGTGTCTCATCCATGATCTATTTTCTTCTGGACTCTTGACATCTTATGTTATCTACCTGCCCCTTGTCTCAGGAGAATTCCCTACGGATCAAGGTCCTTTTGCATGTTTGATGTTCAGTGCTATTGTTTCCCTTACTATCCAGAAAACATCTAGCAAGATTCCATAGCTCCTAGCAATGTCCCAATTACATGACAATTGTTTAAAAAGCTAAATACACTAAAATTAGAGGGAGCATGTGACTGAGGGGCAAATTAATCTTTTAAGACAATCTTTGAAGGAAATCTAAAAAGGGAGAGTACTGCAGTAAACTTTGAGATATCTACTTTTCTTTGCCCCTACAGATGAGTGCCTCTTATAGCTCACTCAAATTTTGGTTTAGCTTTTTTAGCATGTGTCACACAAAATTAGAGGTGGATTTAGAGTATAGAAAAGTGCATTTTAACTTTAGTCAAAAAAATGAAGGAAACAGAAGAGCTTTTACAGTTCAACATACCTGATTTGGTACAAGCCTGCTAAATGGTAGAACTGTGGTTAATCTCTACATCAATTTCTCTTCTAATATATATTCCAGAAGTGAATTTTAATAGTATGCAAGCGAAGAGGGAGAGACACCCAGAGTAATCCACCCACTTCACCTGTTGTCATATATACTTATGTTCAAAGATAAGTAATAAAAAAAAACACAGTGGTTTCCATGTATAAATAACCAATTTTATAAGTGGTTAAAATTATATTATTCATAATTTTGGAGAAGAGAAAAAATATTTATGATTTATATGAATGGCAAAACAGGATTTATTAAATATTACATTATTTTATTATCTCAATGATGCAAAATATACATTTTTGTGAGAAAAATACCTATTAAAAGTAGTTATATATGAATATACTAAGGGCTATTTATATGTATATTTAATATATTTTCCTATATTGTCAAAGTGATGTGTCTTCCTTTTTTTACTGGTGTTGGTACAGTATTTAGTTAATTTATTTAAACAACAGGTTTTATTTAGATTTAAATATTTTTTTCCAGTATTGTCTTATTTTCTTCTAAGATCCAAGGTTGCATTTGGTTGTCATATTTCATTAGTCTCCTTCAAGCCATGAGAGAGTTTATCATTCTTTCCTTTTTATTTTTTATTTACTTTTTTATTTTTTGAGGCAGGATCTTCCTCTGTCATCTAGGCTGGAGTGCAGTGGCATGATCATAGCTTACTGCAGCCTCGACTTCCCAGGCTCAATTGAGCCTCCCACCTCAACCTCTTGAGTAGCTAGGACTACAGGCATGTGCGCCATGCCCAGATAATTTTTGTATTTTTTAGTAGAGATGGCTTTTGCCATGTTTCCCAGGCAGGTCTTGAACTCCTGGGCTCAAGTGATCTGCTCACTTCAGTCTCCCAAAGTGCTGAGATTACAGGTGTGAGCCATCACACCTGGTCTCTTTTCCTGTATTTAATGGCCTTGGCATTTTTTGAAGAGTACTGGTCAAATATTCTGTTGAATATTCCTCAACTTGTGTCTCTCAGGTGTTTCCTCATGGTTAGTCTGGGATTATGTATTTTGGGGGTGAAAATGCATAATATTTCACCACAGAGGTGAAATGGCCTCATTGCATCATAACAGTGGTTACAATGATAACATGACTTACTACTGGCAATATTAACCTTGACCAACTGGATAAGTAGTGTACACCAGGTTCTTCCATTGTAAGGTTACTATTTTTCTCTTTTCATCTTCTATTAGAAGAGAATCAGTAAGTCCAGCCCACACTTGAAGGGGAGGTGAAGTAAGCTCCACTTCCTGAGGAGGAGTATCAAAAATTTGTGGACATTTGTTAAAACCACTTCAGTGATAAATAAATGTGCATTTGCAGGGAGATAATTTGAATCTATGCAAATATATTTTTTTTAATTTTTAATAGTCTGAAAAAGAAAAAGCATTCCTCAACTACAAATCTCTGCAAAGAATAAATCACTGGATATTATATAACATATAGTTCCAGAGGCTTCCCCCTCCTTCTTTCTGTCTTCCTTAAAGACACCCTAGAAAAGCTAAGTATGCTATTTTTATTATTTAAGATTTTTATCTTCCTCATTTTATAGGATGCCAGCAGCCATCCCATCTGGAAAGAAAAAAAAGTGGGGGGCGGGGGGCGGGGAACTGTATTCTGCTCTTTTTCTAAAGCTGAGGGATTTGGCAGTCTGCAGTTTTTTGAAAGGTTCCCAATATGTTTTTGATAATCTGCAAGTGTTTGAGAATAATTGACCTAGATTATGTTGCAGTTTACTTTATAAATGAATGTACGGGAGTTAAATTATTATGTTGGAAAATTTCTTAAAATGAGATGACCTGAACAAAATATACTTTGAAAATTTCACCTTGAATCAGTGTAAGATTCAGAAACACATTCCAGCACTTTCAGAGGCTGAGACGGGTGGATCATTTAAGGTCAGGAGTTTGAGACCAGCCTGGCCAGCTGGCCAAGATGGTGAAACCCAGTCTCTACTAAAAATATAAAAAAATTAGTCGGGTATGGTGGCAGGAGCCTGTAATTCCAGCTACTTGGGAGGCTGAGGCAGGAGAATTGCTTGAACCCAGAAGGCAGAAGTTGCAGTGAGTCGAGGTCATGCCACTGCACTCCAGCCTGAGCAACAAGAGCAAAACTCCATCTCAAAAAAAAAAAAGAAAGATTCAGAAAAATAAATCATTTCAAGCACTTGTGATTATTTCTGTCACAGACATGAGAATAACAATTGTTGTAATTACTCTTTACTTTAGAACATAAGGCCTAAAAATAACACAAGACTTCTTAAACTTAGGGTAAGCTGTAGTTTTATGTTATATTATTCTCAGATTTTCAGTTGGCTAGAGAAAATTCCTCAAAGAATTTATATCATTGTTTAAGTATCAACCTAGGAATATTTAAATAGGATTCCCAGGGCCTGGCAGATACTTTAGAAATTTGTTATTGTGGTGGTTGGCAGTTGCAAATATAACCTGCCCACCACCACCATGCACACACCCCTGCTGCTGCCACTTTACCACCTAAAACTTTCTCAGCATGACAGAGATGACGTTTTAGGAATCCACAGAGTATGGAACAGAATCCTACTTCACAAATTACTTTTGCTTTTGGCAAGATATCATTTCACCAACCAGAGATGAAAAATATGGTTCCTAGACAACAGCACAGTAGTTACTCGAAAGAACATTTGCATAATTTTGTTTTTGAATTTGCATAAAAATGAAATGCAGACCAGCATGCAATTCTCGAAAGGCCTCTAATCATCTTCTTAGTAAATCTTTGCCAAGAATATTCTAAGTGTCCATAGCAAGCTTAATTTTTTGCTGGAACAGTGTTATTTACGAGTACTAAGCTATGAGGAAATTATACAGACACTTTGACATTCATCATTTGGTGACTGGATGTGAAATACTATCCAGTGTAGCTATCCAGCATTTATATTTGGTTAAGTTGCTTAATATGTTTGCATTCACAAATAGAAATCAAGTTATTCTATGTTTCACTAGTTATTAAGATATGCATAGCAATCGTTAGCTGTATGTAATTCAACACTAATTGGGACAATTATTATTGAAACTAACCCAGTATTCATAGAACAATCCAATTTGACTTTTTAAAAAGGAAATAAAAGTAAAAATAACATAACATCATAACAGCTATATTGGTAGCTTTCCTTGTGATATAACTGCTGAAATTTTATTAAGGTATTCAATGTTTGATTAACCCAAATAGTGTCACATTTCAGGTGTGGGGATAAATAGAATAGTGATAAATAGGGTAGGGCTGATGAATCTAAACTTGTACATATTTCAAAGATGAAACTAAATTTAATGAAATCAATCTTTGTGTGCAAGGAATTGGGCATCATGGTCATAATGGGGAGAAGACATTGAAATTGAGTGAAATGTGGACCTGTTTAATCAGAGAATAGTAGAAAAATTTAGAGGGCTAAGATATCCAACTACCAAATTTCTAGGCAGGCATCACACCTGAGCAGTGCTAGGCAGGTAAACTGGATCTCTGGAGGTAAGGAAAAAAAAAAAAAAAAAAAAAGAAAGAAACATTACTTGGAGCATTTGCTGATTTGTAAGTACTGCCATGAAGGCCATTTCTGAGCTATCAATGTTATGTCATTGAACATGGGTAGTGAAAAGTGATGCACAGAATCAACTCTTCCAAGCGGGTACGAGCCTGCTCCAAAACGCCTTTGAAAGAGTGACATTAGAACTCATCTTACCCCAGAGGCTGAGAGGTTCCTGGGTCCCTTAAGTTGGATCTGAAGGGAATTCATATCCTGGAGGAGATCTTAATGCTGCTTATAATATACCTAATTGTTTTGTTCAATATTCTAACACACCTGTCTTCCACATACATCATTAATGCAGCTGTACTGTAAAGATTTTGTGAGGTAAATGGTTTCATATATATCTGAGAAGTCCAGATTTGGAAAGAAATGCTTTCAAAACATTTTAAGTTCTAAGTGAAAGAGGTAAACTGAAGATGAACCAGTGGTATATGTTCAAAAAATATAGTCATATCACTCATTGGATAAAATTCTTTTATGGTTTCTGTTGCATTTAGAAGTCATATGATTTGATAACACTGACTCACAGGTTTTGTTTCTATCCTTTTGTATCTTTTATTTTGCAACACTGTAGTTGTCTATTTTAATTTCTCCCCAATGGGTAGAAGCTATGCTGTCCACTATACTTTGTGCCTAGTGCCTCCTGCAGTGCCTAGAACAAAATACATGTTCAATTCAATAAAGGTTTTAATATGTATTTCATTTGCTAATGATCTGACTGAAAAGTTAAGAAGGATTTAAAACTCTTCCTGTTTCTTCTGAAATTAATTAAATTCTAAAGTGTAACTATGATTTAAAGGAAGGTAAGTTGTAACGATTTATCACCATTTGTTGAAAAGGGTGAGAAACAGCCGGGCACTGTGGCTCAGGCCTGTAATTCCAGCACTTTGGGAGGCCGAGGTGGGTGGATCATGAGGTCAGGAGTTTGATACCAGCCTGACCAACATGGTGAGACTCCATCTCTACTAAAAATATAAAAATTAGCTGGGTTTGGTGGTGCACAACTGTAATCCCAGCTCCTTCAGAGGCTGGGGTAGGAGAATCGTTTAAACCTGGGAAGCAGAGGTTGCAGTGAGCAGAGATTGTGCCACTGCATTCCAGCGTGGCCTGGGTGACAGAGCAAGACTCCATCTCAAAAAACAAAAAAAAGTGTGAGAAATATTATATAGGCAAGTTATATTTACAATTTTAGAGGTGTATTGTTACTATTTTACCAGAGAGCCTTGGAACTTAATGCCAAATATGTTTTAAGAGTGTGTGTTGTACTATTTTCTCTTTCACTGGTGGTTTTTGTTTCTGTTGCTATTGTCATTCTTTGTGGCATAGACTTTACTTCTTGTAAAATTTTAGTTATCATCTTCCTCCTCTATATATAAAGCAGTATTCTGTTAGGACAATAGTTTGGATAATAAAACTACATTTTCTATCTTAGATTATTGTTTCATTCATTAGATCACTTAATTACTCAGACTAACTTTAAATAATATTTCCCTAGTTTTGCTGAAAATATAGTAAAAATAAGAATGCATGAGATGCTATATTCACAAATTTTCAAAAATTCTAAACACATTCAGACTTCAGTAAGCAAAGTATGTGAGGCCAGCTCTGGGCTCATAGATGTGACAGGAATGAGGTGCTAGAGAATAGTTAAGACAGAAATGGATGCTGGAACTTAGAATCTTTCATTCAGATTTCTTTAAAGGAAGTTATTTTTGAAAAGCAAAATACATCACACTAAGAGTAATACTAAATAAGTCTAGCTTGATTTATAATAGTAAAGGCCAAGCATTGGAATAATTACTGCTAATTTTCCTGGGATAAGTTTATGTTTTGCCTTAAGGAAAATAAAAATAATTCACCTCTTGCTCATTTGAAGAACAACCATTTATTGTCTATGATGTGCAAGATATTATACCATGAACTGAAATGATAAACCAATAAAATTATTTAGATTTAGTCACAGCTTACAAGAAAGTCTTAATCAAGTAAGAACTAAACAAAATGATGTGATGTGTGGAAGATGCTGTAAGAGTGATGGCCATTCAATAATATGTTAGTGCAAATTATATAGATGTAATCATTCCACAATGCCTATGTACTTCAAAACCTCTTGCTATATATGGTGCATATGATAAATACATACAATTGCATTGCCAGTTTTAAAAATAAATAATTTAAAAACAAATTTGAAACTTATTATCTTAATTGGCTATTGACAGCTGACAGGGCTGGGTGAAGAAACATAGGTATTTGTGCTTGAACTTGAGCAATGTATAAACATTGCTCTCCCCCCAACGTTGCCTCCTCCCAGTTTTGTGCCCCTGGAAAACATTTATACATCAGTCAAGTTCAAGCAACTCAAAGGAAAAACAGTCCAGAAAAATTAAAGAATAACAAAAACATGAATTAAATAAGTGTGAGAATTATCATGAGTCACTACAAAAGAAGCAAGAATTGTGCATTGTCTATACCTGAAGGGTGTCATCTGCCACTTTAGACTTGGTGTTTATTTCCAGACAGTGGCTTCTAAAGTGACTGGTGTAATCAGAGCTGTGATTTAGAAAGATAATGGACAGCAAGGTGGGGGATAAGTTCAGAGAAGTTTGGAGACTTAACAGAGTCAGTATGAGACCTGATGACGGTTCAGGCTCTAAGTGAGAAGAGTAATGATGAAGAGTGTAAAGAATGAAAAGATTTTTTGAAATACTATTAAATAAGGCTTTATAATTGACTAGATAAGAGGTAGTAATGGGGACAAATCAAGGATAGCTTTACAGTTTCTATCAGGAAAAGACAAAAATGTCAAAAAGTTGAGAGAACTAGAAGGCACTAGCCATGTAAAACTGGGAGGAATTTGGAAATTTGCAGGTCATTGGTAATCTGAGAAGTTTTGTTAAAAGGTACAAATGACCTCCCAAGCCATCATAGACACCATGCCTCTGTGACTCTCTTTACTGTGTTATTTCTGTCTATAATGCCAACCCCTCTTCACAGCTAAAATTACCTACCAGTCAAAGTCTAGCTTCAATGTTACTACTTAGGATGACAATCATGGTTTACTGAGAGACAACTGCTGTGGATGGAGGAATAATTCCAGGCTTTAAAATCAGACGAGCCTGGGATCTCATCCCAGCTCCTGCTACTTACCAGTCTTGTAACTTTAAGTCACCTCTCTGCTTCCACTGTTCCTTCTGCACATACTTCATACGAAATGTGTAAGGCATAAGTTAGGTAATGCAGGTGACTGACTTATCATTGCATTACAGACTCATCTACCTTTTCATAGGACAAAGAGTAATTTCTGAAGACAGAGTTCTAAGAACTTTATAGTTATTAACTCACAAGGCCTCCTATGAAATGCAGAACACAGCTAATACACAAAGGCTGGCTTCAGATGCAAAAGTGGTACTTTTAGTATCTGTTTTAACTGAAGGAGTAAAAATATATATTTTCAGATTAAATCACTGTTTATTAGAAATCTTGCACTCTAACTTTAAATAGAGTCCAATGGTTAAATTTGATTCTGTTTGGATTCTATTGTGTTTCTTAACTTCTAAATGGTACAGATACCCTTTACAGCCTTTCAAATTATAGTTTTAAATCACCCAAATTATTGAGAACACTGAGTTCTAGATTAATTATATTTTTTTCTATCCTAATTGAAGCAACCCTGTTTTTATTTTTTATTTAAATAAACATTTTATTGATGGTTCACTTTTGGAACTCTGTTTTGTTACTAAGGTAATTTAATGAGTATCTTACAAAAGTTTCCCACTTTTCTTTTTATAGTGTGGAGGCAATAAGACCACCATAAAGCCAGAACAAAAATACTTCTTTTTTGGAAGTATTTTATGGGTCTGTTATTACAGTTTTGCTGTCACACTGGGATGTGAAAAATAAAGTATTCCACATCAAGTCCCTCGGTGAGTACAACTGGTTTCCTTTGCAAATAATAAATTCCAAAGAAAATATTTGAACTTTATTTGCCCCTCATGCCTTGGCCCTGATTTGTGCCTATTGGGAAAAAAAGAACAAAACAAAAGGAAAAGCCTTCATTCCAAACACATCAATGTCATCTCTGACTCCTGCCTTCCAGTTGAAGCATTCATTGTGGAATCCTTGGCAGGTAGCATAATGCCTGGCACATAGTAGATTTAGATAATATTTATAAATAGATGTATGAATGAATAAAAGCATTAATGAACATTCACATATTTCCATGTTCTTAACTAAAGATCTTCACTGGAGAATAAACAGCCATGATCTACCCTTCTTAGGCCATATTTCTATGAAACTAAATAGTTTTTAAAATAAAAAATCAAGCCAGACACAGTGGCTCATACCTGTAATCCCAGCTTCTGGGGAGGCTGAGGTGAAAGGCTTGCTTGAGCCCAGGAATTCGAGACTGTAGTCACCTATGATCATGCCACTGCACTCCAGCCTGGGTGTCACAGTGAGAATCCATGTCTAAAAAATATATCAATAAATAACATTTACCATCATAAAATGAATACACTTAAATTATTTTTACATTGGAATATTTATTAAGCGATAAAAAGTCATGTTGTGGAATAGCATTTAATGGCCTCGTAAAATGTACACATCAGATTTCTAGGCTTAAAAACATGACAAACAACCATTTTATAAGTATCTAAGGACTATAACTGGAAAGGCACTATAGGTAACAAAATTATGAGCAATTTTAGTTTTAAGAAATAAATTGCATATTCTAAATGCTTTATAATAAACAGGAATCATTACTGTATTCATTCACTCATTTGACATATTATTGAGCAGCTACGGTATACAGCAACTCCATAGAGAGCAACTAAGCACTCGTATAGAGATTCTTCAGTATACCCAATAAACTGGATCCTTGAATTTATCATTTAAAAGTTTTAAATGGTCAGATACTATTGTATCCCTGCCATATTTAGAAATATTTTACACACATGCAAACAAAACATGTATAAACTTAAAATACCAGTGTTGAAATGTTGGCAGAAAAATAGTGAAAAATTGCTAGTGAAATGAAACTTGGTACTCTGTCCTTAGAAAAAATATAATAATATATTTGGAGAGTCATAAACATATGTGTAATTTATGGTTCATTTATCTAACTGCAAAGATGCCATGAGCAATGATTTAAATGAAGAAACACTGAGTGCATTAAGATATTTATTGTGTTTCAAATTGAGAAAATACTTTATAAAAAGCAAATTGTAGGCCAGGCACTGTGGCTCATGCCTGTAATCCCAGCACTTTGGGAGGCCAAGGCAGGCGGATAGCGAGGTCACGAGATCGAGACCATCCTGGCTAACAACATGAAACCACGTCTCTACTAAAAATACAAAAAATTAGCCGAGTGTGGTGGTGGGCGCCTGTAGTCCCAGCTACTCAGGAGGCTGAGGCAGGAGAATGGCGTGAACCTGGGAGGCGGAGCTTGCCGTGAGCCAAGATCACACCACTGCATTCCAGCCTGGGCGACAGAGTGAGACTCTGAGACTCTGTCTCAAAAAAAAAAAAAGGGGGGGAATTTATATACATACTTAAAGAAACTTTGAAAAACACTTAAAAGTAGAAAGAAGGAAACAATGTTGTCACTAGTAATACCTCCCAAAGACCACATTTAAAATATTAATTCAAGTTAAATGCAGTGACATTACAGAGTGCAACATTGTTTATAATTTGTATATTTCAATAATCCATTTTACCTCCACTTGCAATAAGAGGCTTGCTATCTGTATCAGCGGTCCCCAATCTTTTTGGCAACAGGGACTGGTTTTGTGGAAGACAATTTTTCCACAGACCAGGGGTGGGTTGGGGGATGGTTTGGGGATGATTCAAGCACATTACATTTATTGTACACTTTATTTATATTATTATTACATTGTAATATATAATGAATTAATTATACAACTCAACACAGAATCAGTGGGAGCCCTGAGCTTGTTTTCCTACAACTAGATGGTCCCTTCTGGTGGTGATGGAAGGTAGTGACAGATCATCAGGCATTAGATTCTCATAGGGAGCATGCAAACTAGATCCCTTGCATGCACAGTTCCCAATAGGATTCAAGCTCCTAAGAGAAACTAATGCCTCCACTGATCTGACAGGAGGTGGAGCTCAGGCAGTAAGGTGGCTGTCAGTACAGCTGAAACTTCACTTGCTTGCCTGCTGCTCACCTCTTGCTATGTGGCCGTGTTCCTAACAGGCAACAAACCAGTGCTGGATCATGGTGGTCTGGGGATTGGAGACCACTGATCTGTATAACAAATAATTTGTCATGCATTTCCTCTACCTGAAATGTTTTAATTTCTTAAAGTGCAATCAAGGTGAGGCTAAAACATACCCACTCTCTAATGTCACTTATAACCAGCCCCTTACCCACAACTGACTCCCAAATACACTTAACTAACACTCATTCTCCAATACTTTCAGGCATGCCCTCTCATGAGGATGTCTCTTGGACTCTTGGTCTTCATTCATTTTCCCTTATCTATTATCTCCATCCATTTGTTGAATGCTTATTCCTCTTTAAGGAAGTAGCTAAAATGCCAGTTCATTGGTAAAGCTTTTAAAAGTTCTGAGAGTAAGGTTCAATTTTTCTTTTTTATACTTTTTACTTGCACTTGCTGCATTTCTTTTGTTTTTATGGTTAGTCCTGTATGTATTATTCTCTCCATTTAGGCTATACATCTTTCAATGTAGGGTTTGTGTTTCTAATGTCATATTCCTCAAAAAAAAAAAAATAAAATAAAACAAGCACATGTTATTCCTCCTGAGAACGTGATATTTATTAAATTAATTCCATTCAATATTGGTGCAAGTCTCTGTAAACACCCTTCCCCCAGGAACAGTAGAGCTCAAGAGTTGATGTGGGAATATCTGATTTCATACAGTTTGAGCTGTGCTACAAAATATGTTTTTTTTAAACTGCGTACTCAAAGTCCAAACCATATTTTGTTTTAATAAAGTATAACTTTATGATATAATCATTTCTGTAAATTTTTATAGATAATATAAGACTTGTAATCTGCAGTTTTAATTTCATATTTAACAAGCATTACTTTAAATATGGTATTTCTAGATTTTCTTTGTCCAACTTCATGCTCACTTTGGGTGAGCTCATTCTATCCTATGACTTAAATACCATCTGTGAATGAATATTTCTAGTTTTGGTAGGGCTAGACTTCCAGACTAACATATACACTAAGTGACATAGCCTCAGAGAAATCAAATGAGCATTTAAACTGTTGCCCAAAAATTCAGATCTTAAATTCAGATCTTACCAACTCCTTTATCAGGGTCAGAAGATGGCTCATGTAGTCATGATGAAATTGTCTGAATACAGGCTTTTGATATTTTCTGTCACTTGTTCTGACCCTTTTACTATTGCCACTGTTGATGCACCTACTAATGTTGTGAAGAAGTATAATATCTTCCACTTCTCCCCAAACGACTCATGAGCATCTCATAGCTGCTATGTTATTGGCACCCAATAAAGTTATCCAGGGCACTGTGATCCTACTGTACCTTCTATAAAATGTGCTGCTTCTGCTTCCTGCCTGTTACCTGTGCCACTATGTTGGCAGCTAGCATCACTGAAGTCATAAGTCCTACGTTTATTGTTCAGAATTGAATATCTCAAGGTGGGTTTCAAATTATTATTTCAAACCCCATTAAATTACGCTTTCAGGTCAGGCATGGTGGCTCACGCCTGTAATCCCAGCACTTTGGGAGGCCGAGTTGGGCAGATCATGAGGTCAGGAGATCGAGACCATCCTGGCTAACATGGTGAAACCTCATGTCTACTAAAAAATACAAAAAATTAGCCGGGCATGGTGGTGGGCACCTGTAGTTCCAGCTACTTGGGAGGCTGAGGCAGGAGAATGGCGTGAACCCAGGAGGCGGAGCTGGCAATGAGCTGAGATCGCACCACTACACTCCAGCCTGGGCGACAGAGCGAGACTCCATCTCAAAAAAAAAAAAAAAAAAAAAAAAAAAAAAAAAAAAAAGCCTTCATTCAGTCTGCATAGTATTTTAATAATTTTATTTAATAATATCACATACTGACATTCTTTTTAAAGATTATCATAAATAATGTAAGCTAAGCTTCTTTTTACCTAGATTAGATAATTATGTTATCTAATTTGAATCTTTTCAGTCAAAACTAGTATTAACTGAATTAAATATTTGATCTGATTAATAGCACTTTTTTTTTTTTTTTTTTTTTTGAGAGAGGGCCTCACTCTGTCACCCAGGCTGGAGTGCAGTGATATGATCTTGGCTCACTGCAGCCTGGACCTCCCAGGCTCAAGAGATTCTTCCATCTCTGTCTTCCCAGTAGCTGGGACTGCAGGCCTGTGCCACCATGCCCAGAAGCTCAAGGCATTCACCTATTTTGGCCTCCCAAATTACTAGGATTACAGGTGTGAGCCACAATGCCCAGCCACTTGTTTCTTTTAAAATGTACATTTTGACTGTGTGACAAAAGATTTTTGTTTATCTAATCAAAATCTTATGTATTAAATTCCTTTTATAATGCCATCTGATTAGGAATTATTCCCTCATTTTAGGCTTTGTAACATATGTAATACGACTTAAAAAAAAATCTATCATGCATTTTAAGGTTTGTTGACTGACTACCTACGCTTTAATTTACTTTCTCCCTAACGCCCACTGAAATGACAGAGAAAGCAATCATAGAAAAATAGGAAAAGATGCCTTCAGAGGGCAAGGATTATTAAAGAATTTTTTAAGATATTAAGCAGATGGGATTTAATTAGAAAAGAAACCCCACAGAGGTGAGCAACTGACAACTCAATAGGGACTTCTGAAAAAAGAGTTTTCCAAGTAGAACACCAGAAAACTCCCCAGGATCAGAAAAAATCTGGCTTGGGAGGCAGAGCAGTCCCTGGGGCAATTGACAAAGTAATTAATTAAAGTGCTACAGAACTGCTGTGATGGGATACAGGTCTCAGGCACAAGCTAGCAAGCTCTAAATTAAGTGGAGAACCTGCCTTAGGGCATTCCCAAGGTAAGTTTGGTGGCAGGAAGAGAAGTAGGGCAGTGCCCTCCTCAACTTTCAATGACAAAGTATACATTGAGACCCCTCGAAAGGATCACTGAGACAGAATGAACAGTCTCTACATAAAACAAACATTCTGATAGAAAACGTGGTAAATATATTTAGAAACTTGGATGAGAAAACACATTACAATCTTAATACAAATTCCAGAAGTCATGAGGAAAAAGTGGCATATTTGACCACATAATTATTGATATGGTTTGGCTGTGTCCCCACCCAAATCTCATCTTGAATTGTAGCTCCCATAATTCCCACGTGTTGTGGGAGGGACCTGGTGCGAGATCAATGAACTATGGGGGCGGCTTCCACCATACTGTTCTTATAGTAGTAAGTCTCACAAGATCTGACGGTTTTATAAGGAGAAACCCCTTTAGCTTGGTTCTCATTCTCTCTCTTGCCTGCTGTCATGTAAGAGATGTCTTTTGCCTTCTGCCATGATTGTGAGGCCTCCCCAGCCACATGGAACTGTGAGTCTATTAAATGTCTTTTTCTTTATAATTTACCCAGTCTTAGGTACGTCTTTATCAGCAGCATGAAAATGGACTAATAAAACAATCTTTACCTTCATATTGAACACATGTATTATAAAAAAGGTAAGACACATGAAAGCATGAGGAAATACATATATTACACGTAACACACAAAAATACGATCATCCTAATATATAAAAACAGCTCTAAATCAGTGAGAAAAAGACAATCCAATAGAAAAATGTCATACGAGCAAGTTAACTGACAAACTTTAAATTCACATAGGTATTTTCAAAATTACCCATGATAAAAGTAATGCAAGTAAAAATAATGCATTGCCTTGTCAAACTTAAAAAATATATATTTAAAATATACAGTGTCAGAAAAGTTGCGAGGAAAGTAACACTCTCATTTACTCTTGAGTGTAAGCTGATTTAAACTTTTTGGAGAACAATTTGACAGGATTTACCAAAATTTAGCATTGTGAGTAAAAGTTTAATAAAACCCATTCACTTCTGCAGGAAGAGTGCACCTTGCGTTCAGTTAAATCTATAGCTCTCTTTCATTGGAAATGCTATAAAGGTAAAACATCAGGAGTGTTTTCAAGCCAATCTGCTCATTGTAAAAATAGTTCTCATTGATGAAATGCCTCTAGATTGGTAGAACTATAGATAGTGAGAAGCCATCTGCATGTTGTAACTCTCTTTGAAGGAAAACATCTGACTCTCATCCTGGCAAACTGGGTTTCCTATCTTAGATCCTTATAAGGAATAGGATACTAAGTGATATGGTTTGGCTGTGTCCCCACCCAAAATCTCATCTTGATTGTAATCCCCATAATCCCCACATGTCAAAGAGAGACCAGGTGGAGGTAATTTAATCATGTTGATCTCATGATGGTGAGTTCTCACAAGATCTGATTTCTTTGTTTTTGTTTGTTTTGTTTTGTTTTTTTCTTTTGCAATCTCACTGTCACCCAGGCTGGAGTGCAGTGGCCCGATCTTGGCTCACTGCAACATCCGCTTCCCGGGTTCAAGTGATTCTCCTGCCTCAGTCTCCTGAGTAGGTGGTCTACAGGCACACGTCACCATGCCCGGCTAATTTTTGTATTTTTAGTAGAGATGGGGTTTCACCATATTGGCCAGGCTGGTCTTGAACTCCTGACCTAGTGATCTGCCCGCCTCGGCCTTCCAAAGTACTGGGATTACAGGCATGAGCCACCGCACCGGGCTGATATCTGATGGTTTTTAAGTGTGTGCTACTTCCTCCTGCATTATCTTCTTTGTGCTGCTTTGTGAAGAAGGTACCTTGTTTCTTTTTTCCCTTCCGCCATAATTGTAAGTTTTCTGAGGCCTCTCCAGCCATGCTGAACTGTGAGTCAATTAACCCTCTTTTGGTTATAAATTACCCAGTCTGTGGCAGTTCTTTATATCACTGTGAAAACGGACTAATACACTAAGTGTGACCCATAGTAATCTTGTAAGTCTGAAAGTTTAGAGAGGCCTATTCACGTGGAACAATTAATCTAAAGTTCTGCTCAGGAAAATAATTAACAGTGTGAAGAGAAAATATATGGAGTGTGGGAAAAAGTATTTTGCAAGCCATACATCTGATGAAACGATAATATGCAAAATATGTCAGAGCTCAAACAACTCAACAGCAAGAAAACAAAAAACCCAAACAAAAAATGGGCAAGAGACCTGAATAGACACTTCTCAAAAGAAGACATACAAATGGCCAGCAGATAGATGAAAAAATGTTCAACATCGCCAGTCATTACGGGAATGCAAGTTAAAATCACAATGACATATCATCTGACACCTTTAAGGGTAAGTATTATCAAAAAGACAAAAGATAACAAGTGTTGTTGAGAATGTGGAGGAAAGGAGTCCCTTGTACACTGTTCATGGGAATGTAAATTAGTACAGCCTTTATGGAAAACTGTATGAAGTTTCAAAAAAAAAAAAAAAACTAACTAAAAATGAAATGATTGTATTATTTAGCAATCCCACTTCTGGTTTTTTACATAGTACATTTGAAATCAGATTGTCAAAGAAATGTCTGCACTCCCATGTTCATCACAACACTATTTACAATAGCACGTGAACCAGCCAATAGCCAAGGAGTGTTCATCGACAAGTGAATATATAAAGAAAAGGCATATATATATATATATATATATATATATATATATATATATAGATATATATATATACACAATGGAATACTATGCAGCCTTAAAAGAAGAAAATTCCACAACTTGTGGCAACATAGCTACAATTAGAAAATATTATGCTAAGTGAAATAAGCCAGGTACAGAAAGACAAATACTCATGTTTTCACATATAGATGGAATGTAAAACAATCAAACTCATAGAAGCAGGGAGTAGAATGGTGGTTATAGGGTGAGGGAATGAGGAGATGATAGTCAAAAAGTACAAAATTTCAATCAGACAGAAGAAAAACTGTTTTTAGTTCTATTACACAACATGGTAAAAATACAGTTAATAATAGAATGTTGTACATTTCAAAATTGCTAAGAAGGTAAATTTCTTTTTTTTTTTTTTTTTTTAAGACAGAGTCTCACTGTGTTTCCCAAGCTAGAGTGCAGTGGCGTGATCTCAGCTCACTGCAAGCTCCACCTCCCGAGTTCACGCCATTCTCTGGCCTCAGTCTCCTGAGTAGCTGAGACTACAAGTGCCCGCTACCACACCAGGCTAATTTTTTTTTGTATTTTTAGTAGAGATGGGATTTCACTGTGTTAGCCAGGATGGTCTCGATCTCTTAACCTCGTGATCTGCCTACCTCAGTCTCCCAAAGTGCTGGGATTACAGACGTGAGCCACCACGTCTGGCCTAAATATTTTCATTACCACAAAAAATTTTAGGTATTCAACATGATTACTATGTTAACTAGCTTGATTTAATTATTCCATGTTGTTTTCATGAAGCATAACATGACTTTGTACCTCATAAATTGATGTAATTATAAATTGTCAATTTATAATAAAAAAGACCTCTGGTGGGCACTGGAACTTGCGTAAGTCACTTAAATTTGTTTAACATACATAAAAATACCAACATACACATAGTAATATATTCTTATTATAAATATAAAGGTATTATAAACATCCAGAAACAGCAGAGCTGATCATTATATTTTTATTACCTATGCCATGTAATATTTTCTACACTCTAAATAGAATGAGGTAGACTTGTTTTACCAAAATGGGAAGAGTCCCATGTTATACTGTTGATTGAAAAGAATACCCTGCAAAACAATATGCATTACTTTTGATATGTGTATATATTTTTCATTCTCTTTTAGGACCTAGGAAGTTCTGAGCACTGACTGGTTTGACTGGTCCCCTAACCACATTTTTCATCTATGAATTTCAATCTTTCAGGAAACTAGACCTTGCTCTTCTACTCCTACCTCATGTGTATGTCTTTCTATAAATGACTTAACTAATATAATCTTGGAGAAACTCTACTGATGATATGTATTCTGTCACTCACAAATGAATCTCTCAGTCAGCTGTGGCTACACATTATGACAGTTAGCTAGCTTTTAAAAAAATACCAATACTAATGTCAGCAAGATAGTTAAATAGGAGGTCTCCAACCCTCATCCCCCTACAGAATCAATGATTTGGTAACCATCCAAAGACAAAAATGCCTTTCTGGGAGCTTTGCACTCCAGGTAAATGGTTATCTCTGGTATAAAGAATGGAAAACAAAACTATTAAATACAATTACAATTTGTTGGAGATAAGCAATATAAAAAGTATAAATTATTGACATTGAAAAATCAAAATGTAGGGGAGAGTGGAGTTAAAGTGTAGTTTTCTCAGTTGTCTTTCTTTGCAATCACACAACTTTTTCCAGTCTAAAATAACTTATAATTATAGAATGTTTTTGTGAGCCTCATGGTATCCACAAGACAAAAATCTACAATACACTAAACATAAAAAAGCAAAGAATCAAAACATACTACTAGAGGAAATCACTTAATCACAGAGGAAGACTATATGAGAGGAAGACTATATGAGAGGAAAATCCACAGAGGAAGACTATATGAGAGGAAAAAAAAAAAAAAGTAACTAGAAGACAGGTAACAAAATCACATCAGTAAACCCTCACCTACCAACAATGACCTTGACTGTAAAAGGATTGAATTATCTAATTAAAAGACATAGAGTGGAAAAAATGAATTTTAAAAAGTCCCAACTATAAGCTGACTACAGGAAACTCATTTCATATGAAAAGATATGTATATGCTAAAAGTGAAGGGATGGAAAAATTATTCTATGCAAATGCAAACCAAAACAGAGCAGGAGTAGTTGTACTTGTATCAGATAAGATAGACTTTAAGCAAAAACTGCCAAAAGGGATAATGAAGGCCATTACATAATAATAAAGGGATCAATATAGCAAAAGGATGTAACAATTATAAATATATGTATACCCAACATCAGAGCACCTAAATCTATGAAGCAAATATTAATAGACTTAAAGGAAGAGATAGACTACAATACAATAACAGATGAGGACTTCAACACCACAACTTCAGCAATGGAAAGATCATCTAGACAAAAAAAAAAAAAAAAATCAAGAATGAAACATCAGGGTAAAACTTCACTCTAGAATAAAGGGATGTGAAAGTTATTTACAAGACCTTCTATCCAACAGCTTCAGAATATACATTCTTCTTAACTACCCATGGAACGTTCTGCAGAATAGATTGTACATTAGGCCACAAATCAAGTCTTAGCAAATTAAAAAAGATAAAGCTATAAAATATGTGTTCTGAACATAATGGAATTAAACTAGAAATCAGTAAGTGGGAATACTTTGTAAACTAAAATATATGGAATTAAATTATACACTCCAGAAAATGCAAAGGATCAATGATGGCATTTAAAAGAAAATATATAAATGTATTGAGACAAATGAAAATAGAAACATAGCATACTCAAACCTATGATATAGCAAAAGCAGTGCTAACGGGAAAGTTTATAGCATCAACAAATGAGAAATATCTCAAATAAACTACCCAACATTACACCTCAAGACATTGGAAAAATGCCCAAAATTAGTAGAAGAAAATTAGTAATCATAGATTATAGTAGAAATAAAGAAAATAGAGACTGTAATGGTCCAAAAGAGCAATCAAATGAAGACTTAGGTTTTTAAAAATATTAACATAATTGACAAACCTTTAACTAAACTACGAAAAAAAGAGATGACCCAAATAAATTCAGATGAACAAGAAGACATTGCAACTGTAACTACAAAAACACAAAAGATCACTAGAGACTATTATGAACACTTACCTGTATGCCAAAAAATTAGGAAACTTAAAAGAAATTGGTAAATTCCTGGACACATATAACCTACCATGATTGAATGAAGAAAAAATAGAACACCCACTCAAACAGACCAATAATAAGTAAAAAGAATAAGTAATAAAAAGTCTCCCATCAAAGTAAAGCCCAGTACCTGATGGCTACATTGCAAAATTCTAAAAAACATTTAAAGAACTAATGTCAATTCTTCTCAAGCTATTCAGAAGGAAGGAAGGAAGGAGGAAGGGAGGGAGGGAGGGAGGGAGGGAGGGAGGGAGGGAGGGAGGAAGGAAGGAAGGAAGGAAGGAAGGAAGGAAGGAAACAAAAATGAATTAAAGTGAATTCTTCCAAACTCATTCTATGAGGCCCGCACTACTCCAACACCAAAACCAGACAAGGACACAAACGAAAAATGAAAGCTATAGGCCAATATCCCTAATGAACATAGATGCAAAAATCCTCAATAAAATACTAGCAACTTCAATCTAACAGCATATCAAAAAGATTATTCACCATGAGGTTCAAGGATGGTTCAATACACAAAATTTATAAACATGATATATCACATTAACAGAATGAAGAACAAAGCCAGATGATTATACCAACAGACACAGTAAAAACATTCCATAAACTTCTATATCCCTTTGTGATAAAAACTCTAAACAAATTAGTTGTAGAAGGAACATACCTCTATACAATAAAGGCCATACATAACAAACCCATACCTAACATACTGAATGGGGAAAAGTTGAAAGTTTTTTCTCTAAAATCTGCAACTACACAAGGATGCGCACTTTGACCACTTCTATTCACTATAGTACTGGAAGTCCTAGCTACAGCAGTTACAGCAGAGAAAGCAATAAAGGACATCCAAACAGGAAAGGGGAAAGTCAAATTTTATGTTTGCAGATAATGTGATATTATATCTAGAAAACCCTACAGATACACCAAAACATGTTAGAACTAATAAGTCAGTCAAGTTGCAGCATACAAAATCAACATACAAACATTTATGCCATTTCTATATGCCAACAGCAAACTCTGAAAATGAAATCAAGAAAGAAATTCCATTTACAATGACTACAAAAAAAAAAAAAATGCTTAGGAGTAGATTTAACCAAGGAAGTTAAATAATCTCCACACTAAAAACTGAAACATTGATAAAAGAAATTGAGAACACTAATAAGTGAAAATATATACTTTATTTACCTATTGAAAGAATTAATATTCACAACATGTCCATACTACCCAACGTAGTCTACAGATTCAATGTAATCTCTATCAAAATACCAATGACATTCTTCACAGAAATAGAAAAAAAATCCACAATTTTTTATGGAACCACTAAAGACCCAGATAGTCAAAACAGTCTTGATCAAAAAAGAACAAAGCTAGAGGCATTACACTCACTACTTGACTTAAAAGTATACTACAAAGCAGTAGTAACCCAAGCAGCAAGGTATTGTCATAAAGACAGACACACTGACCAATGGAACAGAACAGGGAAACTGGAAATAAATCCACTCATTTACAACAAACTAACTTTCAACAAAGGCACCGAGAACACAGAATGGGGAAAGGGCAGTCTCTTTCATAAATGTGATGGGAAAACTGAATGTCCACATGCCAAGAATGAAACTAGACATCTCTCTCTACTTACAAAAATTGACTCAAGATAGATTAAAGATTACATGTAGACCTGAATCTATGAAAGAAACAGACTAGAAGAAAACAGGAGAAATGCTTCATGACATTGGTGTGAGCAAGAGTTTTTTTTTTTTTTTTTTTTTTTTTTTTTAATAAGACCTCAAAAGTATAGGCAACAAAAGTAAAAATAGTCAAATGGGATTTATATCAAACTAGATAGTGTCTGGACAATAAAAATAAGAACCTATAGAAAGGGAGAAAATATTCACAAACTATGCATCTGACAGACAGCTACTAACCAGAATATATCAGAAGCATCAACAACTCAATAACAAAAGAACAAATAATCTAAAGAATGGGCAGACGATCTGAATAGACATTTATAAAAAATAAAACATATGAATAGCCAACAGGTATATTTGAAAATGCTCAACATCACTAATCAGAAATATGCAAATCACAACCACAGTGAGATACCATGTCACCCCAGTTAGAATGGCTATTATCAATAAGACAAAAAATAACAATTGCTGGTGAGGATGTGGACAAAGGGGAACTTTTATACACTGCTGATCACTATGTAAATTATTACATCCATTATGGACAACAGTATGGAGTTTCCTTAAAAAATTAAAAATAGAACTACCACATGATCCAACAATCCCACTACTGGGGATACATCTAAAGAAATAAGATCAGCATGTCAAAGATATATCTGCACTCTCATATTTACTGTAGAACTCTTCACTATTAGCCAAGATATAAAATCATTCTAAATGTCCATCCATAGATGAACAAAAAAAAGTGACATATATACACAATGCAATACCTTGCATATACAGTGCATATATATGCAAGGAATATATACACATTCAGCCACATAAAATAAAATCCTGTCATTTGAGACAACATGGATGAACCTAGAGCACTTTATGTTAAGTAAAGTCAAGCCAAGCACAGAAGGATGATCTCACTCATATGTAGAATCTAAAAAAAAAGTTGGTATCACAGCAGTAGAGGGTGAATAGTGGTTACTAGAGGCTGTGGATGGGAAAAAGAAGGAGGAAATGGGGACAGGTTGGTCAATAGGTAAAATGTTACAGTTAGGGAAAAGAAAAATTCTGGTACTCTATTGCACAGTAGGGTGACTATAGTTAACAATAATGTATATTTCAAAATAGCTAGAAAAGAGAAGTTTGGGTCTTTCATTACAAAGAGATGACAACTCTTTGAAGTGATGGATATTTCAATTACCTCGATTTGATCATCACAGAATGTATAGATGTAACATTTCACTGTACCCCATAAATATGTACCATTATTATGTCTACCAACATCTACCAAAACAAAGTCAATAATAAATAGAAAGCCTTCATACAACAATAAAAAATAAGGATATTAAATCAGTAGTAGAAAACTTCCCAAAAAAGAAAAGCCCAGGACCAGACAGCTTTATGGACAAATTCTACTAAACATTCCAAGAATAATTAATACCAATACTTCTTAAACTCTTCCAAAAAATAGAAGAGGAGGAAACACTTCCAAGTTCATTTTGTGAGACCAGCATAGGCCAGAAAGAGAGCCACACAAATGTGTCCAACATGTTTTAGAGCATATTTTTGGCGAAGGTGCAAAAGCAAGTCAATGGAGGAAAGACAGCCTTTTCAACAAATGATATTGAAGGAAGCCACAATATCCACAAGCCACAAAAATAAACCCTGACCTAAACTTCACACCACATACTCACATTACATCAAAGTGAACCATAAAAATCATAAAACTGTTGGAAGAAAAAGAGGAATAACTCTAGGACCTAGGAATAAGCAAAGAGTTACTAGACTTGATACAAAAACATGATCTTTAAAACGAAAATCTGATAAACAACTTCATCAAAATTAAAAACTTTCACTCTACATATGACCCTTTCAAGAGGTTGAAAAGACAATATATCAGCTGGGAGGAAATATTTGCAAACTACAAATACAATAGGGAATTGTGTCTAGAATAAAGAACTCTGAGAATGCAACAGTAAAAAGAAGAGAATCCAATTAGAAAATGTGAAAAAACATTTCTCTGAAGGGATGGCAAATAAGCACAAGAAAACAGATACAATATCTTGGCCAGGAGTGGTCACTAGGATTACACTTGTAATCCTAGCATTTTGGGAGGCCAAGGCAGCACTTGAAGCCAGGAGTTCTAGATCAGCCTAGCAAACATGGTGAAACCTGTTCTCCCCATATCTACTACAAATACAAAAAAATTAGCCAGGTGTGGTAGCACACACTTGTAATCCCAGCTACTCGGGAGGCTGAGGTAAGAGAATGTTTGAACCTGGGAGGCAGAGGTTTCAGTGAACCAAGATCCCCCCTCCTGCCACTGCGCTCCAGTCTCGGGCAAAAGAGACCCTGTCTCAAAAAAACAAAAGAAAAGAAATACAGTATCTTTTAGTCATTAGGAAAATGCAAACTGAAACACAATGAGATATCAATACACACCTATTGAAATGGCTAATTAATGACAACCCTAAATGCTGGAAAGAATTCAGATAAACTTGATCAACTGTACATTGCTGGTGGGAATGTAATATGGTACAGCCAAACTGAAAAACAATTTGGTAGTTTCTTATAAACCTAAACATGCAACTACCAGCAATTACACACTTGTGCAATTTATTTCATTAGAAATGAAGACATATTCATACAAAAGTCTGTGCACAAATGATCATAGCAGCTTTGCTTGTGATAGTCCAAAACAAAAAATCCCAGATGTTCTTTAATGGGGGAATAATTTAAAATACTGTGGTACATTTGTACCATGGAATACTATTCACCTATAAAAAGGAACAAACTCTTGATACACACAACTTGGATAAAGCTCCAGTAAACTATGCTGAGTGAAAAAAAATCCGATCTTTACATACATTATTATACCATTTATATTGCATTCTTGAAATGGCAAGATTAGAGAGCTCGGGAACAGATTGGTAGCTGCCAAGGGTCTCCAGGGGAAGAAAGGAGGTGGCTATGACTATAAAAGGCTAGCATAAGGGATCTTTGTGATGAACTGTTCTGTATCTTGACCATGGTGGATGTCACACAAATCTACGTATGTAAATGCATGCACCCACCCGCACACACACACGCACACACACACACACACACACAGAGTGCGTGTAAAATTGGAGTGGTGTGAATAAGGATATGATACATAAATTTTATGAATGACAATTTCCTGGTTATACTCTACTTATGCAAGATGTTATGAATGACAGAAACAGGGGGAAGGGTATATGAAATTTCTGTGTATTGTATCTGACAACTGCATGTTAATCTACCATTACCTCAAAATAAACTTAAAAAACAATAACAATCCAAAGCTTCATGCCAGAGACTCTAATTTATTTTGTCTGTGATGAAGCTCAAGGAATCGATATTTTTTTTAATAACTTTTATTTTAAGTTCAGGGGTACAAGTTTGTTACATAGGTAAACTTGTGTCATGGGGGTTTGGTATACAGATTATTTCCCCATCCATGTATTAAGCCTAGTACCCATTAGTTTTTTCTGGTCCTCTTCCTCTTCCTACCCTCCACCCACTGATAGGCCCCAGTATGTGTTGTTCCCCTCTGCGTGTCCATGTGCTCTTATCATTTAGCTCCTACTTGTAAGAAGATTCTGTATTTGTTTTTCTGTTCTTGTTAGTTTTCTAAGGATAATAGTCTCCAACTCCATCCATGTCCCTGCAAAGGACATGATTTTATTCTTTTTATGGCTGCATAGTTTCCATGGTATTAAAAAAAAAGCCCTTAAATCAGAGCTGTGTGAATCTCAAGTTGAGGACTATTGCTAGATGCTATCCCTACTATTCAGACTGAACATGTCTGCATTTCATCTGTATTTCCTGTCTTTTAAACACTGTAGTTATTCTTTTTGGATTCACTCTCCAAAAATTCACTCTCACTTTTTGGATTCATTTCTCTCTCTCTCTTTCTTCCTCTCTCTGCTTTAGACTGAGCTGGTATTCAGTCCTAGCCTACATTACTCAAAGCTTCATATTGTTATAACCATACATTGCAACATTGAGTTCAATACTATTGTCAGTAATATAATTGTATTAATATTTTAATAAATTATGTAAAAGCTACCAACAAATATAATTTAACAAAAATAAGCTTATAAATATTTCGATATCAGAATTTCAGAGATATTTACAATTACTGTTTTTAGATTTGTTTTGTTTTCACCACTTTCATGTACTAGAAACAATGTAAGTTTAGCCTCCATTCAGAAGGCATTTTAACTTGGAATGTCAATACAGTTTTTATGTGTTTTTAATTGTTCCTTCTGCAACAGATTAGCTCATTACTGTAGACACCAGCAAACCTTGTCAGCAAATAAAATGACAAATAAAAATGATAAAAGAGAGGTTAAGTCTCATTTGGAATATAGTACAGTTGTAATGAAAATACATGTACGTATTTACATACACAGAGAGAGCTCATACTTTCAGCCCACTTGTTTCGAACAACTCCTGATTAAATAAAATTCCATGACAACTAGAAAGTCTGTCTTACAGTGCCTATTGCAGTCAAATCAGACTTGAGTTGTAAGTGAAAACAATTAGAATTTCACCTCCTCCTATGTGATTTTTTCTAGGGAACAGGCATTCTGAAATAAAGATTCTGTCAGAAGAAGCTGACAATTATGGGTTATAATTGAAACCCACACAACTTCTTTGTTATAGTTACTTTATAGTTACTTTAAACCATAGTTTAAAGTTAGTTTAACTTTAAATAACTAATAAATAAGTAACAGTTATTTTAAAACATAGTGTTTCTCTGGCTAGAGACCTAACATAGGATGTTGGAGAGAATTTGTTTTTTCATGATGTGACATTTAAATACTTTTGTGAATTGTGATGATCATTACTAACCATCATGACTGCCGGTATTTTCTTACTGCAACCTCTTCCAAAGAAGTTTGTGGTACATTTCATGTGAGCCAAGTATAGCTAATGATCTCAGTAGTAATTGATGCCTTGGGTGATTACCCTTTCCCTGACTGCTAAGTAGGCTAAATGGCTAGGTAGCCATAATTATATTGCTGTGATGATTGCTGCAACCCTGAACTGAAAGCCAGCCATGCCCACCACATAGCAAATACTCTTTTTTTCATGATCATATGATTTATTGTCCTGTACCTGAAGCTCAGCTTTGCAATTTTTTCATTTAATAGCATGGGTAAATGAATCATAGGATTTACTGAAAAAGAAGAGTATTTAAATGATTGAATGGTATAAGAATCAAAGGTAACTGACAGTATTGCCAATATTGTGATTTTTTAAGAACATACGCATTTGTTTTCTAAAAAATAACATTTTCTCATGATAGTTTTGGGAGATTTTCTCATGGAGCTCTTTTTCCCATGCATGTACTCAAACTCCAGCTAGGAGTCTCTGATTCTCAGTTTTAAGAGACTTGATTTCCCGTGGGCTACAACAACCCTCAGCAACAGACCAATCTCACCCTTGGATGATATTTAAACAACTTCACTCAACAGCCTGGCCCTCGAGATCTAGTTATCCTAGCTGAATCCATTTGTTTCTTTTCAGACTTCATTTCCACTGGAATAATCAAAATTCCATAGGTTTTCCTTCCTTTTTAGTCTCTGTAAGTCCCACGTTGTTTCTCCCGCACCTTTTCAGGGAGGAAGGTGTATCTCATGCTCCACTAGAGAAAGAGAGGCTGGAGGTGTCCCTCTCTCCTTGGTTCTAGCTTGAGAGCCACATGCTTGAAAAGAGCCCTTTGGGGCCATAGGCATGTAGAAAGGGGTTTAATGTTTCCGGGCGCTCTCCTTTGATAACTTTTCTCCTTCTGAGATAGCATTTCATTTGGCAAACCTTTGAACAATTTGAGGCTTGAGGCCTTTCTGTTTCAGCCCAACCTTTTCTCCTAAGCAATAAAAGAATTCAGGGAGCAGCCAAGAAAAAGAAAGCCAGAAGTTAGCTGACTGAAAGCCTAGACCCAGATTTAAGGACACTCTTCTAGACTGTCCTACGACTGAGCTGGCCTTGTTTATGTCAGCATCTCCCCATTTTCTCTGGTGCCACTTAGCTGTGTCCTCAAACTCTGGTGTATCTAAGAGTCACCTCAGACTCTTATTTACCAGGTCAGTTTCTGAGCCCCACCCTCAGATTCCAATTCAGCCTGGCTATTGCACAGGCACCTTAACCTAGGACTAAGCAAAGAACTGTCAGATTTGATGGCCAAAAAAAAAAAAAAAAAAAAATCCATAAAAGGAGTAAATGTGATCAACAGAGCCCATGTCTTTAATTTCCTGGTAAAAATAATAGGGTTGGCTCATGACTGTGGTCAATAACTTGTGAATAGCAGAAAATCCTGAGTACAGCTCAATCTCTTACATAATTGCATCTTCTCTTAACAAGTAGAGCAGAATCTCCTTCTCTCAGGCCCCTCTATTCAAAAATTTACCAACTGAAATAGATTGTTATCTCTCATTCCTAACTATTCAGAGGAAAAAAAGGAATTGGCCTTTATTGAAATAATTACTTTATCTTATCTGTAAAGCGCCATTCTTCTAGCACTAGGATTGTATGATGTGAAGTAGAGGTTGAGATTCATTTTAATTCTTGTCAACATTTCATCACTCTGTTAACAAGTTTTATTTCTCCATTGGAATTATTCAACTCCTTTGTTGAAAATTAAGTGATTGTGTGAGTTGAGCTCTTTTTGAGCTCTTCTGTTCCACTGATCTATTTGTCATTCCTTGTCCCAGTACCGTGTTGTATTGATTATTCTGGCTTAATAGTAATTCCTGAAATCAGCTAATGGGAGTCTTCTAGTTTTTTTCTCTTTTTTAAGAATTCTAGGTTCTTTGAATTTCTATATTAATTTCAGAATAAGCTTGTCAAATTCTATAAAAAAACAAAAACAAAACCTGTTGGAATTATTAAAAATGTTGATTTTATATACTAATTTGGAGACAACCTAAAATAAAGAGAGATACAGACTCTCCCCAAAAAGTTTATTCAGGAATATGCAGGAGATTGGAATCCAGGATATGTATGCTACGATGAATCACAGGCATATCTGGAGCTATTAGGATAAGGGGAAACTTTTAAAGACAAAGAGGAGAGGTCCATGTAAGCTATTCTGAAACAAAAATCACTGGTCACATAGGTTTGTTGAAGGAGCCATTGCTAACTCATTGGTGGAGACAGCCATTGCTAGGCAAGTGTATTTGTAGGAGTGGCTTATCTAGAACACTACAATTTTGAGGGATTTCTTGTGATAAGCCCTGTTACAGACATATGTGTAGGACCTTTATAATGAGCAGGATGAGTAGAACATGCAGAACATCTGATAATTTCTTAGTTTTCAGATGGTTCTTTTGATACATTTTATATCAGACATAGGAGTATGAGATCCCCTCCTTCATGACTCCTGGCTTACTTTGAGTCTAGTGTAAGCCATTGCATCTTGGCATCAGTGACTTTTACCTTTCCCCCTTTATATTAAGATCTTTCTCTGAAGGTATCACTGGTCAATTAACCTGCAGTTAGGATTTTACTGTCTCTCGACGCCACGATAGACCTTCCTTATTGGTCTGGTCATATGCTAGGGAAGTAGCCAGCAATTATGAGTCAATGTCAAGAACCTTTGAGCAAGAAGGTTTGCAAGTAGTGGTCCTTGTGAAATTTGTCTGGGGTTCATTGTTAAATTCAGTTTTGTCAGTTTCATAGTTGTTGCTTATTATTTTGACATGTTGGGCTAGCATTCTGCTAGGTGTTGTATTTCTGCTGAAATTTGACAGGCAAAAGGTACAAAATTTAAAGAAAATAATACCAAGTAAAACCAAAAGGAATATAACAAATCCACAATGATTCTGAGTCAAGAGCCCAAACAACCAACAAACTAAAAGACCTTTGGGGACTGAATGAGACCTATCATAGTCACCAAGTCTGTTTTCTTATCTTATGCAGTTGGGTCTCAATTTCCTCAGATGAATTGATCTAACTACAGCATATGGTATTAGCAGTGGTTACGGATGCATCTTTGTTCAGCTAGTAGGTAGCAATTATATTATTTAGTACCCCATAACTAAATTAAATTAAAGCAAATATTGCTAACTCTATGAAAAGGGATCACTGGTGCAATTTGAACAAAAGTTGTGTGAGGGATATGTTTAAATTACTTATTAGGTAGACTAAAGGCTCTCTTAGGATACATAAAGATTTGGGTTAGACGTTTTGTCAAGTTACCTGCAGAATCTGTTTGTGCAATTCTAATTACAACATTATTTTTGGTATGAAGAAAGAAAGAAAAGAAAAGAAGAAAGAATGAGAGAGAAAAAGAGAGAAAGGAAGAGGGAGAGAGGCAGGAAGGGAGGGAGGGAAGTAGGCATAAGCAAGGCAAAAATAAGAGAGATAAGAGTTTCATGATAGAAGTCTTGTCCTAATGCCTTGGGGAAAGCTGTCCACAGCCTGAAGCTGTCAACCTCCTGTTCTAGTTTGCAGTTTGAATGTCTATGGTTATGGCATCAGGGGGCTTGGTGAATTTTTATGTAGCCCACACATGAGGCACAATGTTTTCCTTTGAAATTTGCATCAAGTCATCCAGCTTCAGCTTATAGGGTTTTAGGAACAAAGCAATTCTTATTCCTGGTGGGAGACTTGCAGCCAGATATTGTGGGAAGCTAGAATAATTTAAGATCTAGTCCTGTAACTGCAGTTTAATAAATCAAACAAATTTCAATATTTTTCTTTTAAAAGAGCAAAAATCCTAAAGCCCAGGATAGAAGCAAAGAAAAAGTCCAAGGTTAAAACATAGTTTCTATTGCTTTAAACATTTCATAAAGACAATACAAACCTGTATAACCAGCAAACCCAGGCAAAAGTGTCTGCACTACGTTTAAAGCCAACAATTCTGAAGGCATTCTTAGTTTACAAATTTTCACACTAGATTTATTTGCCAAAGAATATTTCAGATTACATGAACTAAATGACACTTCAGTTAGTTTATATTTTTCTGATAAAATACTTGATTTAAACACTTATGGTAGGTTTCTTAAAGTCAATTAAAAAGAGCTCTTCACAAATTCTGGAGATATCATTAAAATATCTTTAAATTCTTTTAAAATATCTTATCAGGTTCAGCCGGAACAAACAGCAGTATTTACAGCAGTATTGAACTCTTTAGGTGAAATGAGATAAAAACTTACATCTCAAAAGAATAAAACTTAGATCTATCTAAACATCATTATTAGTTGAGACAAAAAACAGGATATAAAAGTCCAGTTAAGATAGCTAGGAAAAACCATCTTAAACAAGGTAAGGCTTACTATGTACATTTTAAACCAATGCCCTTTTCATTGTAAGAGATTCTAGTGACTTAGTCTTTCCTCTTTTACTGGTGTAGAGAGATAGACACCCTTGTAAATGAAGACTTTCTTTAAAGATGTAGTTTTTTCCCACAACGATTCTCAAAATAACCAGTCAAATGTCAGAAATGTGTATCTGGAGACAGATTATTTTGGGTAAGTGGTCTTTTTAACTTAGCTTGTTTCTTAATTAGATATCTGAGTTAAGGGTGGGGTCCTTTAATGAAAAGGGCAAAAAAAACAACCAGTAGAAGCTTTCTGGAACATCCCTCCAAGCCCCCAACAATGCTGATGGTTAACAGAGATTACTATCAAAAGGTGGGCAGCCTGCTTTTTAATGTCCTGTTTGTTTGCACAAATGGCAACAGTTTTCTGGAAACTGCTATTTTAGGGGTTGCTTATTAAAGTAGGACCCTGGCGAAGGTCCAACAGTCATTCTAGGTTGTTGGTTGGCATGGAGCTGCTATAATCGCAACGCCATTTATTTGAAGCTTCTTCCCCCAACCCCTTGGCTGGAATGCATAAGAAAAAACAAAACTTTCCATAAACCTTGAAGTCAGTAACAGATTCATCATTCTTTCATGAGGAGGTCTGGTTGTTTGAGCAATCAATGCAAGTAGGAGAACACTTTCAGAATAAATACATTTTATTATTGCCCTGAACTCAAGACTTTGGCCTAGGCATAAGGGTGGTTAAAAAAGAAAATACAGTAAATGAATCTGAGAGTCAAACTTTTATAAATACTTATCAAGTTTTTTTCATTTTTTCCTTTGGGGCATTCAAATAATCAAGTGAAAAAAATCAGCCTATTCAAAGTAAGCAGGGAAAGATAGAGAGATTAGAAGCCTTTATACACCAATCAAAAATACATCTAATTTTTTCTGAAGCATTTGGGATTCCTTCTAATTTTAAACGTACTTCTTAAAGTGCAGTGTTATTAATGTAGAATGTTCTACATAATGGTAATTATAATTTTAAGTTATCTTTATTGTATCTTCTCCATCAGTTTAAAAATACACACAAGTATGTGTGATTTACCACAAGTTTTAAACCAGGCATGCAGATCAAACCAAATATTGGATCAGGTGTGCAGACCACCCAAAAATTGAACCGAAAGAATACTCACCAGAAGGACAGTGCTCTTAAATCAGGAAAGACTTTCCAGGAAACACAAAAATTATTTTATAGGCCCAGAAGGCAGCCTTATCCAGACTAGATCCTGAATAAGGTCCGGGAGCCCTACCAAAAATAGGAATTAATAAGGTATAATATTAATGTTATGCTGACTTCATTAAGTGAGTTGCTATGTATTCACCTCTCCTTTATTTTCTGACTGAGTTCTTGAAATTATTTCCTTAATATTTGACAGAATTCCAGAGTAACCCATCTGGGTCTGAATTATAGAAAGGTTTTTAATAATGAATTTAATGTCATTAATATATAAAGTTTCCTCGTCTATTAAATTGGGACAATAGTAGTATACCCCTTTTGTAGGTTTTTAGTCAAAATTGGTTGCTTTAATATTTTTTAAGTTTCTGTAATGCCTGGCACATAGAAAGGATCAGGAGACAACCAAGAAATAAAGCTTCTATTAGTATTTGGATGCTTTCCATTCAAGGTTTGATGCATATAAATATTTTTAAAAATCGGCTGGCGTGGTGGCTCACGCTGTAATCCCAAGCTTTGGGAGCCTGAGGCAGGTGGATCATTTGAGGTCAAGAGTTCAAGATCAGCTTGGCCAACATGGTGAGACCCTGTCTATACTGAAAATACAAAAATTAGCCCGGAGTGGTGGTAGGCACCAGTAATCCAGCTACTTGGGAGGCTGAGGTAGGAGAATCACAGGAGAATTGCTTCAACCCGGGAGGCGGAGGTTGCACTGAGCCAACGATCAGGCCACTGTACTCCAGCCTGGGCGACAGAGTGAGACTCCATCTCAAAAAAAAAAAAAAGAAAGAAAACTCACGTTACATGGATTGATCATATATATATATATAATATATATATATTTATATATATATATAAAAAAAATATATATATATTATATATATATATTTTCTTTTTTTCTAGATGGAGCCATGCTCTGTCACCAGGCTGGAGCACAGTGGCACATTCTCGGCTCACTTCAACTTCCGCCTCCCGGGTTCAAGTGATTCTCCAGCCTCAGCCTCCCAAGTAGCTGAGATTACAGGCATGTGTCACCCCGCCCAGCTAATTTTTATATTTTTTAGTAGAGATGGGCTTTCACCATGTTGGTCATGCTGGTCTCGAACTCCTGACCTCAGGTGATCCACCCGCCTTGGCCTCCCAGAGTGCTGGGATTATAGGAATGAGTTACCGCGCCCAGCCCATAGATTGATATACTTTTTAAGATACTGCATTTCTCATGTCATTTGATCTTTGTCATTATATATGATTTAACACAAGGATATCCCCATAATATGGTCTCTGTTAGTCGAAGATTTATAGCATATCTAATGCTTCTTTTTATGAAACATTAATATGAAATTCCTGGGTTAGAAGATGTGAACATATTTACACTTTTCATATGAACCATTAAATTGCTTACTCAAAAGTTGCCCCCTTTTCCAAAATTTTTTACAGAAAACTTTTTCCAATGCTGGATTCTAATATAATTTTCACTATTGCCTATTTCATCAGTAAACTAAACTTTTTCAATTTTTAAATTACTAAACATAAGTGACATAGAACATTTTCCTCTTCTGTCACTATAATTGTGAATTATTTTTTCATTTGCCAACTTTCATATTTGTGAATTTTTGTACATGTTTATTCAGATGTTTACAAATATGTTAGAGTTTTACATATTGATATTTATACTCTAAGTTTATCATTTACTATTGGTTTTGTGTTTTTAACATACTGAAGTATCCCCTCCCAGGTTTATCAAAGCATTTAATTATTACTTTGTGATTTCTTTTTCCTTTATGTTTCAAAACTTCATATGTATTCTTACTTAAATCCAACATCCAATTGTATTTTCTTTTTTTTCTTTTTTTTTTTTTTTAAGATGAGTCTCACTCTGTTGCCAGGCTGGAGTGCAGTGGCATGATCTTGGCTCACTGCAACCTCCAAACTCCCTGGTTCAAGTGATTCTCCTGCCTCAGCCTCCCGAATAGCTAGGATTACAGGCACAT
The DNA here is from genome assembly GCF_049350105.2 of Macaca mulatta. Taxonomy (NCBI): domain Eukaryota; kingdom Metazoa; phylum Chordata; class Mammalia; order Primates; family Cercopithecidae; genus Macaca; species Macaca mulatta. Next base: position 115,106,009 of record NC_133408.1, read on the forward strand.
ACCACCATGCCCAGCTAATTTTTTGTATTTTTAGTAGAGACGGGGTTTCACCATGTTGGCCAGGATGGTCTCGATCTCCTGACCTCGTGATCCGCCCACCTCAGGCTCCCAAAGTGCTGGGATTACAGGTGTGAGCCACCGCGCCCAGCCATATTTTCTTCTATTTTTATTGTATACTATTTTTTAATCATATAATTATTCAGTCCACTTGAGATTTAGATTTATGATAAAAAGAAAGAAAAAAAATTTTTATCTTTCCTCGCCTATTATTAAAAGGTGAGAAAATTGATACCCAGAGAAGTTACCTGGCTTAGCCAGGGTCACACAACTAATAAGTAATAGAGCTGGGATTTTAACTCCTAACTCTCATATTCTAAAACCCATGCCCAATCTTCTGACAGGCATATTGCTCAATCACCAATTTTCAAATTTTTGGCCTTACTTTTGCAGTATAAACTTCTACATGAACATCTAAAGATCCTTTCGTGTTCTAAAATCTATTTACTGTTGTTCATTAATAGACTGTACATCTATGAAACAGACTACCCAGGATCTACCAACAGAGAGCGGAGGGAATTATAAGGTCATAGGCCTTCAGAACAAGTTAGAAAGTATTGTACATTAAGCTCAGTGTCATAAAAGTAGTTAAGAGAGGGTCTATTTTTTTCCTAATGGTGTTGAAAAAAAATTTTTTTGAGACAGGCTCTCGCTCTGTAGCCCAGGCTGGAGTGCAGTGGCATGATCTTGGCTCGATGCAACCTCCACCTCCACCTCTACCTCCACCTCGCAGGTTCAAGCAGTCCTCCTGCCTGCCTGAGTAGCTGGGACAAGGTGTGTGCCACCATGCCTGGCTAAAAAAGGTATTTTTAAAATAACACTTGCTATTTATACCAAGAATGTTGTCAGGGTTGTGCTCACAGGGCACCATTAGATCCTTAGCTCACTATCTCTACAAATATTAAACTATAATGTCACAATCTATGCCTAATCCCAAGTAGTTTCTTACCTTGAAAGATCCAATTTAAATTCCATGAACACAAACCCTCCAGCTCTGTAAATATTCTTCTCTAACTCCTTCCTTCTATGACACTATTAAGGCTCTACTATGGTGCTGTTCTCCCTTTCTTCAGTGAATTCTAATCTGCTTGGTTTATGGACAGGTTATCCAGTGGTATCTGGGGGAGTTTGATACTGTCAGAAAACTGGTGGGTTTTTTGGAGGGGTTTTGTTTGTTTGTTTGTTTTTAGGTAGAAGAGCTAATCCATGGTTTGTTATGAGGAGAAACTCTTCTGTTCAACTACAGTTTATTTTTATTTCCGCTGGGCTCAGGTCATACATAGAAAATAATCTGGCTAAAAGGGAGAAGCAATTACCAATGCTCTCAAAATGCACAATGACAATCTGAAGAGGAAAAGAGAAGAACATTTTATCTATGACTATCTTGAAATCTATGTGAAACTCACAGTCAGTAGCAAAGTTTTCTCATCAGGTAGATTGCTTGTGCCTTTGAAAAACTACATAAACTGTTTAATTATTGAAAGACATATAAATTAAAGTAATACACCATTCACCCATTTAATTTATAAAGAAGATAATGCATAAACACATCCTCCCAAAAGAGGGGATTATCTTTAGCATGATTAAATATTAACACAATGCCAGAAGACTAAAGTAGAAGATGGATGGGCTTAAAGTAACATAACATAAATACTTTGAATAATAAAATATTTGTAAATACTTACTAAGGGGGTGGACAAAGATGGGGGGTATAAAGAGAGCAATCTGTCCCAAAGGGAAGGAATATTTTTTCACTAGCGGTTTTTAGAATTGCCAGCACATGGTGATAATGGAAAGCAAGCCAACTTTATCTGGCTCTGAGTTTTATAATTGCTTTTAGAATCTTTGTGGAAAATCCACAGCTTTGTTGTCTGCACTGGGGCTCAGCAGGATAGTCATAGCCTCATGGATTATATTAATTTTAGTATTACTTATGGTTAATATTTTAAATTTTTAAAATTTAGGAACTGTTGTCCTATGCAGTTAAAAAATTGCTATAATAAATAAGGTGATTTAATCATTTAAGATTATGATGCAAAGTTGATTTATAAAACATTACCAAATTATAGCTGTATGGGTGCTCAGAAAATATAGATTCATACATACATAGATATACACATGTTAGGGTTCAGCAGGCAAAGTATAAACCACAGGCATTTCTTTAATATGATAGAAGATACTTAGAAGTAGTCCATGAGTTACTCAGTATTGGGCTTTGGGTATAGGATAAAAAAGAAAGGTTGGATTACTGATTTACCATTAATATAATACATAACATTTAGTAAATATTTGCCATGTTCTGGACATTACTAAGCCTCTTTCATGGGTTATCACATTCTAATGTCTTCACAACCCACTGAAGAAAGAATACAATCATTCTCCAAGAAGTATAGTAAGTTGTCCAAGATCATACTGGTAGAATATAGTGGATCTCTTGCTTAGCCCCAGGAGTTTAACTACAAAGCCATTGCCCCTAACTGCTATACTGCACTGCTCCTCAGTTTAGACAACTCTTCTCACTAAAGGGTCTAACTTATTCACTTATTCACTAAAGGGTCTAACTTATTATGTGGGAATGTTAATTTTTATATATGTAAAACTTTCTCCATTAGAGCAGAGTGGTTATTCACTGATTCACTAATTCAGTAATTATTTACTGAGACCTATTTCTGATTGAAAATGTATTCAAAATATGAAGATGAGGGATAATATTTCCAAAATATGTTAAATGTTATAATGGGTAGATGCTACAAGAAAAAGAACAAAAGGGGAAGAAGCAACTACTGAAAATTCAATGAGATAGCAAAGTCATCAAAAGGAATCAAAGCTTGAGTTGAACCCTGAAGAACATATTAACAGTTAAACAGCTGGATGACAGTGAGGAGAAGGAAAAGGGAGGAAGCAACAATTCAGCCAGGAAAACCAGTACAAAGGTGAATGGGAGAGGATAGAGTTTAGGAGAGGAAAAAGAGCATGCCATTACTATCAGAACACAGGGTGAAGTATTGGGACAGGTAGGCAAAAGCCAGGGTATCAAGAATATTCTATATCACCCTGAGTAGTTTAGACTTTATTCTGGAGTGGATAGCAATTCAATGAAAATTTTTCATAAATGGAATGTCACTATCATAACTTCATATTAAAACTTAATCCTAGTAACAGTACAGATTTCAGATGGAAACTGGTGAGGTGGAGAGCAGGCTAGATTCAGGAATATCAGTAATGTGACCACAACAATAATCTAGAAGAAATACCAAGTTCATGAACAAAAGTGATGACATGAGGGATGGAGAGGAAACAGATGAATAAGATAGGGTAAAATATAAATGGCTTGGGATTTTATTCTAGAAAGTAGTACAGGTTGAGCAGACAGAGAGATGTCCAACTGACACCTGAATGTCCAGCTTGGATACCTGAATGGTAGTTTAATCCTCTAGAGTGGCTTCACCATATTTATAGCCCCTTCATAGGGTCTTATACAATATGCACAACCATAAATCATGATCCAGATGGCATTTTCCATTCTAGGAGGCTGTGTTCCATGTCTTATACTCTTTTCCAGGATTTGAGTAGAAGCAAATAAAAGTAATGACTCTTCTCTCTCTGATAACAGAAATGCATTTCTAAACCTTCCCTTTTTAAAATTCAAATAAAAGTATATCTTTTTAAACCCCAATAGATATGGTTTGACTTTGTCCCCACCCAAATCTCACCTTGAACTGTAGTTCCCATAATCCCCATGTGCGATGGGAGGGGCCCAGTGGGAGGTAATTGAATCATGGGGGTGGTTACCCTCATGCTGTTCTCATGACAGTGAATTCTCACAAGAGCCGATGGTTTTTTCATGGGCTTTTCACTCACTTTGCTCCCATTTGTCTTTGCTGCCACCATGTGAAGAAGGATGTGTTTGCTTTCCCTTTCACCATGATAGTAAGTTTCCTGAGGCCTCCCCAGCCCTGCGGAATAGTGAGTCAATTAGAACTCTTTTACCCAGTTTCGGATATGTCTTCATAGCAGCATGACAATAGACTAATACACTAATCTCTGCCAAAATGACCCTAGATTAGCTCAGAGTAGTGGAACTATATAATGATGAAGCATTTCAGCCAGCAACATTCCACAGAAAACTAGCAGGCAGAGAAAAACTTCCTATACCATGCTGATTACAACTACTTCTCCTTCCTCTCCCCATTCAGGTGCAGATATAAATTTTTTTTAAATATCTAGGCCCACACACAGATGTTTTGTTGCTCATCATGTAAAAAAAGAAAAGCATTACTAAATGAAGCTTAAAAAATCTGCTAAATATCTATTCCAGAGAGAAGTATCACTACATACTATTTAGCAAAAGCCCTTAAAAGTTTGTATTTCTTGCTAAATATATTTTAAAAATTGTTTTACTGGGACTGAAGTCTGCCAGAAACACTTGTATTTATAATGGAAAAGAGAATATGAATAATTTCATGCCTTTTTTGATCCCAAGCACAAATCCGCAATCTACAAAACCGTAAGATTAGTTGAATAAGCAGTACTCTAAAGAAAGTTTGTAATAATTACATACATGTGAAATATTAACAGAGATTTTCTCTGTGTCTCTTGCTCTCTCTCTCAACAATGACTGTCCTAAGTGTCTCTCTCTCTCTCTCTCTCTCTTAACAATGACTGTCCTAAAAAGAGCATTAGTTATTGGTTTAGAGAATATATTTGAAAATCCAAACTGTCTGTGTTTATATCCCAGTTTTGACTCTTCCCAGCTGATAATCCTGGGAGTTTATTGACTTCCCTGAGCCTCATCTTCCTCAACTAAAAATGGAGATTATAACAGCTTCCAAATGATAGGACTGTCACAAGGATTGAGTGACACCATACATGTAAAGCTGCAAAATGCTGTATAAATACAGCATATGATAATAACAATCACAAATATTATATTATTAATCTAAAATTAAATCTGTCATTCCAAAGTAGCAACAGTGTTTTGTATGCTATAAATTCCATAAAATTATGACAGTAGAAAAATTACCCATAATATTTTTTAGTTCAAAATGACAAAAATCTAACTTTGATGGTCAAGAGGATCGTTAACTTCAAAGATGACAAGATCCAGAATCAAAACAAATTCATTCATCAATCTCTCTCTCTTTTTCTCTGAATCTCCCCCTCCTTCCTCTCATCTCTACTTCCAATGTTTTCCCTTTATATCCTTGACAAGTTTTCTATAGGTTTGCTCTAGGGACTTAAAGCTCTATTCAAGAAAGGGAAATGCCTCACCTGTCCACCTCTGGATTAGTAGCTGTGCCTGGGACAGAGAGGAGATGGAAGCTTCTAATTGTCTAGGAAATGTCAGATTAAGTGGGGGTCTTTTGTTTGACAACTCCACCAGATTTACCCAGATCAGTAAAAGGGTGTTCTTAAAAAGAAGGAATGTTTTCCACAAAGGCATGTGGTGATGAGAGTGCCTAAAGAAAAACTGAAAAGCAAAGATGGAATTTACCCTTTTGTTCAGAGAGCAGCATTAACCAGACTGGTTATCCTGGGACTTTGCCAAGACTCCCTGATGGGTAGCATCAAATTGGCATACTGCACCCTGCTATAAAAATGTACAACTTTGATGTGCTTTGACACTCAATTGAATTAGTGTACTAGCCTTTCATTTATTTTGCTACTTTTTATATATTCAATTCTAATAACAATCTAGGGATATTTTAGCCAGAAGTATTATATTTTAATGCATGCATATGGAGGGATTAAAAAAGCTTTAATAAGTCTGGTGATAAATGCATCTATGTAAGTTTTAGAGCATGTTATGCTTACTAAAAATGAACTATTCGGCCGGGCACGGTGGCTCAAGCCTATAATCCCAGCACTTTGGAAGGCCAAGGCGGGGGGATCATGAGGTCAGGAGATTGAGACCATCCTTGCCAACACGGTGAAACCCCATCTCTACTAAAAATACAAAAAAATTAGCTGGGCATGATGGTGCACGCCTGTAGTCTCAGCTACTCGGGAGGCTGAGGCAGGAGAATCACTTGAACCCAGGGGGCAGAGGTTGCAGTGAGCCGAGATTGTGCCACTGCACTCCAGCCTGAGCAACAGAGCAAGACTCTGTCTAAAACAAACAAACAAACAAAAAAAATGAATATTCAATTAAAAATGTCAACCACTTGGTCCAAATGATGGATTAATGTCAAGGTCAGTGTAAGAAGGTGATCATTAGAAAACCCTTAGAAAATCTGTTGATATTTAGAAATTTATCATCATTTGAAAAACTTGTAATAAATAAATTCAACAAATATTAACGATTTAACATAAACAAGACATTACTAGTAAGTTGTCAAAGGAATTCTCCTGTTTGCCTTTTCTAGCAGGTTGGTTAATTATTAGGATGAGATGGTTCACTTAATTGACAAATTTATGTCAATTGGTTAAGTTGGGGTCATCTGAGGTAATACGGATCATGTGTATTAAACCTTGAAATGTATTTATTCAAATACTGGTGTTTTATTTACTTGTTGTTTGACTCTAGGCATAAATCTAACTTTGTGAACATTGTTTTTGTCCTTCTATGTGGCAGGAATAAAAAAAAAAACACATATGTTACTCTGAGGATGAAGCATGATTATAAGTTAGTACATAGAAGTATGATTGATTCTCCTCAGTTCACATAGCTTAGGCTGCACAGGTGGATTCATGAAGCCAAGATATAAGGCATTTTGAAACATGAAGAACTAATAGAACTTTTAGAAACCCAATTACTATTTGAAAATCAATTTACATTTTAAATAATACATTTCTATTTGAATTACATTTTAAGTAATATTTTTCTTTTTCTATTACCTCACCAGTATAAACTAACACAAAAAGTTTTTACTCCAACTGTGCTTATAACAGGTAGACAGGATTTTACCTCCCACATGGTTCTAAATTTAACCAATACTTCTCTAACACCAGCAGCAAAAGCATATTTTTTATTATGTGAGCACTTGTAAAATTTTGAAAATGCAACAAACTGTTTCTTCAACAGAAAATTAAATCTAACTATAATACCCTTATTGACTTTCCTTGGAAGACATTGATTTTTCCACATTCTAACTTTATCATATCAAAATGAGTCCACTTCCAAGTTCGCAAATATGTCACTGAAGATATTGTAAAATATTTCTGAAATAGTAATATAGACATTCTGAATCTATTTTTTTTCTTTGCTCTAAGAAGCATATTAGCTAGCAATTACTAGTTTCCATGAGTAAATCCTTTCTTGAAATCAGTCACAAATTCAGTAGGTTAATTCTACTAATGTAAGAGTAGACTAAAACAAAACACGATATCTATTAAATATTGAGAATTTAAAGATGTCTTTTTACCTTTAAACATAAAGTTTTGTCTCCATAGTGGAGAACAAGAGAAAAGAGGGAAGAAAGTGACTGTCAGGATGTTGAATCTAAGTGTCCTGAGGCTTTGTTGAGTTTTTTGTTGTAACTACAGGTCCTCTGTCCCACCTTCTCACAATCATGAAATCTTCCAAAAAGATATATGTGCAAGGAACAAGTTGAGACATATGTACACATATTTTTACCATTAACTGAGAGGTTGGTCCTAAAAACCAATATAATTTCCAAGCAAATACGACTAGACTGAAATGAAAATCAGTAGAATCTCATATTTAAAAAGAAGGTGGTCCCAGTTCAACTTCCTAAGCTAGTTGCACAGAATTCCAAGAGAGAATTACAGTATTTAAAAGAAACAGTGAAGTTCAAGAGAGGTTAAAAAAAATCCAATGGCCCACTGCCAAAGAATGCTGAATTTAAGTCTTTTGTTTGTTACACTAACAATCTCCTTGTCTAACATGTTTGATCTTGGATTGAACCCATCTCTAGTAACACATCTCTTACTTGAGAGTAAAGAGATTTTAGCATTTCATAGTGAAAACATCTGCTTTGATAGTAATTATTTTGTTAAGTAGTTCAGAATAACAACTAGGTCTAAATCATCAACCAAGGGAAGAATATAAAATTTCTGCTCCTAAAATTTGCAAATGTTTCTATCAATTGTGAGGAAATAAATAACATGAGAATGTTTCTTCCTTAGAGGTTTCAATTAATGTGTTTTGATGTTTCCTCTAAGACATCAGGAAATAAATCAGAAAAACATTTTTCTTATATTTTTCTCAGTTTTTTATATGGACTCTCCACTCAGCTGAGAAATCTTCTTTAATCTATGTTGCACATTAGAATATGTTCATGTATAATGGAGACCACAATGAGAATTCCCTGGCTTCCACATTGATGAATATCATTAAATAAACATGTATTGTTTAAACCTCCTGGGATTTTAGAATTGTTACTCTGCATAACGTAGCCTATTGTGACTGATATACAGAGAGAAACAAAGAATATAAAAAGAGTAAAGTCCAATTACCACAGGTTAACATGTTCTGCATTTTTTCACCCCATATAAAATTTAAGCATATTAACCCCTCTCAATAAATCCCTTGATCCTAGTGAGAAATTAAATTTTTACAAAATATAGGGAAACAAACCTTGAATAACTTTTTATTCTATTCTAATAAAACCAGAGGGATCTTATTAAGACACCCAGTTGCAGTATGAGTTTCTTCATTACTATTTGAAACCAGGGCTTTCCTCATCTGGAACTGATCTAACCTTTTAAGCATGTCCAAAGTTACATTACGCAAACTGCAAGCCTAATGTGTTTCAATTTTCCAAAGTTCCATACAGACAAAAGGGAACACAAGAAAATCACAGTCCAATACCATGAATTATAGAAAACACAAGCGCATCCCAGAATCAATTGTGATGACTGCAGCATGACTCTCTACAGTGCAAATTAACCATTACAGAAAATTCCAAGCTAAAATAGTGTGTCCCCAAACTACTTTTAGTTAGCATAAATCTGGGCTGCCTCTAGGTCTATCTTAGGATAGCATTTTCTTAAAGAATAACACCATTTTAGTATCTTTTTTCTTAAAATGATATGAAATGAGAGAAACTATAAATACACTGTGTACTAATATTTTATTGGTCTGTCTCATAATTCCATATACAGTTTAGATTCTAGTCTACAGCAGCACTGTAGTTCTTTGTTACTGATTATAACAGAGACAGTGTTTTTTTTTTTCTTTTCTTAGAAATGAAGAGAAAAAGTAAGATAAAGGAAAAATCTTCCTGAATTCAGCCTTGCCATGTGTCAGTTAAATTAGGCCACTTATCCAAAGTTCATCCTTGTTCACAGGGACAGATATTATATCTGTGTTCCTAGGATTTTCATAACTAGGGAGATAAAAATAAGACATTATTATTAAATATTCTTATACAGCATCACTGAAATACCTTAGTCATTTTGCTTTACTCTTTGACTTTATACACATATGCAAAATTATGAGCAATATACACATGGAAACATACACATGTGCTCTTGCATAAGAGTTCAGAAATCACTACTTATATAAAGAACAAACCTACATCAGTATCAGCCAAGCATGTGGTTGAAGATCTTAGAGAAACTGAAGAGAGAGCCAAATTTAGGAATCTGTGTGTCCTACCAACCATTTCTCTCAATGCTGAATGCAATTGCAAAAAGTAGTCAGTTAAAGACCACCACAGTCATGTAATCTTTTGTAGGCAGTTCCATAACATTTAAAGTATCTTACCATCAACAACAACAACAAAAAAAAACAAATGAAAAACCAGTAACCTTCACACTGGAGTTTTTCATGCTTTCTGCTAAACAATTTTTAGAACTAGATCCATACCAGCCAGAGAAAGTTATGAAGGCAAAGTAATTTCCTGTGAGATTTTGATCACTAAATTGTGGCTGCCCCTAACTTTTGAGAGTCCCTTCCATTCATGGACTATTAGCCAACAAACCTTTAATTGGCAAAGGAACTCTTAGAATAAACCAGGCATTTTTTTCACACAAGATTTCACTCCCAAAACACACCCATCTGCATTCACATTCGATGTGCCAATCAGTAGCAGACACCAGCCCTGCCTTCAAGCTGGACAGAGACAGAATTGCCCAGGATTTTGAATGACACCCAGATGCTAAATGGGTAAAGATAATAGTTGGCACAATAGCTAAAGGCTGTCCCATTACATCTATCCTCTTTGTGGCCACTACAGGAAGTTATAAACACAGAATAAACAAATACTTCTTCACTATAGTTGGTACCTGGACAACAATCCCCATAAGAAACATTCCTGGTGAAATGGTTTGGGCCAGGTTATAGTTAACAATAGTCTCCAAATATTTTTAATATTAACAAATAGACAATTGATGATTTATTGGTTAGGGTGTCCATGACTTATTTTATTCTTTACCATTTCCTTCACATTTTTCCCAAATATAAGATAGCAGAAATATTTAAAAATTCATTTTTCCAACTGTGATTTAAATTCCCACATTGGATATCTGAGACAGTCATGAAGTAGTTTAAGCAAAATAACAGATGACAGTAATTTAATTTAGCTCAGTTATTTGTAGACATAATTCTCAAATTTGAAAGCATGGTGGTTAAACTCCACAGTCACTCTACAGACAATTTCAAGACAAAATCATTATTAATACTAAGATCCGCGAATAGGAACAACTACCACTTGCACAACTACCCCCCTTCTTCATCTCCCCCAAAAAAGTCTGATTTATAGCTTTGCATGTAAGCACAGTTAACACTAGACTTAAGTTGTTCAGCTTTTAGAAAGCACTAGAAATGATATATTTTCCTAATACGTTTGGATGAGTTCTCACATTTTTTTCGTGCATTGGATGTGACCAGCCACATTAATGTACTAGAGCACTCAAGTAATGCTTCAAATTGAACTATTAAACATATATGTTTTTAGTAACATGTAAAAGGATTAATGACTTATGTAATAGATACATATTTCTTGAGTTAGTTCATCGAATGGAGATTTCTAACAAATCTTCTGATATAACACTCTTTTTTTTTTTTTTTTTTTCTTGAGACAGAGTCTCACTCTGTCACCCAGGCTAGAGTGCAGTGGCACGATCTCAGCTCACTGCAACCTCCACCTCCCGGGCTCACTGATATAAAACTCTATATTGCATCCCAGCATATTATGCATCTAAATGAAATTTTGTATTTATCATAAGTATATGATTTTTATCCAGCAAAACATTAACAACTCTATGGTAGGCTATATTATAAAATTATAACTAAATATTAAAATGTATATTAAAATATAATTAGTAAATATTAATGTATTATGAAAATGAAATAAATGTCTCACGTGATATTTTATTTAAAATTCAAACCCATGATAGTTTTCAAAAATGTTTTTACTTGATCCTATTCAATAGTAACCCTAATCTTAAGAAAACATTCTGCAGAATTTCTATTTAAGAACATTAAATTCAAAATATATATAGCTGACATGTGACATGTATGTTCATGTTGTTTGTATGTGTGCATGTGCAAGTTGGTTTGTGAAAGTGACTGAAGTTTGTCTTTATCTAATATTCTCTAGGATTAAGAGAAAAAATTGAACCAAAACTGCCTATGGTATTCTTTTATATTGATTTGATTTATACATTTTTAAAATAAGTCAGTGTATAGTCAATTAACAAGACTGATATTCCCACAAATACAGCTTAATATTTAACATTCTACCTGAATCACTGTCTCCCCTTCATAACACTTGTGATTGCCAAACCCTGTATGTTATTATTTTCCTTTATTTTTATTGTTTTATATACCATTTTGATATGCATAATAAAATGATTACCACAGTCAAGCAAATTAACATATCACTTTACATAGTTATCTTTGTTTTTTGGTAAGAGTAGCTAAAATCTACTCTTGGCAGATTTTCTCTATGCAATACTATTAACTATAGTCCTCATGCTGTATATTAGAGCACTACTTTTTATCCTATATAACTTCAAGTTTGTAGCTTTTGTCTTACATCTCACCATTTTCTTTTTCACCTTTATTTTAGGTTCAGGGGTACATGTGCAGGTATGTCATATAGATATATTGCATGTTACAGGGGCTTGGGGTACAGATTATTTTGTCACCCAGGTAATAAGCATAGTACCCAGTAGGTAGTTTCTTGATCCTCACCCTCCTCCCACCCTTCACCTTCACGTGGGCCATGGTGTCTGTTGTTCCCTTCTTTGTGTCTATATGTACTTGATGTTTAGCCCCCACTTGTAAGAATATGCAGTATTTGGTTTTATGTTCCTGTGTCAGTCTGCTTATGATAATGGTTTCCAGCTCCATGCTCCTGCAAATGACAATCTCGTTTTTATATGTAGTATTCAACAGTGTATTTGTACTGCATTTTCTTTATCCAGTCTACCACTGATGGACATTCAGGTTGATTCCATGTCTTTGCTACAGCATCTCACTATTTTCTTCTCCTCACATCTGGTAACCATTATTCTACTATTTCTATATATTGGACATTTTTTAGATTCCACATGCAAGTGAGGGATCATGCAGCTTTTTTGTGTGTGGTTTATTTCACTTAGCATAATATCCTCCAGGTTCATCCATGTTGTCCCAAATAACAATATCTTTTTCTTTTTAGACAAAATCTTACTTTGCTGCCCAGATTGAAGTGCAATGGTGCAATCTCAGATCACTGCACCCTCTGCCTCCTGGGTTCAAGCATTTCTCCCATCTCAGCCTCCTGAGTAGTTGGGATTACAAGCGCACACCACCACGCCCAGTTAATTTTTGTATTTTTAGTAGAGATGGAGTTTCACCATGTTGCCCAGACTGGTCTCGAACTCTTGACCTCAAGTGATTTGCTTGTCTCAGGCCCCCAAGTGCTGGGATTACAGGTGTGAGCCACCACATCCAGCCTCATCTTTTTTTAAAGTAGAATATTTCATTTATATATAAACGACAATTTTAAACTGATCCATCCACTGATGGACACTTAGGTTGTTTCCATACATTGGTTATTGTGAACCACACTGCAACGATCATGAAAGCAGTCATCTCTATGAGGTGCTAATAATTTCATTTGGGTTTACTGGGTCATATAGTAGCTTGAATTCTTTGAGTACTCCTCATGCTGTTTTCCATAATGGCTGTACCAATTTATATTCCCACCCACCGTGCACAAGTGCTTCACATCCTTGCCAACACCTGTTATCTTTAGTCTTTTTGATAAATAGCCATTCTAACAGGTATGAGGTGATATCATTGTGATTTTAACTTTCATTTTTCTAATGAGAAGTAACGTTAAGCATCTTTTCATGTAACTGTTGGCCATTTGCATGTCTTCTTTGAAAAAGTGTCTATTTAGGTCCTTTGTTCATTTTTCAATTGGGTTTTCTTTTGTTGTTGTTAACTATTAAGTTATATAAGCTCCTCATGTGTATTCTGGATGGTAATCTATTAGATTTGTGTATTTTAAAATAAAATAGAGCTCCAATAATGATGGTCTGAGTTGTACAAAGGGTTGTAGTAATGAAGAATGAGATGAAGGATTTAAAGGCTAATAGAAAACATTTTAAAATTTTGTAGCCTTAGATGAACATTTTAGTCCCTAATTGTAAATTTAAAAATTATATGAAAATAGCTTACGTTTTAAAATGTCTTTGGTAATATTTAACATTAATGACACATTAAGTACTTGAGAGGGCCTTATAAAACTATGTACATTAGGGTAGGGTAATAATCATATTCTTTGTTTTCTGTATTTTATGATCCTTTGACCTCTTGGGGGCCTTGTTAGTCAATGAGAATCTGCTCCTCCCAGGGCTAGTTAATGCCCAGAGTTAGCAAACAACTCCCCTGTGAGCATGCTTTTCATACACAAACCAACAAATTCAAAGTCCATATTCTAACCAGCTCCTTCATCTCATTCTCTCACACCAAGCCAATAGTTCCTCCGCCCTAAGTCAGCCCAGCACCAGGTGCTGGACAACTGTAACTCTCTCTGTATCCCAGAGTCCACTGAAGTTATTCCAACTATCCTATCCTATGTTTACTCAAATTTACCTTCCCTGCATCAGTTTGTTTTCACACTGCTATAAAGAACTACCTGAGACTGGGTAATTTATAAAGAAAGAGATTTAATTGACTCACAGTTCCACATGGCTGGGGAGGTCTCAAGAAACCTACAATCATGGTGGAAGGTAAAGGGGAAGCAAGGCCATGTCTTACATGGCAGCAGGAGAGAGGGGGGGTGGGATGTGGGGCCCACCACACACTTTTAAACCATCAGATCTCTTGAGAACTCACTATCACAAGAATAGCAAGAGGGAAACTGCCCCCATGATCTCATCACATCCCACCAGGTCCCTCCCTCAACACACTGGGCTTACAATTTGAGATCAGATCCCCTTTGTGTGGGGATCACACAAACACAAATCATTGCCTCATTCATGTCTTCTTATGGAAATCACAATAAAGGCTCTGGGCCATAATTACCCTCACTCCTCTGCCTTCTGAATGACCCTGGGCCTTCCCCATGTGGCCCTGTATGGTGTGGCATGCCCCCTTTTCCTGGAGAGTATGAGTAACAAAATTCCCTTAAGTGGCATTAACCTCACTGGATTTCAATCAGTCACCTCTATAAATTAAATCCTACTTACAACCAAAACAGATAGTAATGCCAATGATAAATTATAAAAGAAATATAACTTATTTCTGCATTTGCTTCACTTCTAGTAATGATTCTGTTAAGTTTTTGTGCAAATTAGTTAGTATACCTCTCCTGATTAGTCTCTGAACTGTTCTTTTTCTTCTCACCAAGTTGTTTGTTGTTCCTATTTCTTTCCCACTACCTATTAATCTATACTTGTTCCATATGCTTGCCATTCTGTGTGTGCTTTCCTCATTTATGCTAATTTACTCAAATTCATATATTTACCTAGTCTGTGACTTCATGAGAATAAAACTAAATTAAAATTCTATCAAGCTTATCTTACACTCTGTGAAAAGTCAAAGTCTAAATGGTATGTTAGTTCTTCAGTGAATTAAAGGTAATTATATTGCAAGAACACAGCAGTTTTATTCCACTGGACAACTGTCTATACGTCTGTGAATTAGTCTCTAAGGCAGTCTTATAAGAATCAGAGTTCTCATATCCAGGACATCATTGTGTGAATCAAATAAACCTGTAGATATTATAAACCAAATATTTTCTTACTTGCTGTACTGTGTATCACTATAATATTTGTCCATCATGTTTATTAGTACACTTGAATCTCCCTTTTCCACTAGCTTGAAAGCCCTAGAATGAAGAGACTTCTGGTAAAGCCTAGCTAGGGCTTATAATCCCCCATGATCTTGTCCTAACTATATACTCAGATACTGAAGAAATTCAAAGTCAGAGGTTTACTCAGGGCATGTTTATCGAGATGAGAAAATGCCCATTGCGAAGACCTAAACATTTTAATGTCTTCTTTATAGCTACTTTCCATTTTCATTTCTCAGAATCAGGCAGATTGATAGAAGCAAGAGTAATTTTGAAGAAAGTGTCAGAATAACACACTGGGAAGACATAGGTATGTATTACTAGAGTATCTTTTCTTGGTTCATACAGACATTAACTAGAGATTCTTGAAATGAATCTGGTTTATTGTAAGTTTGGTTGCCTACACACCCCTAGCACATTCTATCACACAAATGACAGCTTATACTTAGTAAAAGAGGCCACTTATTGAAAAGCTGATTATTTCCAAGAAACTCCTTCACCCAATTCCCTGTTAAAATTAAAATAGAAGGACTAGACTTTTACAAATCATCAAAGGGATGCATTTCTGCTTTCTAAAGAAGGGAGGGTGGGATGAATGTGACCCACCTTTTCTCACACATCCTCCCAATTTAGAGCTAGAAATTAAGATGTATAAGTATAATAAGTATTTTCCCATGGGTATAAATGTTGTCCCATGAGTATAAATGTTGAGACTACGAAGAGGGAAAAAAGTATGGCAACCTGACTCAAAGACAGGCAACCTCCATCCCTATGTTATTTTCCTATAGGGTTGCATACATTGCTTACTCTTGGGGCAAGGTTATGTTGTTGGCATTCAGATAATAGGTCCACAAATAATTATCTAAGGAATAGTGCAGTATTTTTTTTCTTTTAGAGGGCAAGATAATAGATTTTTATCCCCTGCTGTAATTATGAAGAGTCTTTCCTTATGCTATTTCTAAGCTTAGTCGGAAAAGATTTTAATATGACTTGACTATTGATTACAATGATAAACTTTCTACTGATAAAATTTATTCTTAATATCTATCTTGCTTTATTAGAGGAATGACATTAGCATAAAAATCTGAAAATGTTCTTGTTATAGGTGAATAGTATATTTTTTCTCATATTTTTTAAAGAAATGAAGTTTTATTCCTATATTAGTAACATATGATAAATATAAAACATTATTGCCGGGTGTGGTGGCTTATGCCTATAATCCTAGCACTTTGGGAGGCCGAGGTGGGCAGATCACCTGAGGTCAAGAGTTCAAGACCAGCCTGGCCAACATGGGGAAACTCCATCTGTACTAAAAATAACAACAACAACAACAAAAAAAATTAGCCGGGCATGGTGGCAGGCATCTGTAATCCCAGCTACTTGGGAGGCTGAAGCCAGAGAATCGCTTGAATCCAGGAGGCAGAGGTTGCAGTGAGCCACAATCTCACCATTGCACTTCAGCCTGGGTGACAAGAGGAAGACTCCGTCTCAAAAACAAACAAACAAACAAACAAAAAACAAAAAAACATCGAGATGTTTTCCTCTTTTGAACCAAATCTTCAAAATCCAGTGTGTACTTTGTATTAACAGTGCATTTCAATTCAGACTAGCTGTAAAGTGCTCAGTCACCACACAGACAGCATAGTCAGCTCTGCAGAGTTACAAAATTCTATTGGAAGAATTCATTTAGAATTATATATGGATAAGATGATAGCAAAAATGAAAAGAAGGGGGTTGGGGGCTGGGGCAGGGATAACATTAGGAGACATACCTAATGTAAATGATGAGTCGATGGGCGCAGCAAACCAACATGGCACATGCATAGCTATGTATCAAACCTGCACGTTGTGTACATATACCCTAGAAATTAAAGTATAATAAAAAAAATTAAGTAAATGTCTTGTAGATTTTCCTCAAGAAGGTAAGTTTATCATTTACATTATAATATTGGGAGCTTTTAAAAATTTTCCCACATTCCTCTTTCAGAGTACTTGATACCTCTTAAGTCAGTTAAATCCAGGAAGAATTCAATCATGTGTAATAACCAGTATAGGTTAAGTTGCCACTTACAAGGTGCTTTCCATTGTCAGCCTGAATCTTGGTACCTTGAACACCGGTCTCTACAATTTTGCAATAAGGTGCTTACTAATTGGATCAGCTTCATAAATTAAATATTCCATTCCTGATCTTTCCACCCACAGTTATTCAGCTAATCCAAACTTGAGATTTGTTCTCAGTAAGCCAAAATTTTTCCTTCTCTGTGATCCTGGAGTGTAACTGCTCTGCCATTCTTGAGAGGAAATTCTTATTAGTGATTATTGGTTACGTTTCCCCTTCAAAACCCATGGCTCATTAATCCCCGTCAAAGCAGCCTGCGCAAAGTCATTTTTACTCAGCAGCAGATTCAGGCTGATCCAATGCACAGGCTAAGCTGGCAGCTGCTCAACTGAGATTTGAAGGATCCAAGAAGCGCTCTCTGGCTCCTGGTTCTCTCGTTTTAAAAAACAAACAAAATCCCTATTATTCACCACAATGGCATTCTCTACTAGATCCAGATTTTACTGAAAAGGCAAATGTGGGAAAACATATTCACCTGACTAGTATTCAGCGTAGTCCACATCCTGAATGATAAAAAAAAATAATAATAATAATTTTAGATTAGGAAAGAAATTAAAGAGAATTCATGACTTCTAGTGATTATGTTGCAATTAAGGACAGTGATAGACAAGGTGACTTGGGAGTGCACTGGTGACCTGGGATAGGTATGGGGACACAAGAGGGAGTCACTGAAAAAAAAAAAATTGAAATACATACATGAAGGAATAGCATTATTTCATAATTTTCTAATAGATCTGAAGTTGGAGATGTTTTGAATATATTTATTTGGTTTATGGATTTATTTTCTAAACTAGATTCTGATATTCCTAGAGAAGAACTTATCAAAGAAAGAAATAAGGCAATTTTTATTACACATTCAAAAAGTAAAATAACTAAATTTACTTTAACCTTGTGTTATTTTGCTAATGAAGTAGCCAAATACTTTGCTATCTAAAAAACTGGATATTTCTTTCTTCTGCAATTTTCATAGAAAAATAGTCTTTTTCTATTTTTCTTCAAGGAGATACTGAATGCCCCACTTTTGAAAAATGTTCAGAGTCTTCTCTTAAGGAATAATTTGAATGTGTCAGAAACTATAATTTGTTCCAGAGAACTAAGCAAGAAGGTCTATTGTGAGATTTTAAATACATTCTTAATGGCTTCTAAATCCTCTTGTGAACGACATTAGTGTGAAATGTTATTTATTTAATCTAATAGAGCCATTACTCACAAAATGAAATGTGCAACTCCATCTCCTCAGAGAACAAGAAAGAGCTTCTAGGGTAAAGAACAGAACAGAGCTGTTATTTACGGGTACAGATATAAAAAAAAAAAAAAAAAAAAAAAAAAAAAAAAAAAAAACCTGAATGAGTTGAACTTCCTCTCTCATGCCTACACACGGAAAATAGAATCCACAGCAGAATTAGTTACCCAAATTCCTTTTCACAGTGTGCCTTTCCAGTGAACTCTCCTCTTCAGAAACTCCACAGCTGCTCACACAAATTAATTTTGCAATTAGGTTTTCTAGGAAAGTGTTGAACTGCAACCCAGGCTGCTTTGGGTTCCTTTCTTTCTCGCTTATAAAACAGGCACTGTCCAGGAGTGATGATATGTGGGCTCTAGAGGTATGTCCATGAATCTGAACATGCTGCTCAAAAGAGAGCATCTTTATGGGTTAAGATCATAGTGATGATTTATTTTGCTTCCGTAAGGGAGCTATTATACATATGGAGGTAGTTGTACAACAGAAGGTAAAATCTACACATAGTAAGATGACACAGTAGTTAAACCTATGCTATGAAATCTGATAGGTACAAATTCTAACTTGGCCACTTGCTAGCTGGATGAAAGCAACCATCATTATTCTCAGGCTGTTTTGTGTATCAGAGTATGTGATTGTCACAGTAACTCTTAAAACTATTATTATTCTTCATTTCAATGCAGAAACTGAGGCATAGAGAATGTAACTGTTCCGCATCTGAGAAATGGTGAAGCCTGGTTTAAATAGGAGCTGGTTGCTGCAGAACGTGGGCTCTTAGCAAACATGTGGCTCAAGCAACAGAGACTTCTGACTCATTTTTTAGTTATTTAACCTCTCTTTTCTGTTTCCTCATCTGTAAAATGGAAATAAATATATGACCTGCCTCATGGAATTAAATGAGATCATGAATGTAATAAATTGAGCACAATGCTGGACACTCAGCAAATAGTAAATTAGCTTTATCAAATGCTTACCTTTCTTACAGTCAGTCTCTAGAGAACAATATATCTCTAAATGTTAATTAGACAAGACAGTTACATCTGTTTATTGGCCCAGACCTTCACAGCATCTCACCTTAACATAGTTGATGAGTGTCTCAAGCAAGTGTCATCTGATATTGCAACTGTCAACTGTTATCATTGCAGCTGATGGTGAAACTTTCAACAGGCTATGTGGAATGATTAATAATGTGACAAAGAATAAATCTATGCTCACAAGCATGGTCTAAATCCCTTTAACAGGTGGAATGATTGCTGGGACTTAGTATCTCTCCAATCTGAGCCTTACTGAAAAGCAGATATTCAAAGCAACTTAGATCTTATAGTAGGTGGCAACGTTAAAATATGCTGGCCTAAGTCAATCCTCTGACCACATGCATTCTAGTGAGTGGGCTGACAGGATTGCATTGAGAGTTATGTGCACCTGCTCTTCTGCTTTTAGCAGGCAAATAATATGCAGTAGGGAAAAGAAGTTGACCTAAAAATACACCATGAGAAGTCATTATTGGCATAAATCCCAAGAAGTATTTAGTGAAAGACACTGGGTTTTACATTGGGTTTTCCTATTATAAATGATTTTTGGGGAAAAAGTGTCAAGACCTAATATATGTGTATAAAAATACATTTATAAATAAAATGTGATAAAATGTGATCACTAAATAAGTATACAGTTACAAATTAAGATATTACTATGTAGTATCAGTCTTGAAAAAATATACTACTTTGAAGGAAAAGAAATAAATTTTTGATTAATAACATAATGTCATTACTAGCAAAAGGTTAATGGTAATTTTATCAAGGAAAGAAAACATTATTATTCCCTTCTCTTATATGGTTGATTTTTTCCTGAAACACTGCATTTAGCAAACATGAATAATTTGGAGAGAAATAATATTGTAAAAGATATAAATTCTGATGACAAGCATACAATTTTCTAATTAATAGTCCTGCCTGAATCTTTTCTGAGGGAAGATTCTTATTCTCATTTTAAAAACCACATACTAAAATGATAACTACGACAGACACCAATTATACTCACACATTAACCAGGCCCAAACAAGAAGTAATGTTAAAATGCATTAGTCACCATATACTATGAACTCAATTTTGTAATGACTGATTACTCAATAACTGGTTTACAGATTTCCAGTAGCTACAATTATTTGACTATATTAGCATGTTCCATTAGTACCATTTTATGAAAGTACATTTTATGACCTACCTGGCATGGGAAAAATCTTGAAATGTGTTTAATTAGAGAATATTCAAAGAAAATAATAAGAACATATCAATCTAATACCAAAAATATACATTCTGGCCCATTAAAGAAAATTAGATAGAAAAATTTTTTCATCACACTTCCTCAATACTCCCTGTGCATTGACCGTTTGTTGTGGATATACGCATTTTTCACACATTAAATTTGTGTTTAAGCAATCTAGTAATACAGGATGCCAACGACCAATTTCACTGTAGGCAAAGGATGGCAAATTTGCAAAAGTAGATGTATCACGAAGAATCACTTTTATAGTCACATTACAAATATAGGGAGATCAGGGCCCATTGTTCTAGAGGAAGTATGCACTGCGATAGTTCTTTTTGCAGAGATTTAACAAAAGTACCTTTTCCTTTGCATTTCTATCAAATGTGTCTTGGGAGGGACCTAGCTGGAGAAGTAACTGAAGCATGGGGGCAGTTTCCCCCATGCTATTCTTATAGTAGTAAGTTCTCATGATATCTGACAATTTTATAAGGGGCTTCCCCCTTTGCTTCATTCTCATTCTTCTCTCTGCTGCTGCCATGTGAGGAAGGACATGTTTGCTTCCCTTTTCATCATTATTGTAAGTTTCCTGAGACCTTCTAGTCATGTGAAACTGAGTCAAACCTCTTTTCTTTATAAATTGCTCAGTCTCGGGTATATCTTTATTAGCAGCATGAGAATTGACTAATACACTGTGTAAATCATGATCCAAGCAGGTAGTAGACCAATTTGATAAGAATCCCTAAACCTTCTAAAATGGGAATGATTACCTCTTCCAGAGTGAAAAGACTAGAATTTCTTTTGGCATTAGAAAGGGCCAATAAAGTGTTAGATGAAGCTAGTGGGAGTTAATGAAATGGTGAGGGGCAACAGGTGAGCAGACAGCTTACCCAAGTACAGAGACAAAAACAAAGTATTTCTTGGTCCTATTTGTGGCAGAAACTTTAGATGATTCAGACAGTTTCCTACGGCCACCTCGTACCTGGGAAAATTATTGTATGTATAAATTAAAATATCTGTGGGAAAGTAGAAGAGGGATGGAGTCAAAGGGGCATTAACCCAAAGGCCCTGCAATCTATAGATGAGAGTCTTCATTGAGAGAAACACTGGACACTTTACCCTCAGAAGTACCAGAGAAAGCTGATGTCCCTGCTATGGGTTAGACCAGGGGCTTATTTTCACTCTCTGTTATTCTTAAATAACATTCTACCAACCCCAGAGCTCAATTTGTACCAACAGCCTTTTCATTATTTGGAGCATATCAAAGGAGTGAATGAGTCTCCATCTCTGTTCATTAGGGTACATTTAAGCTTTTTGGGCTTCCTAGGCACTTAAAAGAGAAAATTTGCTTCTTGGAGAGGAATAGACTGGACTTTTGAAGTTTTTGAGCACTGGGGTCTCTGGCATTGCCCTCTAGGGACTAAGTGAGGAATCTTATTTTTCACCTAATTTTTAGGAGTGCTCTTGTCATTGCACACTACTATGAACCAAGGGTCAAATCTTGCCTGATACTTTTTTTTTTTTTTTTTTTTTTGGCAAACTAAGAATAGTTTGTACATTTTTATATGGTTACATTTTAAGTGGTGATGTAAGTACCCACAAATCTTCAACATTTGCCTTTTCTTCAAAGCCTAGAAAATTTACTATCTTGCCTTTACAGCAAAAGTTTACCAATTTCTGCTTTATTTACACAGAGTTAGATCTATTAGACTAGTCAGTTGTTTGAATTGTAGACTATTGTGGCTTTGTGTCCATTAACATTTTTATTAGAAATTTTATAAAAAGCATCATTACATGGATGCTACTGGGACATACAGCTCCTTGAAAGATATAATTCATATATATTGAGTTTTAAAATGTTGGTCATGTCACTAATGACTCTAGAAGATACCAATTTATATTTTCTGTGTAGTAAAAATAAGAACCCAATGACTATCGGGTAAAAAAATAGCATTTCTTAAAAATTATACATAGTCCATTACTGTCCCATAAATTATTAATAGGTTATCATATTGAAGAGTATTTGTGGAATTTTAGAAGGAAAAATAAAAAATTTTTTTCCTGAGGAACTACTGAGAGATTTTATGGAGGAGCCATATTGTGCATTAGTGTTCTTTTCATAACAGTGGATGATTTTTGTTTAGGAAGCTATTCTACATTTTCCTTTCTTGAGGTTCAAATAGAGCTCCACCCCATTACCAACAGGAATGAGGCACAGAATCTGAGTTTCAGGTTATCAGTTGATAACAATGTTGATGCAATATAAGCTAGACCGGAGATTTTTAATGTTTCAGAAAATGCAAGCTCATTTTAATTTCCCTCTTCTCTTCAGTTCACCATCACTTCTGTAGAAAGATTGGCATTCACATTTTAACAATTCTACTTAGAGTACTTTTCCATCAAGTTTGTGTTTACTATTATTTTATTAAAGAGCCATTCTTGGACAATATTGCATCTAGGAGTACTACAGTGAATAATTATTTATGGATCAAAATTTCTCATGAAATATTTATATCCCATATTGTGTACAACACATAAATATTGCTGATAGGCTGTCAAACAGAAAGGAAAAATTGAACAGAACACAAATTTACATCATGCAATGAAACTCAAGAGATGTTTTTCTATTATACATAAATTATAGCATACAAAGGAACAAAGTTCTCTCAAACTGCTACAGTGCAGCAGCTGCAGATGCATGCTATTTAGAAACCCAAAAAGGTAAAGAGAATTTAGGATAAGTTCTGCATTTCTCAAAATAACAAAATATGCAGCTACTAAACAAAAATTTCTTTGTAAATATGAAATGTATTCAGAAATATTTCTTGTATAAGAAACTTTAAAAACTGAATTTTGAGGTAATTATCTTAATTATCCCTGTTAATATTTAACAAAAGAATGACTATGTGTAGCTTATTCTATTCAAATAGATGATTTTTCTTAACTTTCCAGCAGCTCTCCTTGTTTCACTGTTCTTTATCAGTTTCCTCATCTAGGCATTGACTGAGCCACTTATTAAGTGGGATTAAAAAGATTCCTCTACATATCTACTTGATTAGGTTGTTATGAGGATTAAATGAACTGAAGGACCTAAAGCACTTAGAAAAGGCTGAAGACAGAATGTTACCTATTAACATAAAAGTTTCATCATCTTTGTTGCCATCAGCTATTTGTGTAAGTTATCTGTATGAGGGAAAGCAACATCTTATGTTGCCTCTTTATCACCCAGGATACTGCAGAGTTGGTTTTAGCAATTGTGGGTACTATCTAGAAAATGATATACTTGCTCTTATATGTTTAACCACTGGCATCCGTGGAGGGGTGGGGGTATACCCAATTTGTAGTGCTTGCTGACTTCCAAGGTATAATTTCATACAACCATGAGTTGTTGAAAGGAGTTGAAAAGAGATGAGCACAATCAGCTGTTACAAAACAGCAGGGCAGGCTCCAGAAACACCACTACATCTAACCCATCTCCTTGTTTCTTTCACACAAATATGTGTGTTTATCAATCACACATATACTTGATGACTGCAAGATCTGATGACAGATGAGTCATGGAAATCAGTTTACCCGAGGGTCTGTAATTAGACTCACAGAGTAGAATTCTCACTGTAGCTAATCTTAACTCATGTTCAGCACAAATAATATGAGCTTGGGAAAAGAAAAGGCAAGCCAACTGAATTTGGGTAACAAAATTAATATAAACCATTAGAGTATTCAACAAGTATTTGTAAAAATATGTAATTTGCAAAGCTGGGCTGTTTGGAGAACATCTATAATAACAGAATATTGCCCCTGCCCTTAATTGGCTTATATCCCGATTGAGGTGATAAATAGTAGATATGTAGTAGGTAAAAAATATGAAAGATGTAATTCATAATGTTATTTATGTAACCGTCCAAGGACAAATGCTAGAGGCCATCACACCAAGTGAAATAACTCAGAAACAGAAAAATCACATACCATATGTTCTCTCATCAGTGGGAGCTAAGCAATGGGTACACATAGACATAAAGATGGAAATAATAGACACTAGGGACTTCAAAGGGGGAAGAGATTGGGGAAAGATGAGGGATAAACAATTACCTATTGGGTACAATATTCACTATTTGGGTAACGGATACACTAGAAACCAAATCTCACCATGTGTAATATACCAAGTAACAAACCTGCACATGTACCTCCTGAATCCAGGAGAAAGAAAAAAAGGAAAAGGAAAAAAGGGAAAGGAAAGGGAAAATGAAAGAAAGAAAGAAAAGAATTGTAGAATAGTGGAAATGGAATATATTATGGTAAAATAAAATTCTTTTAAGAAATGCTTAAAATGTAAAATAATAGTTTTTAAATGAGATACATATACACAGTGGCATATTATTCAGCCCCTAAGAGGAAGAAAATTCTGTCACTTGTGACAACATTTAGCTAAGTGAAATAAGCCAGGCACAGAAATACAAATATCACATGATCTTACTTATACACAGAATCTAAAAACTTTGAGGTCATAAAAGTAGAGAGTAGAATGGTGGCTCCCAAAGACCAGGGCAGCAGGAGGACAGGGAAAGGGGAGGGGTTCGTCAAAAGGTACAAAGTTCAGTAAGTTCTGGGTGCTTTACTGTACAGCATAAGAACTATATTTAACAATAATGTTTTATGTATTTCAAAATTGCTAAAAGGATTAATTTTAAAGTTTTCACTGTAAAAATTGTAAGAATGTGAGGTAATAGGATGTTAATTAGCAAAGTTTGATAATCCTACTAAATATATGTGTATCAAAACATCACATTATACCCTATATATATGCTATATGCACACACAATTATTACTTGTCAATTGAAAATAAAATACAATTTTAAAAATATATTATTTATTTTTAGTTTGCTTTCTGTCCTAATTTAATATAAATTCTTTGTAATGTTTTAGAATTTATATCATGTTAAAAATTTAATTTTTGTAAACATGTATCATTCAATGTAATAAATATTCTTCAATTTTTCTATGAATAATTCTACATTTGGCCTTTTGAGTGACTTTGCCACTCATGTCTCTCATTCATTCTTTTTTGGTTTTTTTTTTTTGGCTTCTGATAATATCTATGGCTTTTTTTTTCTTTTGCTTGTCTTTTTAATTATGTATACCATCCAGCTATTTTAAGAACTATTTGTTAAAAATGAAGCACCCTTCTCCTCTCATTTTCTCAGGAAAAAAAATGACTAAGCATAGGAGAAATGAGAGAAATCACAAGGTTTCTTCAAATTTATTTTAGTTGCAAAGTACACACATCTCACTGTAAATAAAAATGCAAACACTAAATAGAAAATAGGTGAAAAATATACCTCACGGCAGTTCCTCTGCCTTTCCAATATATAAATATTTCCACTTTCTAGGTGTATTAGCCCCTTTTCACAGTGCTATAAAGAAATATCCAAGACTGAGTAATTTATAAAGAAAAGAAGTTTAATTGACTCACAGTTCGGCATGGCTGGGGAGGACTCAGGAAACTTAAAGTCATGGCAGAAGGGGAAGAGGCATGTCCTACATGGCAGCAGGTAAAAGAGACAGAAGCAGAGGAAACACCAGATAATTATAAAACCATCAGATCTCACGAGAACTCACTCACTATCACAGAACAGCAGCAGGGAAACAACCACCACGATCCAATTACCTCCCACTTGGCTCCTGCCTCTACACGTAAACATTATGGAGATTACAATTCAAGATGAGATTTGGGCCAAACCACACAGCCAAACCTTATCACCAGGGAAGTACAATCACTAATGATAAACTTGTTTTGTCAGTATTTCCTGAATTAAAAAGTTAAGTTAATCTTAAAACAAGAATAAGACAGTATCCCTAAGAAAAGGATGACTGCTGAGAACAAAAGCAACTGCCTACGCTAAATTTATTATGTCTCTGTCACTAGCACAACGACCAAACTTCTCAAAATTAAAATCAAGTCTTGGACTGGGATTATTTCTCAAATATTCAATAATAGCCCCTATCCACAACAATAGTGCAGCAAACTGTTACCACATTATCAAGAGTTAAGTTCATCTCAAGGCTTGTAATGGAAGAGATAGCAAATAGCAGAGAAAATAAAGAGCCATGTTTCTCAATCATTATCCTGAAACAGAAACACCTGGAAGATTAATTAAACATGGTCAGCTGGGATGGGAATTAGGCCCTGAGTTTCTAACTCAATAGTTCTGGGACAGGGCCTACAAATTTGCAGTTCCAGCAAGTTCCCAGGTGATACTAATGCTATTGGTTTGAGGACAGCTGGTCTAGCCCCTAGAGCAGCACTTTTTAAATTATGGCCCATAAAACAGTGTCAGTTTGTCAATAGCGAGTATGAGATAATCACATAAATTTAGCATAAGCACTTTAAAATGGTTATAACAATTTGATAGAATTATTTCATGTTTGCTATATCTAACAATATACGATTAAAGGATGTAATTTGAATATCTTCTTGTTTAATTTTTCTTTTCTAGAAATTAAATTTTATTGTATTTCATTCAAGTATTGTTCAATGCTGTGTCAAAGGCAAAAAGCCAACATGTTCTTCTCCACAGATAGTTTGAAGTGTACTGGTCTTTGAGAAATGGTAAAATATCTGGTCCACACAGTAGTATTTGAGTAGAAATAGAAGAGATATGATCAGTATGTACTTGGATGAGACTTAAATGTTAGGGAAAGGGTACCCATCAGAGAAGCAAAGAAAGCAGAAGCACCTGCATGAGAGAATCACATAATGGCACAGTTAGAAGGGAACTTAAAGATGATTTAAGAACCCAGGCATGTTTTGTAGGTACAACTTTCACTTAACTAGTGAAGCTCAGAGTACATGCAATTTAAAATTGGTAGGTAATACATTGTAATCGAAAACTACCCTGTCAGATAGGTGTCATCCTGACTTTGAAAATCAGGAAATTAAGCTAAAAATAATTTACAGAATGTAATAACAACCTCACAGCTAATAAGGGACAGACCCAATTCTCATTCTAAATCTCTTTCCACCAAACATAATAAATCCACAGTTTACATTGAATTGAGTAAGTACAGGGTTCTTCTTTTTGATCTCCCAAAAATGTTATATGAAATTATTTTGTCAGTTTCATTACTTCCCAGTTATTTTTGCCAGTAGCAAATACTAGTTTTCATGAATGAACCTGTAATCTTGTTCAGCAACAATCAATTACAATGGTAAACTTAGGAAGTAACAAACTGCTTATACAGTTTAATGCATTTTCCATGAGTAATCAGCATACAGAAAGGCTGCTAACACTTTCCAATAAACCATGGCATGGTCTGAAACGATTTTGCATTTTTAAATATCATGTCTATTTAAAATTCCATCATTTATCTCCTTCTCTAGATGCCTTTGCCTTTCTAAAAGATAGTTTTTCGCTTTAAAAAATTATCCGTGAGCAAGAGTAAATGACTTGGAATACATTAATATCTAGTGCATGCCATTTATACATATAAATGCAATCTTTTTTATCAAGAATTATCTAGACAGCAATCTTTCATATAACAATCCAAGTAATTTTATACTTTAATTGAGGTAATAAAAATATCAAATTTACCACAATTCTGAGATTGCAAATCTTTTGTGTAGTGATTTTCTATAATAGTGATAGAGATTAAAAAGAAATAAAAAGCACTGCTCTTTTAAAATGAACATTATAATTGTCAGAAATGGGATATTTACTAATTTTCATTCTACCTTCCAGTATACCTCTTAGCAACCCAGAATTCAATGCTTTCTGTTTTGATTTCCTAGTACAAAAGTTCCCTAAGCACCAAACCAGGTAACAAGGTTACAGTATCCCTACTGGTTTCTCAGGATATTAATAAGTAAGTTGGTAAGAGTGAATAGGGAAACAAAGTGAGAAAATATAAATCAAATGAGGAAAATAATATGCTTTAATTTTCAATCTTGGTAACTATTTCAAAGGGTCACTTTCCGTCTTCTTTATCCCACTAAAATTTTGTTACTGTGAAGCTTTTTCATGGAGGATGAACATGAATAATACACATGAAGTGGTGTTTAACATCCTCAGAAAACAAACATTAAATTAAGTTTTTGTGATGTGTATTTGGAGAGGTAGAGACAGAAAGGATATGCATCCCTTGAAGCTGTGGATACCCAATATCAGTTCTCATGGTCTAGTGTCTTTGTCATACCAGTTGGTGATATTTTGAATATCAGGTGTATATCTCAAGAGTGCGTTAAACAGAAACTAATATTCTACCTTAGTAAGCCCATCTAAGTGAATGATTTGGTAATGGATATGAAGATCTTTCAAAATATAATATCCTTTGACCAAATAATCCACACATATAAAACCACTTTAAGGAAA
Source organism: Macaca mulatta (assembly GCF_049350105.2). Taxonomy (NCBI): domain Eukaryota; kingdom Metazoa; phylum Chordata; class Mammalia; order Primates; family Cercopithecidae; genus Macaca; species Macaca mulatta. Next base: position 115,135,246 of record NC_133408.1, read on the forward strand.
TAGCCAGAAATGTAGATTATTTTCAAGGAATTGTTACCTAATATTGTTACAGTTATGGCTTTAAATACTTAATTATTTAAACTGTAATTCATTACTATAATGTTTAAACACATTCAAGTGATTTTTAAAACATAATGACATGAGAATATTCTCACAAATAAGACTTTAAATAAATGACACATTGATATGGTTTGGCTGTGTTCCCAACCAAATCTCATCTTGAATCGTAACTCCCACAATTCCTACACGTCATGGGAGGAATCTGTTGGGAGGTGATTGAATTATGGGGGCAGATCTTTTCTGTGCTGTTCTCATCATACTGAATGAGTCTCACAAGATCTGATGGTTTTAAAAATGAGAGTTTTTTCCGCACAAGCTCTCTCTTTGCCTGCCACCATCCATGTAAGACCTAACTTACTCCTCCTAGCCTTCTGCAATGATTGTAAGCCCTCCCCAGCCATGTGGAACTGTAAGTCCATTAAACCTCTTTCTCTTCCCAGTCTCGGTTATGTCTTTATCAGCAGCGTGAAAACAGACTAATACAGTAAATTTGTACCAATAGAGTGGGGCGCTGCTAAAAAGATACCCAAAAATTTGGAAGTGACTTTAGAACTGAGTAACAGGCAGAGGTTGGAATAGTTTGAAGGGCTCAGAAAAAGACAGGAAACTGTGGGAAAGTTTGGAGCTTCCTAGAGACTTGTTGAATGGCTTTTACCAAAATGCTGATAATGATATGGACAAAGAAATCCAGGTTGAGGTGGTCTCAGCTGGAGATGAGGAACCTGTTGGGAATTGGAGCAAAGGTGGCTCTTGCTATGCTTTAGTAAAGAGATTGGCAGCATTTTGCCCCTGCCCTAGAGATCTGTGGAACTTTGACCTTGAGGGAGATGATTTAGGGTATCTGGCAGAAGAAGTTTCTAAGCAGTAAAGCATTCAAGAGGTTACTTGGGTGCTGTTAAAAGCATTCTATTTTAATTGGGAAGAAGAGCATAAAAGTTCAGAAAATTTGCAGCCTGACAATGTGATAGAAAAGAAAAATCCGATTTTCTGAGTAGAAATTCAGGCTGGCTGCAGAAATTTGCATAAGTAACGAGGAGCCAAAGGTTAACCCCAAGACAATGGGGAAAATGTCTCCAGAGCATGTCAGAGGTCTTCACAGAAGCCTCTCCCATCACAGGCCCAGAAACCTAGAAGGAAAAAGTGGTTTCATGGGCCTGGCCCAGAGTCCTCATACTGTGTACAGCCTAGGGACTTGGTGCCCTGTGTCCCAGGCACTCAGCCATGGGTGAAAGTGGCCACGAGAGAGCTTGGGCCATGCCTTCAGAGGGTACAAGCCCCAAACCTTGGCAGCTTCCACATGGTGTTGAGCCTGTAAGTGCACAGAAGTCAAGAATTGAGGTTTGGTAACCTCTGCCTACATTTCAGAGGATGTATGGAAATGCCTGGATGTCCAGGTAGAAGTTTGCTGCAGGAGCAGGGCTTTCATGGAGAACTTCTGCTAGGGCAATGCAGAAGGGAAATACACAGGCAGAGCCTGCACAGAGAGTCCCTAATTGGGCACCACCTAGTGGAGCTGTGTGAATAGGGCCATCGTCCTCCAGACTTCAAAATGGTAGATCCACTGACAGCTTGCACTATTTGCCTGGAAAAGTGTCAGAAACTCAATGCCAGCCATGAAAGCAGCTGGGAAGGAGGCTGTACTCTGCAGAACTACAGGGGCGGAGCTACCCAAGACCATAGGATCCCATATCTTGCATCAGTGTGACCCAAATGTGACACCTGGGGTCAAAGGAGATCATTTTGGAGCTTTAAGATTTGACTGCCCTGCTGGATTTCAGACTTGCCTGGGCCCAATTTTGGACTGCCTGTAGCCCCTTTGTTTTTGCCGACTTCTCCCATTTGGAACAGATGTAATTACCCAAAGCTGTACCTCCATTGTTTCCAGGAAGTTACTAACTTGCTTTTGATTTTACAGGCTTATAGGCATATGGGACTTGCCTTTTCTCAGATAAGACTCCGGACTGTGGACTTTTGAGTTAATGCTTAAATGAGTTAAGACTTTGGGGGACTGTTGGGAAGGCATGATTGTTTTTGAAATGTGAGGACATGAGATTTGGGAGGGGCCATGGGAAGAATGATATGGTTTAGCTGTGTTTCCACCCAAATCTCATCTTGAATTGTAACTCCCACAATTCCCACATGTTGTGGGAGGAGCTTGGTGGGAGATGATTGAATTATGGGGGCGGGTCTTTCCCATGCTGTTCTCATGATAGTGAATAAGTCTCATGAGATCTGATTGTTTTAAAAATGAGTTTCCCTGCACAAGTTCTCTCTTTGCCTGCCACCATCCATGTAAGACATAACTTGCTCCTCCTTGTCTTCCACCATGATTGTGAAGCCTTTCCAGCCATATGGAACTGTAAGTCCATTAAACTTCTTTTTCTTTCTGTTCTTGGGTATGTCTTCATCAGCAGCATGAAAATGAATGAATACACACATACACAAAGACATAGATGATGTGAAGGAGAAACAACAAAATTCACTGCAGCTCTCTAAATAGAGTGAGATTTTTATTATTACCTTCTATATTTCTTGATATTGTCCAGCATAGCTATTTCAATAAAATGTGCATCTTTATGATTCAAATATATTTAATGTAAATATTCTAAATTGAAATTTCCTTTATGTGGAAAATACTAACTTCTCTACATTCATAAAGCAAAGCGAAAAGGAAATGCTAAACTACCACAGATTATACCCACAAGACTTCTGACAAATTGCTTAATTAGAAAAATCAGAGACTACTGTTATCATCTTTACATACTGCCTATTTCTGAATTCAGCTTTCATATCTTTAAGCAAATTTTCTCATCCACCTCACACACCAATTTGTATGCCTCTTCTCCACCAAAACCCCACACTCCAGGATGATGAATGCTTCTATTCACTGTTGTACTAGTGGAAAGGATGGGGGCATAGTGTGAGGGAGCAGGGGAGTTCATTAGAGAAGATGCCAGAGAAGGCTAGAGAAAGAAGAGGCAGGAGAGGTGGGCTTCATAGTTGGGGGTGATATTTACATTTTGAAAATATCATAGACTGGAAAAAATAAATCAATTTTTAATTTGCATTTATGAAACTCCAGATAAAACTATAATAATTAAACTCTAAGTGTTCCTCCTTTAATTATGTAATACTTTTTAGCTTTTGTGATATGAAATCTTAGAAAATGCCAACTATTTAATGAAAAAAATTAAAACAAAGTTAATTTGACATTTCTTTAGTATTGTAAATAATATAGACTAGTATTTTTGGGAGAGGTTATTTTTAAAACTCAGCTACTCATCTGACATTGCATGACCAAAATTACTTCAAAGGATTGGAGACAGAAAATAAGACTAAAAATGTCCAAGTACCTTCTTCATTAGTGGATAGGCCTGAAGATCTGCTTATTTTGTGATAGCAGATTAACTTTCAAAGTTTTCTTTGAGAGCCAATAATCAAATATATGCTTTGAAAGAAGTTCAAGAAAGACCAAAGTCATCATTTTTGAACATGAATTTTAGTAACAGAAGAGAGATAAGAAGTGAGTTCTCAATGAAGTATAAGGAATGAATATTGACAATGTTTATTCCACTTGTTCTTCCATTTTTGACAGCAATTCCTCTAACAACACCTTTTTTTAATGTGTTTGTTTTATTTTAAAAAAAAGGAGGGGGGATACAGGAAGAAGAAGGGCCTTTTTTGCTTCCAGCACTAGCTAATAAAATAAGAAACAGTTGTCTCTGCTCTATTAAGGGTTGATAGGAAAATTGTGGTGGAATGACTGGCTGCTGGAGGCAGGGGCCACCGACAGTGCCTCAGCTTATTCATCCGTGACAGCGCTGAAGCTGAGAGCCTGCCATTTCCCAGGAGGAAGGAATAGTGGAAATGACAAAAGGAAATCTGAAAATGGAGATAATAAAATGATGGTTGCATTTGAGGCTGTTATCAGGACTTCTCTCATGCCAACTTTGAAAGTAAAGATTTTAATATTATGAGAACTGTAACTATCCTTAACTCAGATTTCAGCAGTCTGGTAGTACAGTAAGTCACATCTTGGTGGGATCTACAAAAACTTTTGCAAAAATGTTTAATTGTATGATAGCATTTCAAAAACATTTCCCTTGATCAGATAAGGACCTTCATGTGAATCTATTTTATCAACTAATAATTAGTTTCATGTAGCTAGGTTACATAGTATAAATTACTTTTAAAACCCCCTTCCAAAGAATTCATGGTTTAATAAACTATAGTAAATGACACTGTGTCTAAAACAGTGTAGCAACCAGTTCTGCGATTTGCACAGTTAATATACCATTAATGTCTGACTGAAAGCTAACTTCTGTTTTTCAGTGAACTTGCCCAAACACAAATATTATACAGTAATGTGGTTGTGATGTGAATATTTCACATTAATAGTATTAATGTATTAATCAACTTTCCACAATTGCTGTATCTCCTACATTTTAAATATGTTTTTATCTTCTGCTTTTCTTACTTCATTTGCTTCTAAACAGAACAATTGTCTTGCTTCCTCATATCTCTTTATTGCTGTTAATCTTAAGGACATATAAAAGGATTACCTTATTCACAGGGGGAAAAAGGTCATTAGAAATCCTCACTCCTTTATTTTCTCCTTCCTGCCTTTCACTGATTTCATAGAAGAAATCTTAGACTGTTTTTCCATTGCTAGTAGAAGAGTAGTTATTAACACACAGGAAAGCAAGCACACACATTCTATCAATAAATACTGCTCGAGCCATGGGTTCACAATTCACTAATTCATTTATTCAGTCAGTTAGCCCACAAACATTTATTAGGTATTTATTGTATTCCAGAAACTGTGATAGACTCTGGATATTAAAGGATAGATTCAACATGTTTCAATAAAGGAATAAATGAATAAATAAAGAAAATACTGAATCAGTGAATGATTAATTAGCGATAAGATCAGCTATTTATAGAAATGCACTAATTCGGAAACCCAGTGTGCTGGACCAGTTTTCTTGAAGGAGTGGAACAAACGAAGAAGACAATATTGCCTCAGAGTGAAAGTTTCATTCTTTGAGGGAGGTGTTAGATCACAGAAATCTGTTTTTGTTTAGGGTTCACCTCAGTAAAGAAAAGGGGTAGGTTTCACCGGCTACTTGGTTAAACTGACAAACTATTAACGATTTTCCAATTAAATTGTGATCTATACATGATTTATTTTGCTACTTTTCCCTTTAACTTCCAACTGTTACCTGAATACCAGAAAAAATTGGTCAGAAAGTAAAGCACACACCAAACCTCCTAACCTTTCTATTCTGCAAGAGAATGTGGCAGGAGTTGAACTTCAGGAAATGAGTTTCCACGATTTTAGTTTCCCAAATGAAGACAAACATGGGTGTAGGGGCTAAAAAAAAGTCTTACTGAAAGGTCAAGGTTTGTGAATGTTGCAAAAGCCCATGAGGCTTTGGTGGTGGGGGAGAAATGCAGGGGGATTTTATTTGGAAAACTCATGCAGGAACAAACAGTGATATTTGTAAGGGGAGGAAGAAAGGGTGTAGGATTCCTCCTACTCTCACATTCCCTCTACCAACGATAAACTGGCACCAGCAACTCATATTCTCTGCTGCTCTGAGATCATTGAGATTTCTTCTAAAACTTCAAGGAAATCAGTAATATACATTCTTTAATGGAGTCATGAGATGAGACAATAATATTCCAACATATTCAAATAAAAAGTTTGCCAGAGCAATGGCAGAATCATGGAAAAAAAGAATTCAATATTACTCAGTATTAGATTGTTGCTGGAGTAGATAGAAACTGCCCCAAAATTTCCAGTTTCACAGTGTTAAAAGAAAAACTTCAGCCAAATTACATTTAAAGGAGTTTAAATGAACAACAAATGATTCACAAATTGGGCAGTCCCCAGAATCACAACGGATGCAGAGAGACTCCGGTGCACCGATGTGGTGGAAGAAGATTTATGGACAGCAAAAGAAAAGTGATATACAGAAAACGGAAGTGAGGTACAGAAACAACTAGATTGGTTACAGGTTGGCATTTGCCTTATTTGAACATGGTCTAAACACTCGGTACCGTATGAGTGGCTGAAGTATGTGGTTGAAATATGGCTGCTGGGATTGACCAAGACTCAGCTATTGTTACGGGCACATACTACTAAGTCAGGTTTTCAATCTTGTCTACCTATGAAGTTAGATTACTGTTCATCCACAAGGACTCCAATATAGAAGTACAGAGTCCCTCTTAGGCCATTTTTAGTTCGCTTTAAGAACAGTTATTTAATTTATATGTATAAGAATATTTCTTGGACTTCTACCTTGCCAATGGCTCTTTGACGAATGGGTTTCTGGTGAGACTGATGATTCTTATGTATCATGTTGGCAAAAATTTTAAATTTTTCAATACACTTTGATGGAAAACTTCTGGCAAATTTCTCATTTATGGAGAGCAATTTGGAAAAATCTATTAAGCATAAGATTCATTTGCTCTTTGACACAGCAACCTCACTTCAAGATAGTTATCCCTCGGATACACTCCACACATAGGAGAACTGAGGTTAGCACATTATTTGTGGTAATCAAAGAGTGAAAACAATCCAGTGTCCTCTATGGAATAATCACTCTGCCTTGCGTCTCTAAAAGAGAATGAAGATTACCTCAGTGTTACGTAAAAATCTCCAGGATATGTCATGAAGTGGAAAAAAGAAGGTGCAAGACAGTGATACAGTATGTTAAATTTTGTATAAAAGAAGAGATGAAAATATAAAGTATAAAAAGATATTTGCCTGTATTTTCAGAAAGACAGGCTAAAAAGATAAAAAAAAAACTAAGTTAGGAATGGGGACCAAGTTAGGAATACATGAACAGAGACAAATAAAAATGAAACTTAATGTATGTTTTTTAATCTCATTTTTGTATTTTAACTACGTGAATGTATTACTATTCAAAAAATAAAATTAAAATGTATAAATAAGTTAATATTAGATGTTAATCTACTTTACTTTTGCAATCTTGACATAGATAAAATGATATTCTCTCTGGTCTGTTGATGTTCAGAATTCTCCATAGCACTATTACCTTATCAGGCCTATCAGTCTTTTGGTTTTATGAGGGTAAAGATACAAATGATCATCTAACATTCTGGCGGTCCACTTTGATTTCTGTGCCAGTGAGAATATTCACAGAATATTATCTGGGGCAAAATAAAAAAGTAAGATCTAAATCTGTGTACTGTAAATAATTTAGTCTATTTTGGAGGTTTCTAAATGGTGATAAACTGTTATCGTAAGGAACTGCTATCAGGCCACTGGAGTAGCCTCAGTTTTCCTCCATGTGGGGAAAAGGGTCCTCTAGGCCTTTCTAGAGTCGAACAAAAGTTTGTACCTTGGATTCAGCAAACCTGGGTCTGTGCAAAACAGATGGTGACAGAAGCTTCCTCAAACTGTTGTGTGGGGGTATCCTTAGGAATTCCTCTCCCTTTTTCCTCTTGATGAAATCAATTAGAAATAATTCTTCCCAGGTCCTGAATAAATCTCTCCTGGAAGGATTATAAATCATGTGACCCTTGTGCCTCTCAGTGGCAGAAAATCTGACCCTCCAGTCCTATGGACTATGAAAACTTTGCTCAGGTGAAGATCACAAAAAGTAGTCTTCAGCAAGAATAAAGATTATTGCTAGACTTTATTCTTTTGTGAATAGTTTAGCCTAATAACTTATGAGGCAAAAATTTAAAAAGTTTATATATTTATTTTAATTGGAGATATCATGTGTTTAAGTGTGTCAATAACTTTATTAAAATATGTCTTTAGAATGAAACCATAAAAAGAATTTTCCCAAATATTCTAATTCTCCAGCTTCTACATCTATTCTAACCCTTATGCTGCCCTTATTAAATTTAAGTAAGATTACCTGTCATTATATTTGACTAATAAAATATGAGTGAAAGTGGCATGTGACTTCTGGAAAAAGGCATTAAATTACCAGAGTGACAATCTTTTATTCTTGCTGAAATTATTCTGGGAGGCTGTATGAAGAAGAATTTTTCAGCAGCCTGGTCCTTAAGTGTCTTAGAAGGCAGTTTCCCTGCTGATCCATGCTGAATATACAACGTGGAAAGAAATAAAAAAGACAAGGACCAAAGAGCCTTTATTTGCAATAGGTCTTTACTTCTGTCCAGAGAAGGACAGTCTCTGATTTGAAGACCTAGAGTTTACCCTGTAGCAAATATGCACATATATTTCTTATTATGATTTGAATAGGAGAGCCATCTAGACAACTCCAAACAAACAGATTGCTGCCTAGAAGGTATGCAGACTGGGAGATAAAGGACTGATGAATGGGCTTCAGTGACCAATTCCCTCATCAGTTATCTTCCTCACTGTAAATCAATTGCAAACCAATCTCTTAAGAGTTAGCATTAGTCAGTCAGCTCCTGGTACCTTCTGAAAACAAATAAAATATCAAGATTTTGGGACTGTAGATATCAAGATCAGATTGAATAATCTTACCCTTTGATCTCACCACTTTCAAACCACAACATCCCAGATAGTATCTACAATGCAAATGTTAATGAAATCATCATTACGTTCATATTAATATAAAAAAAAGAAATCCAGCCTACCAAAGCCTACAAACTTACCCTAAATTTATTTAGTACTCTTTTACAGTATTTTATAAGAAAAGAATTAAAATAGGAAATATAGAGGCATACTGATTGTTAATAACGGTATCAGAACAAGAAAAAAAGGAAAAAACAATTCTATTCAGGATGAACATTAGCTAAATCTGAATAACAGAATTCACTGACCAATTTGGTCTTTGAAGGTTTACAGGTGAAAAAAAGTTCAGATGTGAAAAGGTTTACAAATGAAAAGAAGTTCTGTAAAATCTCCAATCTAATAAAAGCACACAAAAGTGCTACTCATTTTGTTCTCACTTTCATCAAGTTCAATTAGGTTGTCAAAATTAAAATGAGGTTTAACATAATCCAAATCTCCGCCTTTCAAGGTAGCATTCAAGATTTCTTTTAAATTTTATAGTTTGTTGCTCAAGAAGAGAGTACAGATGAGAGCTGAACTGGAATATTCAAGGAATGTTCATATATTCACAAAGTTAAAAAATATGCTTAGCTATTTATACACACAGATGTTTAAGAGATGAATTACATGTTCTGCCTTCAAACTTAGAAATAAAAATTAAGACTAAAAAACAAAAGAAAAAAGTTGTATTATCTAATTTACCAAGACTTTTGCTTGTTCTAATATTTGTTTTCCTCTTTTGTTAGTCATCAGAATCAAGTTCTAAAGTCTTTATCTTATTAAATCAGATGAGTGAGCTTCACTCAATTTGAGAGACAAACATGAAACTTACATTAGCTTCAGACTAATTTGTTAAATGACTATGGCCATACTGAAAGATGTAATACATTCCCCATCTATGCTATGGCTATAGTCTATAACCATGGACTATGGATGTCATTTAGGTTTTGTTCAGCTTATCATTTTAACCTTTGAAAATATTCCTATCAGAAACTAAAGGTGAAATGTAAAATCATTTTTTGAACAAAGCCCACTCTTTAAATATGAGTCATTCCTCAAATGCCAGCTGTCAATTAAATGTACTATAACAACATTACTGACAGACTTAAAACAAGTCCATTTGTCAGTTCATTACAGAAAGTTTATTTGTTTAGCTACTTTTTAAATTTGATCTGAGTTTGGGTGCATGTACATTTCTATGTATTGGATTTCAGTTTCATCTTGTTTTCAGTACTTTGTTTTTCCTTTTTTCAAATTTGGTCTCATGTGATGATTTTTAAGTACATGGGAAAACACTTCGGTGACTTTTATCATCTTCTTCACCTTTCTCTTACAGCTCTCCTTTCTCATCTCCCTCTTCCCCTTTCCTTTCTTTCCTTTTCCCCACCACCCTTCTCCTCACATTTCTTTGCCTGTCCTCCTCATCTTACTCCTCCTCCTCTACTGTTTCCCCATCCCCCTTTCACCATTGTACCACATGTACAACTCCTGCTTCAGTGACAGCATCAATAATTAAGAAAATGAAACAAGAAAACAGCTGATGTGAGCTCAGATGAGAGATCTGCAGATGAATAAACATGGTTTGCTTAGAATCTCATTTACAATGTGTAATAACCAATATCAAGGAATAAATATAGCAAAGAGTCTTTATTTATGTATGTGTGTGGGAGCGTAATTACATGCACATGTTCATATTTAGATAGCTTGAAAATCATACAAGCGAATATTGGTGGTTTTACACTTAATATCTTCCAGGGGAAAAAAGTGATGATTTTGCTGCTAACTGAATGCAGCAATGTAATTTCACATGAAATCCACAACTTGGAAAAAGGAAACATTAATATCAAACATGCGTACCATATAATTGTGCTAAACTAGGAGAAGTCTCTGCTTTTTAGTTTTCTGTTAAAGTTTTATTCCCAGAGCAGAGAACTGCTAAAGCTGTCAGCAGCTGCACAAACACTGTCCTCATTTCATTTAAGGATAGTTACACATCAAAAGATGCCTTCCGGAGCACCCTATGGTCTCGTAAGAATGAAAAGTCTGAGTTACTAATGCAAGATGTTAGATAGTAAGTCCAATGATTTAGAATCATTGTTTTATTTTTATGTGTTTTGGTAAAAACTTTATTTTGAAAACGTGCCAAAAGCACCAAATTACAAAAAAAAAAAAAAAAAAAAAAAGACTATAGTTCTGTATCTAAGTTAATATATTAATTAATAGATTCTATTTCCTTTATGTAGTTTAGAGGAAAAGTCTTCTTCAGTCCAAGGAATTCACGCAAATGCTTGTAGCAGCACTAGCATAGAGCCCACATATTATGGGGAAAAAGGGAAGGGGGAGCAAAAGGAGGAACAAAAAACCATAATTCTTGTGTATAGCTTATGATGCAACTAGATTCTTCTCTCAGCTTTTGAAATTTTGCAAAGTGAGACTATATCTCAGCTTCCAAAATAGCAAACTTTGTTAACTATGAAACTAAAATGATATAAACAAACAAGTTACCTTAGAGAGTTGTTTTTCTGGAGAACTAACATCATTTATTCATTCAAACCATGTATCTACTGTATAGCAAAGAACACCACAGTTAGTGCAAACAAGCTATAAGGAAGCCTAAGACAGCAGTAGTCCTCTGTTAATTTACAGTAGAGGAGAGAGAAGATCAATACAAAGATAATTATTATAGGAACTGTTTGATTTAAAAACAGTAGCTGATCTCTTATCTGGCATGATACAAGGGCCAGAAGATGGATCTGGAGTTAGGCAAATTTGATTCTGAAAATCTATTCCACTACCTGTGTGACCAGAGAAAAGTTATTTAAACTCATTTATAAAATGGGATAACACAACTTACAAATTTTCAATGAGGATTAAATATGAAGCTACATATATTTTGCCTTAAAATATATGATACATAAACATGGCATGGTGGTGCACACCTGTAGTCTCAGCTACTCAGAAAGCTAAGGTAACAAGATGACTTGAGCTCAAAAGTTCTGAGCAGCATAGCTAAATCCTGCTTCAAAAAAAAAAATGTGAAATGAAATACATGACATGTAAACCCTTCTATACTGCCTAGTCTATAATGGACAATGAACATGTGGCACTTGTCATTTGTGATTAAAGTGGTAATGAAATATTAGAAACATTAAAATTTAAATTAAAAATTAAAATCCAGAATAAAAGAGTCGATAAAATTAACATTTATAGGTGCCAGCATTGCTTTGACAATTTTTAAAAAACACGCTGATATTTATTAACATATTAAAATTTGGATAATTTGTTGTGTAATGAATTCGAGTTTGAGTTTAGTAATCAAATTTGAAAAATTTACAGTAGAGAGTACATACTCTGACAACCAAACTCCTAAAATAGCAATAAAAAAATTATAATCACATATGTTCTCAATTGCATCACAGCAGGTGAATGACTCATTTTGTAGAAAAGGGTTTAATTACTAACATTTTGCCTATGCCATGGAAAGACAATCCTAGGATCATTCTATTACGGTAGTTGTTGGCATATACCATACACTGTGAGTAGGGAGAAAGTCAGTCAATATTATTAGCCTGCAAGCAATAAAAGTTATTGTTTTTCTTAAGCACAACATTTTATATTTTTAGCAGAAGACTGTATGACTTAATTTATAAATTTAAATATGTTGTTTGAGCTGTCAGTATTTACCAATCTTTATTTTATATATTTTGGTACAGCAAAAAGTTCTCATAAAATGAACCAATGTGAAGCCAGGCATGGTGGCTCAGGCTTGTAATCCCAGCACTTTGGGAGGCCGAGGCAGGTGGATCACCTAAGGTCAGGAGTTCGAGACAAGCCTGGCGAACATGGGGAAACCCTGTCTCTACTAAAAATACAAAAACTAGCTGGGCATAGTGGATTATGCCTGTAATCCCAGCTACTAGGGAGGCTGAGACGGGACGCTTCAACCCAGGAGGCGGAGGTTTCAGTGGGCCGAGATCACGCCAGTGCACTCCAGATTGGGTGACAGAGCGAGACTCCGTCTCAAAACAAACAAGCAAACAAACAAACAAAAAAGCACCAATGTGATCTGTCACACCCAAAGGGGCACTGCATATATTATAAACAGTGGTGAACATATGATTGGGTGGAACAGACATTAAGTGGCATAAATGAGTTCAGGTGAAGACAGTTATCAGAAGATGAAAAAATGATAGTGATACAACAGGCTAGTGCATGTCTAATTTTAATCAACAAAGGGAAATGAATTTGTTATGTACTCTAACTTTGTTTTGCCTTTCTATATTCTACTCTGGACTGTTGAGTTTTACATATATATACATATATATATATATATATATATATATATATATATATAAATACGTACACTACATATATAAATATACTTAATATTGTATTTCCCTGACTCCCTTGCCAATTATCTCTTTATCTCAACTGGAGAGACTGGAGGGAAATATAAAGATGGGAGGGGAAAGAAGCATTGTGGTTCAGACTTCTTCAGCATACTTATATGGCAGTGAGGGCAGGGCAAAGGGCTGGTAGCCTCCAGGCCAAAGGTATTATCAGCTTCCTAATTTTTGGGGCCACACATGTTCTTTTCTTTGCTCTTCTTGTTCATCCAACAACTTTACAACAAATTCCTCGTAATTATTTTCCTCTGTTTGAAATATTTGAATGATTCCTGACTTTGTAATGTAATTGGCACAGTTGATGAACTTGGATATCATGCCGATATCAACTTAGAGAATTTTAAAAACCAGGAAGGATAATCAGGAATGAGGAGTTTGTGCAAAGTCAGATTCAAATGTCATGTTCAAATTATAGTAAACAAATTTCAAAGAGTTCAGAAAAATATAAAAGCTAACCTTAGCATCTTAAAATGAATATAGTACCAAGCCCTCAGGTATTTCTCAAGGAGAAAGTGACTAGACTGATGTTGTGATTGTCAAGGTACAGTTTCTACAAAGGTGAACCCATATGAAGCACAAACTGTGCACCCTCGAGCTGGCACTAGCAAATAAAAAGAATGTTAAAAATAATAATAATGATAATATGCCTGCTACCTAGAAACCTAAAGTAGGTAAGAAAGTGGGTTTTCTTATAAAAGCCACCACTAACTTTTTTTCATAACCCTAAATTTAACTCTAGCCCTAAATCTCTCTCTTTCTCTTTTAAACTAGGGAGGATAAAAATCTTTGGAATGGTTACTCCCATGTACTCTAAGTCTGCCTCTGTGTTTGAGAGAGAGACCTAGAGGACACAGGCATTAGCTCTTTGAGTGAATGAGGCCAGCATATGCTTCATGATAGATAATAACTTTGTTGGTGAGGTCTTTTTAAATTTTCAGCTCCTCCTACATTTCTTCTTCCACAAAACTCACACATAATACAGAACGTTTAAAGAATTACTCCTTAATCATAACTTTATATCCATAGAAGTCTAAGTTCTGTGGGCTTCAAGAGAGGCTCACAAAATGCCACTTATCTAGAATGAATGAAGTTTCTCTAATCCATAAAGTGGATCTAAGCAAATTCATAATCTTTAAGTGTTCATCTCCATCACCCCCACCTAAGCACGATAAAAACTTGCTCTATTCATGGGGTTATCATAGTGGTTTCTAAGTTTGGCATCAAGCCTAGAATTTACTATCTTCGTATCACTTTTCTAAGGAAGATGATAGCCCGGGTGAAAGAAATCCCCCTAAGAGCACACCCTGTTCCTGGTGCCACTTCTCAGCAGGCCTTCTCTCAGGTCTGATATGTGAGAACTGCTGTTTACTTAAGAGTCATTGACGGCAAATTCTTGCCACGTCACTGAAACTGAAAGATGTTTAGGAAAAAACAAAAACAAAAACTCATGTGTTTGAGCGAATAAATGGTTTAAAACATTTGTGTACATATTAAAAACTATAGAGCTATAGTTGAATGCACAGTTTTTTATGAATTTTTACTTTAAAAAGATTATGTCACTGCATTTTGCCTATTTGTCTTTGTTTACTTTAGCAAGGAACTTCAGATTATGTTTCTAGACTGGCAGAAATTATCTTTCCCAATCACTCCATTAGGGCACTTTTGTAAAAGAAAAAAAAAGACAAAGTTCTATCACTTTCGTGGACTATAAATTTAAAGCTGCAGATTGCAGATGCTTACGAACTTAGCTTAACATATTTAGTTCTGATATTTAAAAACTTCAATTTATTTGCTCATATATGATTCAATCGAGTTTAATGCTTGAGAAAGAGGAAGAGAGGTTTTTTTGGTTTTTCTGTTTTTTTCTGAGACGGAGTCTTGCTCTGTCGCCCAGGCTGGAGTGCAGTGGCGCGATCTCAGCTCATTGCAACCTCCGCCTCCTGGGTTCAAGCGATTCTCCTGCCTCAGCCTCCCAAGTAGCTAGGACTACAGGCATGTGCCACCTCGCCCAGCTAATTTATTTTTTGTATTTTTAGTAGAGACGGTGTTTCACCATGTTAGCCAGGATGGTCTCGATCTCCTGACCTCGTGATCCGCCCATCTCGACCTCCCAAAGTGCTGGGATTACAGGCGTGAGCCACCGCACCCAACCGGGAATTTATTCAGTGGTTTGAAGAAAGCTTTACCATGGTAACATGCAGGCTGATTTTGCATCTGGTATAAAAATGGATTTTAATTTTCTATTTTATAAATAGGGTAGAAATATTTCTGTACTTGGCAAGGTTGCTAATGAGAAGAAAACTTAAAATACTAATATAAGTCTTGTCGCAAACACATGTTAAGGGTTTCATTCACTTATTGAAAATCTTTTAGCATCTCTAAAGTTTGACAGAGGTAGAAATGCAGTTGAAACGGGTTTGATGATGTCTAGAAAAATTTGGGCAGTCAATATTTATCTTAGACATTTTAATTTTTTATTGCTCAAATTTTTAAATTTATACAAGAAGAAATGCAAAGTAACTATCATTTGGAAAAACTGATTCTCAAAATGTGGTCTGCTAGCTGTCTCCTGGGAACTTGTTAGAAAGGCATATTCTGGGGCTTCTATAAGTCTTAGGGAATTAGAATGTCTGGGAGAGGCTCAGCAATGTGAGCTTTAACAAGTCCTGTAGTCGACTCTGAAGCCCATTTAAGTCTGAGAAGTTCTCATCTAAATGTTGTTGCATTTATCCTGAGTCACTTGTCAGTATTCAAATTTAATTCATTAAAGTGAAAGCTAGTCTTTTAAGATACTATCTGGTAAATCTCCTTACTCCTGTTATATGATAAAGAGCATACAATTTACAATGGTAACAGCCTTTTAAGAAGGCAATATGCCATGGTTTATGTGATCTATAATGGGCATATAAGAACACTGGAATTTCACTAGACCAAAATAAAAAGAGAGATGTGCATTCTGTTGCTCTATTACCCGGTATTAAATCAAGTTTAGCCTGAAACTACCTCCTTACATATTTTAAGTTCAGCCTGAAGGTTTCTCTGTACGGTAAACTATAACCTAAATGAAAGTGTAAACGGACTATAACCTACTCTTATGTCAGTCACTTAGTTATGACCAAAGTGGACCAACTGTTTAAATCATGTTCAAATAAGGCAAATGCCAAGCTGTAATCAAGCCTGCTGCTTCTGTGCCTCACTTCTGTTTTCTGTACCTCACTTTCCTTTTTCCGTCTATAAATCTTCTTCCACCATGTGGCTGCAATGGAGTCCCTCTGAACCTTCTCTGGCTCGGGAGGCTGCCCAATTCACGAATTAAACTCTGTTAATTTAATTTGGCAAAGATTTTTCACACTAGGAAAGACTTATTGTTGAATGAATCTCAAATACTCATGGATGTGTCTAAATCCTCTCCACCCTTGAGCACTAGATCTTAAGCTTCATAAAATCTTTCCATGGAGATAACAGTTTTTATAGTAACCTTAAAAGTTACATGAAATCTATTAAATCAGTCTTCAAAGAGTCAAACAGGTCCATACTTTTTCTAATTTAATAAATATTAAAATTTTTATATTGGTGACAATATGGTCCAAATTTAACAAACAAATTCATATTTGATTATATTCTCTGGCATTTAAATTGATTCAGAAAACTAAAGTAGAAGCTTTAATGTGCCTTATGCCTGAAGACTAATCTTTTAAGTGGTTTGGATGTTAATCATCAAGACAGCGGATTTCTAGCAAAACAAAGCTTTAGAATAAAAGCAAGTTATAAATGTTAGACCTCTGTTGATTCCAGAGTTATTCTGTTGAAGTAATTTATAATGACTAACCAATTAATTTAATTTAAAATAATCATAAAGCTGGTCATAATTTTTTGAAATTATAATAAAGCATTTATTAATTTAGTACATGATTATATAGCAAAAATGAATGTAATGCTATGTTTAAACTATTAATAATAATGAAACTAGCCAATAGTTAATTACAGATCATGTCATTTTATCAATTATTAAGAATATGAAATGTCATCAAGAGCTACTTACTTTAGTTATATCTGCCTAATGTCTGTGTTTAGGCCCTGTTCTATTTTATACACTTATATACTCCAGATGATTGCTGAATTTGATTTTCAAAGGCCAAGAATCTCTATTTCAAGGATCAAAATTCATAACTTTTTTTTTAGAGTAGAGTTGAATGACAAGTTTTAATAAAAACGAATTGTGTATTTTAAAATGTGTTACCAATGGACAGTAAGAATATGTGTGACATTTGCTTTTTATGTTTTTCAAATAATTTTTCTAAAATAATGTTACAATATTTACGAATAGGGTAGAAGTATTTAAAAACAGACATGGTCTCTCATTGCAGGAAGTGCTCCCCTGTCTACCTGTTCTTTTTCAATTTAAATTACCCAATAGCAACTTCTATGAATTTTGAGCAGAGTTGAGAATAAATGGAGCCCAAAACCTAGGATAACTCACAGTTACTCAAGTTGTCATTGTCTTAAAGCCAAGGCTAGTTTTGTCCTTTTTGTCAGGGACAATGCATTAGCCAAGTATGTAAGTCTGAAGACGGTGTCCTGCTCTCTGTAAAGATTTAGTTAATTAATTCTATGTAATACTTTCTTGCTGTGCATTGATACAACCTGGCTTTGTAAAGTAGATGTTGGTGTTTTATTTGGCACTTAAAGTGGTACAAAATAGAAGTACTAGACAGAAGTAAAGAATGGATAGAAGTGTTAGAGGCTTTGAAATCAAATGAAACTTGGTTTAGATTTTTGATTCAGAATTTTGTTAGTTGTCACCCTTTGGCCAGTTATTTAAGCTTCGGAGATTTTAAGCTTATGAAATTTAAGATGGAATGTTGTACAGATTCAGTTAGATCGTTTATGTTAATTCTTAGTAAAATGCCTAGCATGTAATAGATGCTCATTAAATTATATGCATTACTCTTCCTAATTTTAAGCATAATGGCATAATCTCAGCAGAGATAACTTTAATACCTTCTTAATAATGTCATTTGCTACTTTAGTATTGTGTATTTCCCAGAGGAGTAGAGTCATAGTATGACCTCATCTTTCAAATCCCTTATGTATTCCCAACTAGGTCTACATGAGGCAAGAATATCCAAGCTCATGACTTCATTACTTCTAAATGTTTACACATTCACTTGCCCATTCAACCAACATTTATTAATAATCACAACATGTCAGTTGCTGCACAAGGCTCTGCATATGCAAAGATTGAAGATGGCTCCAGTGAAGTCCCTATCAAGTGCTTGGCATGCCATGAAGATGTTTTATTGCTAATTGTCACATTCCATATGTCTGGATTATATCGACTGAACAGTAGATACATGACTTTATACCTCATTGAAAGTATTGTCTTCTTGACATGAATATTGCTTTATAATGTTTATTATCCAGTTTTTATATGCCATTATGGAGACCAAATAACAAATATATATTCTTCACACCTATGCCTTATTATTTTTTCATGAGTCAAAGAGTAAACATTTATATTTTAATGTAAACATTTATTAGTCCAAAAGAATGAAAAACAAATCCATAAGCCATCGCAATTCAGAGTAGAACAATTTGTAATTTCTAAAATAGTGTTTATCATAACCATTTAAAGGAGAGAAGCTCTTTGGAAAAACAACGTGTGTAACAGAAAATTGTAAAAACAAAAGTGTTCATTTTCATTTGCTTTAATAATGAATTTGAAAACTACTGGCAAATAAAAATTGGCACAATTTTCTTTTTTCTAAAAATGGAAGCTTTATCTAAAAGAAAGCCTCTATTTAGTGAGTGATTATACTGCATGGAAGTACACAATGTCTCTGAAACCACAGATGTTTACAGGGTTAGGGTTTTGGGCACATATTTTGTTGAAATATGCCAAATCAGCGTTTTTAAAAATGTGTTCCATTCTATATCCAGTCAGGAGCCATATTTGGTATAGCTTAAGTTTAAAAGCAAATGTCATAATAAGCTAGAATATTGTTTATGTTTTTCTACCTTGTAACTCTCCTGTAGTCAACACTGTCAAGAGCTCTCTCCTTTCTTAGGAGAGTTGGGAGTAGTAAGTGCTGCCCAACGACCAGAACATTGTGTCAATTATGTATAAGTTTGGCCTTATAACACAAGCATGCTTTGGGAAAGAAGGGTTAAATGTCATTGCAAAATGATTTCTTGTCACTTCATGCTTCTGGGGACAGACAGGAGAGAGGGAAAAGGTGTGTGAAAATGTTGGCCAGAGTTGATAAGCAAAGTTAGTGAGAAGGTCATGAAGGTGGTGAACTGTTCACTTTCTCCCCCAACCCCTAAACCCATGACCATGTTTGCGCATTGCAAATGGTGTGATCAGGGGTTTTCATTCTACAAACTGGCCTGCAGAACAAGGCAGCAACAGGGTTGATGGACATTACTATGTTTAACTTCTTGAAAGTTGAATTAGAGGTCATGATTTAAAGCAATAGTAAGAAATCAGTGGTGCACAGCTACTTGGGAAGATGGCCACACCACTAAGAAAGCATCAAGTGTTCTCTCAGAGAAATGTTCATCATGCCATTCCTCTTTCCGTCTTTTTCTTTTTCTAGTTTATATTCATTTTTCTTAATATGTATTCTTATACTTTATTTTCCTCATTATTTCTTCCTTTTGTTGACATTACTTGTTGGTTTATTTATCCATTTATATTTTCATAATAAATAAAAAAACTTAATCATTAAGCTTATTTTGTTTAAATAATCACCTATAAATATCCAATATTATATATCAATAATTTATATGAATGCATGATTTTTGTATATTTAGTTGCATTCCATGTATGAGTCCTATTAGAATTGATTTTAATAGAGTATTAAAAGATAAAGACTTCAGTAGATTTTCATTTAATTTACAAAAATTTAAAAACCTGAACAGTGCTAATACTCAATCAAGCAAGGACGAAAAATATTAATTCCCTTTGAAGTATTTCAAAGAGTTATTAAGGTAGCATTCAGTGACTTACCAATAATCTTTTATGATATCTTCTTTATAAAATATTGATGGGGACATAGTGAGGTGCAAGTGAGTACATCTTGCCATGGTAGATACTCAGAGCTTGTAAGTTCTAAATTTGACTCTAACAAGTGATTATGGGCAATTTACTCACCTTCTCCAATAAGCTTCTTTATGAATAGACTGTAGCCCATGTCTAACTTGTGTGTAATTCATATCAGGTTTGTGGGATCATATAAAACAATGCATGTAAAAGAGTTTAGGAACTGCAACATAAAACAAATTACTGATGCACTGTTTCTTACTAAAACAAACAAAAAAAAACCCTCATTCTTGAAGTTAGTTTTCCATTCTCTGAGGAGAAAAGTGTGGTGTTTAAAATAAAGAACACACACACACAATTATAACACGCTACTGCCCTCCTTAAAACATTTTAATGACTTGCTATAAAGTTTAGGAAAATAATCCTACCCCTCACTATGGTCTACCATGTCCTACATTAGCCAGTTTTACTAGTCTCTCCCGTTTCAGCTGTCTTGCTCATTGTTTTCCATCCACAAAGCCCCCAGTTCTGTCTTTCAAAAAACCAGACTCACAGTCTTTGCTCTACTGTGTTCAAAGAAAACCTGTAGAAAAGTTAAATGTAATAGAGTTTATTTGAGCAAAGAATGATTCATAAATTAGGTAGCACTCAGAAGTAAAAGCAGTTCAGAGAGTCCAGCTTTATAGACATGATGATATATAATCCAAGATATATGTCGATAATTTATATTTGAGTGTATTATCTTTGCATTCATGAATTTTCGGGGGGAGATTTTTTTGAATGCATGGATTTTTGCATGGAAGCTAAGTAGAGAAATTACCTACCTAGCCACAGCTAGACATCTGCCTTATTTGGGTATGGTGGGATGAGTGGCTGCCTGTGATTAGTTGAAACCTGGCTGCTTGTGATTGATTAAAACTCAGTAGTTATACTCCTAAATTGGTTTTGGTTTATTTAGTACTGTTAGGTTGCAGTTTGTTTGTAGGAACTCAAAGCACAGATGTAGCCTCCTGGTAATGGCCTCCCACTTATTTAATAAATGCTTTCCTCTGCTTGAAATCCTCTGCTTTAGATAAAGCAGTGAGTGCAGTCCTGTTTTATCTAAAATAATCGCCACCAACCCTCACCAACCCTTAAAACACTTCACTCTTCTTCCAACAAATTATAATTTGCAGTTATTTGATCTACTCATTTGCTTACTATTCTTTATGCCCTTCCCACTAAAATAGTTATTACATTTATATAACAAAACTCAGAAGTAGAAAAGACCACACCACACTGTAGTAATTGCCACACTATGTGTTAAAATACATTCATCACAGCCCAGAGTGGTGGCTCAAGCCTGTAATCCCAGCATTTTGGGAGGCCGAGGTAGGCGGATCATGAAGTCAAGAGATCGAGACCTTCTTGGCCAACATGGTGAAACCCTATCTCTACTAAAAATACAAAAATTAGCCAGGCATGGTGGCTCGCACCTGTAGTCCCAGCTACTTGGGAGGCTGAGGCAGGAGAATCACTTGAAACCGGGGGGTGGAGGTTGCAGTCAGCAGAGATCATGCCACTGCACTCCAGGCTGGCGACAGAGCGAGACTCCATTTCAAAAAAAAACAAAAAAATTATCCAAAGATAAAAACCATTCAAATCTCACCCTGTTGGTCCAGAGGGGCTGAGGGAAAAAAAAAATTAACAGAAAGAGAAATAGAAATGTACTTGTCTTTCTTCACCAAAAGTTTATCTGTCAGCTGAGTAGCCCTATTCGACCCTAGAGCCTTGTATCGTGGTTCAGAAGTGTGATTAGAGAAGAAAAAAGAAAAAAAAAAAAGGAGGGCATACAAGTATTTATGTTCACCTATAGTGCACTAAAAAGTGAAATAACCAAAAAAGCATTGATGAATTTCATTATTTGACATTTTAAAGTTTTTTCTTTAAAAACAGAACTGCTAAAGAGCTTGCTTTCCTCAAAATATAGTGATTATAACCAGCTCCATAGTCAGTGTTATTTACATGATGAAGTCTTGAAATTCATAGATGTAATCCTCACATTTGGGAATATGTTGTAAGTGCCCAATAGTTCTTAAGTATAATAATTTGTGATTGATGAGGCATAAATTACAATCCTGTGTAAAAACTCTCCCGGAGTGAGTGACTGACACTATAATATCTGAATATAATGAGGCTTTGTACAAGACTTTGCACATCAACAGAGATACAGAACTTATCTATATTAAAAAAAAAAACTTTATAAAGGACTTTCATATTATTTATATCAAGGGAGAGTAGCAGAATGCCCAGTTCCATCCTAGAGCCACACTCTCGGTGCATTATATTCCTTCCACTTACTAAGTAACCACATTGGGTCAATTACTTAACTTCTCTGAACCTCAGTTTTCTCAATTTAAAATGAGAATAACAATAATAACTTCATGGGGTTGTTGTGAGCATTAAAAAAGGTATGAAGTAATGCATAGCATGTAGTTAGTTATCCATAAATAGTAGCTATTATTATCACTTAAAAGCTGACGATGAGGACTCAAAGGTCATAGATAGTCAATTATTTTCCACTATATTTTATTGGGAAAATATTATTCTATAGCTGTGCTTAAAGATATTGGATTCCAGAAGTCTTGAGATATTCTCATGAATCCCAAGGGTCTGTTGTGTTGTTCCATATTGTATGTGGCTTCAGGAATCTAGGATGACAGAGTGAGTCCTGCTGTTTTGATGTATAAACTGTTTGTTAAAATAGTATAAAATAAAAGCTTTTTTTTTTTTTTTGATGGAGTCTTCCTCTGTTGCCCAGGCTGGAGTGCAGTCTTGCTCTGTTGCCCAGGCTCGGCTCACTGCAAGCTCCGCCTGCCAGGTTCACACCATTCTCCTGCTTCAGCCTCCGGAGTAGCTGAGATTGCAAGCACCCGCCACCACGCCCGGCTAATTTTTTTGTATTTTTAGTAGAGACGGTGTTTCAGCGTGTTAACCAGGATGGTCTCGATCTCCTGACCTCGTGATCTGCCCATCTTGGCTTCCCAAAGTGCTGGGATTACAGGCGTGAGCCACCGCACCTGGCCAATACATGCGTTTTTATCAGATCAAAGATTAAAAAAAAAAAAAGGTTAGAAGAGAAATAATGGTTTGGCTTTACTTAAATAAAGAAAAAAAATACAATAACAAAGGACAGGGCAATTGTTGGCAGCCTGGTTTCATCTGCTATTTTTTATGTTCTAGATATTAAGAAAACCATTTCCTTTGTATAATGCAATTGATAAATTGAAATAAAAATATTGAGTTTATATATTAGATATATATTAGAATTTTTTTTAATGATAGAATTTTTCTAAGGCAATGCAGAACACTTCCAAACTCATTACTGAATAAAATAGAAAATGAATTCTCATTGAGATAATCTAGTGTCAAACCCACTTAAAATCATAATGGGTTCATAGTTACCACAGATTTCATGTGGGGATTCAAGTAGGAATGAATTTCAATTAGCTTAGATCCAGATGGGCCATCTCTGTTCATAGCATGTGATATAATATCTTCTAGAATGGTCAACTTTGTAGACCCTAATAGAGTTTTTATGACTATAACTAAGAATGACTAAAAGTTTTTACTTATTGACAATTTTAAAATATGCTAACCACCATGCTAGACACTTCACTTGTACACTTTTTCTATGACTGAGGATAGTGGAAGTCCAGAGAGGTTTAGCAAGTTGCCCAGAGTGACACAGCTAGTAACTGGTAGAGCCAGGTAACCTGACTCCAGAACCCCTGCTCTGCACAGCATACAAATATTAGGAGAACAAGTGCTTTCTGGTTAATTTGAAAGGAGAAACTGCCTTGAACTTCCTTTAAACTTTTTCTAGGAACAATTGATCAATGGATGCTAATGGGAACATGCTTTTCATTATTAGGACACTTAACCACAGTTAATACAAATACATCTTAGGATGACAACAACATAGAACTAACAGTATAATTACAATTAAAACGAGACTGTCACTTTTATATTTTTAGAATTTTATGTACATAATTAACAAACGGTAGTTCCCTTTTATTTCATTATGATGATTTACACAAGAATTAAAGTAATCAGGTAAAAAAAAAAGGTGTGTGGGGGAATTTTCTGAAAAAAAAATTAAATCTACTGAATGCCTAGAGTCATTATTATTACTATGATTTCCTATAGATGCATTATTACAGTTAATGGATTTTCTGAACATGGCACATACCAACTAAGAAAAGCTTCATATTTTATAGTAGCTAACTTTTTTACTATTTACTATGCACTAGGCACTGAACTAAATGGGCTCTTTCACTGAATCATCGTAATAGACTGAGAAGATAGACACCACAAACATGCCCATTTTAAATTTAAGGAAACTGTAACCCAGGGAGGATAAGCTAGTAAGTGACAAAGCTAAGCTTTGAACTCCTCCTGTAAGTCTCTCACTAGAGCCAAGACTAATATTAACAAACAGGCATTCTGTAGAAAGAACTACCTCCAAAGATTGTATGATATTTTGTCATCTTCAGAACAGCTTTCCATGAATTAATTCATCCCTTACTCACAAGAGCTGCCTGATATACACAGAAGAAATTAAGAAACTGAGTTTCAGAAAGGTTAAGGATTTTCTGAAGATCACAAGGATTTTAAAGTAGTAACACTCACACTGTCGACCAGATTTTATGTCTCTTTGTTCCACAGTTTTCTAATATGCATGCTTCTTCCTCAGATGACAATAACCAAATGCTTGTATTTTAGTACTAGTCTTAGGCTCTTGCTTTGATTGAGCTGTTGAATTCTGGCCACACAAAGTACAGCTGCTGCTTCTCAGAGATTTCAGCTCTGTTTTGACCTTGGCAATGTAATTCAAGTAGAGAGAAAGTCAACCACAAATGTTTATCCATCTGCCCAGTTATTCTCCATTCCCTCCCGGCTCTGACTCCCTCCACACGCAGGGTTTCCCTGTGGACCTCACATGTGTCTTGCCCCAGTACGAGTCCCACATTCAGAATTTAAATTAGGGTCTGTTGAAGACTGTTGGTCTTCTCTGTGTTTTTTCCTGTTGCATTTTGAAAAATAAACAAGTTCTTACGATAAAAGTATAACAATCTTATGTCCTCTCCCATTTTATTATGGTGGCTATGTATTTGTAAACTTCCAAGTTCTCCGATTTTTCTCTATAGTTTTAGCACTTTGAGGTTATTTAGTAGATACAATTTTATTCTAATGCCATTCAACAACACAATTTTCCCCAAGTCTTTATTTTTTTTAATTCATTATTAATCATGATTGACATTGCCTTCTGCTGTTTTAAATTCCCTCCAAATTACCTCAAAATCAGCTCATCCATTTTTAGTTTTATCATCCTCATTTAATGACACGTTACAGCAAAATATTTAGCCTCTGCAAAAAGAAAGAATGTAAGCAGAGGAAGGCACACTTTCAGTTGAGTACTACATTGAGCAATGAAGTAAGTAATTTAGTGCCACTGATAATGTCTCAAGACCCCAACCATTCAATGGCATGAGAATGTGCCAACATCCAATATACATTTTTAAAAATATTTTATCTCTATCAATATTTATGTACACATAAGCTCTAGGACTGCTGGTATTGCCCTTCATATTTCACACTGGTTCTTATTCCATTCAGCCAAAGAGGTGCTTCAGAAACAATAAATGATATTGCTTTTTACCATATTTTTATAATAAGCTGTTAGGTTAACAGAGCAGTTATTCCAAATAATGAAAGTACCAGATATAGCACTTCATTTACACTGATTGTATTATTTGTAAATTCTAATAAAGGACAATTTTCTAAATATACAGTGGCTTGGGGAAGGAGTGTCTGTTTAAATATCTCTTTAAAATCATTGCTGAGAATTAGTAGAATGACAGAACTGGGAACGAATTGGGGATATTTATATTCTAAATCTAAATCTGAAAGGGAGCTTCACGTTGTTTTGCTTATTATACAGCCAAACTGAGAAGGCCAGGTATCTGCAACAGCGGCCAAAGAGGTGTGGAACAAATTTGGTCAGACCATCTTCAGGGTCCAAACCTGTGATAAAATCTGTCCACACTCAGTCCACCTAAGGGCTCCTGAGTCAAAGGAATGTGTCTGCCTCCCAAGCCTTTGGAATAACAGACTTACAGTACAGAAATAATATAAAGAGAATATTGAAATTACCTGTAATCCATTCAGCGATGACCACTGACATCAATCAACATTTTAGTGTATTTTTAAAATTATGACTATAAAATTGATATGGGTCTCAACTGATAAAATCTTTTAGATACTAGTTTTTCAACAAACATGAGTATCTTTCAAAATGATGCAAAAATTACATTTCTAGATAATTATCTTCAAGAACTAATCAGAATTCCTCAGAAGGATTGTATATGTATAAATGTGCAGTGATACACAATACAGGTTTGTGTGTATTAACATATTTTTGCATACACACAAATATATAAATATTTTTCACTTACCATAAGAGTTTTTACTCAAATTCTTGTCATAATTCTATATGATTTAAATGGCTATATAATATTCTATATGTAGACATGCCATAACATATTTAACTGGCCTTCTGCCATTGGACTTGACACTGTTTCCTCTTTACTTCATAGATAACAATGTAAAATATTATTCTTTTGGATACACCTGTGTATGAGTCTCTAATTCCCCATTTTGGATAAAACTTTATACAAGTAATTGCTGGCTAAGTACATCCTGAAGGTTTGTAAGACAACTTATATTTCTACTACCAGTATATAAGAATGCCATTTTCTTCACACTGAGGATAGTACCATAAAAATAAACAACAGCACAAAGTATACTAAATAGATATGATATATTGCTGTTTAAATCTTTGTTTCTTTAAATCTTTCCTGATGTATTATTGTTTGCATTTTTGCCCTCCTTATGTTTGTTGATCACTTGTACGCCTCCCCTTTTACTACTTTAGTAAATTGCCATTCGTGTTCCTTGCCAAGTTTTCCAACATGCTCTTAATGTTTTTGGTTTTATATTCCTGGAAATTCATTGTATGTTAATAATTTTGACACTGTGTCACATTTTCAGCAGTTTGTGTTTTTATTTTCATACACAAACACTTCTTGATAAAATATTGTCATTAAAGCCACATTCTAGGATGTAGAAGTTTCAATATGTAAAGTATTTTCTACCAACTTGTTCTGTTTAATAAAGAAAATAATTCTTGGTCTTCTTGGAAGAGGATTTTTACTTAAAAAAACTGCTTGAATAGAGATATCTTGGCATTGCATTATTTCTTTTCTCATTTTCCTTTTGTCTTACCAATCCACATCATTCACAGCCAACACAGTTCACCAGGATGCATACTATCAGAGAAGCATTAAAGAAGACGGAGGATGATCTAATGTTTTACTCAGTTTGGTTGCTATAACAGAGTAATATAGATTGAGTGGCTTATAAGCATAGAAGTTTATTCCTCACAGTTTTGGAGGCTGGGAAGTCCAATATCAGCATGCAGGCAGATTCAGTGCCTGAGGAAGGCCCACTTCCCAGTTCATAGGTAGCCATCTTCTTGCTGTGTCCTCACATGGTGGAAGAGGGGAGGAAGTTCTCTCTGGCTTCTTTAGTAAGGTCATTAAACCCACTCACAAGGGCTCTACCTTCATGACCTAATCACCTCCCAAAGGCTCCATCTCCCAACATCATCACAGTGAGAATTAGGTTTCAGTATATGAATTTTGGGGTGACACAAACAGTCTGTAGCACTTAAATATAAATGACTGTCTCAATTCTGACTTTCTTAACCCAAGGCTATTGATTTCTAACAAATATAATATCAGTTAATTTGTATAGTAATAGTTTGCTTTTATGTGTCATATATTTTACCAATACTGTTGAATTTACATAGTATAGATGATATTATGTCTTCATATTTCCATTAGAATATGAAAAGGTCACAAATATCACTCCCTCTCCATCCTCAAAAACACACTACTAAAACAACAAAAGAGAAATGTTTTGCTAAACTGAATTTTATTTCTAAAACATTATGGTCTGAACTTAAAATATCCTTGATGAATTTCTCACCTTCTTAAATTTTTTTGATGTACAATTGATTCTCCTGTTTAAAATGTCTAATTTATTGTTCTGATACTGTGCAAAATTCCAGTGAAATTAATTTTTTGGCGTGAACTGTGTTTAATGTTGGGCTGCTACTGTGCAAGAGATTGACAGTTCCTTTGTAACTGTAGTGGAACGTTCAACCTTCCAACTAGTAAGAAATAAAAATATATAAAAGAGATACAACTGGTTTCAGGACAGGGACATCCTGGAAATCAGATTATGTTCTCCATTGATGTTAGATTTGAAGAACAAATTCACCTGTAAACTTGATGACAGTGAAAAAACAAAAATGGTTGCAATTTTTGAATTGTCACATAAGTTTAAAAAGACACAATTTCTCCACTGATGTATTTTAATACTTATTTTTATAATTAATCAGGTTTTCTTTCCTTGAAAATGCATGAATTAGTTGAATAAAGTAGACAAATATCTTGAAGAATTAAATTTACCAAAGCTGTCAGAAAAAGGAATAGAAAAATTTAATACTGCATTATCTATTAGAGATGTTGAATCTGTTTTTAAAAAGAAAAAAAAAAAAAAGCCAGCCCCAAATGGCTTCACAGATGAACTTCTTTAAAACATCTGAAGAATAAATAACAACAATCTTTCACAAACTCATCAACAAAATAGAAAAAAAACAAAAACAAACAAAAAATCCCTCTAACTCTTTTTTTTTTCTTTTTTTCGAAACCAAGTTTTGCTCTTGTTGCCCAAGCTGGAGTGCAGTGGCACAATCACAGCTCACTGCAACCTCCACCTGCCAGGTTCAAGCAATTCTCCTGCTTCAGCCTCCTGATTAGCTGGGATTACAGGCATCTGCCACCACACCCAGCTAATTTTTTTGTATTTAGTAGAGACAGGGTTTCGCCATGTTGGCCAAGCTGGTCTCGAACTCCTGACCTCAGGTGATCTGCCCTCCTTGGCCTCCCAAAGTGCTGGGATTACAGGCATGAGCCACCGCGCCCGGCCCCTGTCTAACTATTTTTATGAGGTCAGTATAACATTGATTTTCATACTTACAAAGACCCAAAAAGGAAAAAATGTTACAGATAATTATCTCTCACAGACATAGTGGTAAACATATTTAAAAACATATTAGTGAATCAAATATGATAATATATAAAAGGATAATTCATCACAATCAAGTGGACTTTAGATATGAAAGAATGGTTTAAAAATTTCTAAATAAATCAATGTAATTTACTACATTTACCATAGAAAAGTAGATTATACAAGTGTCTCTAAGATATAGAAATAGATTTTGAAAAAAGTTAACAGTCATGACTAAAACAAACTTTAACAAATTAGAAATAAAAGAGAGCTTTCTTAGTCTCTAATGAAAAGTATCCACCAAAACCCCACAGCAAATGATCGATTTAAAAAACTCCTCTGAGATTAGGAACAAAACAAGAATGCCTAATAACGCCACTTTTATTCCATATCGCACTGAAGTCCTAGCCAGCATAATAAGGCAAATAAAGAAATAAAGGAATAAGAATAGGAGAGGAAAAACAAAGTTATATATGACATAGTTGTATTTAAAGACCTTCTGAAGAATCTACATATAATTAGAATTAATAAATAAATTTAGTAAGATCAATGGGTATGTAAAAAAATTAATTGAATTTTTATATACCTTTAACAAATAATAGAAAATACTATTTAAAGAAAAGAGTGTTTACACAAACATAAAGTTTTTAAAATCTAGTAATAAGCCTTAAAAATGTATAAAAGGATATTTTCAGAGAGGAAATAAAGACCTCAATAAATGAAAAACTTTATGATACTCATGGCAGAAAAGTGAAAATTTAACATAATAAGCTATCAAACCACCTCCCTGTCATGTTTTGCCCTTTTTGCAAGCCCACTTCCCCTTCTACTTCTCTACCATGTGATGCAATCCACCATGTTAAGACATAATGGTGAGGCCCTCACCACATGCAGCCACCCAATCTTGCACTTCCCTGCCTCCAGAACCATAAGCAAAATAAACCTCTTTTCTTTATAAATTATTCAGTCTCAGGTATTCTGTTATAGCAATAGAAAATGTGTGAAGGCAATTACATATCTAACAGAATGGCTAAAATGAAAGACTGATAATTCCAAATATTGATGAGGATGTGGTACAACCAAGACTGGTCCACTGCATGTGCAAATACAAAACAATATAACCACTTTGGAAAATCTTAGAAGTATTTACATAGGATTAATATATACATACTCTATAATATAGCAATTCTGCTGCTAGGTATACACGCAATTGAAATATATATGCATTTTAACCAAAAAATGCCCCTGTACAAGAATGTTCCTATCAGCAAGATTCACAACAAATTAAAAGAGAACCTAACTAAATACCCATCAACAGAAGAATGGTTAAACAAATTGTGATATACACAGAGAGTGGAATACTAAAACAATGAGAGCAAGCAGGAAAAGATTAATGCAGTAGGCCTGGGTTACTCAAACCCTGCACATTCCTAAGAAGGTTTGTCTTCATGACTGTTGCTTGGTTAACTTCTGAGAAATAAGCTCTGAGCCCTTAAAATATTCTGTGTGATAAGAGTGTTTCTGCAGGTCTGAAGGCTTGGGCCACGATGTACCAGTGTGGCCAGTTAAGTTTACTCTAACAATGTTACTTATAGTGAATGCCTGCTTTTTCTCTGAGTAGTTAAGGTCAGTCATGCTGTCATTATTGGTCCCAGTAGAAACTCTGGACATCAAGGCTCAGGTGAGATTCCATGTGCCCCCATGAATCTCCACTAAAAGGAAACACCTGAAAGTGTGTGTCTAGTTTCTCTTGGACTTTGTCCCATCTGCTCTTTTCGTTTGCTGATTTTAATTTGTATTTGCTTGCTGTGGTAAATTGTGTGTGTATAAATAGATTCTGATTCTTGTGAATCTTTCTGAGCAAACCATCAAGTTGGAAGGTACTCTTGGGGACCCATGACACAATTTGATTCTATTTATATAAAGTGCAAGAGTGGACAAATTTAATCCACACTGTTAGAAGTCAGGATGTTGATGGAAGGCAGTGATGGGAAGGAAAACAAAAGGTCATTCTGGATGCTGGAAAGGTTGCTTTTCTTACACCAGAGGCTGGTTACATATGTATGAAATTCTTTTGAGTTATAAAAACTGCACCCCTAAATGTAGTTTTTGTGAGTTGCCAGTATCCTTTAGGGAGAAACTTTTTCTCAAAACTAGCGTCTTCTGCTGGGAAGTATCATGGGATTTTTATGAAGATTAGAATGCAGAATTCCAAATAGCTTCTTTGTGATGATGTCTCTGAATGTGAGATATGCAAAGGTGAGCATCAGCCTCCTCTGAAGTATATGTAATGGAAACCCGCAATAGACAGTGTTACATTTTTCTCTTCCTTAGTGTAATCTTATACCTTTCTTATGTTTCTTACATTAATTTGCAATGTAATTTGCTTTTGCAAAGAGACGAGGGAGAAGTTTTTACATAAATTAACAGACTTCAAAGTATTTTCCTCACACTATTTTGTGAAGATACATCTCTCTGCCCCTCACTATTATGTAACCCCATAAAGAACTCTAAAAATGGAGAGGGGGAGGGCACACATAGAAAATAGAAATAAAATAAAATAAAATAAAAATCTGTAATGATCTTTATTTCATTAGCATAAATTTGATTTATTGTAGGATACTGGGACACATTCACAATTCGATTTCTATATGGGCTACATTTTCTATCATATATGTGTTTCATTAAGACAAAAAGCCAGAGTTTTGCTGGAGAACTTACTTATATCCCAACACAAGATCAAGGAGCAAATAAATGTTGAATCAAGTTTATCAATATTATTCAATTCAGATATTTATCTGAGTCTCTACTGATAATTATTTTCTGGTGTATATGTATGGGACGGGGTACACTTGCTGATAATAGTAAGTATGAAGAACAGAGTGCCTAATTTATAGTGTCAGAATTCTTTAATGAATAAATTTAGAAGCTTGAATGTTTTGTGTTTGGCTGGGTGCCGCTTAGGACGTTATCAATCATAGTCCACAAATAAAGGAGTTCTGTTAAAATGAAACATGAGAGTTGTTTGGAATTTCTTTTTTTTTTTTTTGGCATTTTGAATTTCTAAAATATCAACATATTTGTGATTAAGAATTGTTTGGAAAATAAATTAAATCAATTTAGTTGTCCCTGAAGTAGAGATTTAAGAACGTAACATAGAAAAAGAAGAGCATAATCTACATTCCCTCTAAGCCCAGCGCCAATACCCCTTAGACTGAAGCTCAACAGAAAGAAAATTGCTTCATGTCATTTTCGAAATTCTTTTTTCTTTGAGAAATCATTATGAACACATCAGAGGGAGTTATTAAAATGCTATTATTCTGGATTCAGGTTACAGCATGCTGATGCTGTCCATGCTGTGAGTTGAGTGCTTTCTGATGAGTACAGCTCTTTAAAGATAAGAACAAACCTACACATTATCCTTCAGGTACTAAATAGTAGTTTACTCTTTAAGAAATAATATAATTGTCTTCTCAGAAAGGAAATTTATAAGAAATATCATTTTGAAAATTAAAGTAATATGGTCTGACATTCTATTTTTGGTTTCCTTCAGTATTCTTACAATGCACTAAAGTTTATGAACCATTAGATACACAAGGGTTACTTTTTTTATTATATAAGATTATTCCACTTTGATATCTATTACAAAACAATGTAAAAGATACATTTTCCCATACAGCATGCAGTCTATAAAATATGAATATTTTAGCACATAAGAAAGGCAGAAAATGTATCTTGTAATCTTTATTTCATTTTATTTCTAAGCTGACTGATAGTTGGCCCTTAGAGTCTACTTTAGTCCTGACCATCATGGTCAAACTAAAAGAAGCACCTGTAAGCATATGTACACACATTAAAACACAACCTATATTCATCTTAGAGCTTTGATTATTTAAAAATACAAATTATAATTTGTCTATTTGTTTATGAAACTTCATAATTTCCAGACACTTTTAATCCTCTAATTTTATAGATGAGAAAAAGAAATTCTGAAACATTAACTAACTTCTTCAAAGTTGCGTAGTTTACACTGACAGATACGTAGTCCAGGACTTTTCCTTTATACCATACCCCTTTTCATCATTCTCAAACTGAATTATTTTTGTAAATTATTTAAAAATATAAAATATAAGGTAAAAATATATAATCTCTAAGGATTATAGTGCAATACCTGGGAATATTTAATATTTATTATTAAAATTCTTGTATCTTCTTATTTTATTTTAATTTTATCCTTTTAGCTAATACTAAGATTTTTTTAAAAATCAGGCTGGTCAAGGTAGCTCAAGTCTGTAATCCCAGCACTTTGGGAGGCCGAGGCAGGTGGATTACCTGAGATCAGGAGTTCAAGACCAGCCTAACCAACATGGTGAAACCCCATCTCTATTAAAAATATAAAAATTAGCCAGGCGTGGTGATGCATGCCTGTAATTGCAGCTACTCACGAGGCTGAGGCAGGAGAATCGCTTGAACCCAGGAGGCGGAGGTTGCAGTGAGCCGAGATCGCATCACTGCACTCCAGCCTAAGCAACAAGAGCGAAACTCTCAAAAAAAAAAAAAAAAAAAAAATCAGAGGACTGTGTTCTAATTTCTCAAATCATTTAGCATGTCTTCTAGCACATATTATGATATTTTCATAATACTTTATTTGAAGAATTGGGACATATATTTTATTCTCAGCATAGGTTATATCTTCAGATATATTCATATATGCCTTTAATGATAAAATGTATCCTGGACCTGGCACAGTGGCTCATGCCTGTAATCCCAGCGCTGGGAGGCAGAGGCTGGTGGATCACTGAAGGTCAGGAATTCAAGACCAGCCTGGCCAACATGGTGAAACCTCGTCTCTACTTAAAATACAAAAATTAGCCGGGTGTGGGTGGTACGTGCCTGTAATCCCAGCTACTCGGGAGGCTGAGGCACAAGAATTACTTGAACCCGGGAGGTAGAGGTTGCAGTGAGTCAAGATCACACCACTGCACTCCAGCCTGTGTGACACAGCAAGACTCTGTCTCAAAAACATAAAACAATATAATACAATAAAATGTATGCTAGACAAATCCGTGAAATTGATTAAAACACATCATTTTTTGGTATTGTCTTTTGGCCCTGGTAAAAACCAGAATAAGTAACTTAGCGTTTTTCTCTCAAAATTTGTTAAATTTATTCAAAATTTGTTAAGTTATTGTTATCAGTTTTATTAAGGCATAATTGACATAAAATGAGTTATACACATTAACATTACACAATATGATAATGTTTAACATTTGAATACACCTGCAAAAGCATTACCACAAGTAAGATAGGAACATAACTATCACCTTCATGAGTTGCCTTATGGCCCTTTGTAAATCTTTCTCTTTGCCCCTACACACTCAAATCTC
The DNA here is from genome assembly GCF_049350105.2 of Macaca mulatta. NCBI lineage: Eukaryota > Metazoa > Chordata > Mammalia > Primates > Cercopithecidae > Macaca > Macaca mulatta. The sequence continues at coordinate 115,169,845 of NC_133408.1, forward strand.
TCTCCAGATACCGCTGATCTCTTCTCTGCATTAAAAATTATTTTGCATTTTCATGTATTTTACATAAATGTACATAAATACAATATTATTTTATTTAACCTTGCTCTGAATTTAAATATTTTGAGATTCATCCATGTTGTTAAAATGCTAACAAATTCATTTCTATATATTGCTGAGTAGTACTCTATTGTCTAAATATTCTAATTTATTTATTCATGCAGTAATGGATTTTGGATTGTTTCCAGTTCTTGGCTAATATAAATGAAGTTGCTATGAATATTTATTTATTAACAATGTTTTCTGGACACATGATTTTCTTTCTCCTGCATATGTACATAAATAAAGAGACTACCAAGCTGTTTTCCAAAGTGGACGGATGATTTCACATTCTACCAAGATCATATGAAAGTTCTACTTGCTCTGCATTCTTGCGAACACTTGTATGGTCGACAGAATAAATAAAATATAACTTTTTTTTATTTTAGCTCTCCTAATGAATTCTTAGTACTATCTAATTGTTTTCTCAATTTTCTTAATGACTAGAGATTTTGAGCATAATTCATGTGCTTGTTTACCATCTGGATGTCTTTTTTTAATAAAATGTCTGTTCAAAATTGTATCTGTAAAAAAAATTGGGTCATTTGTTTTCTTTTCATTTGTTTTTATGAGATTTTTACATATTCTGGATCCAAGAACTTTATCTTATATATGCGCTGCAAATATTTTCTGATAGTCTCTGAATTGTCTTTTCTTTCTCTTGAGAGTATCCTTGGAAAGGCAGAAACTTTTAATTTTGAGGAATTACAAACTATAAGTTTTATTTTCTATGAATTGTGCTATTGATGTCATATCTAAGAGTTTTCTGTTTAGCCAAAGATCATACAGATTTTCTTCTACGTTGTTTTAAATTTTTTTGAGTTTTAGGTTTTACATTTAGGTTTATGATTTGTTTTGAATTAATTTTTACATATGATATCAGGTATGGATCCAAGTTAACATTTTGGCACATGGGTATCCAATTGTTTTAGCATTATCTATTGACAAGATTATCATTTTGTCACTGAACTGCTATTTTACTTTTGTCAAAAATGACCTAGTTGTCCATATTAGGGTGTATTAATTTCTGGAATCTCTACTATGTTCCATTGATACATTTGTCTAACCTTACTCCAGTGTACACTGTCTTGATGCCTGTGGCTAATAATAATAATATGTCACAATAATAATAATCTCACAACTCATTTTTATTATTTACATTAAGTAGTAAATTATCTCTTAAGAAATAATACATCTATTTACCAATGTACTTACAACTTCTGGTAACTCCTTCTGCCTAAAGAATTTTCTTTAACATTTATTGTCTTCTGAATCTGCTAGCGATGAATACTTCCAGCTTTTGTAGTTTGGAAAATGTTTTGTTTTATCTTCATTTGAGTAATGTTTTTTTTTTCTGGTTATAAAATCCTACATTTAATAAAATCTTGCTTTTATTATTTTTCATATGCTTTCCCACTATTTTCTCAACTTACATTATTTTCAGTAAGAAATTTGTTGTTGTCCTTATCTTTGTCTAAGCAATGTCTCTTTGCTTTGGCTGACCTAAAATTATTTTCTTTATCACTGATTTGACAAATTTTCTTATGATAGGCTTTGGTTAAGTTTCTTCACGCTTCATAGGGGGAAGCAAATCCTAGCTCTGTTACTCCATCCTGTACGGAAATAGAAGTCATCATGTGTTTCAAATTGAATATAGTTTTTGTGACTTTCTAGGCAAATTATGCATTACCTGATTAGAACTTAAATTACTTGCCTATAATTACATGTTACTTAAATAAAAAAAAGTTACTTAGATTTTAAAATTTCAAAATATACAGAGGATAGGCTGAAACTCAATAAATATTCAAGGTAAGCTTAGCTTTTACTCATGCTAGAAGGCAAAGCAGGAGTTTACATGTCATGTGATGAAATCAAGAGCAAGAAAGAGAGACTTGGGGAGGTGGCACACACTTTAACATCCAGATCTCATGAGAACTCACTCACTACTGTGAGGACAGCTTGAAGCCATGAATGATCTGCCCCTATGACCCAAGCACCTCCCACCAGGTCCTACCTCCAATGCTGGGGATTACATCTCAACATGAGATTTGGAGAGGACATCCAAAATAAATAAGCCTCTATTTCTGCTTATCATTGCATATAAACCCTCTACTCTTCCAAGAACCATCATAAATATCATCTAGGCCAAGACATGTACAAATTATCCTAGACTCTGGTTTCTCTCCTTCACCCATTAACCAACCAAGTTCTATTCATTCTATTTCAAAATTGTTCTCTTTTAATTTTGTCCAGCATCTTTACTATTAATAACTCTGCCCTATTTTAATCCTTTTTCTTTCTCTATCTTCTTCTCTCACCATTCCTTCTTTCCTACCTCCTTTTATTTTTCTGACCCCTAATAGTTGAGAAAGACCTAGCTTGCTTCACTTTTGTCGGGGGAGGGATCTGCCTTGTATTAATTAGTTTCACTGAGAAGCCCAAGCCCTGAAAATATTTTATGTCTATGTATTTTTAAAATTCCCATGTGAAGGTTTGTTTGTTCATCACCACAGTCAAAATTTGGAGTTCCTCACTGTGAAGATCTCTCCAATTTCACTAACACAGCCACACCCACCTCCCTTTGCCCTGTCCCCACCTTCAACAAGCACTAATCTGATTTTCCCTAAACCCTTAACAAGCACTAATCTGATTTTCATTTTATCTATTTTGTCATTTCAATTGGTTATATTAAAAAGTGTGTAACCTTTTAGAGCTTGCTTTTTACACTCAGAATAAGTGTTCCAATTCTAGCATTGCCAATTCCTTATAACTTTGAGTCAATTAATTAAACATCTGTATCTCAGTGTTCTCATTTGAAAATTGAAATAATATTTGCATAAAACTCAATGAACTATGGATAAAACTAAAGGATTAGATAATAAAAGTAAAAGTTTTAGCATTCTAAAAAGCACTTAGTCATTGCTCAATAAAAGTGAACTATTATATAAATTATCTTGAGAATCTTTGCCAATTAAAGCATCTTTAACATTGGTTTCGTCGTAAGTGCCCATATTATATGCTAATTCTGTTCAAATTGATAATCCAAGAAATGTTTAAGTGAAAAATGTTTTGAGCATCAGAATATTTGATTAATCAAAAGCTTTCATGCACCAGTCTAGTGAAGTTAGCTGCTATTTGCTCCTATTCACAAGCTTGCCTTCCTTTCTCTCTCTCTCTCTCTCTCTTTCTCTTTCTTTCTTTCTCTCTCTCTCTCTCTCTCCCTCCCTCCCTCCCTCTATCTTTCTTTTTTTTTTCTTCACAGTCTCACTTGTTCGCCCAGGCTGGAATATAGTGGTATGATCTGAGCTCACAGCAACCTCCGCCTCCCAGGTTCAAATGATTCTCCTACCTCAGCCTTCCAGGTAGCCTGGGACTACAGGTGCGCACCACCACACTCAGCTAATTTTTTGTATCTTTTAGAAGAGACAGGTTTCATCATGTTGGTCAGGTTGGTTTTGAACTCCTGACCTCAAGTGATCCACCCACCTTGGCCTCCCAAAGTGCTGAGATTACAGGTGTGAGCCACCACACCCAGTCACAAGCTCTTAAGAGGTGAGCTCAGGATTCATAATTAGGATAGTCTCAGGAACCTGCCATTTTAATTACCATGCTATCTTGTCTTTCACAGTGGCAAATTCATTATGCCAAAGTTTATAAAGTGTTCACAATTTCTTAATTTTTAGTTGTCCACATTTTTATTACATAGTTATCATTTGATATTTAGTGATTCTTTTGTACAATAACCACATTATGCAAACATTTTTTTGGCACAATAAATATACTAACCCTAATGTTTTTCCATGTCTCATTCATGTACTCAAGCCATATACAAATAGTTAAAATGAATGAAAAGAGTGAAAAACACTGATTTGCACTTCAGAATAAAGTTGTACAAAAAGCCTGTACTTAATTGAAGTTAAAAAATATTGAACCGAATGGAAAATGCTGGAGTCTTCATGCTTTATCTACTGACGTTGGTATCAACTGAGGACAGAAGAGATGTGCTAATTGCATTAGATATATATTACAAATAAAAATCACTGATGAAAATATGTTTCAAGTATGCATATGCATTTAAAACTGTGTAAAAGTCAGTGTGTTTGTTACGATAAAATTATCAGTCTCATGGATAATTTTTTGTCACTCTATGAAAGTGACCTGTCTCTACAGTATTTTGTAAAACATACTGATGGATTTAATCCAGTGAATAAATCAAGCAAAGAATCTTACACACCTACAAACCCTGCTTATACATATTACTTACATATCAAGCAACAAAAGCTCCTGTCTATTCATTGGTCTCTTTCAGGGTGACCCTCGAAAATTAATGTGCACAGCTGTTTTTCTCCCACCTGTTCTCCCTGTCACCTCATTCATGCACCATTCTTCTCCAAGACCTCAAAGCCAATCATAAGGGAAACAGACTAGCTACAAATATGATTGAAATTCTAAAGTATTAGCAGTACCTGGAGAACAGATGTGTTAAAATGCTCAAGATAATATAAAATAACCTCTAAATCTCTCATTGCACCTGCTCTGTAATTCTATAAGGATTCTTTCTGACAAATTGTAAAGAGTGATTAGAAATGGCTAGATGTGGCAAGTCATCGATAATTGGTGAGAAGAAAAAAAAAACAAAAACTATAAATTGGAAGTCGTAATGTTAAAAATGTTCTTTACACAAAGTCTTGTTTGAGTGGAACATCAATTATGCATTTCATTGATGGAATAAATTGTAATAAAAAGCATAAAGAAACTTGAACAACTTCAATTCCTTTTACAAACATAATTCAGTAGCATGGGAGTGATAGCTCTTCAATAAAAATGATACTCTCAGAGAAATCAATATCATTCTAAATGTATTCTTTACGTTTTACTCCACAGGGCAAACTCTGATATTTCTTTTCTGTAACAGACAAATGAAAATAGTGCCAACATGTCCCTGTTCAATACCTTATGGTGACTGATGTAAAAATTCACTAAAATGTACTCTATATATACTATAATAAGATTTTAGTATGAAGTATAAATTGAAACAACTGTGATTTGGAAAGGAGATGTCAATTCAAATCTGATAGTTTATATTACTATTGAGATTATAAACTCTTCAGAAAGAATCCTTTAGAATACAATTACTCATTTTAAGATTACAGCTGAATTGACTCAAGTGCCAGATATGCTCAAGATTGTCCTAGCAAACATGCTGTGTATCTGTCTATATAGATATAGAAACTGATATGCACACATGAACATACAAAATATGCTCATGCATGTAGAGATGTATGCTGCTTTTCACCTCTCATTTCCTCCTTATTCCTTAAGTCTATGTAATATCACTTCTGCCCCCATATTACCAAAACTACTTTTCTTCAAGAAGACTTTTGATTCCCAGATATAATGATTACAGGCAAGAAAACTGAGAATTATTACTAACAGTCTTATTTATAATTTTTTTTGTAAAATCTTGCTAATTCTACCTCTCATATAACTCTTAAATTTATTCATACCTTTATATTTTCTGAACATTTCCATAGTCAGACCTGCATAAACACTAATATGGACTATTTCATTCATCTGCTAACTGGTTTTCTGCCTATAGTCATCCTGTTTTAATTCACTTCCATCCTGAACCAAGGCAATATGTATAAATAGATAGGTCGACAGATAGATGGTATTATTTTACATGTGACATTATTGACATATCAAAAGGTAACATAATTATATACATGCATCCTTTGCTTAAATCCTTTCACTATTTCCTTATCAATATTCAATCTGTTCGAAAGACACGAGGTTAATCTGAATCACCCACTGGACTTTTTCAAACTGCACATTAACTTCTAAGATTCTGATGTGTGACCAGCTTACTTGAGTATCATTTCTAGAGACAGTTGATGTTTCTAACATGAGTCTCATATTCTTCAAACTTGTTACAGAACACAAAAGAGGAGAATCACTGAGTTACTGGATAAAATACACACTCTTCAAGAAGGCAAATGAGATGCTCCACAATCAGGTTACTCTCTTCCTCGTTAACCTCATATTTTCCAACTAAACTTAGCATCTGTTGCTTCAAGAAATTTTCCTGAACCTCCCATCCACACCCAGACCAGGCTGCATTAGGTGCCTGTCTTTAACTACCTCTAACAGGTTGAATTGTTTCCCCAAAAAATTCAAGTCCACCCAGGATCTAATGTGACCTTATTTAGAAATAGGGTCTTAATAGAGGTAATTAGTTCGAGATCTTGAAATAAAATCATACTGGACTTAGGGTGGGCCCTAAACACAATGATGTCTTCCTGAAATAAATGAGAGAGCAATATGGACAGAGACACAACAGAGAGGAAGGGATATGAAGATGGAGGCAAAGATTGAAGCAACTGATGCATCAGTAAGCCAAGAAACACCAAGGATTGCCAGCAGCCACCAGAATCTCGGCATGGACAATTCTCTCTCTGAGCTCCCAGAGGAAATCAAAAGTGCTGACATCTTTATTTTGGATTTCTGGCCTCTTGAAGAGGGAGAGAAAGATTGAGAGAAAAATTGTTGGTTGTTTAAACTACCCAATCTGTGGTAATTTGTTATGGTAGCCCTAGAAACTAATACAGATGCTTATATTCACCTCTAATAGAGCAGTCATCAGATTATATCACAGTTATTTTGTTTGTTTAGCCCACTCCCACCACCAACTATATTTCAAACTCTTTAAAGGAATGCATCTGTTTATCTATATAAACAATGTCTATAGGTTCTAGATAAATGCCTGCTATATTAATATATAAATACATTTTAACATTTTAAAAGATATTGGGGATTTGGGGAAAATGGTTGCAGGGGGGTGAGAAATAAAAGACTACAAATTGGGTGCAGTGTATACTGCTCACGTGATGGGTGCACCAAAATCTCACAAATTACCACAAAAGAACTTACTCATGTAACTGAACACCACCTGTTCCCCAAAACCTATGAGAAAAAAAGAGTAATGAAAAGCTTCCACTAGCCCTTTTTTTGTGCTGCTTCCATCTATAATGAGAAGGGCACATCTCAGGTAGGTGCTGGTTCCAGGAGACACCTATGGAACTGATTGGTACCCAACCCCCAACCTGAATCACAGTCCCTCTCCCCAACCCACAGACTGTGAATGAGGAAAATAAATGTTTGTTTTTGTAAGCCAAATAAGTAAATAAATAAAAGACATTTTGCCAAAAAAGGTGTATAATTTGATTTTATGTTATAAGTTGCCTGTAGTCAAAGAATTACAAAGATTTTAAAACTGAAAAAAGGTCGCTTCCAAGATGGCTGAATAGGAACAGCTCCAGTCTGCAGCTCCCAGAAAAATCAACACAGATGGGTGATTTCTGCATTTCCAGCTGAGGTACCTGGTTCATCTCATTGGGACTGGTTGGACAGTGGGTGCAGCCCACGGAGGGCGAGCTGAAGCAGGGCAGGGTGTCGCCTCACCTGGGAAGTGCAAAGGCTTGGGAATTTCCCTCTCCTAGCCAAGGAAAGCCACGACAGATTGTACCTGGAGAAATGGCACACTTCTGACCAAATACTATGCTTTTCCCACAGTCTTAGCAACTTGCAGACCAGGAGATACCCTCCTGTGTCTGGCTTGGTGGGTCCCACACACACAGAGTCTTGCTCACTGCTGGTGCAGCAGTCTGAGATCAACATGCAACACTGCAACTTGACAGGGGGAGGGGCGTCCGCCATTGCTGAGGCTTCAGTCGCACACAGTGTAAACAAAGTAGCCTGGAAGCTCAAACTGGGCGGAGCCCACCACAGCTCAGCAAGGAACTCCTGCCTCTCTAGCCTCCACCTCTGGGGTCAGTCTGAACAAAAGGGAGCAGACAGCTTCTGTGGACTTAAACGTCCCTGTCTAACAGTTCTGAAGAGAACAGTGGTTCTCTCAGCATGGCGTTCAAGCTCCAAGAACAGACAGACTGCCTCCACAAGTGGGTCCCTGAACCCCCATGTAGCCTGACTGGGAGACACCTCCCTGTAGGGGCGCACAAACACCTCAAACAGGAGGGTGCCCCTCTGGGACGAAGTTTCCAGAGAAAGGATCAGGCAGCAATATTTGCTGTTCTGAAGCCTCTGCTGGTGATACCAAGGCAAACAGGGTCTGGAGTGGACCTCCAGCAAACTCCAACAGACCTGCCGCTGAGGGAGCTGACTGTTAGAAGGAAAACTAACAAACAGAAAGGAATAGCATCAACATCAACAAAAAGGACATCCACACCAAAACCCCATCTGTAGGTCATCAAAATCAAAGACCAAAGGTAGATAAAACCACAAAGATGGGGAGAAACCAGAGCAGAAAAGCTGAAAATTCCAAAAACCAGAGTGATTGTCTCCTCTAAAGGATCACAGCTCCTTGCCAGCAAGGGAACAAAACTGGACAGATAATGAGTTTGACGAGTTGACAGAAGTAGGCTTCAGAAGGTCGGTAGTAACAAACCTCTCCAAGCTAAAGGAGCATGTTCTAACCCATTGGAAGGAAACTAAAACCTTTGAAAAAAGGTTAGACAAATGGTTAACTAGAATAAACAGTGTAGAGAATACCTTAAATGACCTGATAGAGCTGAAAACCACAGCACGAGAAACTTGAGACGCATGCACAAGCTCCAATAGCCGATTCAATCAAGTGAAAGAAAGGATATCAGTGACTGAATATCAAATTAATGAAATAAAACAAGAAGGAAAGGTTAGAAAAAAAAGAGTGAAAAGAAATGAACAAAGCCTCCAAGAAATATGGGACTATGTGAAAAGAACAAACACATGTTTGATTGGTTTATTGGAAAGTGACAGGGAGAATGGAAACAAGTTGGAAAACACTCTTCAGGATATTATCCAGGAGAACTTCCCCAACCTAGCGAGGCAGGCTAACATTCAAATTCAGGAAATACAGAGAACACCACAAAGATACTCCTCGAGAAGAGCAACTCAAGACACATAATTGTCAGATTCACCAAGGTTGAAATGAAGGAAAAAATGTTAAGAGCAGCCAGAGAGAAAGGTCGGGATACTCCCAAAGGGAAGCCCATCAGACTAACAGTGGATCTCTCTGCAGAAACCCCATAAGCCAGAAGAGAGTGGAGGCCAATATTCAACCTTCTTAAAGAAAAGAATTTTCAACCCAGGATCTCATATCTGGCCAAACTACGCTTAACACATGAAGGAGACATAAAATCCTTTACAGACAAGCAAATGCTGAGAGATCTTGTCATCACCAGGCCTTCCTTCCTTCCTGAAGGAAGTACTAAACATGGAAAGTGACTGGTACCAGCCACTGCAAAAACATGCCAAATTATAAAAACCATTGATGTTATGAAGAAACTGCATCAGATAAGTGGCAAAATAACCAGCTAAGATCATAATGACAGGATCAAATTCAAACATAACAGTATTAACCTTAAATGTAAATGTGGTAAATTCCCCAATTAAAAGACACAAACTAGCAAATTGGATAAAGAGTCAAGACCCATCAGTGTGCTGTATTCAGGGGACCCATCTCACGTGCAAAGACACACATAGGCTCAAAATAAAGGAATGGAAGATTTACCAAGTAAATGGAAAGCAAAAAAAGCATCAGGGGTCGCAATCCTAGTCTCTAATAAAACGGACTTTAAACAGACCAACAAAGATCAAAAGAGACAAAGAAGGCCACTGGATAATGATAAAGAGATCAATTCAACAAGAAGTGCTAACTAACCTAAATACATATGCACCCAATAAAGGAGCACCCAGGTTCATAAAGCAAGTCCTTAGAGACTAAAAAGAGAATTAGACTCCTACATAATAATAATGGGAGACTTTAACACCCCACTGTCAATATTAGACAGATCAATGAGACATAAGGTTAACAAGGATATCCAGGACTTGAACTCAGCTCTGGACTGTGGACCTAATAGACATCTACAGAACTCTCCAACCCAAATCAACAGAATATATATTATTCTCAGCGCCACATCCCACTTATTCTAAAATTGACCACATAATTGGAAGGAAAACACTCCTCAGCAAATGTAAAAAAACAGAAATCAGAACAAAATGTCTCTCAGACCACACTGCAATGAAATTAGAACTTGGGATTAATAAACTCACTCAAAGCCATACAACTACAAAAAACTGAACAACCTGCTCCTGAATGACTACTAGGTAAATAATGAAATGAAGACAGAAATAAAGACATTCTTTAAAACCAATGAGAACAAAGACATAATGTACCAGAATCTCTGGGACATATTTAAAGCAGTGTGTAGATGGAAATATATAGCACAAGCAAGAGTAAACAAATTCAAAAGCTAGCAGAAGGCAAGAAATCACTAAGATCAGAGCAGAACTCAAGGAGATAGAGACAAAAAATCCCTTCAAAAAATCAATGAATCCAGGAGCTGGTTTTATGAAAAGATCAACAAAACAGACCACTAGCAAGACTAATAAAGAAATAAAAGAGAGAAGAATCAAACAGATACAATAAAAAATGATAAAGGGGATATCACCACCAATCCCACAGAAATACGAACTACTATTAGAGAATACTATAAACACCTCTACACAAATAAACTAGAAAATCTAGAAGAAATGGATAAATTCCTGGACACATACACCCTCCCAAGACTAAACCAGGAAGAAGTTGAATGTCTGAATAGACAATAACAGCTTCTGAAATTGAGGCAATAATTAATAGCCTATGAACCAAAAAAAGTCTAGGACCAGACAGATTTACAACCAAATTCTACCGGAGGTACAAAAAGGACCTGGCACTATTCCTTCTGACACTATTCCAATCATAGAAAAAGAGGGAATCCACCCTAACTCATTTTATGAGGCCAACATCATCCTGATATCAAAACCTGGCAGAGACACAACAACAACAAAAAAAGAACTTTAGATGAATATCCCTGATGAACATCAATGCGAAAATCCTCAATAAAATGCTGGCAAACCGAATCCAGCAGCACATCAAAAAACTTATCCACCACGATCAAGTCAGCTTCATCTCTGGGATGCAAGGCTGGTTCAACATATGCAAATCAATAAACGTAATCCATCGCATAAATAGAACCAATGACAAAAAACCACATGATTATCTCAATAGATGCAGAAAAGGCCTTCAACAAAATTCAACAGCTCTTCATGCTAAAAACTCTCAATAAACTAAGTATTGATGAAATATATCTCAAAATAAGACCTACTTATGACAAACACACAGCCAATATCATACTGAATGGGCAAAAACTGGAAGCATTCCCTTTGAAAACTGTCACAAGACAAGGATGCCCTCTCTCACCACTCCTATTCAACACAGTGTTAGAAGTGCTGGCCAGAGCAATCAGGCAAGAGAAAAAAAATAAAGGTATTCAATTAAGAAAAGAGGAAGCCAAATTGTCCCTGTTTGCAGATGACATGATTGCATATTTAGAAAACCCCATCATCTCAGCCCAAAATCTCCTTAAGCTGATAAGCAACTTCAGCAAAGTCTCAGGAAACAAAATCAGTGTGCAAAAATCACAAGCATTCGTATACATCAATAACAGACAAACAGAGAGCCAAATCATGAGTGAACTCCCATTCACAATTGCTGCAAAGAGAATAAAATTCCTAGGAATCCAGCTTACAAGGGATGTGAAGGATCTCTTCAAGGAGAACCACAAATCACTACTCAATGAAATAAAAGAGGACATAAACAAATGGAAGAATATTCCATGCTCATGGATAGGAAGAATCAATATCATGAAAATGATCATACTGCCCAAGGTAATTTATAGATTCAATGCAATCCCTATCCAGCTACCATTGACTTTCTTCACAGAACCAGAAAAAACTACTTTAAAGTTCATATGGAACCAAAAAGGGCCCGCAGAGCCAAGACAATCCTAAGCAAAAAGAACAAAGCTGTAGGCATCACGCTACCTGACTTCAAACTATACTACAAGGCTACAGTAACCAAAACAGCATGGTACTGGTACCAAAACAGAGATATAGACCAATGGAACAGAATGGAGCCCTCAGAAATAACACCACACATCTACAACCATCTGATCTTTGACAAACCTGAGAAAAACAAGCAATGGGGAAAGGATTCCCTATTTAATAAATTATTAATAAATGGTGCTGGGAAAATTGACTAGCCATATGTAGAAAACTGAAACTGGATCCCTTCCTTACACCGTTTATAAAAATTAACTGAAGATGGATTAAAGACTTAAATGTACAATCTAAAACTATAAAAACCCTAGAAGAAAACTTAGGCAATACCATTCAGGACACAGGCATGGGCAAAGACTTCATGACTAAAATGCCAAAAGCAATGGCAACAAAAGCCAAAGTAGACAAATGGGATCTAATTAAACTAAAGAGCTTCTGCACAGCAAAAGAAACTATCATCAGAGTGAAACTATCATTTCCCTACAGAATGGGAGAAAAATTTTGCAGTCTACCCATCTGACAAACGGATAATACCCAAGATCTACAAAAAACTTAAACAAATTTACAGGAAAAAAACAAACAACCCCATCAAAAAGTGAGTGAAGGATATGAACAGACACTTCTCAAAAGAAGACATTTATGCAGCCAACAGACACATGAAACAATGCTTATCATCACTGGTCATCAGAGAAATGCAAATCAAAACTACAATGAGATACCATCTCATGCCAGTTAGAACGGTGATCATTAAAAAGTTCAGGAAACAACACATGCTGGAGAGGATGTGGAGAAATAGGAAATGTTTTACACTGTTGGTGGGAGTGTAAATTAGTTCAACCATTGTGGAAGACAGTGTAGCAATTCCTCAAGGATCTAGAACAAGAAATACCATTTGACCCAGCCATCCCATTACTGGGTATATACCCAAAGGATTATAAATCATGCTACTATAAGGGCACATGCACACGTATGTTTATTATGGCATTATTCACAATAGCAAGACTTGGAGTGAACCCAAAAGTCCATCAGTGATAGACTGGATTAAAAAAATGTGGCACATATACACTCTGGAATACTATGCAGCCATAAAAAGGATGAGTTCATGTCCTTTGCAGGGACGTGAATGAAGCTGGAAGCCACCATTCTAAGCAAACTATCACAGGGACAGAAAACCAAACACTGCACGTTCTCACTCATAGGTGGGAGATGAACAATGAGAACACATGGACACAGGGAGAGAAACATCACACACCAGGGCCTATTGGGGGGTGGGGGGTCTGGGAAAGGGATAGCATTAGGAGAAAAACCTAATGTAAATGAAGAGTTGATGGGTGCAGCAAACCACCATGGCACATGTACGCCTATGGAACAAACCTGCATGTTGTGCACATGTGCCCTAGAACTTAAGGTATAATCAAAAATACAAAAATAAAACTGAGAAGATCTTGGTAGTTAAAATATTTTTTTAAAAAACCTAGTATATCACATTAGCTTTTTCAGCCCTGGGCACTCCTTTTCTTCCCTTATAAAAGTAATGTGTTTGGCATAAAATGTCTTCAGAAGAGTAATGTATGTAAAGGTGAAAGCTTGACAGTGGAATATTAGATTCCAAAATCCAAATAGTTGGAAGGAACTCTTGGTGAATCCTGACATCATTACTAAGGAAGGGATTTAGATGTCTGGTGCCAATAAAATAGATCCTCTTAGACTTCATTCTAGTATCTATAGAAAGGAAAAGTTGCTTCAATTTGTGATTTTCTGTGTCAGACTGTAATAGACATAAAGTACAAGGCCCTATCATATTATATTTTGTAGAATTTATACAAGTATTTACATAAATACAGGCATATCTTGGAGATATTGTGAGTTCAGTTCTGGACCACTGCCATAAAGTGAATATCACAACAAAGTGAATCACACAAAGTTTTTTTTGGTTTTTGCATAGAAAAGTATATTTACACTGTATTGTAGACTATTAAGTGTGCAATAACATTTTGTCTAAAAAATGTACATACTTTAATTAAAAATACAAAAAGCACATACCTCAATTAAAAATACTTTATCACTAAAAATGCTAATAATCATCCGAGCCCTTAACGAGTTATAATCTTTTCTGCTGCTGGAGGGTCCTGCATCGATGTTGATGGGAGCTGAAAGATGAGGGTAGTGGTTGCTGAAGGTTGGCATGGCCATGACAATTTCATAAAATAGAACACCAATAAAATTTGCTGCATCAATGGACTCTTCCTTTCACAGAAGATTTTACTGTGGTGTCTGATGTTGTCTGATAGCATTTTACCCACAGTAGACTCTCAAAATTAGAGTCAATCCTCTCAAATCCTGCTGCTGCATTATCAACTAAGTTTATGTAACACTAAATCCTTTGTTTTCATTTCAACATGTTCACAGCATCTTCACCAGGAGTGGTTTCTATTGTAAGAAACGTACTCTTTGCTCATCCATCAAAAGCAAGTCCTCATCCATTCAAGTTTTATCATAACATTGTAGCAACTTAGTCACATCTTCAGGCTCCAGTTCTAAGTCTAGTTCCCTTGCTGTTTCTTCCACATCTCAGGTACTTCTTCTACTGAAGTCTTAAATCCCTCAAAGATATCCAAGAGGGTTGGAATTAACTTTTTCCAAGCCCTTGTTAATATTGATATTTTGACCTCCCTTCACAAATCACTAATGTTCTTAATGGCATCTAGAATGGCGAATCTTTTCCAGAAGTTTCTCAATGCACTTTGCCCAGATCCATCAGAGGAATCACTACACATGGCAGACATAGCCTTATAAAATGCATTTATTAAATAATAACACTTGAAAGTCCAAATTATTCCTTGGTCCATGGGTTGTAGAATGAATGTTGTGTTAGCAGGCATGAAAACAACCTTAATCCCCACGTATATCTCCATCAAAGCTCTTGGGTAATGAAGTACATTGTCAGTGAGCAGTAACCTTTTGGAAGAAATATATTTGTCTGGGTAGTAGGTCTCAGCAGTGGACTTAAAATATTCAACAAACCATGCTGTAAACAGAGGTTCTGTCATTCAATCTTTGTTTAATTTCTGGAACACAGGCAGAGTAGCTGTCCTAGGATTTTCAGCATGGTAAATGAGTATCGGCTGCAACTTAAAGTCTCAATCTACATTAGCCATTAACAACAGAGTCAGCCTGTCCTGTAAAGCTTTGAAGCCACGCATTGACCTCTCTCTAGCTGTGGAAGTCCTAGATGGCATCTTCTTTCAGTAGAAGACTGTTTGGTCTACATCTAAAATCTGTTGTTAAATGTAGCCACCATCATCAATTATCTTAAATATTCTAAATAACTTTCTGCAGCTTCTCAAAGAGCATTTGCTTCTTCATCTTGCACTCTTATGTTATGGAGATGGTTTCTTTCCTTAAATTTCATAAACCAACCTCTGCTAGCTTCAAACTTTTCTTCTGCAGTTTCCTTGCCTCTCTTAGCCTTAGAGCACTAAAACTTTCCTCATATCAGCAATAAGGCTATTTTACTTTCTTATCATTTGTGTGTTTACTGGAGTAGAACTTTTATGTTCTTTTGAGAACTTTTTCTTTGCTTTCACAGCTTGGCTAACTGTTTGGCTCAAGGAACTGAGCTTTCAGCCTATCTCAGCTTTTGAATTACCTTCCTTGATAAGCTTAATCATTTCTAGCTTTTGATTTCAAGTGAGAGACATGCAATTCTTCCTTTCACTTGAACACTTAAGAGACAACTGTAGGGCAATTAATTGGCCTACTTTTAATATTGTTGTGTCTCAGGAAATAGGGAGGCCCAAAGAGAGGGAGAGGGATGACAGAACAACAGGTCAGTGGGGCAGTCAGAACACAAATGATATTATTAAGTTTGCTGTCTAACATGGCCATGGTTCATGGCACCCCAAAACAATTACAATAGTAACATTAAAAATATGTAATAATGACTGATATAATAATGACAAAGTTTGAAATATTATAAGAATTATCAAGCTCACAGAGACATGAAGTGAGCATATGCTGTTGGCAAAATAGCCCCAGTACACTTGCTCGAGAAAAGGTTGCCACAAATCTTCAATTTGTAAAAAATACAGTAGCTGTGAAGCACGACAAAACAAAGTATGCCTGTAGACAGCACACCACACCAGAAAAACTCATTCGAATATTCACAGTATTTTGTTTGAATCCTCTCTGAATACATATTTGCAGATCCATAATGACATATGTTAGCCACATCATTAGTCATATCATTTCTTTTTTCTGATATTCTTCCTTAAGAATTAGCATTTAGATAATATTAAAATTGTTGCAAAAATAAACATTTATGTTCTCCCCATTTCCCATCAATTGTCTTTGCTGCTCCAGAAAACCACAGCATGCAGCAAAAGATTAAATAGCTCATTTTTCTTTCTTCTAGGACTTCAAAGAATCAGCTGGTTTCCACATCAAGTTCAAGTTAATGCAAAGTAGATTTAATTGCTTGTCACTCACATTGGGAAATGTTTCAAATATGGGTTGTTACTTAAAACAGTTTCAAGTTCATATTTTTCAAATCTCCATATTCACTTCAATATAAATGCACTGCAAAGAATAAATTCTTAAAATCAGAAAACATCTAGCTAAGAATTAGGAAATTGAAATTCTAATAAGCCAAGTTTTCTTTATTTTGTTTTGTTTTTGATAATAATTTTTCTCTATATTGGCCAAAAAAGTTCCAAGTGACTGTTGGAAAAATACACAGCAGACTAAGGATAAATTCATATAATATTATCTTAATTTTGGAGAATTAGTCAGATGCATGTTTTTCTCATGGAACAACCTGTCAGACTTCAGAGGAATAATCTTTCTAATTTTGTTTTCAGACATTTCTTCCAAAAGATTGCAGAGAAAATCTTCTCACATACCCTGGGGCATACTTCGGTGTGCCATTAGAGGGTAGCACTATATAGAGCCGTAACCAAAATGATTGATGTGCCCAGAGGATACCACACCCCCATCACCTATAATCATACTTCCTAGGTACTTTAAGTAAATGAACACTCTAACAAACATAGTTGATTGCATACAACTGAGCGCTGAAGACAGCACTTTATGTCTGTGTTCAAAATAACTCAAATGAATTGGCAGCTTATCTCGAAGGGATAAAAGAAATGATAAATCAAAAACTGCAGTACAGGAGAGAAACTCTACACCATTCTATCACTTATACAATGGAAGAGCCTAGAAAAAGAGAGAGAGAGGGAAAGTACAAAATAATTTAGCATCTTATAAGTTTGATGAACCTAAATCCAATGATTCATCATTCTGCCACAATCTTGACCCAGTAAATTATGTGTTTTGTGGGAAACACATATACATATTTTTTTCCAAATCCAAATTCAAAAATAGAAGATGACTGAAACAATATATACAAAGAAAAATATTATATAATTTTGCAAGTGTTGTATTTACATACAGACATAAGAAAAAGCAGTATGTGGATAAACTTTCATCCTCACTAAACTTAGATTTCTCTTACTTGTAAACTTGCCTATGAAAACTATCAAAAGAAAAATTCTTTGAGATCTCCCCTGAAGAAAGAGATAGAAAATGGAGGCTTGTGATTTCCCTGCTTCCCTGGAAACCTCATCTTCCTTACCTGAGTGATACTGTGTCAGAAGAACAGCATGGTATTTGCTGTCACTCACTAGCTATAATATTTTGGATTCTCAGAGCCTGAATTTCCTCAGCTATGAAAAGAGGGTTATAAGATTTACCTCACACAGTTCTATTAGGATTATGTTAGGTTATGATTATAGAAATAATAAGACACAGAGAATGACACATAGTAGAAATTCCACAAATGCCATTTCTTTCCATCATCTCCTTTGATGGGTCACAATTTCAGATTAGAATTACAAAACCAAGAGACTTAGAGGTAGAAGATAGGTTTTTCTGTCTGTTGCCACTTTTACATAATGGCTACAGTTATGTAACTTGTTAACAAGAAAAAAAAAAACTAAAAAGTATGCTAATGGATGTGTAGTATTGCAAGTATCAAAATGAATTACATTTGGTCTACATAGTACTTCTTTCCTCCAGCCTTTTCCACTGCCCTGTAATCTACTTGTGGCCTATGTCTTACCATCCTACCATTTCTGTATTCCATGTGACATATGGAAGCTCTCAGACACCCCTCCACTCCAGCATACTGATGACTTAGCAATAACTGGGAGAAAGGTAATGATGGAGTAGCTAAAGAATTTTAAATTCCATATGAGGAAATATTTATCACTGGAATAGAATCACTGCTACATAAAAACCTTTAATCCAAAAGTGTCTTACATCTCCAGGGTTTATGTAATTTGAATATTGAGAAGATATTATTTTAAATTTCCATAAAAGAAGTAAATTATTGTTAACTAGGACATAAAATATGCAGAGACTCTCATTTCTCCACTCTTTCTTCCAATAGTTGGACAGTTTCACAGCTGCTACAAACATCGTCGGGTAAAATTTTCTGTGCTTGGGTGTGGATGGAAGTGACTGAGGGTAGGGGGTTTTAATGCCTATAATCCCAGGCAGTTGAATTCCCCAAATGCTTCAGCTGCCTGGATTCTTTTCTTACTCATGGCTATGTAGCAGAGCTAAGCCTTTCCTCCATTCCTACTTTAGTCTTTGTTTTCCTAAATCTGGCTCCCCAGCAGAGGGTACTTCAAATGAATTCTTGGGAACACAAAGTTCCAAGCAATACAGTCTGTGCACTCATTTCTGACACTACTTATGTACAGCATTGGTGGATTACAGATACTGATTTTATCTCTGTGGGGGAAAAAAAGAAGGCAGTTTGCGTGTCTTATCTTGTTATGTTGCAACTCCTTTTGAATCTCTAAGAAGCCTTTGCTTAAAGACATAAACATGGGTATGTGGCGAATGTTTTAAAACCCTCGCTGTATCCCTGGCTTTTCTAGAAGAGTCCAGTGCAGGGCAGCCTTGTTAGGTAAGCTAGGTTTCACTTGGTCCCATTGCTTGGAATGAGCCCTGGATTGGAAGTCAGGACATCTGAATTAAAATATAAGCCCTGCTTTATTGAGTGGTCCCCTAGGAGAGATACTGATGGCTGCTGATCAGATAAAAGTCAAGAAAAGTCATCAGAATCCAGATGATATCTGACATTAGAGCTGATAGGAATTGCTGACTGACTGAAAGTGGGGTTATGAGGTAAAGAGTGAAGCCAAGGATGATTCCTTTTTTTGGTCTGAGCGGCTCGAAGAATAGAGTTTTCATTTGCTAAAATGGGGATGGAAGGGCTGTGGCAGGAGCAAGACTTGGGGGTAAAACAAAGAATTTGGAACCTGTTAAGATTAAATTGCCAATTAGACATGGAAATGCTGAGCTGGATATGTAAGTCTGGAGTTCAGGAGAGAGATCAGGACTCAGTGTTATCAGTGCATTGAAAATATTTAAAGACATTGGAGGCTGGGTGTGCTGGATCACACCTATAATCTCAGCACTTTGGGAGGCTGAGACAGGTGGATCACCTAAGGTCAAGAGTTCAAGACCAGCCTGGCCAACATGGTGAAACCTCGTCTCTACTAAAAATACAAAAAATTAGCTGGGTGTGGTGGTGGGTGCCTGTAATCCCAATTTCTCGGGAGGCTGAGGCAGGAGAATTGTTTGAACCCAGGAGGTGGAGGTTGCAGTGAGCTGAGATCGCACCACAGCACTCCAGCCTGGCGATGAAGCGAGACTCTATCTAAAAAAAAATAATAAATAAATAAATAAATACAGACATTGGAAAAGGGTGATGACTGAGGGAATTAGTGACAGGAGAGAAAAAAAGTCTGACCATTGAAGATAATCTAATGTTTAAGGTGACAGGAAATAAGGAACCAGTGAAGGCAATATAGAAGGAGAGGACAACTAGGAAGACAACTAGGCAAATTGTGGTCTGGGAGACCAAACAATGAAAGAATGAGTTTCAAATCAGAAGGAGCAACCACTGCATGAACTGTCACTGACCAATGGAACAAGGTGTCTGTTCTGTTGACTCGTCTATCCCCTGCTTTGAATAAAGTTTCCCCTAAATAAATATAAAAATACAAGCCTCTGCCTTTGATTGTGTAACCTTAGGGAGAGTGATTTAGAATCCATGATAATTATTTTTCTCCTGATAAATGGAAATATGGTCTTACATTTTATTTACTATCCACTAAGTACACAAAAATTGGTCTTACAAAAGATAAAATTGCATTTGGTAAAATCAAGAGCAAATGAAAGATTTTTAAAGCCTTCTTACAAAGCTGCAAAGAGTTAAAGAGGGCTAACATTGGGCAGCCTGGTTTTCTACTTTCACTGACATACACAAGAGCCAGATGCTTCCCAGCCAGTCTCTAATAACTGCCAGCCAATCTCTTCCTTAGTCGTAGGGAGCAAATACACTACAGTTAATGGGGAAAAGTTAAGTATTTCCCCAAAATCTTGTTGGTTTGTTTTTAAATTCAGTTGTTAAGAACCCACAACATTTTAAGGCAGAAAAAAAAAATTAACAAAGGGAAAGTATGGTGATGGTGCTATAGTATTGATATGTGTATTGTGACTGGTACTGATTGAACTTGTAGCATAGTACCAATAAGAGTAAGTTTTCCTAATAATGATACAGGATTAAAGAATTTTTAAATGCAAAAAGTAAAACATTTTTTATTCTATATCAGGAGTGTCCAATCATTTGGCTTCCCTGGGCCACACTGGAAGAAGAATTGTCTTGGGCGATATATAAAATACAGTAACACTAATGCTAGCTGATGAGCTTTTAAAAAAACTGCAACAAAACCTCATAATGTTTTAAGAAAGTTTACAAATGTGTCTTGGCCCACATTAAAAGGCATCCTGGGTCGCATGTGGCCTGTGGGCAATGGGTCGGGCAAGCTTGTTCTATATCATTCACTTTATTATAATAGATCCCGAGGTTTATGAAATTGATCACAAGAGTCAACTAACCAGACTCCAAAAGTGATCTGTCCACATTTTGACAGCACACCTGGTTGGAAGTAGAGCTGGTATGAGTAACCAGGGTCCCTGACTCCACATTCAGTGTTTGTTGTTGTTCCTCCCCACCCTTCCCACAAAAATGGCTTGGTTTTGGAGTATAATTTTTAGTTAAAACAGTTACATCTTTATTCATTTAATTCTAATTTTAGTTTTCCTCTTAAATACACTTCTTGGGGAGTTCTAAAGCTAAACAGGACTATTAATTATAAGTTGCCTGGATCAACTATGCAATCTGAGAGATAAGATTTATTTCTAAATTATTGAAATCTAAATTTCAAACTCAAGGAAAATACGATCTAGCCTTAGTAGTTTATCAGGGTTTTCTCATGTGAGAAAAATGCAGTAAACATTCAATAAAGATCTGTGGCATAAAGTTTTTAAATATTTCCCTCCAGTTATACAATTTTATACCATGACTCACACCACACCCCCTTTGAATATCAGCTTTTTCGTGGGTGTTCATTTATTTAGAGACCAAGTCTGGCTATGTTGCCCAGTTTTGTTTAAAGACAGGTTCTCACTATGTTGCCTATGCTAAGCTTGAACTCTTAGGTTCAACCAATCCTCCCGCCTTGGCTGGGATTACAAGCCTGTCCCACCACACCTGGCTTTGATTTAAATCTCACATTTTTAGTGAGACTTTCTCAAGCTATTCTATATAAAATGCAAACTCGCACTATTTAGCTCTCTCTCCCTTGATTTTTCTACTTAGTACTTATCTAGTTTTTTTAAATATCTTTTCTATTACTGAATTTTCTCTTTTATTATATATCTTCCCCATTAGAAAGATGTTCCATATGGTAGACAATTGAGTCTCTTTTCTTTCTTTCTTTCTTTCTTTTTTTTTTTTTTTTAAGATTTGGAGTCTTGCTCTGTCACTCAGGCTGAAGTATAGTGGCACAACCATAGCTCCTGTAGCCAACCTGAAACTCCTGGGCTCAAGTGATCCTCCTACCTCAGCCTCCTAAATAGCTGGGTATATGCCAAACATCTAGCTAATTGTTTTTTTTTTTTTAAGGGATGGAGTCTTGCTATATTGCCCAGCCTGGTCTCAAACTCCTGACCTCAAGCAATCTTCCCACTTCGCCTCCTCAGTCGCTGGGATTACAGGCAGGAACCACGAAACATGGCTACTCTTTTTCACAGATCAATACCCAGTGGGGAGAACAATGCCTTGTACCTAATATTGCTCAATGAATATTGGTCTCACTGAATGAATGAGTGAATTTAATGACAAAAACTTCATACTGTTAAAAAAGATGTTTTAGATTATGTTTATTTTTGGAAGATATGAGGTTGTAGAAAAATGTTACAATAAAAAGGCAAAGGGAGAAAAACACAGATGTTTCTTAGCATAAATAATGAATCTAGCTGGCACCACCCAGATCGATAAACTGACTCATGTGATCTTGTGGCCCCAATCCAGGAACTGACTCAACGCAAGAAGACAGCTTTGACTCCCTATGATTTCATCTCTGACCTGACTAATCAGCACTCCTGGCTCACTGGCTTCCCAACACCCACCAACTTGTCCTTAAAAACTCTGATCCTGGGGCCAGGCACTGTGGCTCACACCTGTAATGCCAGCACTTTGGGAGGCCTAGGCAGGCAGATCATGAGGTCAGGAGATCGAGACCATCCTGGCTAACATGGTGAAACCCCATCTCTACTAAAAATACAAAAAATTAGCTGGGTGTGGTGGTGGATGCCTGTAGTCCCAGCTACTCGGGAGGCTGAGGCAGGAGAATGGCATGAACCCAGGAGGCAGAGCTTGCAGCAGTGAGCCGAGATCGCGCCACTGCACTCCAGCCTGGGCGACAGAGTGAGACTCCGACAAAAACAAACAAACAAACAAACAAAAAACATTCTGATCCTGGAATGCTTGAGGAGACTGATTTGAGTAATAATAAAACTCTAGTCTCCCACAAAAAAAAAAAAAAAAAAAAAAAAGAGGATGTTTAAGACTCACCTCTGACACCTGGTTTTATAACTCTAAGCATGTTATTTAATCACTCAGGCTTTCTGTGGTGATTTACAAACCAAGGATTATTAACTTTCCCTAGAGTACATAATGTAAAGAATAAATAAAATAATGGCTATGAGAGTTTTTTTTTTAAACTCTTAATCACTATACAAATATGAGGTGTCATTATGATATGAGGTAATAACATTTTCATCGTAAATTTCAGTATTAAGATATACAGTGTATCTGTAAAAGAATAAAGTTTTCTCCAGTCTTTTTCTTGCTTGACTAGGAAAGACTACTTGTTTTGAGTTGATTTCCTAAAAACTTAACAGTCATAAAAATATAACGTGGTAATACAAATATTTTGTGCTTGTTTAAAAATGTTATATATTTTATTATAGAAATCTTAGGAAAAATAAGTAAATCACACAAAAAAAACCCAAATCTTACCACTGATAGATAATGACTGTCACATTTTCACCTATGTTCTTTCATTTTTTAAAAAGATATAATAATTTTCTAGTTTCAGGTTCTTTTTAACACAATGTTGGGATAATATTAATAAATTTCTCTTAACTTTTTAATTACAAGTTGAGGCCAGGCCCAGGTATTGTCATGACTGAACCAGGTGTGCACGCACTTAGGGTGCTCTGACACACCATCCTCCTGCCATCAGCCACAAAGGTTTCCAGCTGGCAAAGCAACACTCCAAGGATCCTGTAGCAATGATAAAGTTTTCAATGTAAGTCACTCTTCACCCAGAGCTTAGTTCACTTCTTTCTTGTGTGATCTGACATCATCTCTCAAAGCTATTAAAATTTCTGAGATTGACTGGATCGAACTTTTCGTAAAGGTAGCCAGAAAGTTGAAAAAATTAGATTTAAATTAACTGAAGGTAATAACTAAAAACATATGAGTTTCTTTTAAAGGAATAGTTTACATTGTTTATAGCATTTCTTTCAGCATCTAGTAGACAGTAAGTACCTCATAAACATTATGTTGGGTTTAACTGAATGTGTAATTTTTTTTAAAAGACAATTTAGATGAAATTATGAGTTCTCAACCTAACAAAATAAAAATCAGAAATTTGTAAACAAACCTAAGAATAATAAACAGATTCTTGAAACAAAACAAGTAGATACAGTAGATAAATCTTATAGATAAAATAGTAGATAGGCTTGGCATGGTGGCTCACGCCTATAATCCCAGCACTTTGGGAGGTCAAGGCGGGTGGATCACCTGAGGTCAGAAGTTCAAGACCAGCCCGTCCAACATGGTGGAACCCGGTCTGTACTAAAAATTCAAAAAAAAAAAAATTAGCTGGATGTGGTGCCATGTGCCTGTAATCCCAGCTACCTGGGAGGTTGAGGCATGAGAATCCCTTGAAACCAGGAGGCGGAGGTTGCAGTGAGCTGAGATAATGCAACTGCAATCCAGCCTGGGTGACAAAGTGACACTCTGTTTCAAAAAGAAGTAGATATATAAAATTAACAGGATTAGCAGAGAGGTTTAGTACAAACGTAATTATCCATAAATGATATTTCTTTTCACTATAAAGCTCAACACTTTTCCCTGCTTTAAAGTTTTAAATACTTATGTGGATTCAAGTGTGATTTCTTCTTGGCACCTAGTAAGTGACATATGGTATAACAAACTATTCCTTCATTGGCTTCAGTACTACCCTCATCCTCGCATCCTTGTTTTCTCCTGGATGTCTCATAAAAAAAGGTGTCAAAGTCAACACATCGTTATGGTCTCTCCTCTCCCTCTGTCCCTCCCCTACTCTTCATCCTACTCCTGTCTTCTCTGTTTCAGTAGCAGACCCATCCACACTGTTACACAATCCAGGAACCTGGATTCATCCCACTTTTTCTGGTTCTGATGCCTACATTTCAGCCAATCATCAAGTCCTGCCTGCTTTACCATCTACATATTTTTCATCCCCACCTTGTCTTCTCTACCTCTGCTGTTGCTTCCTCAATATGAGTGGTCATGATCACTTCTATTACCTCTCTCTCTCTCTCTCTCTCTCTCTCTCTGCCTTGGTTTCTCTAAGTGTATCTTCCACACATCAGCCAGAGAGCTCCATCGCACAGCTCTGCTTAAATATGGTCATGAGTTACTTAACAACAGGGATATGTTATGAGAAATGCATTGTTAGACAATGTCATTGTTTTGCAGACATCGCAGAGGGCACTTACACAAATCTAGATGGTATGGCCTACTACACATCTCCGCTGTATAAGATAGCCTATTGCTCATAGGCTACAAATCCATACAGCATGTTACTGTACTGAACACTGTAGGCAGTTGTAACATAATGATATTTGTGTATCTAAACATAGAAAATATACAGTAAAAATATGACATAAAAGATAAAAAATGCTCATCCTACCCAGGGAACTTAAAATAAATGAAACTTGCAAAACTGGAAATTGCTCTGGGTGAGTAAGTGAGTGAGTGGTGAGTGACTATGAAGGCCTAGGACATTACTACGCACAACTGTAGACTTTATAAACACTGTACACTTAGGCTACACTATCTTTATTTAAAATTTTTTTCCTCAAAAATAAATTAAACTTAGCTTACTGTAACATTTTTATAATCCTATAAATTTTAACATTTTAGAAAATTTTAAATTTTGTTTTAACTTTTTGACTCTTTTGTAATAACATTTAGCTTAAATTACAAACATATTGTATAGATGTACAAAAATATATATCCTTATTTTATTCTAAATTTTTATTTTTATTTTTTACTTTTTAAAATTGTGTTCAAATCTAAGACACAAACAAACATGTTAGTCTAGGCTTTCACAGGGTCAGTATGATCAATATGATTGTCTTTCACCTCCACACCTTGTCCCACTGGAAGGTCTTCATGGGCAATAACACACATGGAGCTGTCATCTCCTATGATAATGCCTTCTTCTGGAATATTTCCTGAAGGACCTGTCTGAGGCTGCTTTACAGTTAATTTCTTTTTTATAAGTAAAAGGAGTACACTCTGAAATCATAATTAAAAAGTATAGTGTTGCAAAAAATAAACTAGTTATATAGTTGTATATTACCATTATCAAGTATTATGTAAAGAACATAATTATATGTGATATGCTTTTATATGATTGACAGTGCAGTAAGTTTGTTTACACCAGCATCACCACAAACACATTAGTAATGCATCGTGCTATGATGTTATGCCCACTAGGTTACATATTTTTCAGCTCCATGATAATCTCATGGGACCACCACCATGTATGCAGTCTATCATTGACCACAACGTTGTTACGCAGTGCATGACTGTACTTTACTTGGTTTCTATCACTCAAAGAACAAAGGCCAAGCTCCTTAGTATGGTATTTACTAGGAGAGTATTTATCTCAATTTACTTTCCACTTTCCCCACTTTGTATTTCCACTTTCCCCACTTTGTATTACTGTTTAGAATTCAGCAAGTTTTGATTACCTGCATATAGCAGGGTGTTACATAACTCTTAGCTATTGCTCAAGCTTTCTCCTTCTAACCCCCTGACTACATTTCACTTAGCTTTCATGATTGGGTGGAAAACCTTTGCTGACTTTCCAACTGGGGTGAGTACCCTCTTCTGTACTGACAGTGTATCCACTGCATGTATTTGCTCTAATACACTGAAATAATTTCATGTGTGTTTTCTCCCCAATTAGAGAGTTGAGAGCCTCCATGGAAGGGCCAATATCTGACAGCTTTCTAATCCAAATGCCTCACTCAGAAAGAAAAATAAATATAATGCTAAACCAAACTGAAAATTAGAAAGTAAAAATTAGTAACAGGTAGCAGGTATAAAGCCCTTCCAACATGCCAGATATTATGCTGAGAATTTTCTATAGTATTATCTTGCTGAATTTTTATAATATCTCTGGAAAGTGGTTGCTCTTATGACCCCCATTTCACAGTTGGAAAGCATGAGGCCTATGGGATTAAGTAACTGGCCGAAGGTCACACGGGCACTATGGCAAAGCCAGAATTTCACACAGAGGCTGACTCTTGGGCTTAAGCGTCCAAGCAATATGCTACTAGCTGACTGACAAAATTACTTTTTGGAAATAACTAGACTAAAATGTATGAGTCTAGATATCTAGTAGCCAAAGCAAAATCTGTTTTGGTTAAGTGGATGAATTCATCACTGCTTTATTTTTATAATGAAAGGTCTTTTCACCACTAGAGAAGGATAGACTTAGCCCTGCACTATTTAATTTTACTCAGTTTTATTAGCAATCAGGCTGTTCACTTTCAGTATCCCTTACTGAAATAGGTTGTTTGAATGGCAAATCCCTGCTTATAGGAAGAAACAGGTAGAGGAAAAGTAAATTCTAGGATAACAACTCATGAGTTAATTTGACCCCTGCCTCAAGAGAATCTCAATTATAAAACAGTAAGCACACCATCAAATGATACCCCTCCTGGTTTCTATGAGAAGTTACATATAAAAAAGCAGAAATAAATATAAACCTAAAAATCTCTAAAGGGAATTTGCACATATGACAAACAACTAATCTACAAAAGCAGAAGTTGAGCAATGTCAAGCAAGCCTTGAAAATCAATGCAATCAGGAGGTTACTTACTATAAGCAAATATAGAACATTCTTTACAAAATTTATTTCTAAGGGCTTTGGGGCTTCTTTGTGACTTTATTTTAAGATTTTAGAAATATTTCAGTAAGATTAAAAATGAAATGAAGAACATTTTGAACAGATTTATATCATCACATAAGATAAATTTGGGGAAAAAAGCAGACTTCATTGTCATAAGTCAATGTTTTCAGAAACATCTTTAATATTTCTTAAATAAAATCCCAACCCAGAAATAAAAACAAGAAACAGAATTGTGACTAGGGGAAATATTAATTATATCATCAGTAAAGTCGGAATTTTCCTAAAGTAGATGATGCTCATATTTCCAAATAAAATTTCTCTAGATTTCTCCATTCTCCAGAAAGTCTTAAACCTGTTTTCTTTACCTCCTTTTCCATCTTTTCCTTCCTTCCATCCTTCCTTCCTTCCTTCCCTCCTTCATTTCTTCTTTCATCTTTCTTTTTTTTTATTTTTGAGAAAGGATGCAGTGTCATGAGAAGGTCTTAAACTTGTTTTCCTTCCTTCCTTCCTTCCTTCCTTCCTTCCTTCCTTCCTTCCTTCCTCCCTCCCTCCCTCCCTCCCTCCCTTCCTTTCTTCCTTCCTTCCATCTTTATCTTTCTTACTTTTTTTTTTTTTTTTTTAAAGGATGCAGTGTCATGATTATGGCTCACTGCAACCTTGACAGAACTCCTGGTCTCAAACAATCCTCCCACCTTGGCCTCCAGAGTAGCTGGGACTAGAGGCATATGCCACCACACCCAGCTTATTTATTTTTTTAATTTTGTTTGTAGAGACATGGTCTCGCTGTTATGTTACCCAGGCTGGTATCAAACACGTGGCCTCAAGCAATCCTCCCACCGTGGCCTCTCAAAGTGCTAGGATTACAGGTATGAGCCATTGCACTCAGCCTTAAACCTGTTTTCTATTATAACAAAACTTAAATAAAAGGAAATGTTACAGTTTTCATAAAGATCCACACAGTACTTTGAGGAGTGCAAAAACAACTAGATTTGAGGTTCTAAAGGTCTTGTCAACTTGGGATGTGGCATTAATGTGACAGAAAGCTTCTAAGTATATGATCTTGCAAGCTAATCCATATGTCATGAAACAGGAAGTTTCACAAACCAAATTGAAATGCTTACATCACACAGCTTATTAAGTCAACCTTAAATACACAACAAAAATCAACAGGAAAGAGATGGGTAAATTAATACACGTGGCATGGGGTGTAAGTACTTACTGAATCCTACTTAAGCCATGTGCATTTGTCCTGAATTCCTCATGAGTATTTTTGCCTAAGTCCTTCTGGATTAGTTTGCTAGAGCTGCCATAACTGGGTACCACGAACTATGTCGCTTCAACAACAGAAGTTTACTGTTTCAACGTTTTGGAGACTAGAAGTCTGAAATCAATATGTCCACAGCATTGATTCCTGCTCAGAGCTCTCAAGGAGAATCTATCCCACGTCTATCTCCTAGCACCTGGTGGTCTGCTTGCAATCTTTTGCATTCCTTGGCTTCTGCTACATCACCCCAATCTCTGTCTTCATCTTCACATGCCATTATCCCTGTGTGCATGTCTGTGTCCAAATTTCTTTTTTTATAAGTACACCAAGTCATATTGGATTAGGGGCTCCCCCTACTCCAGTATGATGTCATCTTAACCATTTACATCTGCAACACCACTAATTCTAAACAAGGTCACATTCTGTGATACTGGGGGTTAGGACCCCAATATATGAATTTGGGGGACACAATTCAACCCATAATATCTTCCGTTCCTTCTTATTTATATGTGTTACTTTCTTTCTGTCAATATATCTCACATGCTACTTACTTCTATAATCCATTTCATCTACCTTATTAATTTCTCTTATTTTCAATAGATAAAATAGAATATTCTTAAATAATGTAGCAAATGAACACCATTGGGCCAAATGTTTTCATCTATAAAATAACACAAATATATAAGAACCCAATGACATACAGCTTTTCCGGCTGTGACATACAGCCACAAATATGAAAATCCTGTCCTTGAATTCCAATTACCCAGAAAGTCTTTATTCATCATTACAGAATGACCTAGCTCTTCTATCAAAGGTAACACTACTCACCTATTCCCAGAGGCAGGAAGCTAAACGATAGCAGGTTTCATATCCATAAAATCTCAAAGTCTTGTGAGGCTCAAAAGCCTAGTTAGTAAATGAAAAGAAGAAAGCGAGATTGAGAGAAGAGACGTTTTTGATCAGTGCTTTGCAAACACTGAAGAATAACATGTTTCCTGTGGGTTTCCAGGCTTAGCATCTATTCTGATTTTGTTAGACTTGATTCTTAATATAGTAGAAACCGTGACAAGCTATAAAATCTCTGCAGTATCTAGAGAATTGTTCTCACCAAAGATAAAAGACTACAAGGAATAATAGAAATGATAATTCATAGCATTTTCTAATTCTCCCATATTTGAAAATCCATAGCATAGGGGCAAAAAAGACATAAGGTGCTAATTTTTTACAGTACAGAGTCTAAAGTTATATACAAAGGTAAATACAAAGGTCAGAGATTGTTCTTAAAAAATGCTACCAGAAATATAACCTTTTCTTTCTACATTTCTGTATCTCTTTCCTCTGTTCTGGAAATCTTCCTAAATACTCCTGCCTGTATTTGTTAAATTTGTAAAGACAATAATTAGTAGCTAGCTTATTAGCTGCTAAGGGTTTAAGTCAGTTCTCATCATGTTTGCATGGATGCTGGGTTTCATGGAGATCCTGGAATTCATTTAGCAGATCTAGGGCTGTGCATAGACTGTCAAATTTTAAAAGACTTCTGCAGGTGATCTTGATGCTCATCCAACTTGAGAAGCCCCAGTTTACTTTTTTAGCAGCTAATGCAATAATTTGAAGTCATGTAAATAAAAAAGTACTCCCTCAAGCCACAAGACTCACGCTGTTCTCCAGAACACTGTTTTCTAGGATTGAGGTCTCTAAAATTTTTCTTCATGATTCTATTGTTAAAGCACCTTTGAATATAAACTGAAAAAAAAAAATGTCATTTGGCTTATTCATAAATAACATAGTTGTAATACTTTATACACACAATTTAGTATTATAGAACATACAGGAAGGGGCCGGGCGCGGTGATCCACACCTGCAACCCCAGAAATTTGGGAGACCGAGGTGGGTGGAGCACTTGAGGTCAGGAGTTCGAGACCAGCCTAGCCAATATGGGGAAATTCTGTTTCTACTAAAAATACAAAAATTAACTCGGTGTGGTGATGTGCACCTGTAGTCCCACCTACTCAGGAGGCTGAGGCAGGAGAATCACTTGGATCCAGGAGGCATAGGTTGCAATGAGCATAGATCACACCACTGCACTCCAGCCGGGCCACAGAGTGAGACTCCATCAAAAAAATAAAAATAAAATAAAAAATAAAACCATAATGGAAGGGGAAATTTAGGAGATAAAATGAATTAACTCAACAGTGTATGGGTCATTTTGACCACATTGAAAAGTGGGTACCTTCCACTTTGGGGTTCCCTCCACATATATTTATTGAGAGGGAACATATTGAGAGAGTTTGCTTTTCCTGCCACTCCCCACAGTCTTTTAATTATGCCACCTTATATTTCAAAAGCACTTTACAGTTTACAGAACATTTTTGTATCCAGGATCTTATTTGATGCTCAAACATCCTATGGCATAGACTTAATGAATATGAATAACCTTTTATAGATGAAGATACTAAGACCCATTCCAGGCATTTGTGTAAAAATGGGGAAACTAAGACTGAAATCTCTTTTGCTTCAAAATTGACTACTTTATAATCCAAGGTTTAGTGGTAAGCCATATGATTGTGTCTACCTTCTCTTCTACTCTAAGGCAAACAACAATAAATGGTTGCATTTTTACTATGCTTATTTAGAGATAAATAAAGCTGCCTGCTGGAATTATATGTGTCACAAGATGCGGTAAGAATAAATTAAAATGTTATATGCCAGTAAAAAATATATAACTCTGTGTATTATAATATCCATACTGTAGTGTAGTGGGTCTCAACCTGGGATGATTTCTCTTGGGAAAGGTTTGGCCACATGTGGAGCCTGTTTTTGGCCCAAACTGGTGAGTATGGGGAAGAGTGGCTGCTGACACCTAATTGTTAAGGGTCTGGGATACTAGTAAACATCCTACTATCTTACAACACACGAGGCAACTCCCACCACAAAAATTGCCTGACACTAAATGTCAACAGAGCTAAGATTAAGAAACCATGCTGTTGTACATCTACTTGTTTTAGTCATGAATCATTCTAAGTTGCTCATGAAACCTGTGCTGTCACCCCAGCACCAGCACATACACACCAAATATTGCACACTCTTTTACAGTGTTTACTGACTTGCTGAAACATATTCATAGATCATGGGGTGAGAACACTGGATCTACAGAGTGAAGCAAACAACAGGTCCCAAAGACTTCCGTTGAATTGACTTTGTTTTTACAACCCCTCAGAGAAGTCAATCACTATAAGACATGTTCTGGGACTCCTGTTATTAAACTAGAAAGTCAGAAGTTCATATGCAGCCAATAACGTGAATGCATCAACACTTTGTGGGATATTAAAGTCATTCATAACCTAGTAAAGCAATATTTGTACATTCTAATTGAGAAGCGGTTCATTTAATCTCACTCCACAAGATATTTTTAATTATAAAAAAGGCCACTAATCTCAAAGTGGAATTTGTGGCTTATTTTATTTCCTCTAGCCCTTTTGAGAGAGATTAGAGGATTTGTTTCATAAAGTATATCAGGTAGTGATTAAGAGGGCCCCTAGTGGATTATAATATTTTGTCACATAAGAATGAGAATGAATATTCCATTAAAGTCACCTGACTTTCTGAATTTAAGAGTCAGGAGGAAATTATGAAATAGGCAGTTTGTCTTCAGTAACTTTTATAGCCTTTTTATCTATCATTTCTTTCCTTTGGAGTCAAAATTCCCTCTGCCCAGTTTCCTTATTCTTTCTTGATCAAAATGTGCCAGTTATATATATAGACCATCAACCAATACGTACTTTTCTCAGTATACATTGTTCAAAGGTAAAAAAAAAAAAAAAAAAAAAAAATCATGGAATGGAAGTTGTTTCTATTTTTCCACTATTAAATATTTTAAGCCTAAAGAACAGAGTGAAGCTGGGTGTGTTGGCACATGCCTATAGTTCCAGCTACTTGGGAGGCTAAGGTGGTAGGATTGCTAAAGCCCAGAAGTTTGAGGCTTCAGTGAGCTATGATCATGCCACTGCAAATCAGCCTGGGCAACAGAGCTAGAACTCTAAGAAAAACAAACAAACAAAAAACAGGGTGAATAAATATTTAGGGAACAAGAGATTCTTATAGTCTAACAGCATACAATAATGGGTTTGCCAAAGACATACTGATTCAAAAAATATTTTATATAACTTTCAACACAGGTTAAATTTTACAATATCATCTATATAGACTGACCACATTTTATCTTAGCTAAGATAAAGCAGTTAAAATAATTATTTTATTAATATCTATTCAATGTGCTATGTACAGACTTTATATGTTTTAAAATTATTGTCTTCTTTTTCTCAGTAATAGAAATTTAATTTTATATCTCCTGTGCTATTTGGATTAAAAGCATAGAATTTTCTGCATATGTATTTAAACTCAACAAATATTTTTGAAGGCCTATTATCTGTAGGATCTTAAAATATTAAAATACTCCAAATTCTAAGCAAATTCTAGACTATAACTCATTCAAAAACAAACATAAAGCATTAAAAAGGCAGAATTGTATTCAAACTATAAACAGAATTATTCAATGTCGATTAAAAATATGGTTATCCAAGTCTCTCCTATGACACAAAGACGGAGAAAGATATATTCAATGTGCAAGCAGGTCAGGGAGGAGGCCAAGAAGTCCTCTTCTAAAACAAACAAAACTCTCAGCCTTGGGGATTATCAAGCTCTTTTTAGATTTCAAAACCAAGCTCCTTGCATTTGTGTTGGGCAACACTATAATGAATCTAACACAATTCTTTCCCTTTCAAGGTGCTCATTACATTCAGCATTACAAAACAAAATTAAGGCTTTAGGGAAGACATTTTACAGTGTCCCAGTGTGCAAAGCAAATCAACATAACCCAACCATCGGTTTGTTTCTCAAGTCTATAATTCTTTACCACAGAAGAAGGTTCATTCTAAATGTGAAGTTTCACTCCAAGTGATGGTCTAACAAAATTCAAAATATCACTAGCCAAAAGAAGTAATTATTTCTTTTTCCAATCCCAGACTTTTCACTAACATTATTATATATTCTTCCCCAAATACCTCCATCTTTACACAAACTGCACTTTTGATTTCAGGCGTTTTCATTAATAATGACCCACACTCACTTTTTTCCTATAGTGGACAAATATCCAAAGAATATCTTTGCAGAGCAAGGCCACCTGTCACAGGACCATCATGTCTATCATGGTATACCATTGAGAATCTGTCTGGAGACTTTGTCATCAGCTTTTTACCTTCACTTATCAATGCCCCTCAAATATTAGCCAAATAGATAAACTTCATGGTAGACCAGTTACAGTTGTCCCTTAGTGGACGCTTAGGGATAGTGAATACTTAGAGGCTCTTTCTCCAGTTTGATTGCCTTTTCTTGTCCCATGAACTGTACTTTATTTTATACTCTGGATGAACCAGATAGAAAGAAAGTGTTAAAAGTTTGAGTAAATATTGACACTATAACTACCTAATAGACAAGAAAAAATATTAAATGTAAAATCCTACTTGAAACTTGACATCCAAGTCCAAGGCCAGCTATATAATTGGTGGCTCCCAATAAAAAATGGAAATGCTTGGGTTATTGTTCAGAAAGCAAGAAAAAGTGCCATTAAGGGTACTGAAATATCAAACATGTTCTTCTCTTCTTCTGCCTCTCAAGCTTTCATGGTGTTTTCTATTTGTTGCTGGGAGAGTGTAGATCCTCACAGGCATACTTGGGGCTCCATCTTGCAACTCAGTTCATGTGTGCACAGAGCCTACCCTTTCTCACTAGGGGCCAAACCAAAGCGCTGTGCCCTGGCTGGTGACAGGGAAGTCCATTTCCTTTTCCCATTAGCTGCTGCTCAAAGTACAGCAGACAGATGACCCTCAAAAAATTGCAACCTCTAAACCAAGATTCCCTTAGTACCTGCGTAAGTACGTAGGAGATCGGCACCATGCTGTGACCGTGGTCAACTGGCCTAACCATGTCCATTCCCACTTCCTCATAAGCTTTCAGTGCCAAGTCTACAGGCCTAAGGAAAGTTTTGGGGCTTATCTGTTAACACAGGGCTCCATAAAAGTAAATGGAAGAGAATGGCCTTTAGATTGCAAAAGTCCCTACTTGAGCTTAGCTTTATTGAAATTATTCTTGCCAGTCTTGCTGACTTACATTCTACTGCGATCTGTTCTGTCTGGTGTTTGGAACATCCTACAGAAAAACAGAGAGAAAAAAAAAGGGACAGCTGGCTAAAAAAGTATCACAAAGATCACACTGATGAATAATGTATGGCACCATAAAATATCACACAACACATAACAGTTATTGACAGATTGGATAATGTGTTTAATACCTTTATGTAATTCACTAACCCTTGGACTTAACGCTCTGTTTACACAAACATTTTAGCTGAAGGGTAAAAACACTTTTTAAGTTACTTTTTTAATGTTGAGCAAAACAATCCACAGGTCATTTGCTGCTTTTGTTTTAGGATCCCTCAGAATTAGGCATGAGTTAGACTGTACATTATTTATTTAATTGTTTTGGAATGGACATTTCTGAACAACAAGAGAGAAGGTGAAAATGTGTGTGTGAGAGAAAGAGAGAGAGAGACACAAAGGGTATACTACCTTTTTTTTTTTTTTTTTTTTTTTTGAGACAGAGTCTTGCTCTGTCACCCAGGCTGGAGTGCAATGGCCACTGTGCCCAGCCCCACTTTAAAAAAAAAAAAATTAACAAAAATTCCATATAACTGTACTGTAAATTATACTTTTTCAATATATGTATACATTGTGGAATGACTACATCAAGGTAATTAACACATTCATTACCTTATATACTTATTTTTTATAGTGAGAATATTTTTTTCTCTAGTGAAACAATCTTTATTGACCACAATGGCATTTCAGATGGGTTAAGAATTGGCTGGAAGAGAGCTTAGTTTAACTATTCTTGTTTAAAAAAAAATTAAAAAATATTATTTCTTCTAAAAAAAAAGGTGGGGGGTACATGTACAGATGTGCAGGTTTGTTACATAGGTATACATGTGCCATGGTGGTTTACTGTGCCTATTGACCCATCCTCTAAGTAACCTCCCCTCACCCTCCGTCCCCCAATAGGCCCTGGTGTCTGTTGTTCCCCTCTCTGTGTCCATGTGTTCTCAATGTGTGAAAAGATTTCAAATCTATTATCTTAGCAATTCTTAAGTATGCAATGCCTTATTAACTATGATCACTATATTGTACGACAGATCTACTGAACTTATTCCTTCTAACTGAAATTTTGTATCCTCCAACCAGTATCTCCTGAAACCCCTCTCTATCACATCCCTTGGTCACTACCATTCTACTCTCTGTTTCTATGATTTGGACTTTTTAAGATTCCACATATAAGTGAGATTATGCAGTATTTGTCTTTCTGTGCCTGGCTTATTTCACTTAACATAATGTCTTCCAGGTTTATCCATGTTGTCTCTTCCCCCATTTATTTCTTACAAACATCTATTCAAATTGCTGTTGCACTTTCTGCAATTTCTGACTGTAACAATTTCCAATTAATAATTCAGCTTAACATATCAGCAAAAGATATAATTTAGTTTAGAAACCATTATTCTTGCCTTTCTATAAAATTATAAACCTAAAAGTACTTCTTGAAGTCAAAATCAAAGCATTAGAAAATAAGATCTAAGAATGAGTTGGTATAAATGATGGATGCTTTATTGATTGAGCCCCCCACACACCTGCAGAGCGCTTTTAGTGAAAACAAAAGAGAGACCAGGAAAGCTGGAGACACTTCTAATTCTTAAAGGAACTAGATTTGAATTCTGAGACATAGTTGGTAAACAAATAATGTATCAATAACAGATATTAAGGAAAACGATAGAATGGGAGACAGAACAAAAAATAACTTCAATATTTTATAACTAGTAAGTGAATTGTAACAAGAAACAACAGGAAGCAGTAAGTGGGAGGAAATTATGAGTTCAGTACCAACATATTAATTTAGGCAGAAAAGAAACTAACAATAAATATTATTTGGCGGTTACTGAAAAAGGAAACTTGAAAAGAACATAAGATATAATAACTAGAGTTGTTATTTTAGGTATGTAATGAGTATGAGAAGGTAGCTGAACCACGGAAGTCTCCACTCATAGCGGAGAGGAACATTAGAGCCGAAGGTTTAACAGGAGCAACTCCAAGCCTGATAATGGAAGGAATGAAAAGGAGCCAAAAGACTTAAAGAAACACAAATAGTGCAAAAGTGAAGGCACACTGGAGAGGGTTTGATCAGCAAATGGGAAACATTAAAATAGAACGGATAGAGATCTGAACAGAGAAAAGCAACAGATTTAGAGCTAAGTCTGCATTTTGCATTTGATTCCAACTTCTACTCTAGAAACTCCAATCTCGTAAAAATTATTCTATTTCACATAAATATGTGAAATATAATGACAAAGAGTCAAAAATCAAATATGGAGTCCTTCTCTCTATGAATTTCCTAGTATTAATAGTTCACTGATATTTACTATTTGGAGAAATAATAACTATTATTAAAAATTACATAAAATAGGAAAATGTATGTCTAGTATTTGGCAGTTTTTTTCTATTTCATAATATTTGCAAACCTGAGCTTACACAGAAAAAAGATTTTTGAACTAAAAGTGGATGTTATAAATTCATTAATATATAAATTGTAACAATGTTATATTTGTTATTATGATAATTCTGAAATTATCATTTTATGTTAACCACAGGTGATGAATTGAAGGAAACATAGACCACTCCAGCCCATGGAAACAGCCTGCTTTTTAATTAATATTTTAGAACTTTGGTTTTCAAATATAATTAATAATTCAACAGATTGATGTTTTACCACTGTTCTAGAAATTGCCCCATGGAAACCTAAATTACCTTACCTGCTATTTCGAGCACCTTGATTTCTTTAACTTTTTTTTTAATATTCCTTATATGTTCATGCTTCTCTTAATTCTTGGTATTCACACCTGCAATTATATTCTGCATGCTGCTTGTAATTATCTTGCTGCTATCTTGAGTCTACGTGGTTTCCCACACTTCAGATCCACACAAGCATACTTGTGATCATAATTACAGTCTTGTATTTTTGTTCAGCAATTTTAAAACCTTCTTGCTTTTAAAGCAATGAATCTTCTGTAAACAGAGCTTCTGGAACATACCCTATATAAGTGACTATCTTTTGGAATTTTTGAACCTCTTTGAAAATTGGATAAATGCCTGTTTTCCCTAGTAACACACACAGACACACAAAATTTTCATACAAATTTAGAGCGTTTACTTATCTCCTGAAGTCTTTCCTTATTTCATCTAGGGACCACAGACTATTACAAAATCTACTGCATTAGATGTTTTCCAAGTAGAAAAAACAAACACTCTCACCTGTCCTCCCATTATGAGAATTTTCATAGCAATACAAAGTGTCTTTTTAGAAATGACTCCCCTCCACCTATCATCCCTCACTCAGTCTTACTGCTATATTTTAACACCATTAGACTGAAGGAAGTTTACAGGATATTCCATTCTCTTTCTTACCTTTGTGCCATTTCCTAATGCTCAATGTGTCTTCTGCCCCCTTTACTCTCCTCTCCCAATATCACCAATAATCTTCATGATCCCACATTTAGTAAGTGTCTTTTGGCTCCTTACGTTACTTGACTCTGTAGTAGCAGTCTATGCTGTTGTGAATCACCTGAAGTTGGGGCTACTATCCTTTCTTAGTTTCCATAATCTCCTGCTTTGTTGTTTTATGTTCCATATCAGCTGCTTCTCTACTTCTATGTAATTGCATTTTCTTCATCTCAAGTAATACACGTAGTATTTCCCAAGATTGTTCATAGTTCTGCTTATCTTACTACTCCACACTCTCTCCCTAGATAATCCATCCCTATCAGAGCTTCAGTTGCAATTCACACACTGATTACTCCCATCATATTATGCATCCAATCTTGACCTCTCCTGAGCTGCATATGCATATATCCAAATTCCTCCCTGGTATTTTCTTCTGCATGTCTAAATTAGTTATTAAGTACAACTGAATGAATGATCTTTTAGCCCTAAACCTAATCTTTTTTCAGCTATCTCAGGGCAGTGGATACACTTCATAAACTAAAAAGCTAAGAGTTATTCTTGGGACCTTATTATCTCACCCTCCGCTCTAGAATGCAGAGCCTAGAGCAATGGTGTATATGTTACTGCTTCATCAGCAAGGACAATCACATGGAGCTGCAATTAAAGAAAGGGAAAGAGATGGAGAAAGAATGGAGAATCAATACGAGAATGCATTAATTGCTTCATCTCCCAGACAACTCTCCCTAGTAACCATATAAACTGCATTTCAAGAGAGTTCATGCAAAATGAAAAAAGAAGAATTTATTCACATCTAATTTTCCATGAGTCAAAAACACTAAACCTCTAACCAAGCTGAGACTAATTTTGCAGGGCTAAGAAACACAAAGTTAGCTCTTGAGTCACTGGAATGATGGTGAGAACCACTTCTAAGTCTACTCCTTGATTCCCAGATCTGAGTACTTTAGCTGTTGCAGACAGAAGGTTATATATTATCTGTCAGTTTTTTACATAATTTCACTGGGGATTGTCCCCAACCTGGCACCTTAATTGAGACAAACCACTCAGGGGGCTGCCTCTGGAGATGGGGACATATTAATAAGATGTGCATCTTATGGACATGGACTCACTGTCACATTTCCATTGTCACAAAACAACATGTTTGTTGCTCTGACACACTTTTGTTTGTACTGAAAAGGTTAATAGATTAGTCATTCCATGAGCTTTTTGATAAAGCTCAGAGACTGAATACACAAATAGACAATGGCCAAACCATAACGAAAAATAGTACTCTAATTTACAGACTGAAGATGCCAGTCTGGTGCAGTCAGACCATAACCTCTGTAGCAACTAGCCCAAAATGTTTAAGACTTAAACAATAATCATCTGATTCCCTAATTTTGCCTCTATTTTCTTATCAGAATGAACTAGAGAAGCTAAATATACTCCACCAACCAATCACATAAGATGCCTGCTTCTAGTTAGCCTGCCTTCGACTTCCCATTCCAACAGCCTCCAATCAGGATATACATGAAGCCTTCCCTGTACTCCACTAGAAATTGTTTTCATTATCCTCCCTGCCCTTAATTATTAGCCAAACTCAATTTAAGCTGGCTGGCTGGCTTGCTATAGCAAGCTCTGAATGGTGGCCTTTGCTATTTATTCTAATTATTGATCAGAGCGTGATCTTGGAGACCCACAAACAGCAATCTGTTCATATGCATTTCTCCTAGCTTGACTATGACCTCTTCAAGGAAAGAAGCCTTATTTAATTTTATTTTAATCCTTTCTCATTAAAAAATATACATGCAATCTATATTTGTATGAGGGAAATCAGAAAATGAGGAGAAAGTAGAGTAGTATTCACTTACAAGAGCAAAAATATTAGAGAGAATCAGAAATGGAACTTGGAGAAGCAGGATAAATGTATGATTATGAAAACTGATAGACATAAAATAATATTCTCAAAAATAAACTCAAAGTTTTAATAGTGAATTAAATAAAGCTCCATGGTAAAGAAGAATGAAATGGAATTTTGAGAACATTGATGACAAATGGAAGCACAGAGCTCATTTACCATGGAAACTTGTAAATGTCTCCATATTTATGAACCAGTTCACCATAGATAGTATGATTTTATCAAACGATAAAGACAGGCCTTGGCATCAGGTGGAATTGGTTTTAATTTTTACTCTGACACCACAATTTATTAAACTACTTTTACTTCTGATAATTTAAGGAAATACTTGACTGATATTAACATGGCTTTATATTTAACTAGAAGTATGGTTTACTACAGACCAATAAATAAACAGAAACTGTGACTCAACACATTGGTTGCTTAATAACTTAAAACATACTGATAAAGCTTCTCAGGTCTTCAGCATTCTCATATGAAAAGTATGGATTTCCCTCATGGTGTTATTACAAGAATAAACATTTTATAATAAATGTAAAACACCTACAATCTACTCTACCTGGCGGGCACTTAATAATGTTAGTTTCTATCTCCACAAAGACACCAATTAGAGAGACAAGTCAATGTACCTGCCCACTATTCTTGAGGTAAGCCCTATAAACTCCAAGTAGTTCTCAGCTAAGACTATTATAAATTATCACCAAAATAAGTTATCCTTTCTTGGGCCCAATTAAATCCCAACTATCAGGTAATTGTTCTTCAAACATCAGTAAAGGTATATAATTTGTAGCCTATTCTTGCAGTACATAAACTTGGTAGGGAGAA
The DNA here is from genome assembly GCF_049350105.2 of Macaca mulatta. Taxonomy (NCBI): domain Eukaryota; kingdom Metazoa; phylum Chordata; class Mammalia; order Primates; family Cercopithecidae; genus Macaca; species Macaca mulatta. Next base: position 115,211,101 of record NC_133408.1, read on the forward strand.
TGTTCTAGTAAATGGAATATACTTTTTCATTGACATCATTTACATATAGGTGTTTTACTTCCCAGGTCCAACTGTTTGTTTGTTTGTTTGTTTGTTTGTTTGTTTGTTTTGAGAGCCATAATCTTTTTTTTCGACCCCCAAGAGATGGAGTCCCGCTCTGTTTACCAGGCTGGAGTGCAATGGCACCATCTCGGCTCCCTGCAACCTCCGCCTTCTGGGTTCAAGAGATTCTCCTGTCTCAGCCTCCTGAGTAGCTGGGATTATAGCACACGTCATCCTGCCTGGCTAATTTTTGTAGTTTTAGTAGAGACAGGGTTTTACCACGTTGGCCAGGCTGGTCTCGAACTCCTGACCTCAGGTGATCTGCCTGCCTTGGTCTCCCAAAGTGCTGGGATTACAGGTGTGAGTCACCATGCCCAGCCAAGAGCCATAGTCTTTAGCCTAAATAAATGTTGACAACATGTTCGTGATTGACTTCAAAGTCTTCAGTAATAATTATCATCATAAGATTTCCATAGTTGTTACTGTCAAAACCCCTTCACTTTCTGCCTGGCAGGTAGAAGAGTTTGCATTTAGACCAGAGGTACTGGTGACTAGCTCAAATGAAAAGGTAGAGAGAGCACATAGCATGCAAGGCCTCTGAGCCATTCATTCAGTTCCATATCTTCTGGGTCTAACGTTATTTCTATTTGGTAATTCAACAAGAAAACTATTCATGCTGGTTCATCTATTCTTTGGGCTTTTTACTTGTGGGTATTCTTTAATCCTGCATTTTTAATTATTCATGTTTATCCATTTGTTCATTTATACATCAGAAAATATTTATTCAGAGCCTAAATTGAATAAAATGTGAAAAATATAACTTCTATTAAGGAGTTTTAAGGTGAGGGAGTGGAATGGGGCAAGTGAGACATACATGTTCAAAAATAACCATAAAACATCGTGATATTGTTGCTAATTAGCATTGTAATTGGCAATGTCATAAAGCTTTTTAAAATAACATATATGAAGGAGAAATTACTTCCAACTTGAAAAATTGAACGAAGTTTCACAAAGCATTTGAATCATATCCTGAAGGTTTTCAAATGAGAAGGATGCTAATAGAGAAGACTTTTAGGAAAGAACGTTTTTGGTAAACAGAAATTACTAAGGACCAGAGACTTGAAAGTGAATGGTGCAGTGTAAAAATGGCTCTTAGTTTTGGTATGATTGGTTAGTCTACGGGTTGTGTCCATTGCGGGTGTTTGATGGAGGTAGGTGTGAAGAGTTTGGGGAGAAATCATGTAATTATGTGTCAGATCGTAAAGGGAAATGAAGATATTATGAGAGCTTTCTAAAGAAAATAAAGAGACTTCACACGTTTCTGAACAAAGTCACTTGAATTTTGTATTTTTAAAAGACAAAACCTGAGGTTCTATGTTCAATATATTAGAAGAAGAAAAATTGGGAATTTAGCAATCACAAACCAGATGTGAAGGTCTGAAAAAGTGAATTACCATTAGAAATGAAAATGAGAAAACAGATGTATGACACATTTTATATTTAAAATTAAAAGGCCTTCATGATCAAATGGTTATGATCAAGTGGATGAAAAACAAGAACTCAAATCACCTTAAGACCCTAGCTTGAGTATCTGGTGAAGCAACTGAACAATTGAGAAACAGAATTATCAAATTAGAGTTCATATACCATTATAGAGGCCTGGAGGTTATTTGAATTAGATACGTCCAGTCTGCCTTGGATTTTCAAACTTACATAATGATCTCTGAAACTTATGTTCAGAGAGTATGTATCTAAATTCATACACTCTAAAATTGGTACGTGCCTACCCTCACAAAATTCCAACTCTTTCCTTGCCATTTAAACAACTTCAAGTAATCCCACAAATGACAAGTTTTTGGAAAAGGAACTTTAAGGCACCGCAGGGTAAAAATTTGGTACCACTTCTTAATATTAAAAAAGAATCTCAGGCTTATATAACTGTACAGTATTTTTTAATGGATAAATTTAAAAAACAAGATAAATAAACCCACTCTCAAAACTGGGGCTACAGCTTTAATATATATGAGCTTTTGATGGTTTTCATTTAAAGACTTTCCTGGTTTACTGTTTGCCTGTAGGGGCAGAAAAGGTTGGGAATTGTTAAAGAAGCAAGAGGAAACTCTTCTTCTTTCCCAGGAGAGATTCCAACAGGGCAGATAGTTGAAAATAATGGATCTGGAAATTATGGGGCTGTGAATTTTACACATAGATTTAGAAATTATTTCCACCAAATAGCAGTTGAAACCATGGAATGGTATTAGACATGCATAGAGAAATTCTATAGTTTACTTAAGTTAAAAATATATATTAAAACATACACTTAAGCAGGTTATTATAAAATTTTAACATATTGGGTAAAGTAATATATTAATTTATACTGCCAGCTTAGCCTGTTTTATGAAAAACACATAATAAATTTTTTTTCTACAATTTCAGGATAAACATTTGCACTTACTGAGAATATCGCATTATTAAGGAAGATTAAAAATGTGTATATTAACTTAAAATAGAATAGTAATCACTCAAGTACAGCAAACAGGGCAACACCCTGATGAATGTCAGAAGACTAGGCCTGACACCCTGTCCTCAGTGCATGCTTTTTCAGTAATGTGTACCAACTCTAGTCCCTATAACATGATATAAGAAATAGTTTCAAAGTTTTTCTGGTTTTTATAGTGCTTCTCTGCCCTGAATTTATTAAGCAGATGAACTCAATTTGGCAATGTAGATCATACTGTTAACTTTCTGATCTACCCATAATGTAGATCTTCCACAAAGTACAATGGAATGTATATTACATTACATTCACAATTATACAGTGAAATCTGTGCAGATAATCAATGGTTCAATGAATGAAAGAAGAATATACAAAAAAGACAAATGTGTCTGCCTTGAAATGTTGAGACAATTTCTAATGAATATAGGCATGAAGCAGTTGACACATATTATTTTATTGTTAAAACTCTTATTATAAAAAATGAATTTGAAAGAGTATTTTCTAGGTAACAATTACAAATTAGACTGTAACTTGTAATTGTTTGAATTCAATAACTTAATAATGAAATTATTGAACAATGACTTCAATAATTTCATTGTTCCTATTAACAGACTTTTTTTTTTTTGAGATGAAGTCTCGCTATGTCACCCAGGCTGGCTCTGCCTCCCGGGTTCACGCCCTTCTCCTGCCTCAGCCTCCCGAGTATCTGGGACTACAAGCACCTGCCACCATGCCCCATTAATTTTTTTGTTTTTTTGTTTTTTTGTTTTTTGTTTTTTTTGAGACAGAGTCTCGCTCTGTCACCCAGGCTGGAGTGCAGTGGCCGGATCTCAGCTCACTGCAAGCTCCGCCTCCCGGGTTCACGCCATTCTCCTGCCTCAGCCTCCCGAGTAGCTGGGACTATAGGCGCCCGCCACCTCACCCGGCTAGTTTTTTGTATTTTTTAGTAGAGACGGGGTTTCTACCGTGTTAGCCAGGATGGTCTCGATCTCCTGACCTCGTGATCCACCCGTCTCGGCCTCCCAAAGTGCTGGGATTACAGGCGTGAGCCACCGCGCCCGGCAATTTTTTTGTATTTTTAGTAGAGACGGGGTTTCAATGTTTTAGCCAGGATGGTCTCAATCTCCTGACCTCATGATCCGCCCTCCTCGGCCTCCCAAAGTGCTGGGATTACACACGTGAGCCTCCACGCCCGGCCTTTCAGTTAACTTTTAAATGATAAATAATTAAAATTATAATTATTTTACAATATTGTATAGGGTCATACTTACATTAAAACATATTCATTGTTTATCTGAAATTAAAATTACTTAGCAACCTGGTTTTTGTTCTTCTAAATCTAGCAACCATACCTCTGCCCAAGTTATTATTATGATATTCATTTTTTGTTGATTTACTCCTAAGACTAGTCCAGAGAACCATAGGGTTGAATTAATTGTTTGGTTAGTTTCTTTCTTTTTTGAATATGGGCACTCAGTTTGATCTGTTAACAACTTTTTAAAGTGAAGCACATTGTGTATCAAAACATATTCAGTGTGTTTCAAGATGAGAACATTATCACAACATTCTTTAGAAAATTTATTTCACTACTCTACTTCAGACCTTGCAGTGAGCCGAGATTGTGCCACTGCACTCCAGCCTGGGTGACAGAGCGAGACTCCATCTCAAAAAACAAAAAACAAAAATAATTTAACTTAGCATCCTGTATTTTATCTTTCAACCCTAAGTGGATGATCAAGAGTGCTCATCTGGAGTTAGATCTATCTTGCTTGTTCAGGTAATGATTTTAATATTTGACATGACTCTGACTCACTGTGTGAACAACAATGTTGTAGTCATTATTTCTGTTTAAAAACAGAACAGAGTTCCAGTTCTGTTTTATTTCTGGGCTTACAATGGAATTATACTTCCTAATTTCTCTGTAGTTAGGAGGGACTTTATATCAAATTCTGGCCAGAACACTTAATTGCCTACAAAAGACCCTTTAGATATGTCTGATTTCATGACTATTACATTAGTCCTTGGATGACTATAATAAGTAAAGCCTGCCTTCTCTGCAGTTAAGATGTAGCATGATTGTTTTAAGCCAAGAATTTTGGGTCATTTGTTGGCATGGATAACCCATCGTATGTTGACTAATACACAGCACCCAAAGTTGAGGGCTAAATGCAGTTAACTCGTGAAGATTGAGAATTTACAGCTAACAATAACCAGATACAGATGAAAGTAGATCTGCTATTAGACTGTGAACACATACCATCTTGGAATCAGATTTAGGAAAAAATGAGGCCATAGGTATCTTCCATATTTTTTTTCCTTTCTTCATTTACTACACCTAATATGTAGACAAATATTTATTTACAATTGCCTATGTTTTGGTGTTCAATTCAATTGGCCCAGTTAAGTAAATTAGAACACATTGTAAAAGCTCCATTTTAAAAAATCCAGCTCCAGTTTTATTTTCCTTGAAGGAGGTTGAGAATAAATAGAGAAGTTGGAAAGTGACCACAGACGTAAGAACAAACTGAAGTGAGTTTTTTGTCACTCTTACACACCAAGTGAGGAGGTAAATTCCAACAACGACAACAAAAAAAAATCCCATAAAACTTTCTGTATCACAGAGGGGATAGTATACTTGTGAGGAAATGGGATGTCTAAAGCACACAGGAAAGAGCGTATTCCTGGAAAAAGTGAAAAAAAAATCTCTGTCTTCATGAGGATTAGAGTCTATTAAGAATTTGAAGACAATAAATAAAGAAGTAAAACACATAGCCTGTCAAATGGTGAGAAGTGCTAAAAAGAAAAATGAGGCAAGCAAGAAAGATAAACTGCAGTGAAAAGTGAGTGGGCAGGAAATGTGAAGAGCAGGGTGAGGGAGCCTTCTCAGAAAAAATGTGAATTTTCAAAATGAGACAAAATGAGGAAATTCAATCATCTCTTACATTTTTGATTCCTTAGTGTGAAAGTTTGCAGCTTGTAGCTGTTGTAGTCATCTTACATTCTTATGGTCAAAATCTAATAACAAAGTACAATATAGAGATTTGAGAACATAAAAATAAAATACTTTTGGGGCTTTGGTAATGTTATTAAACCTATTTTTATGTGAAATAATGAAATTTTATTTTATTTTATTTTTTTTTTTTTTTAAGAAGGAGTTTTGATCTGTCGCCCAGGCTGGAGCGTGGCGGCACAATCTTTACTCACTGCAACCTCCCCCTGCCAGGTTCAAGCGACTCTCCTGCCTCGGCATCCTGAAAAGCTGGGATTACAGGTGCCTGCCACTTCACCTGGCTAATTTTTGTGTTTTTAAAAGAGACGGGGTTGGCCGGGCACGGTGGCTCAAGCCTGTAATCCCAGCACTTTGGGAGGCCGAGATGGGCGATCACGAGGTCAGGAGATCGAAACCATCCTGGCTAACAAGGTGAAACCCCGCCTCTACTAAAAAATACAAAAATCTAGCCGGGTGAGGTGGCGGGCGCCTGTAGTCCCAGCTACTCGGGAGGCTGAGGCAGGAGAATGGCGTGAACCCAGGAGGCGGAGCTTGCAGTGAGCTGAGATCCTGCCACTGCACTCCAGCCTGGGCGACGGAGCGAGACTCCGTCTCAAATTTAAAAATAAAATAAAATAAAATAAAAGAGACGGGGTTTCACCACGTTGGTCAGTCTGGTCCGAACTCCTGACCTCAGCTTATGCGCCAGCGTCGGCCTCTCAAAGTGTTGGGATTACAAGCGTGAGCCACCAGGCCCAGCCAAAATCTTAACTTTTTTAAAGCCAATTAAGTCAAGCTTTTTGTTATCACTTGGAACCAAAAGACAAGAACATCGCTGAAGATGCAGAGAAACCTTGAACTGTGATAGAGGAAAGCTGAGAGAGTTTCAGTAGCTTTATCTTCTTATTGAAATAAAAATAATACAAGTTTTTGAAAGTTTATGTTTCAGAACAGTAGTGATCATTTTTGAAGAGCTGCATAAGGAAGAAAAAATAAATTTAAAAATTACAGATAGTAGTGAGGTTAGCTAACTGACAACCTGACAATGTGTCAGTAGAAATTCAAAATTTAAACACTCTTCCAGTACATATTTACTCTCCACATAACATCCTACCATCTCCCAGGCACTCAATTCACACAGAAAAAGCCATAAGCTATCTATCACACTCATCACTTTTTATGCCTGCTCCTGCTGCATTTTCTCTGGGAGCAATTTTATGAACCTCCTTAGCAATAGAACAATAACTGGATGCATTTTATTGAAGGTAATATTTTGTTTAATAACTTTTTCCTGACAAATTTGCTCATGCCTCACACTAATTTTATTTTTACTAGAGAGGTAACTAGGCTTGAGACCTTAGGATTAATTTTGAAAGAATCAATCTATTTCATTTACTGATTTGTTGCTAACATGCTCATTTTCTCAAATTATTAAAACCTCCCATGATATTAATACTCACAATCACCCCCCATTTCAGTATACCACATGTTGAAATTAGCAGGTGAGAAAATAGCCATTCCTAAAAGAACTCCAATATTACTACTTATCCTACACTGAATGATATGAGACTAGTATAGGTAATGCTAGGCAGGCATATTTAGTGTGCTATAGTTCAGCTTCCTAGTATAGATTGTTTCCTTCAATAGCACTGAAATTAAGATAAACACTTCTTATTTTAAGACTCATACAGGGCAGAAAGACTGTTGACCTAATATACAACTGTGCTATAAATAATTTGCATCCCTTTAAATTCAGTATCAAACTCTGAACATGACTAATGTCTCATTCATTCAACAACTATTGAATAAACCTTTTTAGGAGGTTTTGTGTCGGACACTGTGGGTGAGAAATTTTTAAAGAATATGATTCCTAACTGAAGAAGATCACAACGTAGTAGTTGTAAGTATACATAATCAAAATGTAACTTTTAATGAATAGTACACAAGTTGAATAAACTAAGGACTGTAGACAGGCCGAGGAATGATTATATCACTCTGTGTCAGAATATAATTAGGGGAGATGATAAGTTTGAATTCAGGATAAAGTACACAGAATGAAGACAGACAAAAATATATAAACAAATTAAGAAAAGCAAAGAATAAAAACATGATAAATACTTAAGAAACAGGAGAAAACCTATTAGTTACACTATAGAGGTCCTGTGCTATGCTTCCTACACATTAATGTTAAAATGTAGAATATTATTCAGTAGATATAAGGTAAAACCTTATATTTTATATTTCAAAGAGCTCCCAGATGACATCAATTCTGCTCCTACAGAAAAATAGTGGGACACAAGATAGCTTGTAAACTGACTGTAGACAGTGCTAAAAATCATGCCAAGAAATTCATCCTCTACCACTGACGTCAGGTGATTTCAATTTGTGCCGTAAAGATCCCTGAAGGAGAAAAGAACTGCTGGCATCCCAACCTCAACATAGCAAGTTTATTTTATGTGTTTTACATGTTGTCTTGATCCAAAGGCTGGTTTTTTAACAACAAGAGTCACAAGAGAAAAAAATATTTTAAACATATGGATTGACTGCTTGGAGAAAATTTAAAATCTTTTGAGCAGGTAAGTAACATCTATTTTGAAAATCAATCTGTTAGCCTGTGTAGAGTGGAATGGAAGGGTAGAATGATTGGTCTGAATAATTAGTAATAACTGACTAATAATAATTAGTAATAAGTAACTAAAATTAGGATATTTAATAAAGTGATAGAAGTGGAAATCACAAAGATCAATAAAGATAGATACCAGGAGAAAAGGTGTATCAAGCATTGACTTTGGTGAAGGGAATAAAGATTACAAAAATGGTTTGTGCTTAGGTACTTTGTGGAATCATATAATCACAAAAAATTACTTAAGGACCAAGAAAATAGTTTCTGAACCTCTAAACTTCCTTTAATAAACTGGTAGAGATTGGACCAAAAAAGACCCAGAAGATTATTCACCTGGATAAAATATCAATTAAAAATATCCAGACTGTAGCATAAAGAGAAAAAGGTGGATGGGAAATACAGACGAGAGTGTGAGAGATATAGTACCATCATGGGAAAAAATATAATAAATGTGTAATTTTTATAATTGAGAATGTGTCAGAGCAGTATATGAGATAAGTGTAAAGAATTTTCATAGCCATAGAAGATACTGAGCCACGAATTCCAATGGTTATACAAACCCCACATATAATAAAAATAGAGAAAATCACACCTAAGCACTATGGTAAAACTTCTGAAAACCGGAAAGGAAGAAACAAGTCTGAAAAACAGCAAGAAGAAGGAAATAATAAAATGATATATTTCCTGCCACGAAATGACAGTGAGCATAACAACTGACTTCATTAAATTCATGGAAACCTGACAACAATGTAATGATATCTTTAAGATGCTAAATGAATATAACTGCCAACCTTTATTTCCATATCCAGTAAAAATATTTTTTCAAAATGAAAGTAGATCATCTCCCTTTCTAGTTAGGATGTAGAACAATGTAAATTAACTTCACTCCTGTATTAATTACAAGCAAAAATGTATGAAATCTACATCAAGCTTCTCTTTGGGGCTATCATAAGTGGTGAATGCAAGGAAGATTTAATGAGATACATATTAAACAAAATAAGCCCTTCATAACCAAGCAGAAAGTATACAATTTCCATACCTAGAATCAGATGCCCGGTCCTGGAGCAGGCTGGAGAAGGAAAAGGCCTACCATTTACTAAGAGGATGTAAACAAATGTGAAGAAAAAGTTAAGCCTTTGATTAAAATATAGGTTACTGGGATATACTGTCATATTGAAGAGCCTCAAATACAAAAGTGTATTGCTCAAGTGTCTTTTGGCTCCAGTAATTGCAAAACAGTTTCAATTAGAATAAGATTCCCACTAGTAATACTAATTATTAAAACCTTGGGGGAAGGAAGGGAATGTTTTATGCCCTAAAAGCACTTTTAAATAGAAACAGACCAGGCGCAGTGGCTCACGCCTGTAATCTCAGCATTTTAGGAGGCCAGGGCAGGCGGATCACAAGGTCAGCAGTTCAAGACCAGCCTGACCAACATGGTGAAACCCCGTCTCTACTAAAAATACAAAAGTTAGCCAGGCGTGGTGGCACACACCTGTAGTCCCAGCTACTCAGGAGGTTTAGGCAGGAGAATCACTTGAACCCGAGAGGCGGAGATTGCAGTGAGCCAAGATTGTGCCACTGCACTCCAGAAACAAAGTGAGACTCCATCTCAAAAAAATAAATAAAACAAAAAGAAACAAAATAGACAGAAACTGTAGGGAATTTTGACATTCAACTTTTTCCAACATCTTTCAACATGGAACATAGAGAATTAAAGCAAAAATAAGAAATTGTACTAGCTTGAACATCATAGAAGAAACATGAGGCTGCCAGAACAATGGCAACTGACACTAAAAATATAATAAAGGGGCTGGGGACAGTGGCTCATGTGTGTAAAACCAGCACTTTGAGAGGCTGAGGTGGGAGGATCACTCGAGGCCAGGAGTTCAAGCCCAGCCTGGGCAACATAGCGAGACCTCATTTCTACAAAAAAGTAAAAATAAATTAGTCAGGTATGGTGGTATGTACTGTATAGCCAGCTACTCAGGAGATGGAGGCTGCAGTACTATGATAGTGCTGCTGCACTCCAGCCTGGGATAGAGTGAGACCCTGTCTAAAATAAAGGAAGAAGATTCAGGGGTTGCCCCCCTTTCAAATATGTATGCCCCTCTTACAATTATTTGATCCTTGAAATGCACATGTATAGTGAAGACTCCAAGGAACCCAGGAGAAAGTAGTCTATAAGAAGACTGAAAAAGTGAGCAGTTATCTCAGATGCTGACCCCTGCAGAGAAGGCAGAATTAAGATTTTGAATCACACTAACTTAGAGGGTCTTAAATACCTGAAGTTTTCCACTAAAATTCCCAAAGGGTCATACCTTTCAAGTAAAGGCTATGTAGTAGAGATACTTGTTTTTCTTTGCATTTGTGGCAATATTGAAGTGTATCTGACTTAAGAAAGTATAAAAACAAAACACAGATTCACAGTGATCAGCCAGTAACATAACTGGGTACTAGAAAACAACAGAACACTCTGCAGAAGGAGACAGAATCCAGAGGATCTAAAACACATTATCTACAATGTCAATAATTCAATAAAAAACACAAGATGTGAAGAAAGAGGAGAGCGTGAACCATGTTCAAAGTTATAAACAGACAATAGGAATATATACTGATATAAATGAGATGTTAATAATAAGCAAACAGTATACAGCAGCTATTTTTTAAATGTTTAAAAACATGAATAAATATGATCACAATGGATATACAGGGCAATCTTAGTACAGAAATGAAAACTTAAAAAAGACTTAAATGGAAATCACAGAACAAAACTATATTTTAAAACAAATTTCACTAATGCAAATCTGAGACAACAAAAGCAGTAGTCAGTGAACTTTGTTGCAGATAGAAATAAATAATCCAAACTTAAGTACAGAGAAAAAAAATAGGGGAAAAAACACATAATGTTGGATAATATCATACTCTCTAACATAATTGTAATTGGACTCTAAAGAGAGAAAATAGAAACGCTGGAGCAGCAAAAATGTGAAGAAATATTAGACAAAAATTTTCCGAATTTAACTTTCAAAAAAGGAAAACAGAAAAAATATCTAAGCAGAATAATAAAACATTAACAAATCACAATAAATATGCATACAGTCAAAAACACAGAAAAAATTCTGAGATAACCAGCACCTAAATACAGATATACAGATGAAGAGCAATAATAATGACTGTCAATTTCTAAAGAAAAATAGCAGAGGCTAGAAGAAAACAGATACTTTTGACTAAAAAAACAAAAAACCACCACAACAACAAAACCACAAAAAACCTGCATCCTGGAATTCTAATATAAGTGAAAACATCATTTTTAAAATGAGAGCAAAAATAAATTAGAAAGCAGTAACAGTAACATCCAACTAGAAAATGGCTAAGTATTTGAGAATGAAGCAACACCCTTCTAAATAACCCATGAGCTAAGGAATGAATCACAAAAGAAATTAGAAAATATTTTGAACTAAATGATAATGATAAGCCAATATGTCACAATTTGTGGGATGCAAGTAGAGAAGCACTTACCAAAAAAGTTTATAGCAGGATAAATGATTACACTGTTAGGTAACAAAAAATAAATGATTATACTATGTTAGATTGAAAAAAAAAAAATTTTTTTTTTTTGAGACAGAGTTTTGCTCTTGTCGCCCAGGCTGGAGTGCAATGGCGTGATCTCGGCTCATTGCAACCTCCGCCTCCCGGGTTCAAGCGATTCTCCTGCCTCAGCCTCTCGAGTAGCTGGGATTATAGGCATGCGCCACCACGTCCAGCTAATTTTGTATTTTTAGTAGAGATGGGGTTTCTCCATATTGGTGAGGCTGGTCTCAAACTCCTGACCTCAGGTGATCCACCGCCTCTGCCTCCCAAAGTGCTGTAATTACAGGCATCAGTCACCGCGCCCAGCCCCCCAAAAATGTTTTAAATAAAGGGACTAAGCAGGCACCTTAAGAATTAAATGAAGAATAGCAAATTAAACTCAAAGCAAGCAGAAGTAAAAAATAATAATAAAAAAATTTTAGTAATTGATAAGCAAATATAGGTTGAGCACTTCAATTGCTGCAGAAAGGACCAAATACCAAAAATATCAGGGATCAATGGAAATACATTCAAATATGTTGTCCTATGTTTAAAAAAAATTTTAAAAGCTAAAATTAGTGAAATAAAATGGACAAAAACAATAGAGAAGACCAATGAAGCCTAGAATTTGGGTTTCTGTAAAGATCAATAAAATTGATAAACTCCTGGGCAGACTAGTAAAGAAAAAGAGCAAAAACACAAATTATCAATATTAGAAGGAGAGTGGACCTATATTAGATCTACTGATCTCCCTGCTGTCTTCCACTGTTTTACGCTTCTCCTTCAATAACACACACATAAGAAAGCCCAATTCCTTTTTACCCCCTCTTATTAGAATCTAAGTCTTGAATTGGTAAACTTGTGTGTGTGTGTGTGTGTGTGTGTGTGTGTGTGTGTGTGTGTGTGTGGTTTAACCAATGTATTTCCAATGCTATTACATAATTGTTCCCAATTAGATGTGCCTGAGGGAAATTTGAATAGAAACTGAGAATTTTTTTGATAGGCAGCCAAGTAAGCCACTCTCTGCTTTGAGCAAAAGTGTTTAGATGACTGAAATGTTATTCCTGTATTTTGAGTCAAAATATGCTGACTTTCCAGGAGAAGACAGTTAATAATAACAGTACAGTTCTCAGTCAAGGTATGAACAAATTTATGCAGTTATCTGAAAATAACTGGCTTAGTAAACTCATAAATCTCTACTCTGTAAAATGAAACGTCTCATGTTTTTTCAGATTCTTCAAGTTCAGTTTTATTTTGTTTTCCTAGGAATTTAACAATGTTTTATGGGAACTTCTAGCCTTTCTCAGGGGCAATAAGGAAAACCAAGAGTAGGAGTTTTAGTCCACACATGGCCAAGGGCTAAAGGAGAAGGAAGTTTCCCGGCTAAAGGAGAAGGAAGTTCCCCTGTTGGAGGCAGCCGGAAGTTAACTGTGGCAAAACTGTTACAAATTCCAATTCGTTCATTTCCCTGTTAACTGTGGCAAAACTGTGATACAAATTCTAATTCATTCATTTTCCCTTACCCCTAAGCATTCCCTAGGCCTATTTCTATCAAAAGTTCAAAGTTTTAAGATTATTAATTTTGTTCTATAAGGATGGCAGATTGCCTTCTTTCTTAGTGTAGGATATTGAGGCGATCTGCTCCACTATTACCACCCCAAGTTTTAGCACTGAATAAAATGGGATACCATAATACCAGAATGCTATAAAGATGGCTCAGGCAAGCAAGAGGATATGGGTTTGTCCTGTGTGTTTGATGCAAACGTCTAAAGTTCCAGAAGTAAAATTTATTTATAACAAGTCAATAGTTATAGCAAAATGTCTGCATTGATATAAGTTGGTATAAATCCTATATATATATATATTTATCAAAATATGCTCAAGCTTACACAATAAAGCTAACTTAATAAAGTCATATATTGGTTTGTTTCTTTCCCATAAATTCTTCTCTTTGTTTGTTTTGTTTAGGCCTCAAAGACTTTCTTTAAATGTTTGTAAACCAGAACTGTAGAAATCCAAGTAATTTTCACAAGTTACTACCTTGGTACCTAGAGAAGAATTAACATTTATCAGATATTCAAGATTATAGAGAGTCCTTCCAACACTGTATCTATGGGAAATCATTCTACCACATTAATTTTCTTTCAAAGACTCCTGCTTAGCTTAGATTTCATATATTGATATGAAAATGATTTAATATAGCTGCTTCTGGCCTCAGGCAGTGGCTCAAGCCTGTAATCCCAGCACTTTGGGAGGCCGATGAGGGTGGATCACCTGAGGTCAGGAGTTCGAGACCAGCCTGGCCAACATGGTGAAACCCTGTCTATACTAAAAATACAAAAATTAGCCAGGCATGGTGGCACGCACCTGTAGTCCCAGCTTACTTGGGAGGCTGATGCAGGAGAATCACTTGAACCCATGAGGCGGAGGTTGCAATGAGCCAAGATCGCACCACTGCATTCCAGCCTGGTGACAAAGTGAGACTCCATCTCAAAAAAAGAAATAATACATATATATGTATATAGGTATACATATACACATATATACACATATATACATATGTATATACATATATACACATGTATACACATATATATACATATATAGAGAGAGAGAGCAGCTTCTGTGTCTCTACGTTTATTAAATGGCCATTGGTCTTAGGGTATTCATAGATTTATTCCCTGAAGACTGGCAGCTTTGACTCTTGCTTCCCTGTTGTAATTTGATGAATTGATGCGGATGCTGAAGGGCATCTGGCTTAGCCTGTTACTGTGCTCTCCTGTTATGGCAGTTGCCAGTTGCCAGAAACTACAAACAGAGCTCCATTGCAACTAAATCCCACAGACAGCCTGTTTCTATCCTGGCTTTGTTCTGTTAGCTCATTTAGTAAGGTTAAAATCTTAAGAAAAATAAACGATGTCTTCTGAAACATCTGTTATCCTTTGATCTTGTCCCAGTCCCAACTTTATGTTCTACATCTTCAAAATAACGATAATAACCTTTCTAAACATATGTAATGAACTACCCTTGCTACCAAGAGAAGAGTGTTACAGCTGTATGACTATATGGTAAGTCAGACATCAAAGGAAACCAACTGGGGAAGATTTTTAGAGGCTTGGTTTTGATTCAGGGCTGTATGTGATGTTGACAAAATTAGGATTTAATGCAAGTATGTATACCCTCACCTACAGTTTTCATAATTTCTCTTTTGCCAGGCTATTGTTTCATGCCAATACAGTGATTATTGTAAAGAGTAACATAACAATTCTGATAGAAGGGATTATTATTAAAATAAAATATCAATTTCAGGATAGGAAAGGCTACTTATTGAGAGAGACTGTGTGAAAAAATAGATCTGTCTGGGCTATTCTGCTGACTGGTATAAATTCAGTAGGCTCTAATCCTGCAATGACCAATGTCCCTATTTCTTTATGTCTTGACGCTGTTTTCCTTCACTGATTATCATGCCTAACATATCAGAATGACCCCTAGAGGCCTGGCACTACCATTATACATGATTTTGATTATCAAAATTATTTGAAGAACTCTTAATAATATTTCTGTTGCTCTCTGGAGTCACATGTAAGTGTCTATACAATCTATAAAGTGTCAAATCCAATATACTAATTTAATGTATAAAACATGGTGTGTGAAATTAATAATCTTAAATTCGGTTCCTGACTTCCTAAGAACACAATGGGTGCCTGGGGAGGTTCTTTTAAATTATATAATGATCCAATTTCCCCCATCACTCCAATAGGGAATACAGATAATTATATTCACATGACTGCAAATGTAAACTGCTAAGTCCCACAGTCAATGGGACATAAGTAAAATATGTATGGTGAATTATTAAAAAAGCACTGAAGGACTGAAAATAAAATGTTACCCTTTGTCATGACGATGAGAAAGATGATCAGTTTAAGAAAATTTCCCTTCTTGTTATTTAGGACTATGTTTCAATCATCTTTTGTTTTTTGTTTTTCCCTGTAATCAGTAGGCACATTCTTTTTTCCCCAACCTTTATTTTAAGTTCCGGAGTACATGTGCAGGATGTGCGGGTTTGTTACGTAGGTAAATGTGTGCCATGGTGGTTTGCAGCACAGCACATTCTTACCTAGGACACAATGCAATGCAATCTAATTCCATCAGAACTTTGCAAGCCTATTTAAAACCATTCATTTTACTCTGCCTTAATAATTATATATAGCACTTCCATATTGCTTTTAAACTAATGTTTAAATAATAATAGAATCTCTATTTGCAACATTATGTTGCTTAACGTATTTCCAATAATATGTTAAAGTCTGATTTCCACTATCTAATGGATTAAAGTGCTTCCAGCAGGAGAAACGTGATTGAAACTCACTTGGAAAGAACTGTGTTTTTTAGTTTACTTACAAAATAATTGTAAATATATTTCACTTCAAAATCTTTTCCTGTGGAGAGTAATCACGGAGAAGTCTCATGAAAACAAAAGTTTCACAACCAAAAAAATTTGGGAAATGCTATGTGTTCTACCCACCCTATACCAGGAAATTTAGAAATTACCGTGGTATATGAAAATGTCTAAAACATCCGTCCTGGTTTATCTAATCACAACACCTTCTTTGAGAAACATCTATTAACATCTCTCATCAGAATGGCATGAAAATCATTCTGAGATTCGCCGATACAACATTCTACCATTTATTAAACATGTTCACATTTAATATCACAGTTGAGCCTTAAAAATTCATGACACATTGAAATAGAAGTCTTCAGAAGAGATTTTCCTGGCTTTTAGAAATAGAGCTGGAGTAATTTGGGCTATGAGCTGAAATGTTTGGTTTATAGACTCTGAAATAAAGGCAGCTATCGCTTACTGAGAGTTTTTATATGCTCTGTACTCTCCTAGACAGTTAAATTCACTATTTCAAAACCCCAAATATACGTCAAAATATAGATTTTTCATATGAAGAAACTAAATCTCTGAAATTTTAAGCAGCTTTTATACACTAAATACATAGACAGATGGTATGCAATCTTTAGTGCCCACTGACCTCCGAAATGTAGCTTCTCTGCAGCCTATGTTACCACCCAATATCTTTGCTCCCAGCATGATAGAGTAAAAACTCAGCTGCAGATAAGTTCAGGACTATGAGGATGAGAGTTTGTTACATTTATGTTTTGTTTTTTAACTTGGTTTCAATAGTAAGATACTGTGGGGAAAAAGGTCTTTCCCATTTCTGGGTTTATAGATGAGGAGGGCAGCTTTTGTTTTGTTTTGTTTTGTTTTTTGAGATGGAATCTTGCTCTGTTGCCCAGGCTGGAGTGTAATGGTGCGATTTCAGCTCATTGCAACCTCTGCCTCCTGGGTTCAAGCAATTCTCCCTGCCTCAGCCTCCCGGGTAGCTGGGCTTACAGGTGCCTGCCACCACACCCGGCTAATTTTTGATTTTTAATAGAGACGAGGTTTCACCATGTTGGCCAGGCTGGTCTCAAACCCCTGACCTCAGGTGATCTGCCTGCTTTGGCTTCCCAAAGTGCTAGGAGCTTTTGTATAAAATAAAGTGATCTGCCCCCTTTTCTCCATTAAGAAATGGCAGAAAATGCGGCACTGTCTTTGCCGTCACTGCAGTTCTGTGGCTTCATCGAGCGCACCACTGCTTCAGGCATCTGTTGTCTCCTGCCTGCTCAGCCACTCACAGTGCTGCCCTCTCGAGCTTCACAGGCCAGCTCAGTGTCGTCTCCTATCTCAGTCACTTTGGAGCTCAGAAAAGCATAAACAAGTTTGGTAGTTTGTTTTTTAATGCACAGGAAACATTTACTTTTGTGGCCCTGTGGAGACTGATAAGTGTAAGCCCTCTCAGGATGATCAAACAAGAACAAGAACTATTCCTAAGTCAAATTTTAAAATTTGTCTCTTGATCCTCTATTATATTTTTTTCCTTTTCCTTCACAATTTTTAAAAAATTATTTTCCTCAATAGGAAATTCCTGCCATGATCCTAACAGCTGAAACATGTGAGCCACTGATAACCATAAGCGACAATGAATGTAGGTATTCCTAATCTTGAATTCTACTTGATATATATGATATATTTATTACATAGATATTTATTATGTATTTATTGTAGTATTTTCTAAAATGTTGCTAAAAGTGTAAAAAAAAATTGCTTTTTACAAAATTTCACTTTGGGATGCTCCCTTAAAAATGGGAAACGGGAAAAAACCTTCACTGCTCTAATACATAATATATTTCATTTTCTCTTCACATTCTATGGTTTTCTAGTTTTAATAAAGTTACTAAACATAAATGTTGACATCTGCCAGTGCCTCATTTATTCCTGAGAAATATATTATTTACTGAAACATCTGTTTATAGAAATAACATAAACTCAGTAAATATCTGATTGTTTTAATAATATAAACAGAACAATGATACTTATTATTCCAAAATGCATTAATTGGCTATCCCAAAAAAACAGATTACTAATCATACTCTATAGTGTTTAAGGAATCCCCAGCACTGCCTCAGCATTTCCTCAGCACAGATATTACTAAACATTAAAGAATTGGAATGTTAATCATGTAGAAACTTGTATAGTTTTTGGTTCAAAGCTGTTTCTTACAAATTTAAAGAGCTAATTTCACCAATATTGTCATCAAAATATCAAAAGCTTTAATGGAATTTTTCAAAATAAACTAATTGTTGCTGACTTTTTTTTTCTTAAGCTATATGACAAATAATTTCAGGATAATTTTCCAGATTCAAAAAAACAATGGTTAGGAATTTTTTTTTTTTTTTTTTCCTGAGACAGAGTCTTGGCTCTGTTGCCCAGGCAAGAGTGCAGTGGTGCGATCTCAGCTCACTGCAAGCTCTGCCTCCCGAGTTCACACCATTCTCCTGCCTTGGTCTCCTGAGTAGTTGGGATCACATCCGGCTAATTTTTTGTTTGTATTTTTAGTAGAGATGGGGTTTCACTGTGTTAGCCAGGATGGTCTCGATCTCCTGACCTCGTGATCCACCAGCCTCGGCCTCCCAAAGTGCTGGGATTACAGGTGTGAGCCACCGCGCCCGGACAGGATTGTTTTTTAAAAAGGCTTGGCAAATACTGAATTATAGAAATGCCTGTCTGGGAATATTTTAACTCCTTAGGTTAGATTCTCAAACATTTTAGAAGCTGGTTTCTGCCTACTCTTTCAGAATTATCTACTTACACTGTTTCCTCTTTTAATATTCCAAAATGTACCGAACTATTTATAGTTCACTAACTGCACTTTACAGTCATATATCCAAAGCCCTTTCAGTCACCTTCTCTACCTAAAAGGAACGTCCTTTCCAAGATGGGTTGCCTACTAATTTCTATGGCTGTCAATGTGAAGTAAAAATGTCTATTTGGTATCTTTGCTACCGACCACAGGCAGACAAATGTAGGAGTCTATGCCATCATGTATTTATGTTTATGCCAGTTTTTAACTTGTTCCATCATGGAAATTGCATCATTATGCTTGATTGTTGGCCTACTTGTGTCTTCATTAGAGAACAAGTCACCTATGAGTAGAGATGATAGTTTTTCCTCTTGGTAGACCTTTATTTAGGTAATTAATAAATATGTATTGAATAGATGAATAATAATTAATGAATGAGATAACATATGTTTAGCACCTAAAGCACAGTTTATACTCAAATAGTTGATAATCAACTATAGTTGTGTATAAACTATTAAGTTGATACTCAAATGCTCATTGTATTTTCGATATGTAGCAAATGATTCATTATTCACTCAACTAATATTCATTAAATTGTTATCATATACTAAGCATTGCTCTAGACAATGAAAATGAAGAATAAAATGATAATGAAGGATTAGGCTTTTTCTATTGTGAAGCCTACATTCCAGTAGGAGAGACAGACAATAAATAAGTAAACCAATAAATTAACAAGAACACATTAAATAATATGAAGTCAATAAAACCGAAAATAAGTAATAGTTCTAGGGTAAGTAATTTTATTTGGATGTGCTGAGAAATTCTCACAGGAAGGTAACACCTGAGCTGAACCTGGTTGGAAAAAGGAGCCAAGCATTTGAAGACATGATGGGTGGCTTAATAGATTTGAAAGTTAAAAGATCTTTGGAGGAAGAATAAGCTTGCTACAACTGAAAAGCAGAAAAGGAAGGTGAAAGAAGGAAAAGCATGGTAAGATAGATATGAGGTGCAGGAGATAGAGGCAGAAGACAATGTAGGGTCTTTTAGAATATGCTGGAGTTTGTGTGCTTTCCTTTTCTCACTAAGTACAGGTGAAAGCCATTGGAGGATTTTTATTCAGCGAGTGACATGGTTTTAATCACATTTTAAATTTATTACTCTGGCTGCAGAGCATAGATTATGGGGGGGAAAAAAGGAGTGATTAGTTTAAAAATCCACTGAAGAAAGTAAGGTGGATAATGATAGTTGTTTGGGCTAAGGGGCAACACTGGAGGTTGAAAGAAAAATAATTATTTTGGAGGCACAGCTGACAGTACTTGTTGATTGATTTCATATGGGAGATGAGAATTTTTTTTTTTTTTTTTTGCCTTTTTAAGTGTGTTTTATTATTTTTTTTTTCTTTGCTTCTTTTGAGCTTAAGCATCTGGGTGGAACAGAGAATCAAGTAGGAACAGGTTTGGTCGCAATATCAAGAATACAGTTTTGATCATATTTAATGTGAGCCGGCCTATTGGAATTCAAATGATTATGTCAAGTAGGAGTTTGTCACTGAGGAAAGACTTAGAACTAGAGATATACATCTGTGAGTCTTTAAATATAGGTGATGTTTAGAGAATTAGAAAAGACTTTTTTCAAGAGAGAATATAGGTCGAGAAGAGTAGAAGACTTAAGACTAAGCCTAGGGTCCTAGAATTCAAGGGTCAGCAGAGGAGGAGAATCTAGCAGGGGAGACTGAGCTAAACTACTTAGTAGATAGGAGAAAACCAAGGTAGTTCAGAGTTCTGAAAAGGAGAAAAAAATTCAATCAGAATAAAATGGTCAGCTAATCTTTTACAGAAAGAACAAATAAGATGAAGAATGATGAAACATGACAATTTTGGGTTTTTTTTTTTTTTTCCTTTGAGATGGAGTCTCACCCTGTCGCCCAGGCTGGAGCGCAATGGAGCAATCTCAGCTCGCTGCAACTTCTGCCTCCCGGGTTCAAGAGATTCTCCTGCCTCAGCCTCCTGAGTAGCTAGGATTACGGGTGCTGCCACCACACCCAGCTAATTTTTTGTATCTTTAGTAGAGATGGGGTTTCGTCATGTTGGCCAGGATGGTCTCGAACTCCTGACCTCGTGATCTGCCTGCCTCGGCCTCCCAAAGTGCTGGGATTACAGGTGTGAGCGACTGTGCCCAGCCAAAACATGACAATTTTATCTAGCAAAATGGAGATCATTGATAACCTTGGCAAGAGTAGTTTCAACAAAGTGTACAGGGGTGGTGGAGGGGACACCCAAATGAACTAAGTTGAGAAGAGGCTGGAATCATCATCACGTTACTGCAGAAACAAGCTCTTTCCAAGGGAAATGGCTGCACATCAGAACTTTGTAAAGAAGTTTAAAGTAACTATATTGTGTAATTTACAATTGTGTTCCTATCCTCCACAATGAGTGCTGACTGTATGAAGCCTCTGAGGTGGTTTAGCCCACCTTATAGTAAAGTGCAGTGATAAGAGGCCAGATCAATTGCATTCTCTCTTTCAGGTCTGACTTTGAAATGGAAGGATATAAGCAGTGGGAGCTGAAGTTATTCAGATACACAGAGCAAGGCCTTGGGACAAGAGCTTTGATGAGTCCTGAAGCAACTGAAGTCATGAATATGCCCAAGCTACAACTTATAAGGCAAGCTATTTGGGACAGAAGATAAGGCATCCACTTCTAGGGAAAAATAACTTACGTGCTCTACGGTGTCTGGGGCAACAGAGATGAGAAGAGTAGCTGGAGCTCATTAACAACAGAGTGTTAGAGTAAAGATTTACAACCTCTTGATGCCCACATCTCTACCTAACTTCTATTTCCCATTTTGATACTTTGGTTCCTGCTCTCTCACAATGCTTTATTCTTTGGATCTCAAGGCCTGACTTATCTTTATTACTACTTTCGCATTTGCATCCTTATAATAAATCATTAACTCTGGAGATTTCTGAGAGTGTTTCTGTTCTATATAAGCAACAGATTCTCACTAATACAAGGCACAACATACAAAGAATGGTTTATTAGATGCTTGGAATAAAAAGGTTAAATAAAAACCACTGACAGAGCATTCATAAAATTGGTAGATTCAAGAAGTAATTTAGAAAACAAAAAACTATTCGACGTTTTTTGAGTCAATGACTATATATTTATTCATTGATTTATTTGCACTGCGCTTATTCATTTTATAATAGGAAATAATAAAGTATTGAAAGTAGAAGACAGAGTGGTTGTTTCTTCGTAAGCAGGAAGGGACAGGGATAGCTTTAATTTTTTGCTTACCAACCTTTAGAAGCTGATACGTTTAAGTGTCATCCAATTACCTGTGTGGGCAGGTATCAGGGAGAAGAGATTTTTACCAGGAAAATTCCATAATCCAAAACTTTACAAAAACGATACGCAGTCAGGCACTTCATCCTTCCTTATTTTATTTTTCCAAAACATTGGCAATTTTGCCAACAGATTTTTTTCTTTAAGGATATGCTCTACAGGAAGAAAGAAAAAAAATTGCCATTTCTTTTAAAAATAAATCAAGAAATTATATATTATGCCATAACTGAAGATGAGCAAGTTTCTAAATTAAACTTATCTCTTCTTTTAGCCAAAGTAATGGAGCTTTAAAAAGTTACATTCTAAACTTTGGTAACATGAGTGGCCAAAAAATAAAAAGAGAGTAACACTTAAAATATAACAAAGAGATTTTTGTAAGAGGTTTTCATAAAGTGCTGAAAGACCTTCAAAATAAGTCGCTCAAGGTTGTATTATGATAAAACTGCTGATTAGGATGAGGAAAAAAGGCTTTTTGACCTTAAACACATCACAGTTTCTCTTAAGGATCCTAAGTGCACCATGGCTAAATGAGAACGGACTTTTCCATTGCCCAGATAATGGGACCTGGAGCCCCTTGAGCTGAGCCCCTCATAACGTAGTTGAGACAACTGCAATGTAAAATCAAAGATAACCTCTGTGCTTATAATTGTGACAATCTCTCTACTAAATAATTAAAGGATTCCATACCAAGTAAAAGGACACATAGGGAAGGTGGCAAAGACCAATATTTGATATTTTTCCTGTTACTCTATGTAAACCACAGAGAAATTAACTACTTTTCAAATCAATTAACAGTATAAGCCAAAATAAATATGATTTTCTGACATTCTGAAACAATGAAAGAATGACAAGCTTTTACATCGTTAATAAGTGTTTCTTGGTAATTTTCCATATCTTTCTCTTTCATAATCTTCCACATTTCTGAAAATGGAGAGGCTCTTTTGCCTAAACATAAGAATGCATAGAGAGTAAATAGAATTACAAAACCTCCAAGTTGAAAGTGACCTTTCAGGTAATTCAAGAACATGACTAATATTTCAATTTCCACCAAAACAACACTTAAAGTAGTCGTTCAAGTCTATATTTGAATGCCTTTAATAGAGAAACTACTTCTATCTTTTAATCTTCTTTTGTAAGACATGCGGATTTTTTTTCTAAATTATGTTCAGATGAAAACAAGACTTTTAATCCCACTATACTTACACTAGTGTTATGAAACTCTGTGAATGCTGGCATTGACACACTTAGCATATGCCTTCAATAAAGACTTTTGACATTAAGAAGAGGCTCACGCACATATCTGGTTTTATTTTTACTTTCAAAGTCATTTCTTAAAAAGTATAGTAACCTATACTTAGGGCAACTGCATCTCAATTTGCCCCAGACAAGAACAAGTTATGTCTTTCTTTTTTTTCCCACCAGAGTAATTATCACCAGTTTCACTTCACTTTCAAAATGGTCTCATTTAGACAACACATTAGATAGGCTCACCATACCAATAAGGGTTATTTATTCTCCACAGCCTGATCTATGAGCACTCTTTTTTTTTTTTTTTTTTTTTGAGACGCAGTCTCGCTCTGTCGCCCAGGCTGGAGTGCAGTGGCCGGATCTCAGCTCACTGCAAGCTCCGCCTGCCGGGTTTACGCCATTCTCCTGCCTCAGCCTCCCGAGTAGCTGGGACTACAGGCGCCCGCCACCTCGCCCGGCTAGTTTTTTGTATTTTTTAGGAGAGACGGGGTTTCACCGTGTTAGCCAGGATGGTCTCGATCTCCTGACCTCCTGATCCGCCCGCCTCGGCCTCCCAAAGTGCTGGGATTACAGGCTTGAGCCACCGCGCCCGGCCAGCACTCTTTATAATAAATAAGAACTCAAAGTGGTTTATCCTTTTTTAATTTCAGAAGTATTGACATCCATTATGATTTCCATTCATGTGATTTTCTCCTAATTCTCTAAACCAACGCCTATACAATTACATCTAAAATCTAGCAAACTTCTGCTTCAACAATATAGTAGATTAGATATCCTGCACAACCCTCCAATGAAACAATAATGCAGTATAAAATATATATTTAAAAAGTCATTTTAAATGCAATTCTGAACTGACACTAAAGTATGAAAAACATAGAGCTTCACAATGAAGTAAACCCAGAACGCTGAGATGTAATCTAGCATCAAATACTTTTTCACCCTTAAAGTTTCTGCTAGACCCTGTGGAGTGGATTTGATAACTTACAGAAGATAAAGCCCTGGACCTGCAAAATGTTGACATGTCAGTGATCTAAGAAACAAACATTGGGTATTCAAGTTACTATTGTTTCAACTTTTCTCTAGGTTGAACCATT
Source organism: Macaca mulatta (assembly GCF_049350105.2). Classification (NCBI taxonomy): domain Eukaryota; kingdom Metazoa; phylum Chordata; class Mammalia; order Primates; family Cercopithecidae; genus Macaca; species Macaca mulatta. The sequence goes on from NC_133408.1 coordinate 115,235,704, forward strand.
AAAAAAAACAAAAAGTTGTAGAGAAAAGTTCACACACAGGCAGACTGGATATTAAGATGATGGTTACATTTGGGAAGAAGTGAAGAAATGGGCACTGGGAGGTTCCTGACAAAGTCCCATTATTTTACTTGAATGATTAGTGTCTTTAGCTTGTAATAATTCATAAGGTCAATTTTTGACTTAACACACTTTTCAACAAGTAACTTATATTTCCATTAACATTTTTAAATGTCAAAAATATTGAAATAAAGTGGCCTTTATTTGATAGTTTTCCCCAGTCTCTGACACAATTTCTTTTCTGGAGAAACTATCTGTAAATAAAGTCTTAAAGTATCTTTACACACAAATTTTCAAGGAAAATGAGAACTCAGAGTTTTGAAAATTTACAAACACAACAGGAAACTAAGCACCATAAGAAAAAAACAACTAAAACAAAAAGCCAATGACACAGACTCTCATCATTTAGACATATTGTTAGACTTATAGGTATGGTTTATATGTCTGAAGAAATAAAAGCTTGAAAATATAATCAGCAAAAGGGGAGAGTTAATTAAGTATACATGTAATACAATATGTATATATTATAAATTATATGTTACAGTTAAAATAGCATATATATTTGTACACATGATAAATATAAAGACTCAAATAAATATTTTAAAAGATGTTTATTCCAGCTTTTTAAAAAAACTGAATTACTAGAAACTAAAGAAACTAAATTACTACAGTTACTGGAATTAACATGAAAATGTTAGAAGATTATTTCTGGGAGGTTAGTTTGAAAGATGAAGGGAAGAGGACTTTTACCTATTTCCATATTACAAACTAAAAACAGTGACATAATGCAGAACAATTTTAGCTTCCATTTTGTGTGCCTTTTACTTCTTGAATATAAAATATTCTTTTAAGAACTGAAATCTAGAAAAATATAAAGTCCAGGAGGATCTGGCCTAAGAAAACATCACTGGACTTGGTGATTCAATGGAATGGAAGAGATATGATTGTAGTGTTAGAATATGCTGAGAGGAGGTGGAAGCAGCATGTAGAAGTCATTCATGTACAAATAACTATTCATGAAAGGATAACCTGATGATTGATAAAGACGATAAAACCAATTTACCTTTTAAGAGGATGGTATATTTCAAAATTGAAGGAAGAATCCTAGAGGGGAGATTTTTGAGGATAATGAAAAGAAAAGGAAAGACTGACAAGAAAGAAATGGATGAGATGAATATAAAAATATGGCAAGACAAAGCTTGGAAATAAGGGTGAAGAAAACTTTCTCTAAAATGAAAGGAAAGAAAAAGCTAATGGAAGAAAGATATGAAAGTAGAAATAAACAGAACTAAATGAGGTGTAGTTTAAGGTTTGTAGCCTCAATCTTCTCATTATGTAGATAAACAGGAAAGTCATTCTGTGAAAAAGCAGAAACTATGGTTTGATGGAGCCAATTTTTTCTTGGTAAGTAGGTAATGGTGATCCCAGACACTGATGTAAGTGATCAATGTCCTGTGAGGCTGTTGACTAGGCTCAGAAGAAAAGTATCCTTAAATGATTAGCTCTGTAAAATCATTAGACTGCACACTTAAAATATCTATATTGATTTTTCTGATTTTTCTTATCACCAGGCAAGGAAAAACATCATCTGTTCTTTTGTTTGTTTGTTTGTCTGAGGTGGAGTCTCGCTCCTTCGCCCAGGCTGGAGTGCAGTGGTGCAATCTTGGCTCACTGTAACCTCTGCCTCCCGGGTTCAAGCAATTCTTGCGCCTCAGCCTCCCAAGGAGCTGGGACTACAGGCATGCGCCACTATGCCCAACTAATTTTTGTATTTTTAATAGAGATGGGGTTTCACCATATTGCCCAGGCTGGTCTCAAACTCCTGACCTCGTGATCCACCCGCCTCGGCCTCCCAACGTGCTGGGATTACAGGCGTGAGCCACTGCGGCTGGCCCACATCATTTGTTTTACAAAGGCAAAAATTAACGAGATAATAAACAAGATAGACAAATAACACTTTCAAGTTCTTTTAAAGATAAGGTAAGTACTGCTGTGGCAAATGAGACAAGTTACTGTGCGAGTGGAGAAAAGAGAGCACATGGGGGAGAGAAGGAAAGATGAGAATTAAAGAAAAGCAAGAAAGTCAGAGAAAAAGACTTGAAGAGAAGCAGAAGGAAGGGGAATTCAAAAAGTGGAAACTGTGTTGACTGGAAGACCCACATGAGGAGAAGCAGAAAGGAGGAGGAGAAACAACAGAGAAAGAAATGGAGGAAAACGGCAATGAGTAAAACTAGGGAGCAAAAATTGATAGGGAAACAATAACAGCTGAACAAAGTGAAACAAAGCAAAAGGACAAAAAAGGAAATAAGAGTTGATATTTATACAATGCTTACATTTTGCCTTAACTTTCATAAAAAATCTATGAGGTAGGTGCTATGATGTCTGCATTTTATAAAGTTCTCACGCATGGAGAGAAGAATTCACTTTCTAAGTTTACACACCATTATATATAGAAGATTTAAATTCAGGTAGTTGGATTTCTGTGTTTTTAACCAATAATGTCATACTACAAGAAGCAAAGGGATGAAGAAAAAGGAAGTAAGACAAAATATGAAGGTTTTTTTGTTTTCTTGGACTGGAAGCAGCTTGCCTCTGCTCAAACTCCTTCCCTTTTCACATCTCATAAGCCTGTCCATCTTTCCACGCTTGTCAGTTCTTCCTTTTCAGTGACTAACAAGCTTTCATCTATAAGCGGAAGATCAAATCCTGTCCAAAAACCAGACCAGGAAACTCCCTGGAAATGAAGACAATAACCAAGTTAGCTTCTTGGAAGCTAATGATAATTGTCCTTCTTGGTTCTAATGAACCCACTTTCATTTAATCAAGCCCTGTTCAGGTTTAACTGGGACAGATTTCATGACTGTTGAGGCCAGTGCAAAATCTGATGTCTAAATTCCATGTTATATTTATGTTTACTAAACTGACAAGCAAATAATCTAACAGGTTCAAGTCTTTATGAATAATAAGGGATGCATTAAAATCCTGGATATCATTTTGGAGGAAACTGATACAATAGTTGAAGCAGTACTTATCACAATGGTAATGACATTAAGGATTTTATAAAATGGTCTTTTTTTCTCCCCCTCAGAAGAAAGAATAATTTGGAAAAGACTGAAAATAGCCTGCTGGCAGACTCTAACAATCTCAATTCCAGTGAAGCATTTTGGTTACAGAAACAAGATAAAACTGCTTGACCACATTCTCTGCTACTGTTGCACTGGGATTACCTGGTTATTGAGCAGGGTTTGATCATGGCTTCTCACTGACAGCTTCCCAAAATTCACATGAAAGAAACAATGACCTGATATTCTAGCTAAATTGTATCTTAGCTGTAATATAAACTTCTTTTATTTATTATCTTGATTAGAGTTTGAACATATTATCAATTATAGGTCCTTTGCTTTTCTTTTGTTTTAATCTCTCTCTTTTTAATACACACACACACACACAATTATTTTTCAAACATTAGCAAATTTGATGGATGCTTTCAATGTTTTGTTTCAAATTGTCATTCTAGATAATTCCAGTTTACACAACGGAGCTGAAAATACAAACTACCTGAAAATCCCTTGGATGACCAAATTACTATACATAAATATTGCAAAAGCCAGTTTTAGCCTTCCCACTCAAGGTTAGGTATCTGGAATTATTTATTGCATTTAGTATCTGATTATTGTATTGATTAGGCCTACTGAGTTTAGTATTTTGCCTACTCAACAGCATCTCAATAAATAGCCTATCTTCTTAGTAATATCCAGGACCCATGTTGTGTAAGGAAAAATGGAAATGAAAAAACATTCCTATCAAAATGAACCTAAATATAGGAAACTGTTGGATTGACACAGTTATGTACTGTATGGTTTAGCTGCCCCTTGATTCTCAGCTTTATTTCTATCCTGTGCTTCCTCTGTATCTCAGGAGGCTAGAAGGGTATACACTACATTTCCCATTTGCTGGGTAACTCTTAGCTAGGTTCTACAAGTGGCCACTCTGACAGGAAGTAGGCAGACAGTCAGAAGGGAGATTTTTGTTCTGTTTTTCATAGCCCTTGCAGCACAAGCAACAGCAATGACAGATGACTGTGGACTCTTGTGGGCAAATGTGGGTCTAGTAACAACTGCAGGTGACTGTTGGCTTTAGAATTTTTGCTGATTCAGCTGCATCAGGAGGCTAAGATTTAATTTAGTAACATCAATAAGGTTCCAGCAGCAACACTAAAAGCAACAGCAGTACTGCTAGCACATTAGCATACTGTGAGTTTGTAAGTTCTAGCCTAGTGGTTCTCTCCCGCCTAAAATTAGGCTTGATTCTAGGGATCAGAAAAGGGCTCTGTGGAAATTTAATGGCCCCTATCATAGATAGAGAAAACTACATATGGCTTAACACTCACAAGTATTTGTTAATATTTTTTACTACACAATGGTAATCCAGTTCTTCGATAGCTGACTTGGGGTAAGAATGTAGCAAACAATGATCCCTGAGATCATGATTATGGATCAGGAAGGTGGAAAAGGAATAGTCTCAGGAAGCAGCAGGCATAAATGAGAAAGAATAGGAAGCAGAAATCTGAAGCAACAGCGAAGAGGGAAAAGAACAACTAATAGGAGTTTTGCATAGTAAGTTGGAAACTAACTAGAGCATTGTATTTTTATATAAATCAAGCATTTGTTCACAATCCCAGAGAATGCTCCATTGCACTTTTTATAATATTGATATATACTTCTATTTAGAGTCTGTTTTTCCTGTTTGTTTTGTTTTTGTTTGTTTGTTTTTTGTTTTTCAAAGTAGGCAGAGGTAATAGGCATTTGGCTGGCAGTGCAACTATCCAAATTGCTACTCCCGAAAGGAGAAAAGGCATTTAAACACAGATGTAGGGTACTATGTCATGGTAATGAACGTGGTAATGAACGCAGTTTTGACACACACCAAAGCAGAGCAACACTATATTTAATATTGGCCTTGCTCTGAAAGCAGGAGTTATATATAAACACTACAGAAGAATAACGGGAAAAATACGGTTCTGCCTCTATAATGTCAGTACCCTTTAAAGTGTACCAGTTTTCCTATCATGGGAATATCTGACAACAGAAGGAAGACATTATCAGAGGATCACACTGAAAAAAGAATTCCATTCACACATCATACTTCATGCTTCCTCTCTGTTGTAAATACCAGTAGTTTACTCCTATTTATTTTGAATAGAATTCCATTGATGAATATACCACAATTTTTCAAGGTCACCTATTGAGGTACTTTGGGTTATTTCCAGGTCTCGACTATTATGAATATGACTTCTGTGAACATCCATTATTCAGTATCTGTGTACTTATAAGTTTTTATTATTTTGGGGTAAATACTAAAGGTAGAATTGCTGAGTCCTAAGATAGGTATATGTGGATTTTTGCAAGACCTAGTGAGGCAGCTTTAGGCAACTACTACAGTGAGGAAACTATTATCCTGGTTTGGATAACTGTATTGAAGCCATGTACAATGTGAATATTTGTGAAAGAAGAAGGTAATGTAACCAGGAACACTTTCTCTTGTTGCTTTTCTTGTTTTCTATTATTTAAAATTGAAAAATTTGAATAGTGTAGTGGGCAGGTGGGTAAATTTTTCTTAAAATCAAGATAAGTTTTGTAGCTTCTCTTACCTTTAAACAACAACTACAACAGATCACAAATCATAGATAACTTACTGATAATATCACTTGCGAATACTAGGACGGTGCATTTTAACTTTTTTTAACACTTTTTCTCATTAGAAAAAAATAGTAAAAATAAAGAAATAAAGAATAACAGACAGACAAAAACACTGGTTTAAAGTTTTATTACAGGCTCTAATGCACTTACTGTGACACAGGTAAATGAGATCTAAGTTACCATAAAGGACAAAATTAAAGATGTCTCTAAGATGGAGATTTTTCATATGCGCATTATTTTGTTAAATTCTAATAATTTTTTTTTTCAAGCCCCATGTTTTCATGGTAGTTACTTGGTGATTTAACTTCAAGAACACGTAGTGTGGCTGGGTACAGTGACTCACACTAGTTATCCTAGCACTTTGGGAGGCTGAGGCAGGTGAACACCTGAAGTCAGAAGTTCAAGACCAGCCTGGCTGATATGGCGAAACCCCATCTCTACTAAAAATACAAAAATTAGCCAGGTGTGGTGGCACACACCTGTAGTCCCAGCTCCTCAGGAGCTGAGGCAAGAGAATCACCTGAACCCGGGAGGTGGAGGTTGCAGTGAACCGAGATAGCACCACTGTACTTCAGTCTGGGCAACAGAGCAAGACTCTGTCTCAAAAACTAAACAAACAAACAAAGAACACTTAGAAAAGGGCCAGCACTTATTTTTTCGTTCACCAGGTAACAATCTAAGTTTTGTAGGAGCAGTTAGAGATTGTCATCCATGAGTCTGTCATTTTTTTAAAGAAAAAAATCAAGGGTGTGCAAAATCTTGGGGCTTTTTATTCATATTCAAGATAGTTTTATATAAGAGAAACAGGAAAAGAATACATGCAGGGAAACACATAAATGAGACACAGAAAACACAAGACTATATTGAAATGGTTTCTGTGAAAAACACAGGGGTGTCCCTGTAAACCTAATGACTGTACATGGTTGCTCAGTGGAGAAACATAGAATTTACCTAAAAGGATTTACCTAAAGACAAGAAAAGTTATACAAACATCAGTGGCATATGATTCTTCTACTCAAAATACATTATCAAATTACATTCTAGGGGTAATTTTCAAGAACACGATACTCCTCTCCCCGTAACACAACTGATTTCTAGATCCTTCCTTTAAAATCTCCTTTGCTTCACAATTAGAAATAATAAGAACATTTGTTTAAGAAATGCGAATGACTGGACTTCAACTACAGAAACATAGTAATTAATAACTACTCTCTTCCTCCTGCAATCTCACATAAATTTTGTTTAAAATAGAGTATAGTATTAAAACAAGGGAATATACAGTTCACTGGAAGAAAGCAGCAAGCAATGAAATCAAGTTATAGATATAAATGAAATTGAGAAATGACAAATGTGAATTGAAGAGAGATTAAATATTGTCTACTAATATAGAAAAAAATCAGATACTATGTTACTTAAAGAAATAAGTTTCAGAAGGATTAGAATTCAGAACATGAAAAAACATTAAATTTAAAAATAAAATGTGCACAATATCAAAGAATTTAAAAGATTTTAAATTGCCTATGTAAGTATTTAGATGTTCAGCATGACAAAATTCACCATAAACAAAATTAAACAAAAGCAACTGATGTGTGATGTCTACAACGTAAATATTCTGCAAAAAATTACCATCTCAACTATAAAGAACTCCTAGAAACCAATAAGAAAAAGATAAAAACCTATTTCTTTAATGGGCAGAATATTAAAAACAGGCAATTTACAAAGGAGAAAATCCAAAAGACCAATAAACACGTTAAAATAATTCACTTTACTAGTATTCAAGAACATGCAATTTGAAGCAAATATGATGCCATTTCATATCTAATTAGCAAGAAACTTGAAGTTTTTTTGTTTTTTTGAAACGGAATCTCGCTGTCACCCAGGCTGGAGTGCAGTGGTGCGATCTCGGCTCACTGCAAGCTCTGCCTCCCGGGTTCACACCATTCTCCTGCCTCAGCCTCCCGAGTAGCTGGGACTACAGGCGCCCACCACCAAGCCCAGCTAATTTTTTTGTATTTTTAGTAGAGACGAGGTTTCACCGTGTTAACCAGGATGGCCTCAATCTCCTGACCCCGTGACCTGCCTGTCTTGGCCTCCCAAAGTGCTGAGATTACAGGCATGAGCCACTGCGCCAGGCTGAAACTTGAAGTTTTGATAGTACTCAGTGTTGGTAAGGATAAGATTCAATGAGACTCTGACTTTCGTCCCTTAGACTTTAAAGAATGATGTGTTTTTATCTAAGCTGTAGTTTGAAATAGCAGAGTTTTAAGAGTAACACAGATGGTCTATGACTTATGATGATTTGACTCATTATTTTTTGATTTGACAATAGTACAAAAGTGATGCACATTCAGTATAAACCATACTTCAAATTTCAAATTATGATATTTTCTAAGGCTAGAGGTATGTAGTTTGATACACTCATGAGGTTCTAGGCAATAGCAGTGAGCTACAGCTCCCAGTCAGCCACATGATCTCTACTAGGATAACAACCTATACTCTACAGTGTACTATGTTGCCAGCATTTTTTGGATACAATTTTGCCCAAATGTGCGTTAATGTAAGTGTTTCAAACATGTTTACAGTAGACTAAGCTAAGCTATGATGATCAAATGTATTAAATGCATTTTCAATTTATGACATTTTCAATTTACAATGGGTTTATCGGGCTGTAACCCCATCATAAGTTGAGGAAAGTCTGTAATGAAAATAATTCCACTTTCAGGCATAAATCCTACACACACCAGAAATACTCAAGGAAACAAATACAAGTATTTTTTTCAAGGATTTGTTTGTAATAGCAAAAACAAAAAAGTTGAAGCAAAAATAAATGTCTATCAATAGGAGACTAGATGAATATACAGTAGTGTATTTAGATAATGAGATCATACTCTGCAGTATTCCATTTCAGAAATGACAATAACAATGAGTGACTAGATCTGTATATATCAACACAAATACTTCTTGAAAAAAGTGAATGAATAAAACAGATTAAAAGAGATGCAAATAACACGTGTAAATATTAAAGACATAGACAATAAGATATATTACTATGGTATACATATTAAATAAAATGAAGTGCATTTAATAAAGTGCAATATGTTTTCCAGAAAACATGCAGGAAAAAGTATAGCTGCCATCTCAAGATATGTGTTACCTGGCAGAAAACAGGGGAATGGCAGAGGGCCTGGTGTCTTGGGTCTGTCTAAAACATTTAATTTCTTTAAAAAGTAATAGCAAAATAAGCAAGCATGCCAAAATAATAATATTCATTAAGTCGAGATAAAATGGAAATATGTCATATTCTTCTCTGTACTTTTTTATATATTTGAAATATTTTGTAATGAAAATTAAAATTATATTTTAAAATATTAAATAAAAATACGGTAGGGTAAAAGACAGATCAAATACATCAGTGAGACTCCATACTGGCTTTTCTTAAATTATTATACTGTGCAATATACTATTTCTAAAATCTGAAGTTTTCTACTGCCAGGAAAACAATACACTTAATAAGATGTGCATTATTAAGTGTACACATTAATATGTTTTACACATTAAGATGTTTTATCTATGTGAGTTGACATGAGTTCATTTAACTTTACTTAGTTTTTGTCTAGATATGCAAACTGAAGCATATCTTCAGAATTGGGTTTGAAAAACTTTTCAAAAGGTTTCTCCATCACTTGAACCCAGGAGGCAGAAGGTGCAGTGAGCCGAGATTGCGCCTCTGCACTCCAGCAAAACTGTCTCAAAAAAAAAGTTTCTCCAATACAATCAATTGTACATTTATGCTAAATCCTTAAAAATAACTTTTATTTCTCTTCTGCCACTATACCTGTTATATATTTTCTTTGTCTGAAAAATAAAGTAGCTCTTCAAATATTTGTCTAGCATCACCTCATTAAATAGTACTATGAGTCAGTATAGTAACTTCAGCCTTATCTCATTTTTAACTTTTATCATCATTGTATATTTTAAAATCATCTTTATTTGGATAAAATGAACGTACCATAAATGCACCAATTTTAGGCTTATATTTGATGAATATATACATGCATGTAACTATCACCACACTCAAGATATAGAATATTTCCAATATTTCTAAAAATTATACTTTGCTATTTTGCAATTAATGACTTCCTCAACACCCATATCCCAGCACCCAGGCAACCACGGATCATCTTTTCTTCACAATATGTTAGATTTGTCTTATCTAGCATTTTATGTGTTAAAATCAGATGAGATATACAATTTTATGTCAGCATTCTCTTACACATTATGCTTCATACACGTTATTGCAAATATCAGTAGTTTACTTCTATTTATTTTGAATAGTATTCCACTGATGAATATACTACAAATTTTAAAGTCATCTATTGATGTACTTTTGGATTATGTCCAGGTTTTGGCTATTATAAATACAACTTCTGTGAACATTCATTATTAGTATCTGTGTACCTGGAAATTTTTATCATTTTGGGGTAAATACTAAGCGTGGAATTGCTGAGTCATAAGACAAGTATACATGTACTTCTGTAAGACCTATTAAAGCAGCCCTAGGCAACTAATACAGTCAGAAAACTATTTTCTTGGTTTGGATAACTGTATTGAAGCTAGGTACAATGTTAACATTTGAGGTATTGTAACTGGAATACTGCACCAGTAACACTGTACCAGTCTTGCTTTTTTTTCTTTCCATTATTCCAAATTGAAAACTTTTTTAACAATGTCAGTTGTACTTGCTTTTGCCATTATTATTGCTGTTGTTCCTGCTCTTCCCCAGTCATCTCTTCTGGTGCAATCTCTCTTCTCTCTTGTATGTTAGCACAGTAATAATGTTAGTAAAAGGAGTGAAGAATTTATAAGCAAGACGGACACAGGATCAGATAGGGAATTTTAAAATGAATTCATTTGAAGTGGGTTGCAACTTGGACAGGTAAGGCTAGAATAAGAAAGACCAATTAAATGGTAAGAACTAATAAATGCTTGCGCTAAGTAAAAGAGAATTGAGAAGAATGTCTTTTATAGATAACAAGGGAGTAGAATTAATAGAATAAAGTAACAGATTGTATACTAGAAAAAAAAAGAGGTATAAGTTAATAATAATACTAGTAAAGCTGACATTATCAAATAATTCATAGGTATATACCTTAATCTTCCCCAACTCTTTAAGGAAAATAGAATTATCATCTTTTTTAAAATCTTAAAATCAGACAGTCTTTGTTTAATCCTCTTATCCATGGCCATTGTATGTTCCTCCATTTATTTAGGTCTCTTGTTTATTTTTTAAGTTAGCATTTAATAACTTTCAGCTTATAGATCCTGTAAGTTTGACTAAGTTTATACTCAGGTATTTCATTTTCTTTGAAGCAATTTCAGTTTCCACATGTCAATTGTAAATACATAAAAGTGTTTGATTTTGAGTATTGATTCTGTGTCATGCAAACTTGCTGAACTCATTTACTAGTTTTTGAACTTTTTTTAATTGATACCTTGACTAGCTGAATTTTAGTGAAAGTGCAAAAGCAATTTAATGGAGTAAGCAAAAACTTTTGACAAACGATGTTGGAGCAATTGGACATCCACAGGACAAAAATGAAAATAAAAAAGAAAGAAAATGAAGGAGAAAGAAAAAGATTAACCTAAGCTATACACACTACATAGAAATTATGAAATTATAAAACTCATTGGCAAATGTAAATATATAATCAAATTCATAATACTCTAATATTATAATAGTGCTGCATAATCACTTTGTGTTTTTTATTTGTTTGTTTTTAGAGATGGAGTCTCACTCTGTCAGTCACCACAGTCTGGGGTGCAGTGGTGCAATCATAGCTCCCTTCAGCCTTGCACTCCTGGGCTCAAGTGTTCCTCCTGCCTCAGCCTCCCAAGTAGCTGAGTCTACAGACATTCACCACTATGCTTAATTTTTGTTTTTGTAGAGATGGAGTCTGGCCCTATTGACCAGGCTGATCTCAAACTTCTGACCTTAAGTGATCCTCCTACCCCAGCCTCCCAAAGTGCTGGGATTACAGGTATGAGTCACTGTGGCCCATAATCACTTTTAACTCTAGTATGACAGTTAGAGGACAAATGCATTAAAAGTAGTTATAACTAAAAAGATGTTAAAAGACAATATTAATAGATATAAATTGTGACAATAACATAAAATTGGGAGGCCTTATGTAGAGTTTTTGTATGTGATTGAATTTAAGTTACTATAATGTCAATCACATGATGTCATTATGACTACCAAAACTGTTGCATGGTATAAAAGATTTTTGAGTAACATTTGTGATGTTATTTTTTCTCATTTATTTTTTTAAAATTAATATTTGCAACATTGTATTTCCTAGAGTAAAAGTGGCACCTCACCCCTTTAAAGCATTACTAGTTCTAGGAACTGAACTAAATTAAAAGGTGAAAGAGTGTTTATAATTATATTGCTTGTTTTTGTCCAAGATGACAGCCAGAAGTTACCATCCTGAACAAGATAGAAGGAAGAACAGCCACAGAGAAGGTGATTGTGGCATTTCTGCTTCCACATAAAGACTGACATTGTTTTCAGCTTTTATTTTTCATTTACAATAGCACAATACATTGGAATAATTGTTGCTTTTCAGCAGTTCCATTCCAAGCTATGTTCTCTAGTTGACCTCTGGGCCCTAAAGAACAAGTTAGTCATCTGTTTCACTTTTAGATTGATTAAACTTATATTTATACTTATTTTCAATGCTCCTTTTTCTCCAGAGATTTTGAGAAGGGTTGTAAAATAACCACACATTGTCCTTCAAACCAAGACACTTTTGAAAGTTGAAGAAATGCTATTAATAATTATCCCAGGACTAGAGGCATAAATTCATACTATTCCAAGCAAACTAGGATATGGGGTCAACATAACTATATATGTTAAGATAACACGCTTCTTTCTGATCCTTGAGCCCTAAATATTAAACACAGATCACACATCAAATTGTTCTATAAGTTTCTTTACAGAAAGAAACTTATCAGCTCTGAACATTTTTTTAAAAAAACTTCAATGTAATATCAACCCATTAAACCAAAGTTAAAATAGAAAAGTAAAAAGGATAACCCCCAAATTTTGTCTAAATAAAAACATATATGTATATGTATTATATGAGCATGTGTGTGTCTATGTGTGTGTGTAGAAAGAGAGCAAACGCTCAGAGTCATATACAGAAAAAGGGCTGAAAAGGGCTCAGAGTCATATACAGAAAAAGGGCTGAATCCCTGAGATTTAGTTTCATTATGCTACTATATCGTATTTCATTTTGTGTACCTCAGTATACTTTTACTTTAAAAAAAAGAAGAAAATATCTATGTTGTCTCACAGGGTTTTCCTGAGAGTAAATTGAAATAGTCATCGAGAAAAGTAATTTAAAAACAATTTAAGGGTTTTTTGTTTTGTTTTGTTTTTGTTTTTAATGTATATTGACTTGAATCCAAAGATTTTGAAAGCCAGGTATTGTATAGCACAATTATGCAATCTGTAACCTCCTGGTTTTTAGACCCACACAAGGTACCAGAAGGCAGCCTTATTTAAACAATAGAAGATCCTGACCAGATGAGGTGGCTCACACCTATAATCCCATCACTGGAGGCCTAGGTGGGTGGATCATTTAGGGTCAGGAATTCAAGACCAGCCTGGTCAACATGGTGAAATCCTGTCTCTACTGAAAATACAAAAATTACCCAGGCGTGGTGGCACATGCCTGTAATTCCAGGTACTTGGGAAGCTGAGGCGCAAGAATTGCTTGAACCGGGGAGGCAGAGGTTGCGGTGAGCCAAGATTATGCCACTGCACTCCAGCCTGGGTGACAAAGCAAGACCATGTCTCAAAAAAAAAAAAAAAAGAAAGAATAGACGATCTGGAGCCAAAATTTCCTTGTGAAAAGAATCTCTGAATTGAGTGCTCCATGTAAATAAAACATAGAATTCCTTAAAGTTAAGTGTTTAAAAAATATTTTAGCAAAACACTTTTATCAAATATTTTGGTGACACTAATGTACAATTAAGTAAAATAAAAGATATCTTTGCATGGCCAGTTTTAATACTATTCCAGGACAACAGTAGATGTCAATAAGCTTATACTTATCCTTATAGCATGGCTTTTGATGAGAGAAAAAACAACTTTAAAAAAATAAGATAATCATCAAAGTGAAAGTTCTTTTCACAGTATTATTCTCCAAAATGATCCTCATAATTTTAAATTAAATAATAATTTCATGTGTTTATACCCTAATTACCAGGAAGTTCAGAAACAAATTTGACTGAATTCTAGATACTTGTATTATCAATATATTTTTGCTATCTCTCTGTAATATTTATTTTTATTTTTTTTTTATTTTTTTACTAAATGCATTATCTAAAAGTCTTTTATCTTTTCTTGATGCTGCTGCCTATAGTTTTGGAAAAAGAAAAGTGAAAGCATAAATTGTCCATCTGTTAAAGCCCAAAATGTTCAGCCACAAATTACCAGTGTTCCTAATGTAACATAATATTTATTTCAATAAATAAAACTTATCCCAAATTTGTTTTTGAGTGTTATTTTAAAGTGCTATATTGGTCTTCCATTACCATGGTTACCAAAATAATCTAAACAACAAAAGTAAATTTCAATTTTCCTTCCAATTATTGTCAGTCTGTCGTTGGCATAGAACTCCCATTGACGGTGTAAGAAACTTTATGTGTGGGAGAACCATGTGGCTATTAAAAAGAGAATAAATAATCATTCTACCTAATTCCTGTTCTTAGATTTTCTTTACTAAATATTAGCTCTCTAAAAGCAATAGATGCTCCTAAACAGAGGGAAATGGCAAAACAAAATGCAATATTACTTACAGAGACTTCACTCTGTCCCTTTCATTTGACTTTCAGCATATTCTAAGACAAATACTGTTACCATCCATTGAATTTTCCTTTTACAAAACATCACAATTAAAAACTACATGAGACTTAAATTAAGAATCAAGTCAGTCAACAAAAAAGACAATTTATTTATATAGGTCTATTTATATAGATTTTATATGTTTATATGTATAAACAAATAACTATATATGAAGATCTGTGTAAAATTAAATACCATCACCCAATACAAAAACTCATTCATTAAATAAGTAAATAACATAAGCCTGAGACTGATGTTAAAGTGACAATTGTTTTTAATATCCAAATGTCTTTTCAGTACCTCATCAGGATCTCCTAGGCAAAAGCTGTGAGACAGATGATGCCTGGACATGAAATTTTAAAAACCAGGATGACAGCCAGAAGTTACCATGCTGAACATGCTAGAAGGAAGAATAGCCACGAAGAAAGTGATTATGGCATTTCTAATACCGTAGCAAGCTAATTTTCTTCTACGCTTTATCTTAAAGTCCTTTATTTCCTAGGTATATCTATCTTTAGGGAAGTGGTTGACAACCAAGGGCAATATTGTCTGGGGACGTTTTCTTTGTCACGACTTGGGAGTAGGAGTAGACAGAGTAGTTGCTACTGGCCTCTAGTGGGTGGAGGCCAGGGATGCTGTTAAACACCCCACAATGCACAGCACAGCCCTGCAAAACAAAGAATTATCTGGTTCTGGCCGGGCGCGGTGGTTCAACCCTGTAATCCCAGCACTTTGGGAGGCCGAGACGGGCGGATCACGAGGTCAGGAGATCGAGACCATCCTGGCTAACACGGTGAAACCCCGTCTCTACTAAAAAATACAAAAAACTAGCCGGGCCTGATGGCGGGCGCCTGTAGTCCCAGCTACTCGGGAGGCTGAGGCAGGAGAATAGCGTGAACCCGGGAGGCGGAGCTTGCAGTGAGCTGAGATCTGGCCACTGTACTCCAACCTGGGCGGCAGAGCGAGACTCCGTCTCAAAAAAAAAAAAAAAAAAGGATTATCTGGTTCACATTGTCAATAGTGTCAGTGTTGAGAAATAGGGCTGTAGCTCAAGGATAACAAAAGGTTTCAGTCTTACATCCCTGTAATCTGTAAGAAAGATTTTGAGGCTATTTCCAACTAGGAAGAAAATAATGTTGGTATTTTAATGATATCTGACATGGGTAAAGGATGAGGATAGGAGGACTATTTTACATTTATAGCCTGGGTTCTCTATATCTAAGAGTTCTAATTGTTTTTCATGCATCCAATGACTAAGAACCTAAGAGCTTATTATTTGAAATAATTTCTCATCTTCTGTTTACTTATTCTTCCCTATGTGTTTTGGCAAGGAAAATTTACTTGAGACTGGTCAAAAATGTGTGGAATTTTTTTGAGTTTGGAGGTGGTTTGTTTCAGAGCCTACAAGAGTCCTGCATCATAACCTATTTTCATTCTGATTTCCATGAGCCATCTTTTACATGTATTCATAAATATCTGAAATTCTACCACTATTGTTCACTGTACAATGTGATATAGCAATGAAAATGACACATTTGAAATTGTAACAGAAAATCATTAGGCTCAACGTCTTATTTTATATGTTAGATCATGATCACTACTGGTGGTTTAGATGTTTCACATGATAGAAACGACAAAAATTGACACAGTCAAGTTTAGCCATTTCTAAGAAGTATTTTCTAGATTATACTTATTTACACATAGAATGTAATGCACAGGTTCTTTACCAATCATAGAACATAAAATATTTAAAACTATCCAAAAATAACACCCTGGTGATGATGTCCAAGTCTAATATGTTTACCTTCCTAAAGCAGTAAGCAACAAAAACATGTTTTTCAGAAAATGATATATGTCAAGATGGGCTGGTAATTACCATCAGCTTTTATGTTTAATGGTGATAGGATGTTATTACAGCTGTCATATCTACTAATGTCTTATAATCAAGTTTAAACATAGTCTTGGAGTAGCAGGCCCAACTCTGTGATTTAGCAACAGGGAAAAAAGTGCATTTCATGAAAGGTTTTAAACATACCAAAGAAGAAAACAAAGTCACTCACACAGAGGTACAATTAATGCTCAGTTCTTCTTGGGTTTCTCTCCCTGGCCTTAATGCCTGCAGAAAAGCAGTCTCTTACTAGTGTTTACATGTATTATCACCTCTATGATGATCAGATCATTTTTTCTCCTCAAATTTTTTCAATGGTTTTCTGTGTCTCAGAATAAAGCAAAAATCCTTATAATGGTCAATAAGGTCCTGCATAATCCAGCCATTCACTGACTTAGTCAACATGTTTCATTCTTGCTTATTACTCTGTTTTGGCTTCACTGGCCTCCTTGCAGTTCCTCTAAAAGGGTAAACATGCTCCTGCTTCATGAACTTTAATTTACTATTTGTCCTGCTTCAAACACTCTTCCTTTAGATTTCTGTATAATTCACTCTCTCAGTTCTTTATTGTCTTTGTTCAAAGACTGTTACCTTGGCCATTAAAAAATGTGAGTCTCCCACTCCTACCTTCATCCAGTCTTGGTCACCCTCCGTCTTCCCTCCCTGCATCATTTTTCTCCATGGAGTATATTCCCTTTCCTGTCATGCTTCCTCCTATGTAGTCTGAATAAATTTTGCATTAATCGGAAACTTTTTACCTTATGTATTTTCACACCATTGCATATAATGTACTTAAATACTCTGTTACTGACATCTGAATGATCTAATCTGAAATAAATCTAAACTTATTTAATCATAAATCATTCTTATTTTCTTAATTTCCCTTATGTACATAAACTTTCATGAGTTTCCATAAAACGTAGTTGTTTTAATGTCAGCTGAAATAAAGAGTATACAGTAATTCAACAATCACATGAGGGCAAACATGAATGACTTTGTTGTTATTCTGCCTTTCCTCTCTCTGAGTTGCTTTTTAATTATTAAATAAAGAAAATGAGTTTATTTTGTTGATATTTATATTTCCAGCTCCTTGCACTATGCGTGGCACATATTGGATAATTAACGAATGTTAGTACATTAAAGAATGTGAAATTTAGTAATAGAATTACCTAATAACTAGTAATTTTAACTAGTAATAGGATAATTTCTAAATCCATCTTTCAAACCACGCACTCTATGATTTCTTTTGTGTCTTTCCCTAGTTTAAAAACTATGTAAATATTAAAACAAGCTAGTTCTTATGATCTTTCTGTTTTCAAAGGCATACTGATTAACTTTTTCACTTTCCAGTTAAATTCTTTCTTTATAATGATGTCAACATCTACATATCTCTTAGAATGATACATGTTTTCATTGACATCACATAAATATACTACAACTTTTCCAAACTTGGGGAGTAATCTTTTAATTAAAATTCTATGCCAAAGAAAAAGCCAGCATTTCTCTGAGTTTCTAAAATTTATAAAGGATATTCGACAAATTTTAATTTTACAGTTACACATTCTGAGGCTGTGACAAGTTTAACTTAATATTTCACATTTTGGTCTAGACTGTGTTGTTTTGTAAACTGTTTTAGATTCACAGGGCTGCTGTAACAAAGTAACACAAACCGGGTGATTTAAAATTACAGAAATTTATTGTCTCATAGTTCTGAAGACTAGAAGTCCAAAATCAAGGTATCAGCAGGACTGTGCTCCCTATGAAACTTGCAGGTAAAAATCTCCCTTGTCTCTTCCTAGTTCCTTATGGTTTCTTGGCAATCCTTGGTGCTCCTTGGCTTGAAGCTCCCATCTCTGCCTCTTTTGTCACATGGAGTTCTCCCCTTGTGTGTCTCTGTGTCTTCTTCTCATAAAAATATCAGTGCTGTTGGATAACAGAACCACCATACCCAAGTATGACCTCATCTTAACTAATTATATGTGCAATGACCTCATTTACAAATAAGGTATCATTCTGAAATACTGGGAATTTCAATATATTTTTTTGAAGACACAAATCCATAGTATAATCATTTTTGTACAGACAGTAAAAAATTGTAATACTCTCATTTTAGGAATAAATTAAATGAAATTGTGCAGTGGAAAGAAATATTAAGTAATGGTCAAGACTTTAGACCTTAGTAAGAGTATTTCATTGATTCTTGCAGTAAAAACGTGTTTGATAACAAGACAGGAGAAAGGTATTCCAGACTATTCCAGTGGCAAGTATGTTTAAAGCCACAGTGTTGTACAATTCATGGTGAATCTGAGGAATTATGTTTTGAAATAAATAAGGCAGAAAAATTGGTTTCAAAAATAATGGAAAATAATGCCTACAGAAAAATCCAAATAATAAATATAGAAAGAATTGGTAAATTTGTTTTGTTTTAAATCACCATTAAATACCACAGTAATAATTGTTGCAGTGAAGATTCATTGATGAATGCTAAAAATTAGTGAATAAAACTTTAAGGAGAAATAGGATATTTACAGAAGAGTCTCAAATACCTCCCTCAAATCATTTATTCATTACCATGTGGTTTCGACAGAACTTTAAACTTTGATATTCCTTCCTCTCTCCGGGTGGTATAGCATAGTTCTCTCTCCATTAAGTGTGGGCTGAACTTAGTAACCTACTTCTAATGAACCAAGTATGGAGAGGGAAAAATTGTAAAGTTTACAGTAGAGACATCCGACAGACACTGCCTTATAATCAAAAGATCAAGATGAACGTCACCAGTCATAAGTCATGCTGATATCATGTAACCCTATACTATGTGATGAGAAGGGCACCTGGCCTCTGTGATATGCTTCCCCAAATTCCATAACCCGAGTCTAATAATAAGAAAACTCCAATTAAGGTACATTCTACAGAATACCTGACCTGTACTCTTCAAAAGTGTCAATGCCTTTCATGACTGAGATACATTCATATATTGCCAACCAAGGAGACATGACAACAAAATACAACATGGAACTGTGAATTCAATCCTGTAACAGAAAATGGAAATTAACAGGAAAATTATTGAAATCCAAATAGAGTCTAAAAATCCTACAAATGTTAATTTTTAAATTCTGTGGTTATATGAGATGTTACACTGGGGAAGAAATGTGAGAAATACACAAGAACTGTCTGTGCTGTCCTTGCAACTGCCCTGTAAATCCCAAATTATTTCTGAATCAGAGGTTCTTAAAAAAAATTAAAGAATGGACCAATAATTTTATAACATTAGCATAAATAAGGGAATCCTCTGCCCCAAAACTAGTGAAAAACTGGAAAAAAAAATGTAATATCAATTTCAGGGCTCTAGCGTTTGACCAGTGGGAAAGCACACATTGAGAAGTGTTTACACATACAAAGCTGCTAGATCTCTGGCTAATAACAGTGGAAATCTACAGTCCCATCCTTTCTGGGCAGCATCCATCACAGGCAGAAGGTATAATCCAATTTTGAGCAGAGTGTAAAACCTAATGTCTAGTAGTGTTGTCAGTGAAAGTAACAAGTCCAGTAGGAAAGAAATAGTAAAACCCATATCTCTGCAACCATGAGGTTACTGTCCCAATTGGGGCAAGCAATGCGTGCTCCAGAAATGTAACAGGGACACCCCATAAATAAGAGAGCCATAGAAAGAGTAGGTAAGCACACATCCCTGGCTGGCTCAGACACTACACATGTTTGCAGGAGAGATCCAAGGGCCTGGCAGAAAGTAAAAGCTGAAATAGACTTTAAAGTTGCTTGAATTTTGAATGTGTTTTTTTTGTTGTTGTTGTTGTTTGGTTGGTTGGTTTTTTGTTTTTGTTTTTTTTGTTTTTTTTTTAGACGGAGTCTCGCTCTGTCACCCAGGCTGGAGTGCAGTGGTGTGATCTCAGCTCACTGCAAGCTCCACCTCCCGGGTTTACGTCATTCTCCCGCCTCAGCCTTCTGAGTAGCTGGGACTGCAGGTGCCCGCCACCACGTCCGGCTAATTTTTTTTGTATTTTTAGTAGAGACAGGGTTTCACCGTGTTAGCCAGGATAGTCTCGATCTCCTGACCTTGTGATCCGCCCGCCTCAGCCTCCCAAAGTGCTGGGATTACAGGCGTGAGCCACCGCGCCCGGCCTGTTTTTTACCTATACATAATTATATTGTCAAATAGAAGCCTCGCAGGTTTGAGGCATTTGACCGTAAGTTCTGCCCAAACCATAGGTGAATCACATTGCGGTGCCTGCCAGGAAATGACCCCTGGAAATCAGGAATTAAAAAAGAAGAAAAATATTGTAAAGAGACATAAATAGCTGAATACCATGGCAAGACAGATCCCACAGTTTAAGTACAGGCATAAACAAAATCGCAAAATATAATAATATCCAAAAACCTTTAGAAAAAGCAATCAAAATCCGGTCTTACTAGAGTATATCACATAAAAATGTCCACCTTTGACGAGAAACTTAGGAGAGATGTGGAAATGCATATTTGAAAAGCATATGGAACCAGTTAGTCAATAGAAAGTGATTGTGAGTGGACCCTATGTTGGATTGAGCAAAGATTGCTACAAAATAGTTACAAAGTAGCTATTACAAATACACTTCAAAAATTAAGAAAAACTGTGTTAAAATAATTAAAAGATAATATGCTGACAATGATTCAAGAAATAGGAATATTCGATGGACAAATAGAACATATAAACAATAAGCAAATAGAGAATCCAGGATAGAAAAGTCTAATATTTAAAATAATCCACAGGCTGGGCTTTTTTTGTTTTTGTTTTTTTGTGAGACAGAGTATCACTCTGTCGCCCAGGCTGGAACACAGTGGAGCAATCTCGGCTCACTGCAACCTTCCCCTGCCAGGTTCAAGCGATTCTCCCACCTCAGCCTCCCCAGTAGCTGGGACTACAGGCGCACGACACCATGCCAGGCAAATTTTTTTGTATTTTTAGTAGAGACAGGGTTTCACCATGCTGGCCAGGCTCATCTTGAACTCCTGACCTAGTGATCTGCCCGCCTCGGCCTCCCAAAGTGCTGGGATTACAGGCATAAGCCACTGCACCCAGCAGGCTGGTCTTAAATACAGATATGAGGTAGCAGAATGAACCTTCTTCCATTTATGATTCACAGTTCTTTGAAAGCAGGTGCCAAGTACTTGCTTCATATTAAGCTTAATTTTTAACCCTCTTCCCATTTGCGAAGAAAGTGGCAGAGGACATAATAGCAGAATGAGACTACACACACACACATGCACACACACGCACACAGACACACACACACACACATACAGTGACAATGACCACAACCAACACCAACTAACAAACAGAAATCCGAAGGCTATAAATAGGCTAAGGAGAGATGTGACATGTGGCAGAGGCAGACAGTAGTGCCCAATATTGATTACAAAGTTTTTTTTAAATCATATGTCTTAACATATTAAACCCTACATAAAGTTTTTCATGACTTCCTTTTTTAATATTTTACTGAAACAAAAAAATAGAGAGGATCAAGGTGAGAATCTCTGGCTATGTAATATATAAAAGTGACATAATAAGAGATTTGTCACAAACTTCCCCTGTTTTATTACTATGTAGCATGTGGACCTGTGTCTTGACTGCAATTAAATGAATTAAAATAAACCAACGTATAGGTGAATTAAATTTTTCATCACAATACAAGTAAAAAAACTTTTCTATGTCAGATGCTAACACCTAAAGAATGTGAAAATCTGAGTTGCAATGTTTTTATTTCATTTTGTTTTTGTATTATTTTCTTTGCCCTCTATTTTGAATTCTAAAATTTCAAAATAACTTTTGATGATACAATTGATTTTTCTCTCTAGTTTGGTCTAAGACTAACTTAATAACACTCCTTGTGATGAAATCAATGTAAACTAAAGATGCAGTGTTATATTAATAAAGAATATGTCAGTTTTGCCTTAATTATTTCTTTTTTTTTTTTTTGAAACAGAGTTTTACTCTTGCTGCCCAGGCTGGAGTGCAATGCCGCTATCTCAGCTCACCACAACCTCTGCCACCCAGGTTCAAGCGATTCTCCTGCCTTAGCCTCCCAGGTAGCTGGGATTACAGGCATTTGCCGCCACGCCCAGCTAATTTTTTGCTTTTAGTAGAGACGAGGTTTCTCCACGTTGGTTAGGCTGGTCTAGAACTCCCAACCTCAGGTGATCCGCCCGCCTCGGCCTCCCAAAGTGCTGGGATTACAGGCGTAAGCCACCACACCTGGCTGCCTTAATTATTTCTATATTAACTTTTAGTTTGATATTTTGTCTCCTCCTAGAATTGGTTTACTGTATTGTTGTTTCCTATTTTTGCGGTTCTAGAGTCAGTTGTTGAATATCTCATTTTGATTTGCATGCCAACAAAGAGAGAGTCCAAATTTTTTTTCTCATCTCTTATCTTGAAATCTTGCAGTAAATGAAAGATATGTTGATGTGAATTTGGCTTTAACCTAGACAACCAGAAGTACAAATCAAAACACAGACACATGTTCTGCATAACTTCTCACAGGTTAAGGTAATCTTAGGCAGGTTAAAATTATTTCATGTGGCACAGACAAGCTGATGTTTGCTTTATTTTCCTTCTTAAAATGAAACCACTGCAGCTTGACCAAATGCTAAGAGAGCAATCAAGAGTGGTATTGTTCCGTTAGACTTACTTTGTTTTTATTCTAAACAGTATTTCAGATGTGAGTAGCAGACAGGCTCACAGATTACGTGAATGAAAGGACACATTATCAGCAAAGGTAGATATGAAATGAAGCATTTTTATCTAAACATCACTTAAGGGGAGAGTTCGGTATCTCAAATTTAATTTCTTCTCTTTTAATGAATCTGTAATCATTTTAGAAAACAATACTGGTCAAAGAATAAAACAGAGACATGAAATACACCAATTGTGCATCATCATTACTTCAAATTGTAATCACTATGTAGTGCATGTGGCTCTCAATTTACTTCTCAGTTGTGTAAGAAATAAAACTTAATTTTATAAAATTATTTTAGTTCTAAACCCATATCCACTACTAGAATGGTAAAAATCTAATCTCAGTCAATCTGGGATTCCCCCTTTTCCCAGGTCAGTTCTAAATTCCACGATCCATACCTAGTTTTAAAGGATTGGAGAGGAAGGAACTACCTGGTTCTCAATTGTCTTTTCTGTTATCTACTGACACACTTATTTACCAATCTTAGTCCTCAGACATCCATTTTCGAATATCATCATGGAGATCTTGCTGGTGGGCGGTGACCTGGCCTCTTCCGATCCAAATAGTTTAGCCCACAATGGTAAGCCCTGGGTGATGGAAATCATGTTGCATTCTCCATGCCAACCTAGGGCATGACCTATGCTCTGATTGCGCCTAAAACCATCCGCCTAGACTCATTATGCAGCCAGTCTAGGTCTCACTATGTCCTTGAAGGCAGAGAGTGTACTTCTCTCTCAGATCTCACAAATACTGGGTTTTGCTGCTTCCTTTTGATCACTTTATCTCTCATTTCCCTCTCCCAGCTAGGGCAGTTTTTTCTGTTGATCAGGTACTAGGGTATATAAAATTGCAGAGGTGAGGAAAAGAAACTTGACCCTCCTCAAACACAAGATTTTCAAATATTTATTAAATTAAAAAAAAAAAAAAACAGTTCCTGTGCAAGCAAAATTGGCATCACCCAGAATTTGTTAAAAGTTCCATACTCCCACCTATGAATCAGAAACTCTAAAATTGGGGGAAGAGATAGCATAATCCATGATTTGACAAGCTATCCATATGATTCTAAAGCATACTAAATTTGAGAGCCACTGATTTATTCTACTCTAAACCAAGATTGGGTTTATTCCCCTAAAGGACATTAGTTTTTAAATATAAAAATCATTAAAAAGAAGTTACTTTTTTTTCACTTTTTATGTGATCACATCTGTCTCCTGGGTTCATAAGGATAGAGTATTCTAGGTGTTTGAAGAGGAGGCAGCACATGGGGAAAACATTAATTATATGATTAAAAAGACACACTGGTAGTATTTCAAATACATTGCCTCCCTAAAACCTTTATGAAAAATCAGGACAATCATCTTTAATTTATTAAAATAATTAAAGCAGAAAGAAAAATTAATTTAAATTGATTAAAGCAGAAAAATATTAACGTCTTTTGTAGATATGTTCTAAGTTGTCTATTAACATGTAGGTTGATGAGGACATGTTCCTCATCCTGATAACCTACATCAGAGATTTTCAAGCTTTAATATGCCCAAGAATCTTTTAGGAGGATAATTTTAAATATAGATTATCAGGCCTGACCTTATGGTTTGTGGTTCTAAAATTTCAATTTTTTTAAACAAAGGCCATGAGTATGATTTAAGTGGTTCATGGATTATAAGTCTAAGAATATTTAAAGAGTCCTTGACCAACAATATATGGTTTTATATGTGCATGTATATTTACTACCAAATTCCTTTACCTCTTCAGAAAAAAATTAAGTATAGCATAATTTATTTAAATATTGCAAAACCTCAAATATTGTTGAGAAGCCATGCATTCGATAAAGTTGACTTTTCTTTAGAGTTCAATAATTATTCTTCAGTAACTGTACTTTTAAAAAAGAGTCATTTTAATTGAGCTTGTTCCCTTTCCTTCCAAATGGAGATGAACACAACTGTAGCTTTTTCTTAATGACTTAAAGTCAGGGACTCTGTCTTTTTACCTTATATCCAAAAGTGACTGGTAAAATGCCTTGTATATAGTAGATGCCAAGTAAATGCTTAATAATTGAATATAGAGGTGTTCAAGATGCGAGCTATTAGACTTTTCAAAAGTCTGGTAATGTTCCTTGGCTCTATTAGGATTCAGGAATATTTTGAAGTATTTCCCCAAATGGTTTTACTATTCACAAATTTAAAAATCCCCCCTATCCCCAGGCCAGGCTCACACTTATAATCTGAGCACTTTGGGGGGCCAAAGCAGGTGGATCACATGAGGTCAGGAGTTTGAGAGCAGCCAGGCCAACATGGTGAAACCCTGTCTCTACTACAAATACAAAAATTGGCCTGGCATGATGGCATGTGCTTGTAATCCCAACTACTTGGGAGACTGAGGCAGGAGAATCACTTGAACCCAGAGGCAGAGGTGGCAGTGCGCCAAAACTGTGCCAATGCTCTCTAGCCTTGGTGGCAGAGCAAGGCTCTGTCTCCAAAAAAAAAAAAAAGAATCTTCCCCAAATATTCCCCCACTTGTAATTTTCTCTGAGTGTTCAAAAACCAGCTAAACATGCTCAGTAGAAGTGTTTATAATTTGTACAAATAGTCTTTGATAAAGAGCTTGCAGTCATGGACATAATATCCAATTTGTCTACTTAGAGGATAGTGCTCCCTTTGCGGCTTTCCACCATGCTCTAAACACCTTAAATAATTAACTTTCTTATACAGATGACATTATTTTAAGGTTATCTCACTTGGGAGCAAACACCAGATTTGTTGAGTAGTCATAGGCACTGACTATGAGGCTTTACTGTAAATCTTAATATTGTTACATGGTTGAAGTGCTTTTATTTGTAACAAGGAGGCTGAGAAGACTATAGTATCTTTAAAATACAGTGCTGGTCACCCATAAACAAGATACTAACTACCTACTTGTTTCTTATATGGATAGACTGAACTACATTTTTTCTTTAGAAATTCAAATGATACCTATATTATTTTAGAAGATGAAAACATATAACATTGCTTGCATTCTCACTTTCTATTGAAGTATCCAACATATTTTCACATTATTATTATTATTATTAAAAGACCTATATACAAGCACTGGAGAATTAGCTCTTGAGTTAGGTTGGATGAACTGGGGATATAAAATTCTTTCTCAGGTGTTGGAAGAGGAGAATATTACATTAAGGTCTATTAAATGCCTACTATATAAAGAATGATTATAACCAACAAACACCCAAATAACATAAGCAAAGGGGGAAAAAAAAAAAAAGGACGAAAAGGCAATGTGCTAATTCAACTGAAAGAAAGCAAGATATGACTGCCTTTAAGTAAAACCTGCCTGATCTGGTAGCTAAGCCCATAAGATTAGCTATAGATTTATTTCTATTTCTCTTTTCTGTCTACTTGTGATGTTGTTACATTCTTGATAACTTTCCACTGCAGTCCCAAGATGGTCACCAGTTGCCCTTGTGACTCCATGAGAGAGGAAGACATTATTTCCCAGCATTTCAGTAAGGATTTCCAAGGCTCATTTTGATTGCATCAATTTAGAGTTTAAGTCTATCCTTAAACCCTAAGCCAGCTGGGGACTAACCTACAGCTGTTGTGTTAGTCCATTTGCTCTGCTATAAAAAAACAATCCTTGAGAATGAGTCACTTACAAAGAAAACAGATTTGTTTTGGCTCATGGTTCTACAGGCAGTACAGAAGGCATGGAGTATTTTATTTTATTTTATTTTATTTTATTTTATTTTATTTTATTTTATTTGAGATGGAGTCTTGCTCTGTCATCCAGGCTAGAGTGCAGTGGCATGATCTCGGCTCACTGCTATCTCCACCTCCCAGGTTCAAGAGATTCTCCTGCCTCAGCCTTCTAAGTAGCTAGGATTACAGGCGCATGCCACTGTGCCTGGCTAATTTTTGTATTTTTAGTAGAGATGGGGTTTCACCATCTTGGCCAGTCTGGTCTCAAACTCCTGACCTCGTGATCCACCTGCCTCAGCCTCCCAAAGTGCTGAGATTATAGGCGTGAGCCACCACACCCAGCTAGTGCCTTTTAATTAAAAGTTCCAACTTTAAGTTAATTCTTTGCTCTCACATCGAAACATAGGTTATTAGAAGCAGCCACGTCACATCTGAAATGCTTTGCTGCTTAGAAATTTCTTCTGCCAGATACCCTAGGAGAGCAGTCCCCAACCTTTTTAGCACCAGGGGCCAGTTTTGTGGAAGACATTTTTTCCACAAACTGGTGGTGGGGGAATGGTTTCTGGATGAAACTGTTCCACCTCAGATCAGGCATTAGATTCTCATAAGAAGTACACAACCTAGATCCCTTGTATGCAGAGTTCACAATAGGGTTCACATTACTATGAGAATCTAATGCCACCACTGATTTGATAGGAGGCAGAGCTCAGATGGTAATGCTTGCTCACATGCTGCTCACCTCCTACTCTGCAGCCTGATTCCTAACAGGCCACAGACTGGTACCCGTCCATGGCCCATGGGTTGGGGACTCCTGCCCTAGATCATCACTCTTAAGTTCAGCCTTCTACAGATTGCTAGGGTATGGACAAAAGGCAGCCGAGTTCGTTGCTAGGGCATAACGTGGGTGACCTTTGCTCCAGTTCTCAGTAAGTTCCTCATTTCCATCTGAGACGTCCTCAGCCCAAATTTCACTATTCATATTTCTATCAGCATTTTGGTTACAACCACTTAACAAGGCTCAAGAAGTTCCAAACTTTCCCTTATCTTCCTATATTTTTCTGAGCCCTCCAAACTCTTCTAACTTCTGCCTGTTACCCAGTTCCAAAGCCACTTCTAAATTTTCAGGTACCTTTACAGCAACATTCACTCTCAGTACAAATTTTCTGTTAGTCTGTTTGTGTTGCTATAGAGAAATATCTGAGGCTGGATAATTTATTTTAAAAAGAGACTTATTTTGGCTCATAGTTCTGCAGGCCACACAGGAAGTGTGGTGCCAGCATCTGCTTCTGGTGAGGGTCAAAACACAAAGGGGGATTGGATGTATCAGATGGTGACAGAGTAAGAGACAGAGAGGGGATGTGCTACGTTCTTTTAAAACAATCTGATCTCACCTGAACTCAAAGTGAGAACTCACTCATTACCATGAGAATGGCACCAAGCTATTCATAAGGGATCCACCCCCATGACCCACGCACCTCCCACCAGGCCCAACTCCAACATTGGGAATCACATTTCAGCATGAGATGTGGAGGCAACAAATATCCAAATTATATCAGCTGGTATGTAGTGAAACAAATCAGATTGGATGGTGGGCTTATCAAAATGGAAATCAGAACACTTGATCTCAAAAGTATGGTAACGCCAGTCAGTGAAATCACAGATGTCTGCCACTATGTCTAGGTCTTGCTATATATATACACGCACACACACACACACACACACACACACACACACACTCTTTATGTAATGTAGTTATCAAACTTTTTAATAAAATTAAAATTCTAATGTTATTGAGAAGAAAATTGAGGGTTTTTTTAAAATTGTGGTGAAATATATAACATAAAACTCACCATTTTAACAATTTTAAGTGTACAAGTCAATGACATTAAGTACATTCCCGATGTTGTACAGCCATCACTGCCATCTGTTTCCAGAACTTTTTCATCATTCCCAACAGAAACTCCGAACCACTTAAATAATAACTACTCATTTCCCAGTCTCCCCAGCCATTGGTTTGCCTAGTTTAGGTACCTTATGTAAATGGAATCATACTATATTTTTCCTTTTTTGTCTGACTTACTGCACTTACCATGTTTTCAAGTTTCATGTACGTTGTAGCATGTATCAGAATTTCATTTCTTCATATGACTGAATAATATTCCATTGTATATCACATATGCTATTTATTCACCTATAGATGGACAATGGGATAGTTTTCACTTTTGGGCTATTGTGAATAATGCTGTTATGAATATTTGTGTACTAGTGTCTATTTCAATCCCTGCTTTGTTATCTTGAGTATATATCTAGAAGTTAAATTGTTGAATCATGTGGTCACTCTATGTGAAGTTTTAGAAGTTTCTGAGTCAAACTGTTTTCTACAGTAGCTGCCACTGTATTATATTCTCCCCACCAATGCACAAGGATCCTAATTTTTCCACATCCTCACCAACACTTGTTAGTTTTCCTTTTTTTAATAGTAGCCATTGTAATGCATACAAAGTAATATATTATTTTGGTTTTATTTCCATTTTCCTAAAGACCAGTCAAAGTTGAACATGCTTTTATGTGCTTTTCGGCCATTTGTTTATCTTTTTTGGGAAAATGTGAAAATATTTTGCTCATTTTGGAGTTGGGTTTTCTTTCAAGAAAACTGAGATTTAATAATTTGGCAAATAAATAATAATTTGCCAAAAGTTGGTAAGTTATTTAATGCAATTTGCCCAAGATTGTCCAATGCAAAGTGGCAGAAATAGCATTCAAACTCCATGGGATGGTTTCTTAAGCCCTTGCTCTCTTTATAATTTCACCAGCCCTCCTAGTAAACCAGTGTATGCTTAGCTAAAGTTCATTCTCCCTGACACATCCAAGAGGGAAAACAAACATTTACAAATTATAATAGCTGCTGCTTTCACTATGAATATTTCTCAAATAATGAACTCAGACTTTGCTGCTATTAAAATGATAAGCACCCCTCCAGGTACTGGCCCAATTTTATTTTATTTTATTTTTTTAAGAAATAAAAGCTCTCTGGCCGGTCGCGGTGGCTCAAGCCTGTAATCCCAGCACTTTGGGAGGCCGAGAGGGGTGGATCACGAGGTCAGGAGATCGAGACCATCCCTGGCTAACCCGGTGAAACCCCGTCTCTACTAAAAATACAAAAAACTAGCCGGGCGTGGTGGCGGGCGCCTGTAGTCCCAGCTACTCGGGAGGCTGAGGCAGGAGAATGGCGTGAACCCAGGAGGCGGAGCTTGCAGTGACCCGAGATCGCGCCACTGCACCCCAGCCTGGGCGACACAGCGAGACTCCGTCTCAAAAAAAAAAAAAAAAAAAAAAAAAAAAGAAAAGAAATAAAAGCTCTCCAAAAGTTACTTTTTCATTTAGGTAACATTTTCTTTTCACATAAAATTCCTGCTACCACAAACATGTTTTTAGGTAGTTTCCCTAAGTACAAATGGGTACTAAATCTCTAAGTGCAGTGTATAGAAAGCACACTATTGTAAAATAAGGAATAAAGAAAACTCTCCTATGAAATAAACAATAATAAACACAGACTCAGTTTTTTCTTTGCTTCCGTTAGGTTTTTCTATATGCAGGAAGAAATCTATATGCAACTGTGGATTGTATTTAAGAAAGCTGTTTGAAGCTGAGATTGTTATTTCTTGTCAAGACAAAAACCAGCTGATGTAATATATATGTAAATGATTGGTTTTATATCATCTGTGGGGAACTGAGATCATCTTTTTATATGGAAATAAATATTTTTTGTGGGGAGAGAAAGCCAGCTTGATTCTGGCTGTGGAGACACCAGTTTAGAAGGAGACTTTGATCCTGGTGCCCAGGAAAAAAGAATTATAGTGCATCACAGAAAGATTTGCTCAGGCTTTAAAGAAGGAGGCCACAGAAGAGTCTCATTTACAATTGCTGCCTGAGAGCCTCCAGACAACAGTGACTCTCAGGGTGACTGAGGAGGCAGCCTCTCAACTGCTCCTCAGCAGGTGGCAAAAAGACGTCACCTCATCCATCTGCAATTGAACAGGGTTATAGCATGGTCTGACATCCTTTGCCCAATTCCCATGAAAAAAGTGACTATTATCAGAGCAACAATGAAGAAGGTCACTGGAAGGGTAATTACAAACTCACAAAAGGCAAAACAGTACAACAAAAATAAGGCGATAAAATAAAATACTGCTTCCAAGAGTGTTAACCAACAGTTTGGGCTATTTTTAACCTGCATTTTATTTTTCAACTCTAGTTATAAGTTTAAGAACTAAATTGGAACCCACTCATTTGGGAAAACTGCACAGAAAAGCATTCCTGCCTTCATTGTCTACAGTCTGAAAGAGTTCAAGTCAAGCATGAAGGTGGCCAGGAGACAATGTGTCCTTAAGGAGAGCATCACACAGCTAAAGGAGGCCAAATCTAAAAAGCCTTCCAGCAATTTGATCTGCAAAGATCCCTTACAATTGTTCTGTCCATTGACCTTTGAAACTACTTTTCATCATGTAAAATTCTTCCCAGCCTCTCTGGAATGATGCTTGCCTTTCCTTTTTACCGTTCCCTCTCAATATTGTCCCTTTGTAGAGACAACTCTAAACATGTGGATAAATAAAGGCCTCTGAGAATCTTCATCAGCAGACATCTGTGTTTGTAGGAAGAGCATCATTAAGCTCTTGTCCTTTACTGATATCTTTTTAAAACTGATGATCAAAGTTGATAAACATGTAGCTTTAAGTTAGTGGACGCTGATTTTCTACCCATAACTCAAGGATATCAATGCAAAAAAAAAAAAAAAAAAAAAAGTGTATTTTAACCTGAAATCACCCTGGGCATTTTTGAGAGTCAGCACATAAATCTGTGGCAAAGAACTTGGCACACATGAATTGCTGCTATCACCCCAAATATTAGAATTGTTCTCCGAACTTTGTATGAGTCACACACACAAAAATTAGTCTCCTCATTTCAATTAACCCAGGCTTCATCAATCACCTTATTCATCAGGTTTGGCTCCAAATGCCTGTTTTCTCAAAGTGAATTCTTGGGCAATTGATGAAGATTATTAAGCACTGACTCATTGTGGATATGTTTGTAAATGCCACTGGCAAATTCCAGAAGAATATCTCAAAAATAATAAAAAGGCAACATCTTTTGGTGAATAAATATCTATCTTTCAATTAGGGATTACTTTGAAGTTAGCTCACTCTATTTTACTATCTTACGTTGAACATAACATCAAGGATTTGTGGGGTATACTTTTATTTTAGCACTAAGCCCAATTCCACTTAAACACACAGATGAGACTATAGGTTAGCACTAATGCACTTGGTAAAGTTTAGTCAAGAAAAACATATTTGCCATTTACCAAATCTAATTTGGAATATAGTAATGATACCACTTATTTTGAAATATAAATTTATAGCTAATAATAATTAACGTTTATTCAGTGTTACAGCCTAGCTGATTTTTGCTAGGTATGGGATTAAGGTGATTTATGTGCATTAATTTGTACCATTTGTACCACAACATATTATTTATAATTATTATGCCTGTGTTACAGATGGTGGAAAAAAACAAGGTTTTATAACTTAACAGAGAAATAAAAATAATTTGTCAAAAGTTGGTAAGCTATTTAAATACAGGCAGTCAGGCTCCAGAGCCCATTCTCTTAATTATAATACTATATTTCCTTTTAAATTTTGTGAATAATTTATAATAGAATGTTAGTATGAATGCAGAGAAGACAGATTTATTTCTATATCCCTTATTTTCTTCCTATCATCTCCTTACTTTGACCTTAACAGACATTTCTATTCTTTTAAGATTTTGAATATAAACCAATAATTATGTAAATCATTAGTTTTAAAAGTCTTATGTCAATATTATTTTAAATATTTGCTATATATTTCACTTGCCTGTCTTATGCCAGTTAAAGTTTTATTAGTTTGGCAAGTTCGTGTATCACATTTTTCTAGCTTTTACAATTATTTGGAATACATAATAAACCTAATGAGCTCTGATTAAGGTTTTGAAGCACAGAGAAGTGGGTTATACTTCTAAAATACTTTCTGTGTCTTTTGTGAGTAAAACCTAACCAGATTTTCTTGCTTTAAGTTCTACATTTTGGGAAGCAAAGCAGTCCAGGTAAGTGGAACATATATGAATTTGATGTCTGACAGTTCTGA
The DNA here is from genome assembly GCF_049350105.2 of Macaca mulatta. Taxonomy (NCBI): domain Eukaryota; kingdom Metazoa; phylum Chordata; class Mammalia; order Primates; family Cercopithecidae; genus Macaca; species Macaca mulatta. Next base: position 115,268,861 of record NC_133408.1, read on the forward strand.
GTTCAAGTTTAGATGCTGATACCAGCTACTGTACTTGGACAAATTACTTGCTTCACCTTTCTAGTCTTAATATAAGCCTAACATCACTTTTTATCTAAGCCTAACATCACTTTTTCTTTACTAGAGAAGTAAATTAGATTTGTGCAAGTTGCCACCATGATATTTCTTCATTTGAATTAATAATTTTTAATGCTGGGTGGCTAATGGTGGGTGGAAACGGAGTGTTTTTGTTTCTTTTTCCAGTAAAAATCTAGGCTGCTCATCCTGGTCAGCATTTATTTTTTGTCTTTTTGATAACAGCCATTCTAGCTGGAGGGAGGTATCTCATTATGGTTTCAATTTGCATTTCTCTGATGATTAGGAATCTTTAACATTTTTCATGTACATGTTGCCCGTTTGTCTTTTATAAAAAATGCCTATTCAGATCAGTTGCCCATTTTTAAATCGGATTATTAGCTTTTTTTGCTGTTGAATTGTCTGAGTTCCTTGTATATTCTGGATATTAGTCCCTTGTTGAATGTGTAGTGCACAAATATTTTCTCCCATTCGTAGGTTGTCTCTTCATTCTGTTGATTGTTTCCTTTGCTGTGCAGAACTTTTTTAGTTTAATATAGTCCCATTTATCTATTTTTGTTTTGCCTGTGCTTTTGAAGTCTTACCCATAAAATCTTTGCACAGACCAAAGATTGTAAGATTGTTACATAGACCAAAGACCAAAGATTGTTGGTGGGAATGTAAATTAATACATCTATTATGAAAAACAGAATAAAAATCCACCTATAAACTAAAAGCAGAACTACCACATGATCCAATAATCCCACTACAGTGTACTTATGCAAACAAAAGGAAATTAGTATATCATCAAAGCAATATGTGCACCCTCGTGCTTATTGTAGCACTATTCCCAACAACTAAAAATGGAATTAGCCTAAATGTCCATCAATAGATGAATGGATAAAGAAAATATGGTATAAATATATATACACACACACACACACACACATATATACACACACACACACACACACAATGGAATACTATTCAGGCACAAAAAAAAAGAATGAAATTCTGTCATTTGTAGCAACATACATCAGCCTGCAGGAATATTTTTTTAAGTTAAATAAGTCAGACACCGAAAGATAAATACTGCATTTTCTCATATGTGGCAGCTGAAAATGTTCAGCTCATAGTAACAGTAGAATTGTGGTTACTAGAAATGAAAGGGTAGAGGGGAGAGGAGGATAGGGAGAGGTTGGTTAACAGATATGAAATTGTAGCTGGAAAGGAGGAACAAGCTCTAGTGTTCTATAGCAGTGCTGGGTAAATACAGTTAACAATCATTTATTATATATTTTCAAAAAAGTAGAAGAGAGGATTTTGACCGTCCCCAACACAAATAATAAGTGCTTGAGGTGATTAATATGCTAAATACCCTGATTTGATCATTACACATTGGATACATATATTGAAATATCACTTTGTGTCCCATAAATATGTAGTGATTATGTCATCTAAAAGTAAAAAGTAAAAAAACTGTGCTAGGGCTTATAGTCCAAAGAAAATATACTTTCCTTACTGTTATCCTGTTTGTACTGTTTTTCATATGCCTTTGTAGTCTGCAGTATCTCCCATGAGATTAATTCAATGCGCTTTTCAACAGCCCTTTTGTATCAGTAACAAAAACACTAAACACAACCAGATGTAATAGCATCTCCCCAAGACGTCCTGACAACCATAGTAAATAGCTCCCTTGCTCTATCTCCTGTTCCTTAACCCATGATAACTTCTAATAAAATTCTGCTCGTAGGGATCAAAAATTAAAGGTCATTCTGTGGATCTAGATTTTAAAGACCAAGGAAAGGACTGTTCAAAGAAATGCTGAGACTGGCCTCAAGAGATACAGATTTAGAACATGTCCCAGGTTATCACTGTTTCACAGATCCTACAGGGTGCCATGCTTCACATAAAATACTGTGGAACCGCAGAGATCTCATCACATCACAGAATGAACAGGCAATGATGTCAGAAGCTAACTGTTTAGTAACACAACATATCTCAGGGTAACAATGGATTCCTCTCATTGTTTATCATTAATAAGCAAAAACCTTTATCTTTATATAATTAATTTTGGCATTAGTTTAGTTATGTTTTTGATTCAGGACATAAAATAAGAAAAAGAGGCTGAGTTTCTCCCTTAAAAACAGCGTCTAAATATGAAGAAGTTTTAGAAATACCTCAAAAAATTTCTAGGAAGCGTAAGTAAAGAACAGGAAACATCCTAATCATAAATTACATTGGCTCAGCTTCAAGGGGTGGAATTTTTTATGACATTTTTATTTTTACATTGTTATCACAATATCCCTGAGGTTAAATTCAGAACAATGGTCAATTTTGAAAGTAAACCACAGGATTGTTAATGCTAACATGAGGTACATTTTCTTGTTAAATCTTTTAATTAATATGTTAGCTGAACTTAAAATATCCAATTTTATTTTATAAATTCTAACTTAGAATAATACTTTGTGTATGAACTCTACTCAAAATGCTTCTGAGTGGAAACTTTAGTTCTTTCACATTCCAATTTATTAGATCCCTTTGTGAATATTCATTAATGTCTAGATTAATATGTCAATAAACAGTCCACTGAGAAGAGTCCATTAAGAACATAGAGGACAGGGATTTTGTTTTTCAGCTATAAGTGTAAGGATATATAATTCTGGATATTTATAGAAAGATAAATACTTGACAATAGCTTTACCAGAAAGAAAAAAAGATAAAATTATTAGGAGTAGTACAAAGAAACACGTTTTAGTAATTGTGGTATTGAGTAACACGTAAAATAAACGTTGACCATATACTCCATAGCACTAGATTTGGGGAACACTGCAATTAAGTTTAGGGTTATATTTTAGGAAGTAGCAAGTGAATAACAAGTCATCTTCAAATAATATTGCGTGCATTATTACAAGCCAATATGTTATACTTGGATCTCTCTGATGAAAGTAAGATAAAACAAAGATTCTTTGTTAGAGTTTTGGGGAAGCTGGCAAGAAATTGTGCATCTGTTCCTGTCAACATTACAGTATTGGGGATATGTAGTTTGTACATCTCTATGGATGTTCAATGTTTATCCTGTTATCAATGCTTATTCTTTAGAAATATCCTAAATTTCCTATTTTCTTTTCTGTTGGTGTTGTAACAAGTTTATGTTATAAGCTAATTTTTAAGGGGAAACCATGTTGTTTAACCCAATGTAAACAAAAGTAGCACACTGGACCTTACATATACCAACTGTGAAATGAATGCTTTTCTACTATCTTTGGTTTCACATAATGACAGAAAAGCAGAAGTCAACATTATACACTTACAGCATATTTTCAAACAAAGCTCTCATTGTATTCATAATATAAGGTAAATGACTACATGTGTTGGATGTGGAAGGGATGTAGGAATGGGCGGTTGGGTGCAGGTGAAGAAAGATCTGTATGTCAGGTACATGTTTAAATAAGCATATTTGATGTATACTTTATGCAATAAGACAAAAATCTACACTGGTAGTCGTGGCTCACGCCTGAAATCCCAACACTTTGGGAGGCCAAGGCGGGCAGATCACCTTAGTTCAGGAGTTCACCAGCCTGGCCAACGTGGTGAAATCCCATCTCTACTAAGATACAAAAATAAGCCAGGCAAGGTGGCAGACGCCTGTAATCCCAGCTACTTGGGAGGCTGAGGAAGGAGAATTACTTGAAGCCTGGAGGCAGAGGTTGCAGTGAGTTGAGATCGCAACACTATTCCAGCCTGGGTGACAGAGGGAGACTCCGCCTCAAAAAAAAAAAAAAGAAAAGAAAAGAAAAAGAAAAAAGAAAAAAAGAAGAAGAAGAAGAAAATCTAAAATAATTTGGATATACATTCACATTTGCATACATTTAGACAACATATGCATATAAGTATGCATATGTAATTATATATAATGTATATACATACATTTATGAATACAGAAATGTGCCAAATTATATAGCTAACATCTATAAAAATACAAACTTTGCTCTGGGAATGTGTTCAATGCTTCACACATATATCATATTTTAATCTTTAAAAAATTCTTTAAGGTAGATCTTAATATTATCTGTTTTTATCAGATTAAGACATTTAGACTCAAAGAAGATATTTTATTTATTGGACTTCACACCACAACCAAGTGGCAGAGCTAGTTTAAGAATTAGAATCACCTTGAATCCTGTTGCCCAATCACTTATATGGCTAGTATATGACTTAATTCTATTTACACTGAAATCACACAGAAAAATATCAATGTACAGTTCTTAACTACAATTGATGTATTCAGGGTCTATTATAGAAAAAGAAATCTAGCCCTCTATACTGTGGTCAACTTCATATTTTTCTCTAATAGAGCTATATATAAGTGCTAGACTGATTATCAGGGTATATAATAATTATAATAATACTATGTTAGGTATCATTTTATACTCAAGACCCAATACTGGTATCAATATTTCTTGTATTGATGACTATAATGTTGAGGTTCTTTACCCATTTGTGGAGGGGTTTATGGTTATATAAGAACAGTATGATCTACAACTCTCATTAACACCAGCCATCATAACAATTTTCAGATGCAGGGAAAGTTAATGTGACCTTAAATATCATCATTAAAATAATAATTATCAAGAACTAAAAGAAATGATCCACTTTACAGAGATATGAACACTTGGAAGATAGTTTGTGCAAATTTTAAGTTATTTTTACCGACTAGGATTCAGGCTAGTTACGTTTTTTTGTCTTCAGTCTGTTGTGTTAAAGGGTCACTTTCAGAGGTTCATCAAATATAGCTTGTGGTCCTGTGACCATCTGACGTCAAGAATTTCAACAATATTCATAAACAAGGATATGCACATAGATGAGGAAATAAAATGATTGCTTTGGTTTGTTTCCCAAAACCATCTTGGCAAAGAAACTTTCACACCCCAAAGCTCCACATCTGCAATTGCAAAATAATTAATTTGTTGCCAAGCCATTGTGCATATTCCAGGATACCAGCCAAGATCTAATACTGGCATCATTAAGTGAAAAATATTGTAATGTTAAATACTGTATTTCCCTGCTTCATTTTGCCAATCATTGATGTCAGTAGTATCCTGTTCTTTAGGAAACTTAATTAAATTCTTTCATTCAGATAATCAACATTTGTGCTTCCAACCACTCTTTAAATAGAGTCATTCTTTGTCTGGCAGCTGTGAGAACTTTTTATCCCATCCCCTCACAGAAACAAATAGAGAAAAAAAAAGTTCATTTAACACTAGATAATGAAATCCTTTTTGAGATACCATTCACTGGCATGATGCAGTTTTAACAGTAAAGCTTAATCCTAAAATTTATTCAAGACAAGTGAGAATCTGAATCAATGAAGCTTGGTAAAAGTGAATTAGCTTCCTCAAATGACCAAATCAAAATGCCATTCTCTCCTTCAGATAGACAATATAAATATTGCTAATGGGATGGCTTTAAAATTTTAAGATACATCAAGCCAAATGCATGCAATCATACATTTTTACATTATGGTTAATGTAAAAAGGAATATTTTAACTTCAAATAGACACAAATTAATTTAATAAAAACCTTCACATAAATCAAAACTAAACATCTGTTAATTTTACAGTATCTTGGTGAAAAAAGATGTATGGATGTGTGTGTGTGTGTGTATGTGTGTGCTGTCAAGGTAGGGTCTGTTTCTTTATTTTAATTTCTTTGGCTAGCATATTTCTGCTGTTCAATGTAACAGCTGGCATATATGTATCAATAGTCATTCCCTCTCTCTTTCTCCAGTTCCCACTCTTTCTTCCTCCCCTTACCTTATATGCATACATATACACACTTTAGGTCATTTTAAAAACTTCTGTCTATATTATACTTAGGTCATTACATGTGGATTTCTTACCTATTTACCCTCCATATCTCTAATATAAATTGTGTATTTGAAGACTTTGGATCAAATTGTCACAGAATTTTACAAAAGACATTTGCAAATATTTAAAATGCTTATGGAAATACTGATCTTTGAGTATCCTTGGGAATTAGGACATAATTTAAAACAATGCATTTATTACTGTTACATGGCTATCTCAAATATAAGCCCTAACAACAAGAGGCAGGCACTAGAAAAATGCATTTATAAAATTCATCTTCACCATCCACTTAACCTACCACCAGACTGCAGTTGAAGATCATTTGCCTCCCATGTCTTTCACATTTTAGATTGTATAAACATTTTAGATAACGATATATTAAAAACTGTGCAATTGACATATGTAGTTAATGAGACAACATCAAAACACAATGATGTTAGAAACTTCATGCCCTTCAAATAGCTTTTATTTGGATTTAATTATTTTATTTTATGTTAACAAAGTTTAAATTAATTACAATACTTAACTTTTTGCTTTGCATGCATATGAAGTCTTTTCATTCTGACTCAGTTGGAGGAACTGTCTCCCAAGAGATATCAAGACCCCTTTGAATCCAGCTGTGTTTGACTTCCCCCTCCTGAACTCTCCAAGCCAAATAATGGCCCAGCATCCATATAATTATCTTTACAAACGCACTTTTAGCACTAAGCATATTTGGCATTTACTAGGAAAAAGAAAAGCTTTGCCTCTGAATCTAAAAAGACAACGAACTAATCATACACTGCATGTGTATATTGATCAAGTCTGCTTGATGTCAAAGCAGGGCACATGAAGAAATGAAATCGTAAATCTATTACTTACTAAATTCAAACATACAATCATTGTGGTTTAGTTCCTTAGAGCTCAGTACACGTATTTATCAGGATCAAATTCAAGATAATGTAAAAGGTCTTGTTCCGATAGAACAAACCTACTGTGAATGAATAGGAGAATATTTTCTTGAGCTACGGAATCAACAGTGCCTTTATTCCTTAACGGATTTTCTAGTTTTACACTAAAAGTATACAGCACTGTTCTCTTTATCACATGCAAGGAGAAAGTGTAGTCATCCAGAGCAACTGCTGAAAATAAAATATTCTTTCCTATTTGAAGCTTTACGCATAGCTCCTCGTCCATGCACTTGTTTCTAAGATCAACGCTGATCTGTGTCAGCATTGCTGATCCTAATAGTGCTCTGCGATCCTAATATCATAATTCCTTTAAGATAAACATTTCAGTCACTAAAAGTATGTATTTTTACAGTATCTCAGAAATCTTAAGGGTGTTTTCAACTCAATAAAAATATATGTAACCCACACATAATGAATTTCAAAATCCTTGAACAGATTGGGTGCATTTTAAATAGTGCATAATGCCCTTTGCTGTGAATGGACAGGCATGTGTGAGCCTTTAACCACAGAGAGGCACATAGGTCACATTCTCACAACGATGCCTTCAAAATGAGAAGGCCCCCCCCATCTGCAAAAGAGCATGATAATTTTTTTCTGGGGTGGCTTTACGGTTTATCATATTGTCAACACTACATGTGTGAGTTGAGATTCAGTGATTTTCTTAGAATTGTAATATACACCATTGTTTTCTTCGGTTCTCATCAAAACATAATCTCTTCTGATAAATTAGTAGTGACTAAAGGAGAGTAAACTCTATGAGTTGGATTAGAGTTATAATATAAGGTTCTATCATTGTTTTTTAAACAGACATAGCTGATGGAATGTTAATGGCTCGCAAAAGTATTTCTCTATGTCTGGCTTTTCTCTAACTCCAGCTGCCTATTGCACATTTCTAAAATTTCAAACTTATCACGTACAACACTAAAGTTCTGACATCTTTCCTCAAACCTGCTCCTCACTGTCTTTCTCATCTAGTTAACGGCCATTGCTTACTCTACTCAAACACAAAAAAATCCATTGGAGTCATCTTTCACTATTTTCTTTCTGTCACTAATTTCCCACACTTATTTGAAATTATTCTTATTTCTGGTAATTATTAAATGTAAAGAAAAAAGATGATTAAAAATATAAAAGGGAACAAAATCTCTTGGGAAACTTTCTTTTTGGTCACTAGACCAAGGCATAATAAACTATTGAAAGAAAATCCTACTGGAAAATCAAAATCACACAGTGACTCCAAGGATTTCTATGCTTTTACCTTGGTTTAGAAATACAATTATTGTAGTTAAATGTTATTTTTTGTCCCTCACATTGTCAAATCAGTTTTAAAATAATAACACAGAGCAAAAGAAACAGAAACTCTCATATATAGCTAATGGGAAAGCAATAGGTTAATCATTTTGGATTTCATCTAGGCTCATGGCTTTAAGTATGATACACATACTCATGGCAAAATTAATTATTGTTCTCATCGCTTCACTTCTGTCTGTATCCACAGGCTTTACTAGGTAACTTTATATTTTCTCCCACAAGAAGGGGAATGGAACTCCCTATTTCCTGACTTTGGGGTTGGTCTTGTGACTTGATTTAGTCAATGAGACAATATTAGACATGAAAAGTGTTTGGGCAATGGGACTCACCCTCTTATGTCTATGACCATAAGGAGAAAGCTGAGTCCCAGCAGGGATACAGGTGGAGAAGACTAAAACCCAGATCATAGTAGCGACGTCCAGTGCAACCCTTAGCTTAAGCAGAGCTGCCTAACTAAGGCCAGTCTAGAAGAGCCAGTCATAAGTCAACTAGCAGATATGTGAGAAGTAAAACTGTATCATCATATTCCACTGAGACTCTATGGTTGTTTCTTACACAGCAATAGCTAATGGAATGTTAATGGCTCACAAAAGTATTTCTCTATGCCTGACTTTTCTCTATTTATCATGTCCAACACCAAAGTTCTGACATCTTTCCTCAAATATGCTCCTCACTGTCTTTCTCATCTAGTTAATGGTAATTGCACACTCTATGCAAACACAAAAAAATCCCTTGGAGTCATCTTTCACTATTTTCTTCCTCTCACTCCTTCTTACAATCTTTCAGTAAATCCTATCAGCTTTAGCTTCAGGATTTGACCAACTTTCATTATTTTCAGCGCTATTACTGGTGCCCTACTGGCATCATTTCTTTCCATGGTATTGCAATGGTGTCCTAACTGGACTCTGCTTCTGCTCTTATCCCAAATAATGCTAGTTTTGGGATTAGATTTAGGATTAGTCCTAAGATTAGTCAGAATGCTAAGTTCAATCACGTCACTTCTGAACCCAAATCCCTCAATGACATTTCATCTGAAAAAATATTTTAAATATGAGTTACTTTTGATCAAGTAATTCCTTTCAAAAAAAAAAAACCAACAAATAATGAGAAGAATATGTAGATCTATATCCATAAGGATATTTATTACACATTTATTTATAAAAAAAGAAAAACAAGAAAAAACAATCTAAATATCCAACTTAAAAGGCTTATAAACATATGGTATAGCTATATCATGATGATAGTACAACTGAAAAAATGCAAACAGAAACATCATGTAGACTAATACTCACTTTAATCATCTGGTATGGAAACACTTACGTGAAATAAACCACTTTGCCAAACCATATTGATATTAATAACCCAATTTTTTGTAAAATATTATTTAATAATCAATGAATAAATATAGATCAAAATTAAAACTATCTCCGTGCTGAGAAAATAAGAAAATTGTGATTGTTTTTGTGGTAGGGGGTTGTTTGTGGTTTGAGAGATTTTTTTTTTTAATTTTCATAGTGAAAGCAGCTACTTAATCCAAAAAACAAAATATCTATGATACATACCTATGTCTAGGGGGCAAGAAAATCCTGTTGTTTTCACCCAAACTACAGCATTTAAAAAGCAAGACAAAAGTTTAGGTGACAAATATATTCATATGTATCATAATTCCTAAGTCAGCACTGCCTGAGTAAGACTTCATAGGAAGTTTAGAAAGATAATCCAGAACTTCAAGACTAAAACTGTACTGGGAGAAATTAGATCTGATTATATATATATATATATTAAATCAACTACAATTATTCATTTATGTCCCTTCCCATTTGAAATAGCTGCACTGAGCGCCTGAGTGGCTCTGGAGTGAGTATGTATAAGACCTTAGAAAAGGCCACATGTGTTTGTTCCTGACCCAGGTCCTCAGTGGCCGAGCTGAAATAGAGGGCCTTCCATGGTGATTTTGAACAATATCGAGTTTTGAATTGTTTTAATCCAAGTCATATATTGTGAAATTTCCACCCAAGGTAGACCACTGCTTGCAGACATAAGAAACATTGATACTGAAGTGCAAATTAATGGGGCAGATACAAATAATAATAATTTTGCAAATCTGTCTCCTGATTTATTTGATCAGATTCATAATTTGCATTCATCTCACCAATTTTCTTATTTAGCTTATTTCTTATATAGTTACTTCTTTTATTTCAAAAAAAAGGAGAGTACAAAAAGTACTGTATTCATTTTAGTCTTTCATTTATTGAAAAACTATTCTATCCTTGCCCAGAATATGTTATTTATATTTGCAAGAACTGGAAAGTAGCCTGAGCATTTTTTATCTTTTCATTTACAAATAAAAATCAAATTATTTTAAAAACTAATTTATTAAGTACAAAAATGCAAGAATTACAAATACTAGCTCACTGAATCATTTTTTCATACCCTAACACATATTTCAACTCAGTCTAAATTTTAATATACAGCCAATCCTTAATTCAAACATAACAAAGCAAGTAATCTTTAAATTAATTTGCCAAAAATATTAATATTCTGTGTGAATATTGAATATTGAATACTTCTTAAAAATATTTCTTTAAAATATTCTGCATAAATATTTTTTAAAAATAATTTAAAACATACTATTTGGTTATTTGTAAATAATTTTCTTAAATATTAGAAGGTATCTTTTTGTTACACAGAAACTAAAATCAAGAAATAATTTTTAAATCTCTAAAAAGGGGACAAAATATATTTGTAAATACCTCTCCTTAAAGGAAGACAATTCACTTTTGGAAGGTAGGAGAAATGAAACCCTGTGGAAATCACTGCAGGGTAAGCTTCTCACACAGTAAGGAGGCAGGGCTAAACCCTAAACTCAGAGTTCAGATTCTATTTCCTTAAGGCCTTTGTGGTTTTACAGTCTGGTCAATTTACATAAAGAGCAAAAGAGAAAATAAAGGTAATCATTGCCCTGAACATTACTTGTGAAACTTAGAGCCACATTTTTTCACCTTGGGTAGGAAGAAAAAAAAAGAAGACAAAGAAAGAGACAGAGGGAAATAGAAAGCAAGCAAGCAAAGGAGCTTATTTATCTCCAGAAAATTCATAATTTTCCCAATGGCGGGTAAGCTGGAACAGGAAGGGAACGCCAGTTTTATTTTGGATGATAAATATTATCTTGTGCAATTTCACATATAAGGTGTGTTCCTTCTCCTGCCAACTAAGTTAAGGCATGTGGGCGTCTGAACATTTGGCTTAGAGCTAAAAATGCCACGCCGAGATTTGTCTTTGCTCTATAGGACTCAAATTGGCAGAAGAAAATAAACATGGTATGTAAAACTTGGTGTTCCTGCTCCTCCTTTAAGACTTAAAACAAACAGACTGGAATCCTACAGCTGTGGATGACTCAGATCCACAAAGGAGACAACTTCAAAAGCAGCCTCTCTAGTCTCCTTTTCATCCTATCAGTAGCGAATTGATTAGACTGCTCTCCCATTATCCAAAGCATTCCACACTCTGTGGGCCTCACATAACCTTTATGTGCTAGAGAAGCTGAGGCTCCCACACAAAGAAAAAGAGAGAAAGGTCACCCAGGACTGGCAGGTATGGATCTCATTGAAAGCAATCACAAAAATCACATTGAAAAAAATCCATGTAAATTAAACTAGATAATGTGTGCAATATCACTAACTGATTCATTTTCTTCACTTCAGATCTTCAAATCTTGTCCTTTAATATCTGTTTCTTGACATTTTATATGTAATGTACATATATAATGTATTGGAGAAAAAAGCAATTATGAAGGCAGCTTTTGAAGTCTGTGAGTCATGTGAAGTTACAAAGTTCAGTGAGAAACAGCTTGAAAATGGAAATTCAGTCAAAGATGAGTGATTCAACCTGGCAAAGCTTTGTTAATCGGTGCTTTAAAGTAACACAATGATTAAGATATAATCATTGTTTTTAAATTTTTATTTCAAAATATCTTGCCACCTTCTTAGCATAATAAGGATATATGCATTTTAGCTGAATGAATGTTTTTCAAAATCTATTTGTGAAGAATGTTAGTGAAACGGGAAAAGTTCCCCTACCCCCTGGCAGGGCATGCAACAGGGGGAGTGGCTCGTTTCTTCATTGCCCACTGCTCAAACCTCTAGGGTAGCATACACACGGGCAGGCTGTGGGGCTCTGACCCCACGGCAGTGCCTTGGGGTGAATGCTTACAGCTGAAGCCTCGGTGGGTGTGTGCTACAGGGTACTCTTTTAAAAGTTTGCCACCTATAGGCGGCTTGTGTCAACCAGCTCCATTAGACCTCCTTCCTTATCCAAAGGACAGCAGGATTTCTGTATCCTGGGATTTCCTGCTTTGGTGTACTGGAAGAATCAGATCACACGTGGGGTTGGAGAATGAGTGCAAGGTTTTATTGAATAGAAGTACCTCTCAGCACATGTGGAAGCCAGAAGGGAGATGGCTTTCCCCCGACCGAGTGACTGGACTTTTCTCTGACCGCACTAGTCAAACTACGTGTCCTTCCACTGGTGGATGGCCTGCAGGTGCCCATCAGCGTGCTCTTCTGCTGGCGTGCACTCAATGACCAGCCGCTTGTGTCTTCTTCCCTGATGTGTTCCTCTCCACATCTAGCTGCTTCTGTGTGTCTGCCCACTAGGGTCTCAGGTTTTTATCAGGATGGGGGCATGGTGGGCCAGGGTGGTCTTAGAAAATGCAACATTTGGGCAGGAAAGCAGGAGTGGCTATCTTCACCTAGGTCCATGGAGGTGAAGCCCTAGCCAGGGACCCGCCTTTCTTTACCCAGCACTTCCCTTCCCCCTTCCACATAATTTAAAGGGACCATGCTCTTCCCTTCCCAGCACTTCCCTATCATTGGCATGGTTATTATGTAAGACTTGCTATGTCAGCAATTAAGTTTATTGTATCATACACGAATCAGGCAACTTTTATCTTCTTTTAAGATGCAAAAATTCCATCATCATAACAAGCAATTCTGTGCAGTTGAGAACATACACTGTTCTGCGGCTGTGAGTTTGAACCGTCATCTATAATCTAAAGAATGGATGAAGTTTAGATTTCTTGGACTATAATAAATTCAACATATCATCATTCTCTGTAATACCCATTCCTGGCTCCATGGTGTGGATACATAGTAACTGGATTTCTGAAGTGTTCCAGGAAATGCAATTTAAAGGAAAGGAAAAAAGGAGAGATCTTTCCAGACAGCTTTAAGCTAGTTATTTTTCACATATCTTTTCTTTGTTAATATAAATATTTCAAATACAAGATAAAAAGGAGGTCCAACCCATGTGCATATGAAGCCATAGATGTACCACCAGATGCAATTCAGGGGTCTAAACACCATAGCTGAACAGGGCTGCCTTTGTACTTGACATAAAATGCAGATTATCTTCCGGTTCTACTGTCATGTTCCTTCCTTCTATTCATGAGTTTTCTATTACCTGCTGGACTATTGTGTTACTAGTAGTAACACACAGTTCTTTGTACACAAGGACCATCAACAAAATAAGCAGTCCTTTAGCCATTGCAAAGCCTATTTTTAGAACTAAATACATTCTTCTCAAAATGTGAGGGTTTTATCAGGTTGGTAAAGGAAGAAGTAAAATATAGAGAAAAAGAAGAATATTCACTTTTGAGCCTTTGCATTCCTTAAATAACAACAGTTCTTGTTTCTCTCCATTCCATCAAAGCATGTTTTTTCATTTATCATTTTAAATTCTGAATACTGCAAGCAACAAAAGAAGAAAACTGGGGAGCAGAAGATATGGAATCTGTCAGTTTATTCCTAGATTTCACGTGGAAAAATATGAAGTGACCCATTATGCCCCTGTATAAGGATTTTTGATTATTCAAAAAACCATAAAATCATGATTAAAATTACTTTATAATATCAGATCTCTGGTATAGCATAAACAAATTTAACCTTTACTTATTGGTAATAGTAGTAAAGCATAATGGGCCTTTTATATGGTAAGCCAAAAATATTTTTTTGTTAATATTTTCTTCTTTTGGATAACTTGGACTATTCAGTTGATATTGAATCAGCTATTCTTGCAGTAATATAAGCCATTCTGTCCACTGGATTCATTCTCCTCTAAAGTGGTGTTTCACTCCAAATTGTGGGTGGTTCTGATCGCTAGCATTACCTAACTGAAAAGATGACTTTTTCAGATAGCTAACTTTAAAAACAGATGTCTACACTAGAGTAAATAAATAAACCATATAATAAGAATAGCTAATAACTACCTTCTAAAGTTGAAACAGTATTGTGCAAGAAAACATAAAAATTAGAATGCAAATAATTGTCTTTTGCTAAAATTTAACAAAATAGATAATAGAGTCTAAAATTGAACAAAATAGACATAAAAAAGCATACATGTGTTTACACAAACCTTGTATATAGCAACGTGAAATTTACTTAAATCTCCTTCTAACTGTATTCATTTTGCTAACTCGGTTAGCATCGGTTTTTAAAAAGCAGATCTCAATGAATACTATCTCATCCGAATACCTGCATTTTTCAATTTTATATTGAAGGGGTAATATTGAGTTATCACTTCTACTCATCATATTATTCTAAAACAGGGTTTTTTTTAATGTGCTCTAGGCACCTCTGGAGGTCCCTGAAACCCTTTTTGGGGTCTATTAGATCAAAACTAATTCATACTAAGATGATATTTTCCATTTTATACTCATTTGCTCACGAGTGTACAGTAAAATATTCCAGAGGCTGCATGACATGATATTGCAATAGATTAAGTGCTGAAGCAGATATGAGAATCCAGCTGTCTTTTCTAAACCAGACAATAATAAGCTTTGCAAAAATGTAGAACAAGGCCAATTTTCTCATTGTTTTTTGTTGTAGAAACATAGTTATTTTTCACAAAATCTACTATTTATGTTAATATATAATAGATTTGTTTTTGCTGTTTGAAACTGATGTATAAATAAATATTTTTTAATGCCTCAATTTTAATTTCTAACATGGTAAACATTGACGGATATTAAGTACATAAGAAAAAGTTCTTTGGATTCCTCAATAATTTTTATAAGTATTTGAAAATCTCTGCCTTAGAACATACTTGAGCTTTATGATATACTTCTTTTATAAAAATTAAAAATTAAAATAAATTCTGAATTGAGGTACCAGTCCTACCATTTTCTTTGTATCTGCATTTTTCACCTACAGTAATGTGGCCATAGAATAAGAGCTCAGTGAATACCTTTAATTGATTGACAGGCAATGTTTCATTTGGAGAAAAAAGAAAAGACAACATAAATTTATAGACCCTTGGCAAACTACAGATACCCCCTTTGCTGGCTATTTCATTAAGTTGTATCAGTTTTCCTCTAATTCAGATTTTCCTGATAGTGTAGCAAACTATTTAGAAAAATAATACTCTAAGCAGTACTGAAGATAATGAATCTGTTAGGTCTAAAAGTAATAATAGATAATGTCTGGGTGTGGACTTGCATCTTCATTTATTTAATGAGTTCTCTGTTCTCTCCCCAGGCATGGTACAGTGTAGCTAGTATAAAGTTGTCCTGGTAATATTTAATATCATTCCACCCAGTATATTAAAATCAGAGCTGTTCCCACAAGAGGCGTCAGAAAAATCAAAGGTCATTTTACAGATCTCCTACATAATTCTGAGTCATTCTTCTCCTATCCTGGATCTGACACATTCTCATTTGAATTAAAACCTAGGACACATAAATTGAGATTGTTCAATAGATCTAACTTTTTCTCAGCCAAACTCTCTTGGGATCAGAAATACTAAACACTGAATTTGTTCTCCCAAACTTCGGTGTAGAATTCATTTTTTCCATTTCTGATTGATGGTTGCTAACACTTTGACTACCAAGAAAGTCTCAAATGTGGTCCTGATTTCATAAAACAAGTCTAGATAAGGAATCTTTTCCTTACATGCTAAAGCATAACTAAAAGCAAAGAGTATTTCTTTTATTTTGACTAGTGAATAATTGTACCTACCCTTCTGTCCATTGCTGTTCTAGATAGAATGAAATTTCCAACCAGCTGGGCACCACCAAGTTTAGCATGTTAGCATATACTTTATCAGGTGAATCGATTCACTAAGTGATCCATGTGCATGATGGCACTCCCTCCATCACATAACTCCAAATGGAATCATGAAGCTGATCTTTTCAACAAGTGGAGGGTAGTGTGACAGGAATTGATCAGACTGTTAAGCCAGGAAGGCCTGTATTTCAGATTCAGCCTTGCCACTTACTAGCATTGTGATATGGACAAGTTAATTTTAACCACCCCTGAACCTCAGTTTCCCTTTTGTAAAACTCAGAAAAGCAATAGATATATTGAAGAAAAGTTATGAGGCTATATGTAAAAAAAAATCCTAGCACATTAATGTCACATAGTAGGCAAGTGACTGTAATAAAGATTGTAGAGCTAATCAGGTAGACATTTTGTTATTTTATATAAGTGTATCTATTGATACATGGAGTTTAAAAAAGCTGGAGGAGAAACACTAAATTTGCTTAAGAAATCTAAGAACTTGACATAATAAATGACATAAAAAATCCCAATTCCCCTCTCAAGAGACAAAGTTTTGAATTTATCTAGATAGACTAGAATGACAGAATCATACATGTTAAATAACGTTAATGGTTAGACTTTCCAGATTTGGGGAATGATAATAGCAAAAATAACTTCTGAACCCAATGTCAGTAGCAGTCATGGAATCATCCAGAATTTGAAGAAAATGTCTCAGTTCATCTCAAGCTACTAAGCAAAAGCAAATACAAAACCAATTAACCACTACCTTGAGAGGTTTGTTGGCTGGAAGATGGGTGTCGTGTGAGCAGAGGAAACACTGGACTTCATGCTAATTTTGATAGATGAGTTCTTGAGTGTCATAATTTATCACTCTATTGGGCGCCCCAACTAAAAAGGAATATTTAAGACAAATTAGACAAGTACACATGGGATATTACAACTTTTGTTCTATGGCAGAACCCATTTTTTTCAAAGACAATTTTAGTAATATTAGGTTACAGCCAGTACTATCTGCTCATTTTCCTGTGTGTTATTTGAGATTGCCACGTAAGGATGTGGCACGAAAATGGAAATTGACTTGCCCAATCTTACTGGTGCCGGGAAAGCAGCTTAATGGTACTGTGATCAGGAAGTGGTTGTAGACACCCTAATCACTAAAGCACTACTTATGTGATTCTCTGTGATGTTTTCACAGTCATTCAAATGAAATTTCACTGAAAGTTATTGAGAATATGAAAATTATTCTGCAAAAAGAAATATTTAAAAATCATATTTCTTAAGTGGCATATCAAGATCAATGTATTAGCTCTTTTAGACTAGATTTTTGTCTAGAGCAACTTACATAGATTAACTCTCAAAACTAGAAATTATTCATCCTCTTACTGATGACCTTTACTGTATTAGGCCAGTCTCACATTGCTGTAAAGAAGTACCTGAGTCTGGATAATTTATAAAGAAAAGAAGTTTAATTGGCTCATGGGTCTGCAGGCTGTACAGGAAGCATAGTGGCATCTGCTTCTGGGGAGGCCTCAGGAAGCTTCCAGTCATGGCAGAAGGCAAAGGGGGAGCAGGCACATCACATGATGAAAGAGGAGCAAGAAAGAGCGAGTGGGAAGGTGCTATACTTTTTTTTTTTTTTTTTTTAGAGACAGAGTCTTGCTCTGTCACCCAGGCTGGAGCAGTGGCACAATCTCGCCTCACTGCAAGCTCCACTTCCTGTGTTCACGCCATTCTCTTGCCTCAGCCTCCCAAGTAGCTGGGACTACAGGCACCCACCAACATTCCCAGCTTAGTTTTTTTGTTTATTTTTAGTAGAGACGGGGTTTCACAGTGTTAGCCAGGATGGTCTCGATCTCCTGACCTCATGATCCACCAGCTTCAGCCTCCCAAAATGCTGGGATTACAGGCGTGAGCCACCGCGCACGGCCATTTTTTTTTTTTTTTTTTTTTTTTGAGACAGTCTCACTCTGTCGCCCAGGTTGGAGTACAGTGACATGACCCCCGCTCACTGCAACCTCTGCCTCCCAGGTTTAAGCAATTCTCCCACCTTAGCCTCCCAAGTAGCTGGGACTACAGGTGGGCACCACCATGCTGGCTAATTTTTGTATTTTTTGTAGAGCCTGGGTTTCACCATATTGCCCTGACTGGTCTCAAACTTCTGGTCTCAAGTGATCCACCCGCCTCTGCCTACCAAAGTACTGGGATTACAGGTGTGAGCTACTGCGCCTAGCTGCTACACACTTTAAAGTGACCAGATCTTACAGTTATGAGGACAGTACCACAAGGGATGGTGCTAAACCATTCACGAGAAATCCACCCCCATGATCCAATCCCCTCCCACCAGGCCCCACCTCCAACATTAAGAATTACATTTCAATATGAGATTTGGGTGGGGACACAAACTACATTTGATGATTTGATGACCAAACTACATCAACCACTATCAAAAGTTGAAACAGTTCTCAGGATGTGCTATTATCACACAATGTTCAAACACTGTTAGCACATTATGTTAGCTCAGATTTTCTACCTCCATGTGGTCTTGCCAAAATATTGAAACTCCTACACCCTATAACAATAAATTCTTCCCCATTGAGCTTTTATATTCAGCCTTTCCCCAAGATAACTCCATTCAAATCTATTTTCACATGTTCCTCTGGATCCTTTCTGTGCTTCAAGTTTTTTGGAGTAAAAGTTATTTCTTACTGGCAAAGGTCATTCTATACCTCTCTGCTCAGGCTGTTTTAAGACTTGATTTTTTTTTTTTTTTTTTTTGAAACGGAGTTTTGCTCTGTCGCCCAGGCTAGACTGCAGTGGCGTGATCTCGGCTCCCTCAGCCTCCCGAGTAGGTGGGACTACAGATGCCAGCCACCACGCCTGGCTATTTTTTGTATTTTTAGTAAAGATGGGGTTTCACCATGTTAACTAGGATGGTCTCAATCTCCTGACTTTGTGATCTGCCCGCCTCAGCCTCCCAAAGTGCTGGGATTACAGGCGTGAGCCACTGCACCCGGCCAAGACTTGATTTCTGTTACATATCTAGGAACAATGAATGGTGGTGACAATAAGCCTTGCAGAAAACAGACATTGTCTTTAAAGTCATCTGCTTCAGAAAAGTCATTCCAGAATTCTCCTCTGGCAATGGGGAAGTTTTGTTTTCTGGGTTGTGTTGTTGTTGTTGTTGTTGTTGTTGTTGTTGTTGTTTTTGCCAGCCAGGAGGTTCTAGGAAATTTGGGAAGGGTCCAAGATTTTTAAGCTCATCCACTGCAATGTCACTATCCCAAGTCTCAGAATTCCACCCCTTCTCCATTAGGATTCTGTCTTTGGTGGAAGATCTGTTTAGGCTGAGAATTTATTTCTTTTAAGTATATAACCAAATCCTAGGCCTGGTGTTCAGCAAGTATGCCCCTGTGGCTGGAGGAAATAAAAATCTCCTTTACAGTTGCCATACAGGTCCTCTGGCTATAGAACATGAATTTTAAGTTTAGCTGCCTAAACCTATCATTTTCCTTTTAAAATCTCCTGTCCATTAAAAGGAGTTACTCCACTTTATTATCCTTGAGATTATCGCTGTTCCTATAATGATCAAATGCTGCAGGTACTTGATTTCTACATTCTTTCCCTCCAACTTCACTGATTCCTGATTAACTATAGTGATAGCTTGAGGTAATTTTGATACCCGAAGTTAGTATCGCACCAATATCTCCAGTACGAAGGTCCTTATTTATTTTACAGAAATGAGCAGTCCATCTCCAATTCTCTTCCTAAGGGTCTGCTTCCTAAAACTATCCTGGTTTCCTAGAAAACAGAGCCTGAGGCAAGGATTAACAGACAGTCATTTATTTAAAGATGAAATCCCAAGAAAGCAAAGCAGAGAAGGACAGGAAGTGAAAAAATATAACATGTGAATGCACTGGCTTCTGCTTCATAAGACCTCATCGAATATACCTGCCTAGTCACATGAGCAATCTATAGAAAGGACAAATGGTGGAATTGTGCCTAGGAAAGTTCCATCCACTGGAGAAAGTGAAAGGTAATTTATCTACCTACTTTCTTCTGTCTTTCATTGGTAAAAGTTTTCTTCAGCTAGATTTAACTTCACAGTTTTAGGTTGAATCATCTGGGCTTTTTGGCAGGTACTTGAAAGGCAAATCCATGGTTTGCTGTGTGATATTTTATTAGAATCCAGAAGTAATGAGAGATATCACAGACTCAAGATGCCATTGATCTCGGATGGGCAAAACCACTTCGGCTAGTAAGGAGTTGATTATCCATGATGATTGCTGGAGGAGTATTTCACCTGAGGCTCCAGGAGACAGTTAGGCCAAGACTACTTACATATTAAGACTACTTACATATTACATAAAAATTACATAATATGTACACATTATACTGAAATTTATGAGTGATAAATTCAACAAGCAGCAAACAGCCAATATTGAGAAAGCCTTCCATAACTAATATTTAGACCTTTCATAATCTTAAGGCAAATAATGTTTGATGATGATCATGAAGTGCTCCAGAAAGGATTTGGGAAAGTTCAGAAGCAGAGGGCTATATTGTTAAGCCTCCTGACCACATTGCAGATTGATGGAAAGAGATGTTCGCTCGTAATTCAAGGCTAAAGACCATATAATAGACCAGTGAAGAAGACAGCAAAGTGTTTGGAAATACAGATAAAGCCGCTTAGTTTGAACAGAATCATTCAAGCTCTGACTGTGAAACCACAGACCCTGCCCAACATATTCAATTTACTGAAAGATGGGCAGGAGAAGGACTAACTTTCTTAGAGCATCAAGAGAAGATAAAAAAAGCAGAAAAGTAATAAAAGCTACTAGCAAAGCTGTGCTCACATTCCATGGCAGTGCTTCTCAAATTTTATGTGCATATGAATAATCTAATGATCTTATTAAAATATAGATTCTGATTCAGTGGGTTTTCAGTGGGGTCTGAGATTCCGTGTTTCTAAATATCACCTGAGTGATGCCAATGCTGCTGGTTTGCCGATCACAATTTGTGATACTACAAAATATCATACAGTATTAACAACTAGAAATGATAATACCCAATGCTATAGGGGAAATCTTAGGAGAGTCTTAATTTTTTCCAAAAAACAAGATTAAGTCCTGTTTTATAGTCTAATAAGGGGCAGGTTACAGAGACAGCATCACAAAATGGGCAAAACCAATCTTACCAGGATGCAAATGAGGGGTACAGGCAGTTAGTTATCAGCAAAAGAAAAAACTACCTGTGCTACTATGAAGGCAAGGTAAAAAGAATCTAGGCAAAGTTGGAAAATAGTGAAAGGACTTGAGGAATGGGCTGCTCTTGGCACCAATGTGGTACACTCATGCCAAATGGGATTATAAGCCCTATTGCCAATGGTCTGATGAAGTGGAAGGCAGAGGTAGCAGAGACCACAGAAGGAATTTGGGTCTCAATATTTCTGGATAATTGGTCAAAAAAGTGGCTGTGGTTTTAAAATCACTTAAATAGAGAATTATAATCCATATCCCATCATGGCAAGTAGAGATTAAGATCTGAGTGAAACTGACATTGTTTAATTGTTTTACTATTAGAATTTTGCTAATCAAATTCCTGGGCAGCCAAGTGATGTTCAGAGAAGAAAAGAAAAAACAACAACAACAAAAAAAAAACACTGACTAAAATTATAAGTCCATATGTAAGAAAATATGTTTGTAGAGATGGCGGGGGCTTATGCTGATCAAGACTTTTACTCTGTAGAAACACTTGCCTAGTGTTAAGGAGGTCAGGCTTGCACAGAAGCCTATAAGAAAATAGGAGCAGAAAAGATAAAATTCTTTTATTCTCCATTTGCTATTTAGGGACAAAATAACTAGATTCTTTAAATTAAATTTAGAAAAATGTGTTCCCAGGGAATTTTTAATACTTTAAGAGTAAAAGAAAGAAAGAAAAGTGAAGGAAAGCTATAAATTGAGATAAGGAACATTTTTTCCTTTACATTAACAAGGTGTAGTCTCAAAGTGGATCTTTAAGACCCACAACACCCAAGACATTTGGAATAGGTCTATAAGATTGTGAGGTTTAATATGTGCTTTGTAAAATCATACTAAAACCTCTTGATAAAAATCATCATGCTAAGCGCATTAGTTGACATGTTTCTCCCATTGTACAGATAGGCTGAACAGTCCTAAGGATAGGATGAAATTGTTTCAAAGAATCCTGTGAATAAAATTGATTAAAATGTCCTCAATAATCACCTCCGCAGATTGAAAAACTTCAATATAAAAACACCAATATTTGTGCACCAGACATGTCTCTTGAACTTCCAACTATACTTAATAAAAGATCTTGTCCTTGATGTTCTCTGGGAATCCCAAACTCAAGATATGCAACAATTATACTCATCATCTTATCCTCTATCACAACAACTTCATTTTTTAATTTCTTGTCTTACTGCATTTTGGTTAGTGTTGACATCATATACATCCAGCGCTCCAAAATCAGATATCAATAATTCACAAATAGAGAATTTAAAAAATAGAAAAAAAAAAACACAGTTGATTTTTTAAGGTAAAATTGACAAATACTTAGCTAGACTAACCAAAAAAAAAAAAAATCCATGAGAAAACTCAAACAAATAAAACCAGAAAGAGCGGACATCATAACTTATGCTACAAAAATAAGCAGGATGATAAAATCTAGTATGAACAATGATATGTCTCTAAATCGGATATCATGGAATGGACGAATTCCTAGAAATAAACAACCTATCAAGACTGAATCATGAAGAAATAGAAAATCTGAATAAATCAATAACAAATAATAAGACTGAATTAGTAATCAAAACCTTCAAACAGAAAAGCCAGTACTAGATGGCTGCACTGGTGAATTCTACCAAACACTTAAAGAAGAATTAACACCAATGTTTCTTAAACTCTTTCTAAAAACTGAAGAGGAGGGAACAATTCCAAGTTCATTTTATGAGGCCAGCATTATCTTGATACCAAAACCAGATGAAGACACTATAAGAAAAGGAAATTACAATTCATGATGAACATAGATGCAAAAATCTGCACTAAAATGCAAGCAAATAAAATTCAACAGCACATTATAAAGATCATACACCACGGTCACATGGGATTTATCCCTGGGATGCAAGGATGGCTCAACATAAGCAATGCAATTAATGTGATGCACTACATTAACAGAATGAAGGATAAAAATCACATCATTGGCTGGGCATGGTGGCTCACACCTGTAATCCCAGCACTTTGGGAGGCCAAGGCAGGTGGAGTACCTGAGGTCAGGAGTTTGAGACCAGCCTGGCCAACATGGTGAAACCCTGTGTCTACTAAAAATACAAAAAATTAGCCAGATGTGGTGGCAGGCACCTGTAACCCAAGTACACAGGAAGCTGAGGCAAGAGAATCGCTTGAACCCAGGAGGCGGAGGTTGCAGTGAGCTGAGATTACTCCATTGCACTCCAGCCTGGGCAACAACAGCAAAACTCCATCTAAAAAATAAAAAAAATAAAAAATCATTATCTCAATTGATGCAGAAAAGCATTTCATAAAATTTGACATCCTTTCATCATGAAAACTCTCAACAAGCTAGGTATAGAAAAAATTTACCTCAACATAATCAAGGTTACATATACAAAGGCCACAGCTACTCAGTGGTGAAAAATTGAAAGCTTTTTCTCTAAGATCACAAGCAATAAAAGGATGCCCACTCTTGCCACATCCAGTTAACATAGTACTTGAAAGTCCTAGCCAGAATAATTAGGCAATAATAATAATAATAAATGAAAGAAAGAAAGAAAGAAAGAAATAGAAAAGGAAGGGATAAAATTGTCTTTGTTTGCAGATGTCATGATTTTATATGTAGAAAACCCTAAAGATCACACCAAAAAAAAAAAAAAAAAAAAAAAAAACTGTTAGAACTAGAAAATGTTCAGTAAAGTTGCAGAGTTGCAGGATGCAAACCAACATATAAAAACCAGTTGTATTTCTAGACACTAGCAATGAACTATCTGGAAAGGAAATTAGGAAAACAATCCCATTTACAATAGCATCTAAAGAATAAAATATGTAGGAATAAACTTTAACCAAGGTGGTAATAAGACATACATACTGAAAACTATAAAACATTGATAAAAGAAATTAACGTAAGATACAAATAAATGAGAAGGTATCCTATATCCACGATAGGAAGAATGTATATTATTAAAATATTCATACTATCCAAAGCAGTCTCCAGATTTGATGAAATCCCTATCAAAAATCTCAATAGTAGTTTTCACAGAAAGAGAAAAAAACAATCTTAAAATTAATATGGAACCACAAAAACTCCCAAATAATCAAAGTAAATTTGAGCAAGAACAAAGCTGAAGGTGTCACACTTCCACATTTTGAAATATTGTAAGTCTGAAGTAATCAAAACTATATGGTACTGACATAAAAACAGACACATAGACCAACTGAACAGAATGGCCCAGAAACAAACCCAGTCATACATAGTCAACTAATCTGTGATGGTGTTAAGAATACACAATGAGGAAAGGAGAGCCTCCTCAATTAAAAATGTTGGAAAACTAGATACTCACATGCAAAAGAATGAAACTGAAGGTTTCTGTTACACCATACACAAAATCAACTCAAAATGGATTAAAGATTTAAATGTAAGATGTGCAACTGTAAAACTCCTAGAATAAAACCTAGGGGAAAAAAACTTCTGATATTGAAGTTGGCAATAATTTCTTAGCTATGACACCAAAAGCACAAGCTTTATATAAAAGCAAAAATTAAGTGAGACAGCATCAAACTAAAATGCTTCTGCACAGCAAAGAAAACAATCAAAAGAGTGAAAAGATAACCTATGGAATGGAGAAAATATTTGCAAACCATATCCGATGAATGGTTAATATAAGAAATTCTTACAATTCAATAGCAAGTATAAAATAAAAGCAAATAACCCGATTAAAAAGTGGGTAAATGACACAAATAGACATTTTTCTAAATAGGTTCTCGACATCGCTAATTATCAGGGAAATGCAAATCAAAGCCACAATAAGTTATTATCTCATTAGGATATCGGGATTGCTATTATTTAGAAAAGCAAAACACAACAAGTGTTGCTGAGGATATGAAGAAATTGAGACCCGTCTACACTATTGGTAGAGATGGTTCAGCAACTCTGGAAAAGAGTATGGAAGTTCCTCAAATAATTAACAGTAGAACTATTGTATAATCCAGTAATCACAGTTCCATGCGTATATCCAAAAGAATTGAAATCAGTATCTCAAAGAGATAGCTACACTCCCATGTTCATTGCATTGTTCACAATAACCAAGACATGGTAACAACTTAAATGTTGATGAATGCATGAATAGATAAACAAAATGTGGTGTATGCATGCAATGGAATATTAGCCTTTAAAAAGAGATTCTGGGGCGGCTGACAAGATGGCCAAATAGGAACAGCCCCATTCTGCAGCTCCCAGCGAGACCAATGCAGAAAGTGGGTGATTTCTGCATTTCCAACTGAGGTACCCAGCTCATCTCACTGGGACTGGTTAGACAGTGAGTGCAGCCCATGGAGAATGAGCAGAAGCAGGGTGGGGTGTTGCCTCACCCAGGAAGTGCAAGGGGTTGGGGAACTCCCTCCCCTAGCCAAGGGAAGCTGTGAGGGACTGTGCCATGAGGGATGGTGCTATCTGGCCCAGATACTATGCTTTTCCCACAGTCTTCACAACATGTAGAACAGGAGATTCCCTTGGAAGCCTACACGACCATGGCCCTGGGTTTCAAACACAAAACTGGGCGACCATTTGGGCAGACACAGAGCTAGCTGCAGGAGTTTTTTTTTCATACCCCAGTGGCACCTGGAACACCAGCGAGATGGAACCATTCACTTCGCTGGAAAGGGGGCTGAAGCCAGAGAGCCAAGTGGTCTTGCTCAGCAGGTCCCAATCCATGGAGCCCAGCAAGCTAAGATCCACTGGCTGGAAATTCTCACTGCCAGCACGGCAGTCTGAAGTCAACTTGGGAGGCTCAAGCTTGGTGGGGGGAGGGGCATCTGCCATTACTGAGGCTTGAGTAGGCTGTTTTTCCCTCACCATGTAAACAAGTCACCAGGAAGTTCAAACTGAGCTGAACCCACTACAGTGCAGCAAAGCCACTGTAGCCAGACTGCCTCTCTAGATTCCTCCTCTCTGGGCAAGGCATCTCTGAAAGAAAGGCAGCAGCCCCAGTAAGGGGCTTATTGATAAAACTGCCATCTTCCTAGGACAGAGCACCTGGGGGAAAGCGTGGCTGTGGGTGCAGCTTCAGCAGATTTAAACGTTCCGGCCTGCCGACTCTGAAGAGAGCAATGGATCTCCTAGCACAGCGCTCAAGCTCTCCTAAGGGAAAGACTGTCTCCTCAAGAGGGTCCTGATCCCCATGCCTGCTGACTGGGAAATGCTTCCCAGCAGGGGTCAACAGACACCTCATACAGGATAGTTCCGGCTGGCATCTGACAGGGGCCTCTCTGGGGCAAAGCTTCCAAAGGAAGGAGCAAGCAATAATCTTTGCTGTTCTGTAGCCTCCACTGGTGATACCTAGGCAAACAGGGTCTGGAGTGGACCTCCAGCAAACTCCACCAGACCTGCATAAGAGAGGCCTGACTGGAGATCGAGACCATCCTGGCTAACATGGTGAAGCCCAGTCTCTACTAAAAATACAAACAATTAGCTGGGCGAGGTGGCGGGCGCCTGTAGTCCCAGCTACTTGGGAGGCTGAGGCAGGAGAATGGCGTAAACCCGGGAGGCGGAGCTTGCAGTGAGCCGAGATAGCGCCACTGCACTCCAGCCTGGGCGACAGAGCGAGACTCCGTCTCAAAAAAAAAAAAAAAACAAAGAGGCCTAAATATTAGAAGGAAAACTAACGAACAGAAAGCAATAACATCAAAATCAACAAAAAGGATGCCAGGCAAAAACCCCATCCAAAGGTCACCAACATCAAAGACCAAAGGTAGATAAATCCACGAAAATGAGGAAAAACCAGTGCAAAAATGCTGAAAATTCCAAAGACCAGAATGCCTCTTCTCCGAAGTCACAACTCCTCACCAGCAAGGTAACAAAACTGGATGGAGAATGAGTTTGACGAATGGATAGAAGTAGGATTCAGAAGGTAGGTAATAACAAACTCTGCCAAGCTAAATGAACATATTCTAACCCAATGCAAGGAAGCTAAGAACCTTGATAAAAGGTTACAGGAATGGCTAACTAACCAGTTTAGAGAAGAACACAAATGACCTGATAGAGCTGAAAAACACAGCATGAGAACTTTGTGAGGCATACACAAGTACCAATAGCCTGATAGATCAAGCAGAAGAAAGGTTATCAGAGATTGAAGATCAACATAATGAAATAAAGCATGAAGACAAGATTAGAGGAAAAACAATGAAAAGGAACAAACAAAGCCTCTGAGAAATATGGGACTATGTGAAAAGACCAAACCTACATTTGATTGGTGTACCTGAAAGTGACGGGGAGAATAAAACCAAGTTGGAAAACATACCTCAGGATATTATCCAGAACTTCCCCAACCTAGCAAGGCAGGCCAACATTCAAATTAAGGAAATACAGAGACCACCATAAAGAAACTCCTCAAGAAAACAACCCCAAGACATATAATCATCAGATTCACCAAGGCTAAAATGAAGGAACAATGTGAAGGGCAGCCAGAGAGAAAGGTCAGGTTACCCACAAAGGGAAGCCCATCAGACTAACAGCAAATCTCTCTGCAGAAACCCTACAAGCCTAGAAGAGAATAGGGGCCAATATTCAACATTCTTAAAGAAAAGAATTTTCTACCCAGAATTTCATATCCAGCCAAACTAAATTTCCTAAGCGAAGGAGAAATAAAATCCTTTACAGACAAGCAAATTCTGAGAGATTTTGTTGCCACCAGATCTGCCTTACAAGAGCTCCTGAAGGAAGCACTAAACATAGAAAGGAACAACTGGTACCAGCCACTGCAAAAGCATACCAAATTGTAAAGACCATCAACACTACGAAGACACTGCATCAACCAACAGACAAAATAACTAGCTAGTATCATAATGAGAGGATCAAATTAACACATAACAATATTAACCTTAAATGTAAATAGGCTAAATGACCAATTAAAAGACACAGACTGATAAATTGGATAAAGAATCAAGACTCATCAGTGTGCTGTGTTCAGAAGACCCATCTTATGTGCAAAGACACACATAAGCTCAAAATAAAGGGATAGAGGAATATTTACCAAGCAAATGGAAAGCAAAAAAAAGCAGGGGTTGAAATCCTAGTCTGTGATAAAACAGACTTTAAACCAACAAAGATCAAAAAAGATAAAGAAGGGCATTACTTAATGGTAAAGGGATCAATGCAACAATAAGAGTTGACTATCCTAAATATATATGCATCCAATATAGGAGCACCCAGATTCATAAATCAAGTTCTTAGAGACCTACAAAGAGACTTTTACACTCCCACAAATAATACTGGGAGAATTTAACACCCCACTGTCAATATTACATCAACGCGACAGAAAATTAACAAGGATATTCAGGACTTGAACTAAACTCTGGACCAAGCGGACCTCATAGACATCTATAGAACTCTACACGCCAAATCAACAGAATATACATTCTTCTCACACCACATAGCATTTTTGATGTAAAATTGACCATATAATTGGAAGTAAACACTCCTCAACAAATGCAAAAGAATGGAATTCATAACAGACTCTCAGACCACAGTGCAATAAATTAGAACTCGGGATTAAGAAACTCACTCAAAACTGGACAACTACATGGAAACCGAACAACCTACTCCTGAATGACTACTGGGTAAATAACAAAATTAAGTCAGAAATAAATAAGTTCTTTGAAAGCAATGAGAACAAAGACACAATGTACCAGAATCTCTAGGACACAGCTAAAGCAGAGTATATAGGGAAATTTACAGCACCAAATGCCCACAGGAGAAAGTGGGAAAGAGCTAATCAACACCCTGACATCACAATTACAAGAACTAGAGAAGTAAGCACAAACAAATTCAAAAGCTAGCAGAACACAAGAAATAACTAAGATCAGAGCAGAAATGAAGGAGATAGAGACACGAAAAACCCTTCAAATAATGAATCAATCCAGGAGCTGGTTTTTTGAAAAGATTAACAAAACAGACCACTAGCTAGACTAAGAAAGAAGAGAGAGAAGAATCAATTAGACACAACAAAAGAATAACAAAGGGGATATCACCACTGATTCCACAGAAATACAAACTGCCATCAGAGAATGCTATAAACACCCCTACACAAATAAACTAGAACATCTAGAAGAAATGGATAAATTCTTGGATACATACACCCTCCCAAAACTAAACCAGGAAGAAGTCGAATCCCTAAGTAGATCAATAACAAGTTCTGAAATTGAGGCAGTAATTAATAGCCTACCAACAAAAACAAAGCCCAGGACCAGAACTAGAAATACCATTTGACCCAGCAATCCCATCACTGGGTATATACCCAAAGGATTATAAATCATTCTACTATAAAGTCACATGCGCACGTATATTTATTGCAGCACTATTCACAATAGCAAAGAC
Organism: Macaca mulatta; assembly: GCF_049350105.2. Classification (NCBI taxonomy): domain Eukaryota; kingdom Metazoa; phylum Chordata; class Mammalia; order Primates; family Cercopithecidae; genus Macaca; species Macaca mulatta. The sequence continues at coordinate 115,298,720 of NC_133408.1, forward strand.
TTGGAGCCAACCCAAATGCCCATCAGTGATAGACTGGATAAAGAAAATGGGCACATACACACCATGGAATACTAAGAAGCCATAAAAAAGAATGAGTTCATGTCCTTTGCAGGCACATGGATGAAGTTGGAAACCATCATTCTCAGCAAACTAACACAGGAACAGAAAACCAAACACCGCATGTTCTCACTCATAAGTGGGAGTTGAACAATGAGAACCCATGGACACAGAGAGGGGGAACATCACACACGGGGGCCTGTTAGGGGGTGAGGGGCAAGGGGAGGGATGGCATTAGGAGAAATACCTAATGTAGATGACAGGTTGATGGGTGCAGCAAACCACCATGGCACACGTATACTTATGTAGCAAGCCTGCACATTCTGCACATGTATCCCAGAACTTAAAATATAATAAAAAATAAATAAATAAAATAAAAAGAGAGGCCAGGCGCGGTGGCTCACGCCTGTAATCCCAGCACTTTGGGAGGCCGAGATGGGCGGATCACGAGGTCAGGAGATCAAGACCATCCTGGCTAACACGGTGAAACTCCGTCTCTACTAAAAAATACAAAAAATTAGCCGGGCGTGGTGGCAGGTGCCTGTAGTCCCAGCTACTCGGGAGGCTGAGGCAGGAGAATGGCGTGAACCTGGGAGGCGGAGCTTGCAGTGAGCCGAGATGGAACCACTGCACTCCAGCCTAGGCGACAAAGTGAGACTCCGTCTCAAAAATAAATAAATAAATAAAAAATAAGTAAAAACTAAAAAGAGAAATTCTGCCACACATGACAATATTAATGAACCTAGAGGACATTATGCTAACTGAAATAAGCCAATCACAGCAGGACAAATAGTGCATAATTCCACTTAAATGAGGTATATAAAATAGTCACAGACATGAAAAAATAGAGAGTAGAATGTGGTTTTCAGGGCTGAAAGGAGGGAGAAATGGGCAGTTGTTGTTCAACCAGTATAAACTTTCAATTGCATAAGATGAAAAAATTCTAGAGATCTGCTGTACAAGACTATGCCTATAATGAACAATATCAATTTTAGATTGTAAAATTTCTTGAGGGTAGATTTCATGTTAAGTGTTCCTACTACAATTGAGAAAAAGAAAGAAAGAGAGAGACAGAGATAAAGAGGGAAGAGAAAGAAGACAGAAAGAAAGAAAAAGAAGAAGGAAGGAAGGAAGGAAGGAAGGAAGGAAGGAAGGAAGGAAGGAAGGAAGGAAGGAAGGAAGGAAGGAAGGAAGGAAGGAAGGAGAAGGAAGGGAGGAGAAGGAAGGGAGGAAGGGAGGAAGAGGAGAGAAGATTGACTCACCTTGGGTTTCTTTCTTTCATCTCCTATATCCAAATCTTGAGTGATTCTTATAAAAAAATTATTTTTACTTTGAAAATTTGCATTATTCAAAGCCTCATCGACTTTTAGTCAGACTACTGAAACAGCTTTCTAACTACTTTTCACCACTTCTTATCTCACCCTTTCTCAAAAGATATCAAAACTGCCAGCAATTTTTAAGTCCCATCATGTCTCTCACCTGGAGTTAAGATTTTTAATGATTCTTTATTTTCTATAAAGTTCAAATTCTTTAATATGGAATGTTAGGTCTTATATAATTTGTCTATCCATCTCTCACTACTTCAATAACTCTTGGTTCTGCAATGGCAAAAAAATAATTTAGATCCCTAAATATGTCATGATCTGTGCCCTTTCACACACTGCCCTCTCTTCCTAAAGTGACCTTTTCTACCACATGCACTGGAATGCCTAGAAATTAATATTTATTTTCAAAACTCAGCATAACCACTACCACCTAAAAGAAGCTTACTTTCTCCTCTTCCTTTCCCTGAAGACAGAATTAATCACTCCTTTTGTGTGCTGCTTATATATTTTAGACTTAATTCTATCATTGTATTAAGTAGATTCTGTAATTGTTTACATATCTATGTTCATTATTTGAATGTGATATTAAAGTCAAGTGTATTGTATCTATTCCTTTCTTATTCACCTATGTCAAGTACTGTAAACTGTGACCATTAACAAATCTGTATTGAATGAACCAATGCCTACTTGCTTGCAAGCATGATAAATCAACTGATTAATGCCATTGCAGTTTCAAGCTATCCGACTTGCCTGAGTTCTCTGTAACTGGCAATCATCTTGATTCTCCTTTGGTATATTCTTAGTCTTCATATAGCAACTGGATATCATCAGAGAGATAATTATTTTCTTCATATAGGAAAAGTAAAGTTAGATTTTTCCCATATCATAACTGCAGGACTCAATATTAACTCTCTATTAGAATCATTTTGGAAAGCCTTTCAAAGAACATTCCAATATCTAAATCCTTACCCCAGAGATACAGTTTATCCTTATTGGGACTCAGGCATTATATTGTAAAAGCTTCCCAATGATTTTAATGCACAGTCAAGGAAGAGATCCACCATTAATAAATTTTAGAGACACTAGTGGACATTTAAATTACAAAGCATTGGATAAATAACCCTTCTCAGATACAACAGCAGGTCTGAACAGAGAGAAATAATGCCAAAACCTAAATACATACACCCCATCTGTGTGCTAAGAGGTGCAACACCTTTTCACAAGTGTCATCTCTTCTATCCTCTATTCCCCTCTGAATGGTCTTCACTATTTATCCTTTACTGATCTAATTGGTAAGCCAGCCAGGTGGAGAAATGGAAAACCTATCTATTCTGGCACATTTTCACCTGACAGTTGGTAGACAGCAATTTGGTTCTGACCTGAATGAACACAAGTGGTAAACTAATCACTGGTGTGAATAGTTCCCAGCCACTGCCCAAATAGAGCTCCCTTGGAGTGGACAGTGGCATAAACAATTAATCCAAATAATCTATTTTCTATAAGCATGAGAATCTATGACCATGATGGTCAAATAGTGCATTTTAATCCATATATGTTATTCTCAAATTCCTCCAAATTTTCTGTCACCTACAACTGTAAGAGAAGCCATTAATAAACTGCAAATTAAATGGGTCTGTAATTCTGTCTTCTTTCTCTGCACTTATGAAGCAGTGAAGAAAAAAAGTTTAAAAAAGCAAAAAAGAGAGCAATATTCGAATTCTAATGTAACCGTAATGGGGAGGAGAGAGGAGAAAAAGAGAGTTGGAGAGGCATGGATAGGGAGCAAGAATCATAAACTTTATATCAGATTATAGCCTATGTAGAAATACATGTAGACATCTTTGCAATTAAGAAGTTTAAGCCAATATGAATAAAATAAATCTTAAAAGACCTTAGGGGGAAATTTAACAACTGGAAAGATTATGGAGGTTTTAAAAATATATGTTTGAAACCCTGTGCTTCAGTATCAGTGATTCTTTTACCAAAATTACACTTGCAGAGTGTATGTCTGTGTGTGTATCAAAAAGTCTTAAATCTGAGAAGAACTTATAAACTTAGTGAATTACAAATTGAGTAATTAAGATTAAAAATATTCTGAGAGGAAAAATTGGGGGAAATGGATTTCATTAATAAATTAATTTTTAATGGTAAAGCGTTGTACTATAATGGACTAACCAGCCTACAATATCTCTCTCCAAATGCATACAATATTTTTTCAGTGCATATTTATTAAGCACTTGCAGTATGACAGGTACTATTCAAGGTGTTAGGGACATAGGGATAAGCAAAACAGATATGGTCCCTTTTCCTGTGAAATTTACACTCTGGTTTGGGAAGGCAATGAGAGACAACAAATGAATAATTTTGGATAGTAATAAATGTCACAAAAAATCTGAAAAAATAATAAATGTTGCCTGATAATTTTATGTATGGTATACAGAAATTTGGCATTTCCAGGATAGACAGCTTTAGGTATATGGAGACATTTTAACAGCGTGTAGCTAGCAAGATATTGGGTGCTGAATCAGGAAAGGTTTATGGGTTATTTTATCCGTGGTGTAAGCATATAGCTTTCTATTTCTGGTTGCTGATATGTATTTATTTATTCCTCCTAGCCATACATACTGAAACACACAGAGTCATAGAATACTATAGTTTCCTTTTTGGGGATAGAACAGTTTTATAGCCTCAATTTATTACACAGAAAATATATGTACACACACTCAGATATCTCTAGAGATGGGTTAATTTGCATGATTCATAGTCTGTAGAGAGAGAAATCTCATGAAAGAGCTTCCTTAAAATAACCTGTTGACACACTGGAAATTCATATTGTTGATACAGTAAATATGTTGGCCTAATGTGAGCAAATGGGAAAATTTTCCACTTGTCATTTTGAAAATCTAACATCTATGCAGCTATTAACAAAAAGCAAGGTTGGATTTTTTAATCTGAAAAACTTTTTTTAAACCTAAGCAATTTTGAGTCTTATATGACGCTTTCTGTTGGTACATGCATGCTGGGAAGAGGAACAAGGAAAGAATATTAATATTACAAAGGGGTTGCTATGGAGATGTGGTCATCTTTTATTTCTTCAACATGTTTTGAAAATGCATGTACATTTTCAGAGAGATTAAGGAAAAAATTTGGTTAGCACATAGAATTTTCTTTCAGTCTCTTTTCTTCCAATCATGTGGAAGATAAGAATGAGGAAAATATTGCCTGTGCTCACAAAATTTCATACCTACTCTTCTCTTCAGTCTCTAACAAGAAGAATTACACCAGTTTTGAAACATTTACAATTTATAGATACGGAAAATGTCCTAACAACAGCTGGGTTGGAACTGGTTTATTATTACTTTGTAAAATTCAGGTATGCAAAATAGAACATAAACTTTGATAGTTAACAGCCTCTCCATCACCCTCCCAGAAAGTAAAAATAACATTTGCTTGTTTTCCTCAAGTTACGAGCAGTAGAGTCCACCACATAGCAAAGACATGAAAGAGGGAAGAATTAGTAGAACAGCATGGAATGAAAAAAACTGGTAAAAGGAACTCCAGATGGAGTGCTCCAGATGGCAAAGTAGTTGAAATGTAGGCCTAGGGGTGGCATGACTTTACCTACAGAGCTGTAACCCTCAGAATTTGCTAAAATATGCAGAGCTCAACAAATATATTAGAGACCTGATGTGCAGTGAGATATTTCTGCTTACCATTTCTTACAGGGAAACGATATAGGTGAGTAAACTATGGTGCAGTTGAGATGACAGAACTGTGAGTGCTAATCCCAGGACTCCCACAAGATTATTTTGGGACCTTGGTATGCAGGAAAAATACCTGTAAAACTTACTTGTTCCTCCCTCTTAATAGACTCAACCCTTGAGATCACTAGCAAGGTGAATGGTAGTAGACATTTCATAAACACTGATCCTGATAATGGCTGTTAGGGGAGACTCCTAAAGATAGGCCATTTAAAAGCAAAGTGATGCATAAATGTTGAACACTAGCTGAGTCTACCTCTGAAAAGAGAGTAAACGTATATTTTATGGGAGCTATGGAATAGGTAATAAGATGATTACATCTGGTTTGTAGCTAGCCAAAGAATGGGAAATACCAATTTTCCTGAGTATCAGTTTCATGACTATCATGTACATAGAGCTAGACTTTTTTCAATGCACATAGATAACCAAGTAGACAATATATTGAAAATGTCCTTTTGTAAAAAGAGTTCAATTTTGTCTGCTATTATAAACAGTAGTAGTAAAAATAGCAATTAATTTTATCTGTTGAAAATCTCATGAGTGAGGTACAAAAATAGGATACAAGGGACATAATTAAGAACTACGGAAAAGAGAAGTGAATTTTAAACAGATCTATACCATTGCCTTCACAGATCACAATTGTTTTCTTTTAAATAGCTTTATTGAGATATAATGAACATACTATACAATTTATTCACTCGATGTGCAAAATTCAAACATTTTTGTATATTCACAGGATTGTATAACCATCACCACAAAATCTGACCTTAAAACTTTTCTAGCTGGGCGCGGTGGCTCACGCCTGTAAACCCAGCACTTTAGAAGGCCAAGGGAGGTGGATCCCGAGGTCAGGAGTTCAAAACCAGCCTGACCAACATGGTGAAACCCTGTCTCTACTAAAAATACAAAAATTAGCCAGGCGTGGTGGCGCACGCCTGTAATCCCAGCTACTCAGGAGGCTGAGACAGGAGAATCACTTGAACCCAGGAGGCAGAGGTTGCAGTGAGCCGAGTTAGTGCCATCACACTCCAGCTGGGACAACAGAGTGAGACTCCATCTCAAAGCAACAACAACAACAACAACAAACATTTTCTTTCTCCCTAGCCTCCTGCCCTTTAGCTGTCACTCCACATTTGCCCACTCTCACCCCCAGTCCTAGGCAGTGAGTATTCTTATTTCTATCAGTGAAGTTGCATATTCTGAACATATCCTACAAACGAAATAATATAATATGTGGTCTTTTGTAACTGGTTTCTTTTGCTTGGCATAATATTTCCAAAATTCATCTGTGTTTAGCATACATCAGTACTTTTCCTCTGCATAGGCCAATAATGGCCTATTTTATGGATTTAACACACTTTATCCAATCATCAGTTGATAGACACATGAGTCATTTACACTTTTTGGATATTATGAATAATATGAATAATGCTGTTATGAACACTTACATACAAGGTTTGTGTGGATCTATGTTTTCATTCTCTTGGATATACATAGCTGAGTAGAATTGCTAGAATTGAATTATTATCTGTTTAAAAGGTAAAGAAACTGCTGAAATGTTTCCCAAAGCAGCTGCATTTACCTTCCCATCAGCAAAGCATGAGAGTTTCAATTTCCCAACATCCTCACCAACCTTTCTCATTATCTTTCTATTTGATTTTATTTTTACTTTCAGCACTTTGGTTATGACTTGCAATGCTTCTGACCTTCATAGTTTCTGAGAAGTTAATTCTTCATGTTATTGGACTTCCCTTGTACACGATGAGTTATTCTTCTCTTGCTGCTTTCAAGATTTGCATCTATCTTTCAACATTTTGACAACAATGTGTCCGGTTATCTATCTCTTTCCATCTGTCCTACTTAGATTTTGTTGAGCTTCTTGGAAGTTAAAATTAATGTTTTTCTTCATATTTAGGGAATTTCCAGACATAATTTGTTGATATTTTTTTCTATCCTTTTCCTCTTACCTCTGCTACACTCATTACACATATTTGTGTGTGTGTGTGTGTGTGTGTGTGTGTGCTCAATAGTACCCTATATTTCCTTAAGGTTTTTCTTAATTATTTTTCCTCTCTGTTCTTCAGATTGCCTAATTTCTATTGATCTACCTTCAGTTTGCTGATTCTTTCCTCTGCCAGCTAAAATTTTTCATTTGGGTTTTTTCTTTTTTTTACTTTTCAACTCCAAAATTCAATTTGCTTCTTTTAAATATTTTTTCTCTTTATTGATATTCTCTGTTTAATACGGCATCATCATTAGACCTTCCTTTAATTCGTAAACATGACTTCTTTTAGTCTTTGAATATCTTTGTAATAGTTTTTTTGAAGTCTTTGTCTGCTAAATTTGCCATCCTACCATCAGGATGTCTTCAAAGGCAGTTTTTATTGCCTGCTACTTTTTCCTGTGTTTGGGTTACATTTTCCTGTCTCTTTGCATATCTGATAATTTTTTTATTGAAAGCTAGACATTTTAGGTATATTTTTAGCAAATCTGGATACTGAATACTGCGGGGGGGGGGCATTGTGCTTGTTTGCTGGGTCGTTTGCTTATTTGATTAATTACTTAATTAAACTAATTCTGCAAATTCTAATTCCCTCCAGGTATGCAGCCTCTGATGTCCCTGAACAGATTTCTTTCCCTTGTTTTAGCTCTTGGCCTCATTCCCTAGGGGTCATCCTTGGGTTGGCATAAGCCACTTACTCATCAAGGGCTGTGTGGCCTAGAGGCTGATATCAGAGTTCAGGGAGTTTATATTTGTTGCCTGTGTTTTGCCACAGACAAGTAACTTGCAAGTTATCTTTCCAGGCCGGGCGCGGTGTCTCACGCCTGTAATCCCAGCACTTCGGGAGGCTGAGGCGGGTGGATCACGAGGTCAGGAGATCAAGACCATCCTGGCTAACACGGTGAAACCTCGTCTCTACTAAAAAAATACAAAACCTAGCCAGGTGCGGTGGCGGCTGCCTATAGTCCCAGCTACTTGGGAGGCTAAGGCAGAAGAATGTTGTGAACCCGGGAGGCGGAGCTTGCAGTGAGCAGAGATGACACCACTGCACTCCAGCCTGGGTGACAGAGACTCCGCCTCAAAAAAAAAAAGAAAGTTATCTTTCCAAACTTTCTCAAGAAGGAAGTAGCTTTGGGGGCACATACAGTCACACAGACTGACTGGAATTAGTGTGATTCTATTTCACATTTATCCTCCTAGGAGCAGCTCCCAGGTCAGAGCATGTTATTGTTTGATTTGTGTTTGATCAGAGGCTGTCCTTAAGTCCCTATGACAGTGAGCGCTCTGCCTTGTGTTGATGGGCCTGTGCACTTTGTGGGGATGCTTCCAAGTCTTTAAATATCCTGCTCGGATTGTTTCTGAAAGCACATGTGCACAGCCTTCCTACCCCAAGAACTGACTATGATCCCAAGAGGGCTCTTTTTGGTTATCTCTTTCTCTGTCGCTCTCTATTAAACCTTTGGTTGCTCTGCCATTTTGCATATTTCATAGAGCTACTAGTCTTTTTAAATTACTTTCCACTAAGATCTCCGTAATTTTTTAAAAATGCCCTTAGTCATAGAATTCTCTATGCTCTGTTCCAAATAAAGGCAGTTTCCTGGGGAAGAGATGAGAGCTCCTTGTCTTTATGGCCTGCCTTTCCTCCCGGGTGGAACCCTTGTACTATTTCACCAGAGCTGGAGTAGGGACATACTTTTTCAAGAGTACATTCTGTTGTGATGAGGGGAAGGGCAGGGTGGCTGCCACTATTTTCTTAGCTTGCCCCACTGATATGGAACTTTCACCCTATAAGTTTGTTGGGGCAAGGTTGATAGGGGTCCCAGTAGTTTCAGCCTGTTGCATTTGGGGTTGAGCTTCATCTTTATGAGTAGGTACTGGGTAGGGAAAGGAAGATCTATTTCTCTAAGCCACATCTGCTTGGAAGAGAACTTCTCCAACAGTGGACTAGGATGATGGTGAGATGTAGAAACCATGGCCCGAGACTGGGAGGCTGGAGGAGAGGGAGCCCCTCTCTTCTTGGTTGCAGTTGCCCAGAGAAGAGCACCTGGGGTAGCACCTCTGTAACATGGAGCTAGGGGTGGAAGTTAAATGGACACAACCTTGTGGCTCAAATGCCACAGCCTCTCACTGTTTCATTCAGTCTATGGCTTTAGGACAATTTCCAGGGACTTTAAGTTATTGTTGTTTTGCTGGGGAAAGTGTTCCTCAAGCACCTAACACTGCCATCCTGGAATTTCCATGTCCTTCACATTACACAGCTTGATATTTAGCCAAGTAGCATAAATATGTTATTCTGAATGACATCCCCCTTTTAAATTTCTTTTCCCACTTTACAAGGTTAGGAGTACTAAATGAGAAGAATGGCAGAAAAAGTATCCATGTGGAATACATTGTATTTTATTTTAGTTTTTTATTATACTTTATGTTCTAGGGTACATGTGCACACAGGTTGGTTACATATGTATACGTGTGCCATGTTGGTGTGCTGCACTCATTAACTCATCATTTACATTAGGTGTACCTCCTAATGCTATCCTTCCCCCTTCTCTCCACCCCACAACAGGCCTCGGTGTGTGTTGTTCCCCTTCCTGTGTCCAAGTGATCTCATTGTTCAATTCCCACCTATGAGTGAGAGCATGCGGTGTTTGGTTTTCTGTTTTTGTGGTAGTTTGCTGAGAATGATGGTTTCCAGCTGCATCCATGTCCCTACAAAGGACATGAACTCATCCTTTTTTATGGCTGCATAGGGAATACATTTTAATATGCTGATAACTTCCATGACCACATACGCTTTACAAATAGCACTGACATATTCTCAGTCAGATACAGGAATCAAAACTATTTCAGAATCAGGCTTTGTCTATGAAGGCCCCCCTGACTTCTGGACTTCTAAAACCTAGTTAGGCAGCAATGACATTTATGCTTTTTCCCTAAGGTGGTTTACTTTTTAAAATCTGAGGTTCTTTCAATTTGATAAATACTTTCAAGAATGATAAAGCAAGTTCAGTTCTTTTTCTTTCTTTTATTTCCCTCTTCAAGAGAATCCGTTGAAAAGATATTAAATGTCAACTTAGGTGATAGGCATCTCCAGCTGGAATCAATATCCATAAATATTAAGGATATTTTCTGACTATTCATTAAAACAGTAGGCTACATTTCTGGCAGAATTAAAATACTTAAAATTGCCTGAAGGGGTTAAGCAGGTCTAAGTTTCTGCAGAGTGTTTGTTTACTCATTAAACTGTGTTGGCTGCCAAGCCTGGTAACCCAACCTTTATATTGATAGAGCACTATACATTTTCAAGGAGTTTGGCTACTTGTTATTTAAAGAAGAAAGTCATTCTAAAAACAATACAATATGGTTAGAAATGGCACAAATGAAATTGCACAGCAAAAGAAAAATCCAAGATTGGTTATTCAACGGGCAAGATAAACTCTAAATCGATAGTTCAAATGCAGCAATGTAACCTAATATAATAGCAAATATTATTCTGACTATACAAAAATAATTATCTATAAACAGCATGGTTATCAAGAACCACCTCCAAATAATATGGGTATGCTGATATGTCCCATCTCTTATTCTACCAAATATTTGCCACTAAAAACTTGTGAATGTAATATTCGTTGGCAAAACTGTATGCTTCTCTATATTTTTAATTACATGATGTCATGTTTGCTGTTCTTAAAAAGGTTTTGTTTCCAATAGTCTTTTTCATGTTTTTACTTATGTTTTTACTTATTTCAAACGAGATTTTTGTGCTGTAAAAGAAAAGCTATTGAAGGAATGCTAACAATTATGGTATTAGCATTTTAATACTAATATTAAAATGTAACTGTTTTTTCCTCTCAATTGTCTAAGTTTCCGAAGAAATATTTTTAAATACACGGATATTAAGTAATGCATATAAGCACAAGTAGCCAGTAATTTTAACAGTAAAATATCAAATTTTTATGAGTTATGTAGTAAAAACTAAAATATACTTTGCAAAGGTCCCCTAGAAATGGAAATATCTGGAATGCTGAAATGGATTTTCAGCTTTTCTGGCCTCTCAGATTCATTTGAATGAGACTTTACCTCAAGTCTCCAAATACTCTTTGAATCAGCACTATCTAAGAGAAATAAAATACAAGTCATAAATATAATTTTTAATTGTTTGGCAGTCATATTTTTAAAAAGGTGAAATTATTATTCATTTTTGCCATTTCTCCATGTAAAAATGGTTTCTTATTTAAAAAACCTAACTTACTTATAAGCTCAGTTTCTTGGAAAAAAAATCACTAAAAATTTTTTGTTAGTCTTTTAATTCTAATTCTAACCAATTCATCAGTTCGTTTGTTCTGTTCTTTTAAAAATTATTTCAAGTGGCTAAACTCAATGATTCTTTTTGTTAGAAAAACTCTTATCAAATTCACTATAAATTTGTTGAAAATGTCTCATGTTGTACACTTTGTCCACAACAAAAAAAAACTGCTCACTACTTTTACCTTTTAAGGAAATATACACAAAAATAAACGCGCTTTTTTGCTCTGCTGTGCCCTACTGAAATGCAGTCCCATTCCTCATGAAATTTGTAACATGACTACTAATCTCTTTTTTTCTGTTTACTATTCTGGTGGTAGCATTTTCACTCAATGTTGCATCAGTAGTAAGCCTTCATTTAAAATGTAAAATGTGTTCAATCTGAATCAATCTATTAACAATGACTAGATGCATGCAGCCAACCTACACGTTAGCAATAAGGCAATAATATCTTATGCAATGCTACAGGTAAAGTGAAATGTAAGTTTTACCAAAACAATAAAGTTGGTTTAATAGAAAAAAATGTTTTATACTACTTCAGTGTTGTAATTTAATTAAAATTATACAAAATTTTAAAAAATTTTTCTTAAGTCACACTGGTTAGTGGTTGCTACAGTTTTAGATAAACACTTAACCAGATCTTACTAATTAAAACAGATACTCCTAATATTCCCAGGTAATCCCTGCATGCTATTTCTCAATGATTTTATCTACCCACAAGCAGCTTTGTTATCAGACCTGGCAACTGCCAAACCCCTGGTGCAGATGGACAAACTGGAGCCTGCAAAGGAATCCAGGGAGAATGACACATTGAGCTGTGGACATGGGGCCACGTAATGTTGCTGGGGTTGTCGTCTAGAGAAAGCTGTTGCCTTTGTGTAGTTACTGCTTCTGTTAGCAGCCCAAGGTCCAGTTATGGGGCCTGAAGGTCATGACTGGGCAGCAGGGCCAGCAATCTGGATGATGACCTGGGGAGAGTGAGGACACACTAGAACCTGCCCTCACATCTGGGTTTATGATGCCACTCACAACACTGGCCTTCAGACATTAACGGCTACTGCTTCACTTCCACCTTCCAAATCTCACACAATCCAGGACCACAGAAGGGTGAGGGTTTGGAGAAACATCATTCCAGTGTGACCAAGTTGACACAATACAAACCATCACAGACACTATGCTCAAAATCTCCTCTAAAGCAGAAGAGTTGATGATTTTTTTTTCAAATCAGTGTTTGAAAAATAAAACCAGAATTCCAGTTTCAACTATGATAATGTGAATAGATTGAATGCTTACTTCTGACAGAAATTATACATAGAACGGTAGCAAAGTATTGAATTTATAATTCCCTCACTTGAAAACAAGTACAAATCATGCTTTTCTCAGTAAATATATAATTTTCTCAGTAAATATACAAAAAGACAATATTCTGACAAAAAGACAAATACTACCAATCTGAGAAGAAGTATTTCTAAATAATTTAACACTCCATTGGTTCAGGACACTGTCATTGAAGAAAGCAAACATTGTCTGTGGTGCACAATTCTTCCTATTTATTGCTACACATATGGGCAAATATGAGTTATTTCTATTTTCTGAGTAGTATAAAGATGCTAAAGCAGATTCAGGAAAACAATGTTAATATAGGATTTTAAAACAAGATTATATGTGAGAAGTGGTTCATCCTTACCCAGAGAGACATCTGATCTATAATTCACATACTTCTCAGAACAAGGTAAGTGTATTATTAAAGACCAGGCTTGTTAGTAATTAATTATCTATCAGTATTTTTTTTTTTTTTTGCAGGAATGCAATTTCAGGGAAATAATCTGAAGGTTACTTCCACTCCCATAATCAAGGTAAACCCAGACCATTTTAGGTTTCCATTTACCCTAAGGCTAACAACTGGAAAGTTATGGACCCTTTAAACTTTCAAATGGTCAGAGGATTTAGAAAAGTTCACATGTGGCTTCAACCAGTAAAAAGTTTCTTTCAATTCTGCTCTTTGGCTGGAAGAACAGTCAACATTAATGAAATGATTTGTTAGATTAACTGTGTAAAGTAGGCTAAAAATACAATCTCTTTTTCCCTTGGTGGAAATTCCTTCATCCAAGTCTGTTGTAATCCCTTCATACTCTCCTCCAAGCACCCACCAGAATGCATGTCCCAGTACACCAGGAACAACTTCTGGCACACTATAAAGAATGATTCCAGTTGCGAGCAGAAGATACCAGGGCTTTTCATGCAGAAAGCCTGATTGGAGAGACAAACAGTATTCGCAACCTTCCTGGAAAGGAATCAGAAGGAGAAACTACTCCCCAGCAAGCAAGCATAGACCATTTCTAATAAAAAAGAGAAAGTGACTCAGGTCATGAAGCTAAAAGCCCAGAGGGAGCCAAGAGCCACAGAAACCCACTCCCGGTAAGTCAAATGGCAACCTAGCTAGAACTAGAGATATATGCCTATCTACCTCTCAGAATTTGCTTGGAACTAGTGACTGCTATGTTTCTCCTGTTCTCTCTCACTGTCTCTGCCATCCAGTACCCTACTGAATAGGTGTATCTGTTACGGCTATTCTGTCCCCATCTCGCCACTCATTGGGTGTGTGGAAGGCAACTAACTTATCTCTTTAGTTCACAGATTTTCCAATTGAAAGAAACCATATTTGTCTCATCCTTACCTGGAACTGATTTGAATATCAAGATTCTAGACCTCAAGCCTGAGCCTAATCCCAGAATGGGCTGAGACACTGAGACATCTTGGGAAGGTGGAAGTATATTCTCCAGTTGTTAAGAATATGGATTATGGTGAGTATACTGGATGAAGAGAGAGCAATTAGGAACTATTACAATACCCCAGCAAAAAGTATCTATTATTGCATATATTAGGAAAATGTCAGTTGTCTTAGAGAGAAGTGGAGAGATTCAAGATATATATAGAAGGTAAAATGGGCAAGTTTTGAAGGCTGATTGGATGTCAGGGTTGAGAGAAAGGCAACATTTTTGAACGACATTACTTTGAAGTTTACATCTTACACAACTGAGTGGATAGTGATCCCAATTCACTATAAAATATGGGAGAAACAGGAGGTTCATTGAGGAGAATGAGGGTTCACTTTTAGACACTGAATTTAAGGTGCTTATGGAACATTCAAACAGAAATATCCAGAGTATGGTTACAAACACTGGTTTAAAGCTCAGGAGAGATCTGAGTGAAAGATACAAATTTTAGGCTAACTGTAATTACTGAAACAATGAAAACGGATGATAGAGGCTAGTGGTAATATATAGCATGCTAAAAGAATAAAGCCTAGAGTTGAATCCTGATAAACACTAGAACTTAAGAGTAAGGCAGAGAAATAGAAGGCAACAGAGAGTAAAAATAAGCAGTCACAAAAGCAAGTGCAAAGTTGTAAGACTGCAGTGACAGGGAAGGTAAAAGTGTTTTGTGAAAGCAAAGGTGGTAAGCTCTCCTTGCTCCCTGAGAAGCAGGAGGAGATATGACGACAAGGTTAGAGGAACAGCACTAACTAGGAGGAGAAATAAATGTCCATGGTAGTAAGAGGTATGAGAGAGGTATGGGTAAATTTATCTGATACTTTCAACTTTCCCCCTTAAACAAGTATTAAAATAAATAAACATGGAGACCAAGACTGAAAAATTTCTGAGCAATCAAATCTAGTCAGGCCTGTTAAGCAACTTTAACCTTGCTCAATACGCAAACATAAGTGAAACTTAACTTGAGCTATTTATTGTGAATGCGTGTATTAAAGAAAAACAGAAATTAAACTCAATCAATTGGAAGCAGCCAACAAAATTATAATTATATAACTCAGGACTATCCAACAGCATAGACCAAATAAGGCAAATGTATAGCTGTAACCAATCAAATATCTTCTTTGCTTTACTTCTGTATTCATTTCGTAAAAACCTCCCTCTTGCATTTTCCTGGTGGATCTCCTGAACCAATTATTGTCTGGAACGTCCCAATTAATGAATCATTGTTTGCTCAAATAAACTCTTTAAAAAATTTACTGTGCCTCAGTTTACCTTTTTAACACAGGGGTTATTTTTATATTTTAATAATAAATGAAATGGAAGTAAAGTTTGAACAAGTACAGATGATTTGATAGAGTTGCTACAGAGAATGGGAGAGAGAGTCAACCAACCAGAAGACTTTGGAGAGAATTCGAGAGTTTAGTTGAGACTGGAGATCATAAATGTATCCTTTCACCTATCTGCCATGGAGAATAAGTGTTGATTACACTTAGCAGTAGGCAGGTTAATGTAAACTTGCAAAGGCAGTTTCAACGAAGTGTGAAGGCAGATACCATGGTTAGGAGTATAAGCTCTGGAACCTGATTTTTGGGCTTCGTAGCCTAGTTCCAAATCTCAGTTGTGCCACCTTAAGCAAGAATTTTAATCATATTTTCCTTTAGCTTTTTTCATATGTGTAATGAGGATAACACAAAAGTTACCTATGGAGTGGTGAAGATTAAACTAGACACTACATGCACAGAGACAAGAATAATGTTGGGCATGTAGCAGGTGCTCAAAAATGTTAACTATTTATAATAGTATTGGCATTAAATGTAGTATTAGTTTTAACATGGAATTAGTATTAATACTATCTATGTAGAAGAAGAGTGGATGAAGTGATAGGTCATGAAATCTAACCTTGCAAAGATGGGAAGTTACTACAGAAAGCAGCCGATGCTTTGAGGCAAAGGAAAACATTCAGTGGACATGGGGTTCAACCCTTAGATTCAAGATTATATTTAGTTTGAATAACTGGCTGAATAACTGAGTTTAGTGCAAAATACGAAATCACGGTCAGAAGACTACAGCTGGAAACTGATTATACCAAATGTGAAAGCTTTGCAAGTGTTGGCAAGGTTCAAGGTGTGGTCCTGGGAATGGGTAGCTGAAGGGGAGAAGGGAAAGGATATTGGAAACGAAGACGTGAAAAGCACTGGATGCAATATCTACCCAAGATCCTGTGGTCAGAAGGCTATTGGGATGTGAATGCATATGACCAAAGGAGAGAGGGCAAATATATTGTATCTAGGAAAGCAAATTGGATGTTTTTAAAAAACTACTTAAAATATCAATTCTAAAATGTATTGTGATTTTAATTATTAATATAATCATACCCTTCAGTTAATGTATTTTACCACAGAGGTGCTTCATAAATATTTTATAGATTCTAAATTTTTAATTAATCTATTCCTCTACTCAGTCTATTAAGAATGCTTTTTAAATCCTTGAGAGTTAAATCTCTAGCCTTGCCTAGAAATGTATTGTGATGTTTTGCTTTTATGGCTAATAATTTCTTCCATATATTTTCATTTATTCACACATATTTATTGAATGCTTATTATGTGTGAGCATTATTCCAGGTGCTA
The DNA here is from genome assembly GCF_049350105.2 of Macaca mulatta. Classification (NCBI taxonomy): domain Eukaryota; kingdom Metazoa; phylum Chordata; class Mammalia; order Primates; family Cercopithecidae; genus Macaca; species Macaca mulatta. The sequence continues at coordinate 115,315,568 of NC_133408.1, forward strand.
TACGTACATCAGAGAACAAATTACACAGATCTCTATCCTCTTGGAAGTTAGGTTCTGTCAGGGAAGATAAACACAATTATAAATATAATAAATAAGTCTAAGAACTTTTAGAAGGTGGTAAGTGCTATGAAAAAGGAACACACAGAACAGAGTTTAAAAAAAAAATCCAGATGAAGGAATAGGTGGGCGAATACAGTTTTTAAATGGGGTGGTCCAGGTAGGTTCCACTGAGAAAATGCCCTTTGAATAGATACCTGAAGGAGTCTTGTAGCACTCAAAAGGAAATCCATTTAATTATCTAGTCTTGCACTTTACGGACAAAAATCTATTTGCATCTCACAATGTCAAATGTGGTTTGAGGAATAACATCTACCCCCATAAACATTCTCATTTTTTGACTTATTTTTTATTTCTTATATTCTTCACTTTGTTACTTTGTTTCTTTTTTTTTTTTTTTTTTTTTTTGAGACGGAGTCTTGTTCTGTCGCCCAGGCTGGAATGCAGTGGCCTGATCTCGGCTCACTGCAAGCTCTGCCTCCCGGATTTACGCCATTCTCCTGCCTCAGCCTCCCGAGTAGCTGGGACTACAGGCGCCCGCCACCACGACCGGCTAATTTTCTGTATTTTTAGTAGACACATGGTTTCACCCTGTTAGCCAGGATGGTCTCGATCTCCTGACCTCGTGATCCGCCCGCCTCGGCCTCCCAAAGTGCTGGGATTACAGGAATGAGCCACCACGCCCAGTCGGTCTTCACTTTGTTTCTTGATACAACCAGCAAATGAAAATAAAGAATGCTGATTAAATATTTTTTATCTTGATTCGCTAGAAATACCTTATGCAAACTCAGATGTAGAATAACTCAAATCCTTTTTTTCATTCTCTACTCCACTGAAGTCCAGAAGATGATTCTTGAACTTTCGAGCTAAATAGCATTTTCAATTGTTTGATGTAAATTTTAAATACAACCGTAGCATTCTCAATTGTTTGATGTAAACGTTAAACAAAACCATATTATCTAAGAGATGGATTTTATATAAATAAAAATCCAGATTTCTTCTTTGCCAATGACAGAATTGCTAATCTCGTAACATTTTTAGTAATTTGTTTTAAATAATATATGAAATATGCACTAAAAATCAAACGCTTGTTACTTGTTTAATTTTGTATGGGCTTTCCTGTTTTATTCTTCTCCATCACATATATTTACCAGATACTTTTTAGAGATTGTGAGTCACCATGTTGTACACTAAAAGAGTTACAAGATTCTTAATAGGAAGGAAAGAAAGAATTTGTTTTTAAAAATTAAAATTTTGACAAGATATATATATATATATTTTATTAGTTTAAATAATGTTGTCATGAAATATTAATGGCATATCTCCTGGAACTGAATCTAATTTTAGCTAATTGAGAAAAATCATTAGAAACAAATCCAGATATCTTTGATGTCTTCCCAAGAGCGTTATTTTATTCCCTTTTTCTTTTTTATTTATAACTCTTCTCATTTTGTTCCAATCCCTTTGAGTTCAAATTATATATTTACAAATAGCTTTCTTTCTGTAAAAATAAGACCACAGATCCACAACACTCTGCAGTTTGCTCTCTTCACTTCCACTGTAGACATCCTCCCTTTAACTATCCAACAAGTTCATTAATAAATAACATGCACTGGTTAATGTACAATAAAATGGTATGTCACTTTCATTTCACAAACCCAATTTCTATCCAAGGCACAAACACAATTAAAATTTTTTCTTAACATTTGAAGTTGAAATTTAATATTACAGAAGATAAATTTGACTATACCATTTTCTAAAAACGTGAGTACATCATACTCTTTTGCACTTTAATTTCTCCTACAAATATCACTTATTCATTTGGAAAGGATGTTCATTTTAGCATTGCTTCTAATATGGAAGTAATTTAATGCCTAGCTGTAGGTTATATTTACATAAGTTATAATATGGTCCTAAATAAAAAAACATGTGTTATTCAAGTAATGCAGATGTTTGTGTGCCAGATATCAAAGGTTTCTGTGATATATTGTTAAGTAAAATCTATTCACCAATGTTTATTATCCCCTGGTTTAGTATTAATTCAATTTCATTTTTAAATTTAAAAAGAGTTCAGAAGAAATGCAGTGTTTTTCCCCAAAGAACTAACATTTGGCTCAATACCACATATAAAAATATTTGAAATCAAATTTCATGCTGAATTCTCATATGAAATTACAGTTATTTTATACACTATTCTGTTATATTTTTCTATCTTTGAAAGACATGGAAAATTATTTTAAGCACCATAATGTCTCCAAATGAACTTTGAAACCAAATTGTCAAATTTTTTTTTTTAATGCTAGTTTTTTGTTGTTGTTTGGGAGCACTTTTAATTTATGAATTAATTTGGAGATTTATGACACATTTTCAGGAAGCTTTTTAAACCAAGAACAATGTATTTCTACTTAGTTGAGCCTTCCTTTTTGAAAGCTCATAAATAGAGTCAAAATGTTTTTTATTTAGATCCCTTAGATATCTTCTTAAATCTATTCCAATATATTTTATCTTTTACTATTTGAAATAAGATACCTTTTCATAGTTTCTAATGCATTGTTTTGCTTGTGTATATGAATGCTATTGATTTTTTAAACTTATTTTTTAGTTGACAAAAATTGTATACAGTTATGGTATACATTGTGGAATGACTAAATCAAGCTAATTAACATATCCATTACCTCGCATACTTATTATTTTGTGGTGGGAGTACTTAGCAATGTACCCTCTTAGCAATGTGCAAGTATATAACATATTATTAAGCTATTGATTTTTTTTTTTTTTTTTTTTTTTTGAGACTGAGTCTGGCTCTGTCGCCCAGGCTGGAGTGCAGTGGCCGGATCTCAGCTCACTGCAAGCTCTGCCTCCCGGGTTTACGCCATTCTCCTGCCTCAGCCTCCCGAGTAGCTGGGACCACAGGCGCCCGCCACTTCGCCCGGCTAGTTTTTTGTATTCTTTAGTAGAGATGGGGTTTCACCGTGTTAGCCAGGATGGTCTCGATCTCCTGACCTTGTGATCCGCCCGTCTCGGCCTCCCAAAGTGCTGGGATTACAGGCTTGAGCCAACGCGCCCGGCCAGCTATTGATTTTTATATCAAATTTGTAACCAGAAATTTTAGTAAAATATTTTTTCTTTCATATCATGTACAACTAATTATTTAGAATTTTCTAGTAAATATTATATCAACTGCAAATAGTAATAAATTTGTCACTTCTTTCTCACTACTCACACTTTGCCTTACTCTAATCTTTTTTATTAAAATTTATAGAATGATATTAAATAGAAATAACAGTGAATAGCATTTCTTCCGCTAGACTTTAATAGAAATGAATCCACCGCTTCATCATTGAGGATGACCCTGGTTTTTGGTTTAATCTGTTTCTTTTTGATTGGATGTTTTTTAAAAATAAGAAACAGATATAAATCATATCAATTGCCTTTTCAGCATCTCTGGAGACAAATAGGATTTCCCTTATTGACTTATTAAATGATAAATTACAGATTTATTAATATTAAACTGTTGTTATATTCTTGATATGAAGTTTACTTGTCCATAATTCATTATTTATTTAATGTGATTATTTATCTGACATTTGGGATTTTTTGATAACACTTGTAAGTAAGCCTAGTCTCTAATTTTTCTCTGTTGTATTAGTCAGATCAACACTATGCTACTTACTTTTAAAAAATGAAGCATTTTTATTTTTCATTCTGTGTGCTTGAAACATTTTTAAAGCGTCAAGGATATCAGTCTAAAAATGTTTGATAAAATTCACCTAAGAAGTCATCTGAGTCTGAAAACTTTTAAGGAAAGTAACCATGACCATTTTACTTTTTGCCATCTATGTTGTCTATTACATTTGTATATATTTTCTTGTATAAGTTTTAGTAATTTATAATCCTCTGTAAATTTATTTACTTATTGCAGGTTTTTTAAAAATTCATTTGCCTAGAGTTGAATCAAGTCACCTCACTGATTTGGTAAATATATTTTGAAACTATAGTCAATCCTCCCTTCTCATACCACCACATTAGTGGAAATAAATGTGAACCAAGTAAAGCAAGAACATGATTCCAACATGACAATTTTAGTTAACACAGTGTAAAGCAAATGATTAAAAGAAAATGATAAAAGCAGCCAGAGGGGAAAGAGACATGTACAGGGAAACAAAGAATGACCATAGACTTCACATCCAGAATCCATCCATGCAAGCCAAAAACTGGACACCATTAAAATGTGCACCAACAAGTGAATGGATACACAAATTATGGTACATCTAAACAATGGAAAATTACTCAGGAACAGATTTCTCATGAATGCAATCATGTAGATACATTTCAAAGTCAGAATATTTTCCTTCTTTATGCTAAAAGAAAAAAAGTCAGCCAAGAAAGAATGCATTTGGTGTGATATCACGTATATGGAATTCTAAATAATAAAACTAATTAACAGAAAGCAGATTGGAGGTTGTCTAGGGTCTGAGGTGTGTAGTATGAAAATCAAATGGCACAGGGAAGTTTTGGGGACAATTGAGATTTTTCTCTGTGTTGACTGTTAAAACTCATAAATTTGTACCCTTGAAATTAATACATTTCACTGTATATAAATTATTTTTTGATAAAGTGGATTTTTAAAATACAACAGGTAGACAGACAAGCCACTAACAGCAGTAAGATCTATAACTTAGCATCTGTGCAGGAGAAAGCATGGGAAGCAACAGAGAATCTGACAAATTTTAGAACCAAAAATTGCTATTAGCCAACAGGTACTCACTGTAAAGAGGCAGCCCAATTTGAAAATAACTTAAGAAAATGGAACGACCATTGTCCATTTGTGATAAGGGTGACTGCGGGAGACCCACAGTAAAATGTTCTGAAGGGTCTAGAGTAATCTAATCTCTGTGTGTCTCAAAACTATTCTGTCAGGACTGTCTTGCAGAATAGGACCTCATAATGAGGAATAATCAAAACTAGTGGTAACCAAGGCTGGGGGATGGAGGGATTAGAGAACTGTTCATCAAAGGATACAATATTTCAGCTAGAAAGGTGAAATAAGTTCAAGAAATGTATTGTGTATCATGGCAACTATGGTTAATAACAATATATTTTATAGTTGAAAATTTCTAAGAGTAGGTTTTGTGTTCTCACCATAAAAAATAAGTATGTGAGATAATCCATATGCTAAATAAGTTTGATTTAGCCATTCTGCAATGTATACATATATCAAACATAATATTGTACACCACAAATATATATACTTTTCATTTAAAAAATTAGAAAAAAGTAGTAATATTATTGGTATGAAGTTATACGTGTAATGTGGGAATTTTAATAAATGAACAATTGTCGGATACTTTCATCTCTGTGTTCTTAAGAACCAGGATTCTCAGAGTGGAAAAAAAAATTAAAATATAATATAGAAGAGTTTGGGGAAAAGCTTCTTAATCCTCAATTTGAATTGACAATATCAAACTTATGCATAAATTACTTTATCTCTAATTCTTTTATCTCTAAATACATCATATCCTAGCTTTATCTAAGACATTCTAGAAACACTAACAACTTAGTAGCAACTTATTCCAGAGAGTTATCATAAAATACTATTTCCTATTAAAAGAAACCAGAGCTTCTTGGATACATGGTTGAATCCAGGCCTAGGTCAGGAAATACTCTGAATAAGCCTGGAACATTTTGACACACCAGACACCTAGCAAGTTTCCATAGACTACTCTGCTAAAAAAAACTCAGGAGCCAACTTAAACAGATTCCCACTAGCCAAAAAAGGGGGCAATTTGAGTTTGAGTTACAATAAGAATTACAATGGATTGAATATAAAAAGAAAGTTCAGTTCATCAGTTCATAATGACATACGATTTTTTTAAAAACTAGCTACTTTCTCAAGGTGATGACAGGAACTTAATTTATAATGTTGAAAATGGACAAATAAGATAAAAATGTTAAAAACATATACTTCCTTTCCTATATAAAATCACACTATCATAGAAGATGAGGAAGTATATCCTTATAAAAATCATCTAAATTAATAAATGCGAATGAAATGATAAAAATGAGAATATCACTATTTTGTCTTTGCCAATTAATTAATGGACTAGATATTGAGAATTAACGACTGGTAACTCAAAAAGGAAGGACAATCAGGCATTATGGACTTTCCGATGAAAAAACACACTACCATCTATACACAGTCTTTGCAAAGGGATCAAAACTGAGTCTGATTAGATTTCTGAATAAGGTTGCCAATTTCCAAAAAATGTAGAAGGCAGAGGAACCGGTGGAATTGCACCATTAGTCAACAACAAAATCCAGATGCAGGAAACTACAGGTAAAATGTCCCAGGTTCTTCATCAGATAAATTATGAGGAAAAGAAAAGGATAGTGGTAGAATATGAAATAAAAGTAGAACTACCATTTGATCTAGCAATCCCACTACTGGCTATCTACTCAGAGGAAAAGAAGTCATTATATGAAAAAGATACTTGCACATGCATGTTTATAGCAGCACAATTTGCAATTGCAAAAATATGGAACCAGCCCAAATGACCATCGATCAACCATTGGAAAAAGAAACTGTGAGATAGATAGATAGATAGATAGATAGATAGATAGATAGATAGATAGATAGATAGATGATAGATGGATGGAATACTACTCAGCCATAAAAAAGGAATGAATTAATGGCATTCGCAGCAACCTGAATGGAACTGCAGACTTTTATTCTAAGTGAAGTAACTCAGGAATGGAAAGCCAAACATCATATGTTCTCATTCATAAGTAGGAGCTAAGCTATAAGGATGCAAAGGCATAAGAATGATACAATGGACTTTGGGGACTTGGGGGAAAGGATGGGTGGAGGCTGAGGGATAAAAGACTACAAATTGGGTTCAGTGTATACTGCTTGGGTAATGGGTGCACCAAAATTTCACATATCAGCACTAAAGAACTTACTCATGTAACCAAATACCACCTGTTACCCAAAAATCTGTGGAAATTAATACATATTTTACATATATGAAATATATATAATTTAATATATTTAATATATTTATATAATATATTTTTATATATATAAAAAAAACTCTGTCTCTCCAAAAGATATCAACTTAAAAGTTGGCCAAGACTACACTACAGATTCTAGAAATTCACATTTGGATAATAAATACACAAAGAAATGCAAAAAAAAAAAAAAGGCCGGGCGCGGTGGTTCAACCCTGTAATCTCAGCACTTTAGGAGGCCGAGACGGGCGGATAACGATGTCAGGAGATCGATACCATCCTGGCTAACACGGTGAAACCCTGTCTCTACTAAAAAATACAAAAAACTAGCCGGGCGAGGTGGCGGGCAGCAGTAGTCCCAGCTACTCCGGAGGCTGAGGCAGGAGAATGGCGTAAACCCGGGAGGCGGAGCTTGCAGTGAGCTGAGATCCGGCCACTGCACTCCAGCCTGGGCGACAGAGCGAAACTCCGTCTCAAAAAAAAAAAAAAAAAAGTAAAGTGGTTACCATAAACTTCAGGATAGTGGTTACACTTTAGGGAAGTAGAGGGCTATAAATGAGATAAGGCACATGTAGGAGATGCTGAAACAGCTTGGCAATGTTCTGTTTCTTAACCTGGGTAGTAGTTGTGAGGACAGTTTCCTGGGAGCTTGTTAGAAATGAGGCATCACAGTCCCCAGATCTACTGAAACAGAATCTGTAGTTTAATAAGATCCCCAAGTGGTTCTTATGTGTAATAAAATTTGAGAAGCAGTGTTCCATAGCATCCCCAACAGATTATTATTTAAATACTTCTGGTTACATTAAAGTTAATATTTCCCAAATTGTTTATTCCAAGTCTGCTCATTACTAAACCCTTCTTACATTTAATGAACTGAACACTTTCTTCTTATAAATTTTCTCAATAGAAGTACAGCACAAATTGAGCATTTTCCACATGGTATGCATCTGTATTTCAAAACAGTCTTCTATTCCACAAGCTAGGCATCCTAAGTTGTTCAGTTATTCATTGTATGGACTGGTTTTCAGACCTTTTCACAATCTCATTATATTTTTGTGAATGCACAATATCCTTCCGAAAATGCGGCTATCCAATTGTCTAAGCATGTCTTAGACCCTTGCAATGTTATGTAGGAAGAATTAAATATTCATGAGTTTATTGTTATAAAATAACAACTAATATGTATACTTTTCATTTTAGAACAGAAAGAAAAACAAAGGTCCAATGTGACAAAAATAGTAAATGGCAAAACCTGATATTTTTATTGATCATGATCTGCACACTCTATTTTTTGATGGATACTTTTCTGCACCTTTGGATTATGATAGGCTTGGAGATAATTTAACATTTCCGAATATTTTGCATATGAACTTTTTTCTTTCTTGAGACAGTCTCTCTCTCTGTCCCCTAGGCTGGAGGGCAGTGGTGCTATCTTGGCTCAATGCAACTTCTGCCTCCCAGGTTCAAGCGATTCTCATGCCTCAGCCACCCAAATTGCCGGAATTATAGGCACACACCACCACATCCGGTTAATTTTTGTATTTTTAATAGACACAGGGTTTCACCATGTTGGCCAGGATGGTCTTTAACTCCTGACCTCAAGTGATCTGCCTGCCTCAGCCTCCCATAGTGTTACATATGAACTTCTGTCAAGCCTGGATTATTTTCTTGACATATATTATTGATTTTTATTATTAAAATATAAATTTCTACACTTATTCACACTAAATATCATCTTATTGTGTAAATAAGGTTTTCTTTCTTATCAATATCTAGTCAATCATCATCAATAATGTTGTCAGGTAGGCTAGGCACGGTTGCTCACACCTGTAATCCCAGCACTTTGGGAGGCCGAGGCGGGCAGATCATGAAGTCAGGAGATCAAGACCATCCTGGCTAACACGGTGAAACCCCGTCTCTACTAAAAATGCAAAAAATTAGCCGGGCGCAGCAGCAGGCGCCTGTAGTCCCAGCTACTTGGGAGGCTGAGGCAGGAGAATGGCGTGAACCCGGGAGGCGGAGCTTGCAGTGAGCCGAGATCATGCCACTGCATTCCAGCCTGGGTGACTGAGCGAGACTCCATCTCAAAAAATAAATAAATAATAAATAATGTTGTCAGGGAAAATCCTACCTTTGTACTTTTTGAAATTTTATGCTGGAAGTTTGGAATATAAACTTAGGACAATGTTTAGAAACCAGGCGTTAGCAGAGATCAGTAGAATAGTACATGAAATACATTGTTTATTGTTACATTATAGTAAATGTACTCCACCTTTTTATTGAATAGCCAGCTTTTTAGTTATATCTTGTTTCTAATAAATAAAGTCTTCTATGTATTACCTCCACTTTTATCTAAAATTCAATAGAGGTGGGTGGGGAACTGATGGCAGGTGGAGCAAAAAGTAAACTTACTAGTTCAGGGAAGGGCATCTCATTTATTGAATAATTACTGTGTGTCAGACACTACAGATACCAAGACTAATGTAGTTCTTCTGTTAAAGAGCTCACAGCTGAGCTAATAGGGAAGCCACACATATTTACGAGTTAAGAGTACTATTCAATGTTCAAAATGCAATTGTGGTACAGAAGGGATAGCTCATTTAGCCTGGAGGATCAAAGTCGTGGCAACTATTAACAAGCAGTGAAAGTACAGTTTTTCCTTGAGACTATGACCTACTTTGGAATAAAACAGGAATTTGGCTACAACCACACAGAAGAGTGAAAAGCACCCAGGATGAATTAAATTTGAATCTGACTCTGTCACTTTTTTAATTTTATTTTATTTTTTTTTTGAGACGGAGTTTTGTTCTTGTTGCCCAGGCTGGAGTGCAAAGGCATGATCTCGGCTCACCACAACTTCTGTCTCCCAGGTTCAAGTGATTTTCCTACCTCAGCCTCCCGAGTAGCTGTGATTACAGGCATGTGCCACCATGTCTGGCTAATATTGTATTTTTAGTAGAGACAGGGTTTCTCCACGGTGGTCAGGCTGGTCTCGACTCCCGACCTCAGGTGATCCACCCGCCTGGGCCTCCCGAAGTGCTGGGATTACATGCATGAGCCACCACGCCTGGCCTACTCTGCCACTTTCCAGCTTTAGGATTTAGGGCATAATTTGAGTTCCCTCATCGGCAAAACAGAGATAATAATGCCTAGAATGTTGGGTTGTGGGAAATTAGACTTAATGCACCCAGTATGTTATTTGACACATGGTAGATATTTAAAACAACAATCGATATTGCTACTAAAGATAATAAATGAACAAGCAAAAAAAAAAAGAAGAAGGAATGAGGGAATTAGCCTGAGACAGGTAATAATTTTGAAATTAAAGGCTTTATAAAAGTCTTACAGATCAGCTTTTCTTTCAGGGATGACTTATACTGGAGTTATAATTTAAATGCCCACTTTGTGATAATAAAGACACAGCACTTATTCTTAACCAGCCATTCAGACTTATTTAGAAAAGAATTTAGGATGGTGAGAAGGGGGTGAGAAGAGGTTAGGACATAGCTAGGCTAAGCTGCAATTGGGGTCTCTCAGGTGGACAACGGAACCTCAGGGAGGTCACAGGAAATCTGGCTGTTTCAATTCAAGCCCATCTGTGTTCACAAATTGCTCCTCTCCAAGTAAGCACTTTGCCCTGGGCCATCACACAATGGAAATTAGATTATTAAGAATGTAGGCTACTCAAACAACAAAAATAGCTGGCATTCTAAATCAGCTTTGTATTCACCTCAATTAAATAAAAGCCAAGCATTTGCGTCAGCCAAAGTTTGGTTGAGAAACACTGCTGCAATTTTCTACATTGCTGGTCCAATGTGAGCTGAGCACTCCAATGTCTTAATAAACTTCCATCCTGACATGCTGATAGTCTCTCCGATAAATGTAAATTAAAATGTGTATAAAGGAAGCAAAGTTTTAGAGAAGGAACCTCATACAGGCTGTTTTTGCTTAGCTCAAGCATTTATGAAAATAACGACAATTCAAGCAAAAAGATCAAAGACAAATCGCCTGGTGGTTGTCAGCCTTCAGGAGAATGCTGAAAATACTGCAAACTTCAAGAATGCTGAAAACAGAAACAGTTGTTTAGGTTGATTTCAAATTATACTAATAAGCCAAATAAAAGAAAAATCATCTCTCACCCTCATTAATTCCCATAGTCATTAATTTAAACTTGCATGCCCCCTTGCTACTTGCTTAGATTTTTTTATAGTACATCTTCTTGTATATAGGTCAGACTAAGCCTTATAAAATGTGAGAGAGAGGGGGGCGGAGCAAGATGGCCGAATAGGAACAGCTCCAGTCTCCAACTCCCAGCGCGAGCGACACAGAAGACCGGTGATTTCTGCATTTTCAACTGAGGTACTGGGTTCATCTCACTGGGGAGTGCCGGACGATCTGTGCTGGTCAGCTGCTGCAGCCCGACCAGCGAGAGCTGAAGCAGGGCGAGGCATTGCCTCACCTGGGAAGCGCAAGGGGGAAGGGAATCCCTTTTCCTAGCCAGGGGAACTGAGACACACAACACCTGGAAAATCGGGTAACTCCCACCCCAATACTGCGCTTTAAGCAAACAGGCACACCAGGAGATCATATCCCACACCTGGCCGGGAGGGTCCCACGCCCACGGAGCCTCCCTCATTGCTAGCACAGCAGTCTGCGATATCGCGGCAAGGCAGCAACGAGGCTGGGGGAGGGGCGCCCACCATTGCTGAGGCTTAAGTAGGTAAACAAAGCTGCTGGGAAGCTCGAACTGGGTGGAGCTCACAGCAGCTCAAGGAAACCTGCCTGTCTCTGTAGACTCCACCTCTGGGGACAGGGCACAGTAAAAATAACAAAAACAGCAGAAACCTCTGCAGACGCAAATGACTCTGTCTGACAGCTTTGAAGAGAGCAGTGGATCTCCCAACACGGAGGTTGAGATCTGAGAAGGGACAGACTCCCTGCTCAAGCGGGTCCCTGACCCCTGAGTAGCCTAACTGGGAGACATCCCCCACTAGGGGCAGTCTCACACCCCACACCTCACAGGGTGGAGTACACCCCTGAGAGGAAGCTTCCAAAGCAAGAATCAGACAGGTACACTCGCTGTTCAGAAATATTCTATCTTCTGCAGCCTCTGCTGCTGATACCCAGGCAAACAGGGTCTGGAGTGGACCTCAAGCAATCTCCAACAGACCTACAGCTGAGGGTCCTGACTGTTAGAAGGAAAACTATCAAACAGGAAGGACACCTACACCAAAACCCCATCAGTACATCACCATCATCAAAGACCAGAGGCAGATAAAACCACAAAGATGGGGAAAAAGCAGGGCAGAAAAGCTGGAAATTCCAAAAATAAGAGCGCATCTCCCCCGGCAAAGGAGCGCAGCTCATCGCCAGCAACGGATCAAAGCTGGACGGAGAATGACTTTGACGAGATGAGAGAAGAAGGCTTCAGTCCATCAAATTTCTCAGAGCTAAAGGAGGAATTACGTACCCAGCGCAAAGAAAATAAAAATATTGAAAAAAAAGTGGAAGAATTGATGGCTAGAGTAATTAATGCAGAGAAGGTCATAAACGAAATGAAAGAGATGAAAACCATGACACGAGAAATACGAGACAAATGCACAAGCTTCAGTAACCGACTCAATCAACTGGAAGAAAGAGTATCAGCGATTGAGGATCAAATGAATGAAATGAAGCGAGAAGAGAAACCAAAAGAAAAAAGAAGAAAAAGAAATGAACAAAGCCTGCAAGAAGTATGGGATTATGTAAAAAGACCAAATCTACGTCTGATTGGGGTGCCTGAAAGTGAGGGGGAAGATGGAACCAAGTTGGAAAACACTCTTCAGGATATCATCCAGGAGAACTTCCCCAACCTAGTAGGGCAAGCCAACATTCAAATCCAGGAAATACAGAGAACGCCACAAAGATACTCTTCGAGAAGAGCAACTCCAAGACACATAATTGCCAGATTCACCAAAGTTGAAATGAAGGAAAAAATCTTAAGGGCAGCCAGAGAGAAAGGTCAGGTTACCCACAAAGGGAAGCCCATCAGACTAACAGCAGATCTCTCGGCAGAAACTCTACAAGCCAGAAGAGAGTGGGGGCCAATATTCAACATTCTTAAAGAAAAGAATTTTAAGCCCAGAATTTCATATCCAGCCAAACTAAGTTTCATAAGTGAAGGAGAAATAAAATCCTTTACAGATAAGCAAATGCTTAGAGATTTTGTCACCACTAGGCCTGCCTTACAAGAGACCCTGAAGGAAGCACTAAACATGGAAAGGAACAACCGGTACCAGCCATTGCTAAAACATGCCAAAATGTAAAGACCATCGAGGCTAGGAAGAAACTGCATCAACTAACGAGCAAAATAACCAGTTAATATCATAATGGCAGGATCAAGTTCACACATAACAATATTAACCTTAAATGTAAATGGACGAAATGCTCCAATTAAAAGACGTAGACTGGCAAACTGGATAAAGAGTCAAGACCCATCAGTCTGCTGTATTCAGGAGACCCATCTCACACGCAGAGACATACACAGGCTCAAAATAAAGGGATGGAAGAAGATTTACCAAGCAAATGGAGAACAAAAAAAAGCAGGGATTGCAATACTAGTCTCTGATAAAACAGACTTTAAACCATCAAAGATCAAAAGAGACAAAGAAGGCCATTACATAATGGTAAAGGGATCAATTCAACAGGAAGAGCTAACTATCCTAAATATACATGCACCCAATACAGGAGCACCCAGATTCATAAAGCAAGTCCTTAGAGACTTACAAAGAGACTTAGACTCCCATACAATAATAATGGGAGACTTCAACACCCCACTGTCAACATTAGACAGATCAACGAGACAGAAAGTTAACAAGGATATCCAGGAATTGAACTCATCTCTGCAGCAAGCAGACCTAATAGACATCTATAGAACTCTCCACCCCAAATCAACAGAATATACATTCTTCTCAGCACCACATCGTACTTACTCCAAAATCGACCACGTAATTGGAAGTAAAGCACTCCTCAGCAAATGTACAAGAACAGAAATTATAACAAACTGTCTCTCAGACCACAGTGCAATCAAACTAGAACTCAGGACTAAGAAACTCAATCAAAACCGCTCAACTACATGGAAACTGAACAACCTGCTCCTGAATGACTACTGGGTACATAACAAAATGAAGGCAGAAATAAAGATGTTCTTTGAAACCAATGAGAACAAAGATACAACATACCAGAATCTCTGGGACACATTTAAAGCAGTGTGTAGAGGGAAATTTATAGCACTAAATGCCCACAAGAGAAAGCAGGAAAGATCTAAAATTGACACTCTAACATCGCAATTAAAAGAACTAGAGAAGCAAGAGCAAACACATTCAAAAGCTAGCAGAAGGCAAGAAATAACTAAGATCAGAGCAGAACTGAAGGAGATAGAGACACAAAAAACCCTCCAAAAAATCAATGAATCCAGGAGTTGGTTTTTTGAAAAGATCAACAAAATTGACAGACCACTAGCAAGACTAATAAAGAAGAAAAGAGAGAAGAATCAAATCGACGCAATTAAAAATGATAAAGGGGATATCACCACCGACCCCACAGAAATACAAACTACCATCAGAGAATACTATAAACACCTCTATGCAAATAAACTGGAAAATCTAGAAGAAATGGATAATTTCCTGGACACGTACACTCTTCCAAGACTAAACCAGGAAGAAGTTGAATCCCTGAATAGACCAATAGCAGGCTCTGAAATTGAGGCAATAATTAATAGCCTACCAACCAAAAAAAGTCCAGGACCAGATGGATTCACAGCTGAATTCTACCAGAGGTACAAGGAGGAGTTGGTACCATTCCTTCTGAAACTATTCCAATCAATAGAAAAAGAGGGAATCCTCCCTAACTCATTTTATGAGGCCAACATCATCCTGATACCAAAGCCTGGCAGAGACAAAACAAAAAAAGAGAATTTTAGACCAATATCCCTTATGAACATCGATGCAAAAATCCTCAATAAAATACTGGCAAACCGGATTCAGCAACACATCAAAAAGCTTATCCACCATGATCAAGTGGGCTTCATCCCTGGGATGCAAGGCTGGTTCAACATTCACAAATCAATAAACATAATCCAGCATATAAACAGAACCAAAGACAAGAACCACATGATTATCTCAATAGATGCAGAAAAGGCTTTTGACAAAATTCAACAGCCCTTCATGCTAAAAACGCTCAATAAATTCGGTATTGATGGAACTTACCTCAAAATATTAAGAGCTATTTATGACAAACCCACAGCCAATATCATACTGAATGGGCAAAAACTGGAAAAATTCCCTTTGAAAACTGGCACAAGACAGGGATGCCCTCTCTCACCAATCCTATTCAACATAGTGTTGGAAGTTCTGGCTAGGGCAATTAGGCAAGAGAAAGAAATCAAGGGTATTCAGTTAGGAAAAGAAGAAGTCAAATTGTCCCTCTTTGCAGATGACATGATTGTATATTTAGAAAACCCCATTGTCTCAGCCCAAAATCTCCTTAAGCTGTTAAGCAACTTCAGCAAAGTCTCAGGATACAAAATTAATGCGCAAAAATCACAAGCATTCTTATACACCAGTAACAGACAAACAGAGAGCCAAATCATGCATGAACTCCCATTCACAATTGCTTCAAAGAGAATAAAATACCTAGGAATCCAACTTACAAGGGATGTAAAGGACCTCTTCAAGGAGAACTACAAACCACTGCTCAGTGAAATAAAAGAGGACACAAACAAATGGAAGAACATACCATGCTCATGGATAGGAAGAATCAATATCGTGAAAATGGCCATACTGTCCAAGGTAATTTATAGATTCAATGCCATCCCCATCAAGCTACCAATGAGTTTCTTCACAGATTTGGAAAAAACTGCTTTAAAGTTCATATGGAACCAAAAAAGAGCCCGCATCTCCAAGACAATCCTAAGTCAAAAGAACAAAGCTGGAGGCATCACGCTACCTGACTTCAAACTATACTACAAGGCTACAGTAACCAAAACAGCATGGTACTGGTACCAAAACAGAGATATAGACCAATGGAACAGAACAGAGGCCTCAGAAATAATACCACACATCTACAGCCATCTGATCTTTGACAAACCTGAGAGAAACAAGAAATGGGGAAAGGATTCCCTATTTCATAAATGGTGCTGGGAAAATTGGCTAGCCATAAGTAGAAAGCTGAAACTGGATCCTTTCCTTACTCCTTATACGAAAATTAATTCAAGATGGATTAGAGATTTAAATGTTAGACCTAATACCATAAAAATCCTAGAGGAAAACCTAGGTAGTACCATTCAGGACATAGGCATGGGAAAAGACTTCATGTCTAAAACACCAAAAGCAACGGCAGCAAAAGCCAAAATTGACAAATGGGATCTAATTAAACTAAAGAGCTTCTGCACAGCAAAAGAAACTACCATCAGAGTGAACAGGCAACCTACAGAATGGGAGAAAATTTTTGCAATCTACTCATCTGACAAAGGGCTAATATCCAGAACCTACAAAGAACTCAAACAAATTTACAAGAAAAAAACAAACAACCCCATCAAAAAGTGGGCAAAGGATATGAACAGACATTTCTCAAAAGAAGACATTCATACAGCCAACAGACACATGAAAAAATGCTCATCATCACTGGCCATCAGAGAAATGCAAATCAAAACCACAATGAGATACCATCTCACACCAGTTAGAATGGCGATCATTAAAAAGTCAGGAAACAACAGGTGCCGGAGAGGATGTGGAGAAATAGGAACACTTTTACACTGTTGGTGGGATTGTAAACTAGTTCAACCATTATGGAAAACAGTATGGCGATTCCTCAAGGATCTAGAACTAGATGTACCATATGACCCAGCCATCCCATTACTGGGGATATACCCAAAGGATTATAAATTATGCTGCTATAAAGACACATGCACACATATGTTTATTGCAGCACTATTCACAATAGCAAAGACTTGGAATCAACCCAAATGTCCATCAGTGACAGACTGGATTAAGAAAATGTGGCACATATACACCATGGAATACTATGCAGCCATAAAAAAGGATGAGTTTGTGTCCTTTGTAGGGACATGGATGCAGCTGGAAACCATCATTCTTAGCAAACTATCACTAGAACAGAAAACCAAACACCGCATG
Organism: Macaca mulatta; assembly: GCF_049350105.2. Taxonomy (NCBI): domain Eukaryota; kingdom Metazoa; phylum Chordata; class Mammalia; order Primates; family Cercopithecidae; genus Macaca; species Macaca mulatta. The sequence continues at coordinate 115,332,805 of NC_133408.1, forward strand.
TTCTCACTCATAGGTGGGAACTGAACAATGAGATCACTTGGACTTGGGAAGGGGAACATCACACACCGGGGCCTATCATGGGGAGGGGAGAGGGGGGAGGGATTGCATTGGGAGTTATACCTGATGTAAATGACGAGTTGATGGGTACTGACGAGTTGATGGGTGCAGCACACCAACATGGCACAAGTATACATATGTAACAAACCTGCACGTTATGCACATGTACCCTAGAACTTAAAGTATAATAATAATAAATAAATTTAAAAAAAAAAAGTTTGATAAGGAAAAAAAAAATGTGAGAGAGAAACAGAATTCACAACCCATAGCATTTTAAAAAGCAACTGCATAATGACCTCAGTTTTTAAAAATGAGATAAATATCAAGAGATTCATTAGATTAAGGTCAATGTGAAGATTAACCTGAAAGAAGAAGAGTTTTATGTTTTTCCTTGGTGGATAGAGACCAAAATACGTATCATTCTTTATAAGTTTTCACAAAATAGAGCTTTTCAAGACTGAAAAAATAATAAACTTTCACTATTTCTTAATGTTTAGCTTTTCTTAAAATAATGCCTAAAAATGTCTTAAAATATTCCAGGAATATTTTACTACTCTTATTATATTATGTTTTCATTGTTAAATATAAATGGCAAAAACAATATTAATTATGAATCTTTCTAAACAGCTATACAAAAACTGGCAAGCAAACAAACAAAAAATACTTTAATTAAGTTATTCACCATGCAGAGGTGATGATTTGGGGTTCACATTTCCAAATTTTAGATATTTTTTGTTATTGTCAACACAACTACATATGTGTCTTATTTTCAAAAATGAACCATACAACAGAGGAACATGTTAAACAATATAGGGGGGTACAATTCTCAATATTTAGACGGTAGGAGATGCTAAAGGAAAAGCAACCTGGTTTCCTTCAACAATAACATCATAAAAAAATTGCAAAGCAGAGAAAGAGAGAGATTATCTTTTGATGCATAGCAAATCACTTAAATTTATGGAATAAAATAATAATCAATAATAACGGTTTTAGGGGTTGATGGGTTCAATTCAGTGGTTCTAACTTGGGGTCTCTGATGCTTTTGCAGTAGGAAAAAGCAGTGGTTGGGGCTAAATAAATAAGACATAGGGTTTTTTTAAGTGAATAATTAAGCTTCACTAAACAAAAGAGAAACTAATTCTTTCTCTACCCTTAAAAAACAAAACCTGAAAAACAGAAACAACTAGTGGTTCTTTCTTGATGCATAAAGATGCTTATGCATAAAGATGCTTCCCCTCTATACAACAAGGAGAATGTATGCAAAGTCAGATTCCCTCTATTCAAAAGTTATTTGTCAGGACAGACTCTCTGTTTTAATCCCGTTATTGAGAGTCTTTAATTCTCTGCAGTGAGTACCGCAAGCAAAAGTGCACTCTGCAGTTCTAAGGCAGTGAAGCAGATCTCTGACTGCAGAAAGGATGATACAAGGCACTCCTTACCCCATTCTAGAGGGAAGCATATTGGCTCAGTATGTCTTATCCTGTCTTCAAAACCATAGCCAGGGCCACTTGCTGCTGGTTAGAAGAGCTTGCAGTTTTCCCAAGGTCATGAGTTCTAAAGTAACTAATTCCTGGATAACATTTAATAAAGTCCAGTTGAGTTATTTCTCAGTTCTGACCCTTTGCCCAGCTGGCTGGCAGAATCTAGTACAGTAAATCCTCATTTAATGTCATTGATAGGGTCTTAGAAACCACAATTTTAAGCAAAATGACACCTCAAATAATGTCGTTTTGTTCAACATTGTTTCATTATATGTTAATGAGAAGGAAAAAAATGATTTTCCTATACATCATTGTGCTTAAGGTTGCCATTTCCAATAAGTTATTAATGATATTAAGTGATGACTTAGTCCAGCTTTTAAAGTGGACAGACCCACAGGGAGAAAAGTTGAAAGCTTCATAGAGATGATCCTTTGAGAGTTAAGTATCAGAGAACGAAAGCAATGAGACCATATGATTGAGAATTATGAGGAACTTTGAATATATGATTTTGTGTCCAAAATCCCTATGCATGGAAAACCAAAAATTGAATCTTTTTTACTATACACATGAGTAATTACATTGTTATACAGGGGAGGAGTAAACAATAAGAACAGAGATGGTAAGAGAAGGCAACATTCTTTTGGTTACAGTGAAAGTTATTGAAGCCAGTGAAATAAACCCTCCAAGTTTCTATTGGGAAAGTTATGTCCAGAGTTGGTTTCACTATAGGCAAAAGAGTGATGACAAGGAAATATGAAGAGATTCACTATCTAGAGAATGCTACTCAGTAACAGAAGGCTCAAGGGAGTAAAATCCATACATTAGTAGCAAACCCTAGGGACAGTGATTGTAATATTAGGTGTAATGAGGTAGGGCCAATGACTGAGCCTACTTTGATCACCTCTTCACATGAAATTATTTAACACAGAACAATAGTCCATTGATATTTACTTTTGTTTTGGCATGAACATAAAACTTTATGCAAATACTGATTTCAGATTTCTATTTTTCCCTGAATACTGATTTGTGAATGCCAGCTTAGCTTTATCAGACAAAGTCACAGAGTTCCTTAAATATTCAGACTTCTAGGTCTCAACTCTAGAGATTCTGATACAGTAGGTCGGGTTTAGGGTGTGCAAATCTGTATGTACAAATTCCCTGGATACCACTAATGTATAACTAAACTTCAAAACTGACAGCATGTTTAGCAAGGCACTAATTGACTAGAAAATATCCATTGAATACAAATTTAGCATGCATGATAGTTTAAGAAACCATCAGACTATGTATCTGTAATCTACATGTTTAATCCTAATAGCATAACCCATTAGATTATAAACACCATGAGATCAGGGATGATGTCCATCTGATTCACTGTTTTCTCCTAAGTTATTGGCATTGGTTAAGTCGAAGGCAAGGAGTATTTGATGAATAAATAAACAAATAATTCACTTGTTAAATAATGTTTAATTTCCAAATAACCTTGTGTTGCCAAAAAAGGCAAATCAAAAACTTGTATTTTTTCATTTATCAACTTCTTTTATCAACTCACAAAGTAACAAAAATGTATTGAAAGCTTATTGAATGATAGATATAATGATGGAATATTTGTATACCCTATGGTTATACAGTGCCTCTTTCTAATGAAAAAATAAAACCTTTTGAATCTCCAAAATGAGAGTCATTCTTTGAGTACCTGAATGCCTCTGTTTTCTGCAATGGTGATTATTATGCAGCTGTGAGTCACTACAATAAAACCCTAGACAAAATTTCATACTCTCTGTGACTTTTTTAGCTGAGGTCTTGAATCTGGTTCATTTTCCCAATGATCTGTGTAGCGCTGAATGCCCATTTTCCCCTAACAGTCAGAAAATTTCAACAAATTCTTTCAGAAGCAAACCTTTCAAATCTATGACCTCTTGACCAAAAGACATTCTCTACCAGTTTTTTTATTTACTAAACAAAGGATTTTTTAAAAACCAACACATAACACACATGCACACCTATACAATATTTTCCTAGACATGCACATGGAAGGTATTACATCAAGACTGAAAAAGATAGCTAGGGAAGGTTGGCTTAGGTAATCAAAGTAACTATGCAATTATAAATGACAAATACAGTCAAACCAGAAACAACTTTCAATCTATTTCCTATCTCTGCAGTATTACCATGGCAGAGTGTTAGAATAGACCTGGCATCCTATTTCCTTGGAAGCAAGATGAACCATTTCCTCATTGCCTTCATAGAAAATCCCATCAGAAAAACATCTGTCTCTAAAATTTCAGTATTTTCTGCAGTTCTCTAAGCCATTTTTTATATCAAGCTATATTATTTGAGACAGTTGTGTTTATCATTTCAGGAATGTTGTGAGTCTCATACCCCTGGCTCAGAGCAGCAGGGCATAACTGGATTTGAATTTTTACATATTCAAAGGGGTCCTAAATGGTGGGCATAAGGGGTAGTAATATTGTGAATAAACAGAACCAAATTGGTATGCCTTTTATGTGTGCATTGTTTTGTGAGAATCCAAGCATTTTCATTTTTCATTATCAAATTATGGAAACAGTGAAAAGAATATATTCCGGCCAGTTCACATCCTTAATAAGTTATAGTCTGTTTTAGTTTATTTAAGGAGGGTGGTGGTCTTAGAAAAGTACTCCACAAAAATGAGATTTATTAAGATTATAGTTTTAGAAATTTATGTAGAAGGAGACCTCAATATACCAGGTCAAATACCCAACAGAACTTAGAGTTTGTTTGAAATAGAAGATAACAGTAAAAGGCATTCCCTGCATTATTTCAATTAAACCCTTCATTTTCTTGAAGGTTAATAATTTCAAGAATATTCAGAGTGGTTGCCTCACTTCAATTTAGTTAATTAAATTATATTAATCTTGGTTGATTGTATCATACAACACATGATTGTATAATCATCCATTATGTGGTAATCTGGCATAACCCGTGCCAAGAAGCTGACATAACAAATTGCAAATTTTATTTTATCTGGTTTATTTATTAAGTTTAGTTTGTTGACTAAGCTACTTGAATCAAACATTAAAAAGAGAACAACTTTTTGATTCTTAAAGTAAGTGTTTATCAGAGATCAAAGAAAATTGTGACTCATTCCCAGGTGTGCTGGATTCACTTCATCTTCAGTGGGGCATTATGTAATTTTTTTACAATAATCTATGAATACTGAACCAGTGAGTGGCCTCTCTTAAATGGCATGGCACTCATGGCAACATGCTCTGAAAAACACTAACCTTATTAAAAAGTGATGAACAGATATGTCAGTTTATAAATGTCATGCCGATTTCAAGTCTCCATGCTTAAATAGGTTTTAAGCAAGGAAACCCACAACTTGGATTGTAAAGTAGCTATCTATTCATAATTCCTTGCAATAGCTGAGATAAATTTAGGTCAGAATTCTAGATATTTATGAGACTAATGTAAATATAAAATGTACCTCAAAAAGTTTCAGACCTACCAGGGTAGGTTAAAGACCTGCTTGAAATTTTCTAGAGTTTGTTGTTTAAATGACACAGCAGTAAAATGAAATTTTCAACACTATATGGCATAGGTTTTCATACTATAATGGGTGTTAGACCTAATTAGATACATAATTTAAAATATAATGGAATGCCAAGCAAAGTATAGGAAATCTACGACAGATTTCTCGCAAATACATTTCACCTTAGTCTTCAATAGAAAGAACATATATCAAGGAAGGAAAAGTGAGTTAGAATCCAAGCAGATCAAGGTAATCTGCACTTGAGAACAGTCAGTGAACGAGATGATTCGTTGGCCACTTACACTCTATCTAACCTGGAAAGCTTCCTGAAAGTGAATTTCTCATGGTAGCAGTGAGGATGAGAGATATGCTGAAGACTTTAACAGATGTGCTATGTGGAAATCAAAGATGTTTAATTAAAACCTAAAAAGACTCTTTTTGGGGAATTCAAATAATATTTTCTAAAAGCAAATTGTGAAGTTATTTTGTCTAACCAAAAGTGCCTCCAACTAGAGGCAATAAGCCCATTGCCATTCCTAATGAGGCACAGTTCTGTAATCAACAGAGCAACCAGAGGACCCATTTAAAACACAAATCACATCATGTACCTTCTCTACTCCAAATTATCCACTAGCTTCCCTTATTCAGAGTGCGACAGGATCTTTCCCTCCTCACTGACTGCTGGCCTTTATTGCCTGCTCTGCTCCACTTTCCTCCCTGCTGCCAAGCTGGCCTCCTTGTTCCTCTTGCAACATGGGAAGCAGGAGCAGGGCATTCATTTTCCTGACATCCACATCTCCTTGAGGTTTTGCCCACCTTCTCTTTTGAAATTATGATCCTCTTGCCTTCCCCATTTACAATTCCTACTTCACTTCCTTGCTTTACTTTCCTCTATAGCAATTATTTTCCATAGATAGAATATGCCATATATTTTGCTTCCTCAAACTATGTCAGCTACGTAAGGGCAGAGGTTTAATCTATTTAGTCACTGCTGTGTCCTCTGCCTCTAGAATAATTCTGGGCAAACAATACGTGCCCAATAAATATTTGAGATATAAATAAATTAATGACAACCACAAATCCCCATAACTCTGGGAATATTAGCACATAAACTATGTTTTGCAAATTCCCAACTGTCTCCTTTTTTACTTAAGCTTCAGCTCTTGCCAGCATCCTCCGACACCATGTCATGAAAACTGCATGTGGGAGGTTGATCTCATCTCTTCTACCTGCCATGCGTGTAAATCCTAATTTTTAAAATCCTGATAAAGATACATCTCCTCTTAGAAAGTAACTTCTCCAAAAATAAGTATCAAAACTTGCAATATATTAAGTAGTCCTCCAGGCATAGCACTCCTTAGAGACATCTCTTAAATATTATGTCTCCTTGAGCAGTTTTCGCCCTGTAAAATTTGGGGAAATGTTTACACCCAATAATTTCCTATGAATTTCTCTAGTGATTATTACCTGTATCAACAATTTGGCTCGTGCGCAGTTACATGTATCTTCATTAATCAGTTTCTTCTTTCGTTCACTTAGTAAGTACTTATGAAGTCCCTATCACATGTCTGGCACTGTTCTAGCTGCTGAGGATACAGACACAAACGAAATGTACAATGTTCTTCCCCTCAAAGAACTCACAGACTACTGGCCAGAGACAGCTGGTAATAAATTAGTACATCAGATGCATAAGTTGTATAGGTATGTATAAATTGATAAGTGCCATAGAGAAAAATAAAAATAAGGTAAGTGGAATGAGGTGTATCTGCATATTTTATATTATAGAGTCAAAAGAGCCCCTACTAATTACTTGATATTTGAGTAGAACCCTGAGGGAAGTGAGGGAGTGAGGTATGGTGATGTCTTGAAAGGAGAAACCCGAGAGGAGAAACAGCAAATGCAATCTCCCATCCCCCTCCAAGAAAAAAAGCCTCAGAGGCAAGTGTGCGCAATGTCTTATGGATGTCAGTGTGGGTGAGGCAAGGTGATGGAAGTAGGGAGGGAACTAGGACAGTGGGGGACAAGATCATGGTAGGTCTTGGGGGTACTGATGTCTCCATCCTGCCTCCCCAACTCCCAGATGAAGTTTCTTGAGTAGAGAACTGTCTTATATATGTACTTTACATCTTCCACGGAATGTGCTACACGATCTTGCACAGAGGATATTCAACATTAACTGTGAGTAGAAATTACCGTTTGTATACACACACAAAAATAGCTGCAAATACCCTGATGCTTCTCAAATGAGAACAATTTACCCATGGAAACATGAAATAAATTCCAAACTTATTGAATTATCCTACCTGTACAAATGTATACAGTTCAGGCCAGAAATAAAAACTTTCCTAAAATTTATGGCCTCTCTCTCTCTCCCCTTCCCCTATAGCCCCAGAAATTACTGAATCATTCTAAATCTTTTATTACTATGCTTAGTCATTTTTTAAAACTTCTCAGTTAATCTTTATAATTTCAGTTTTTTTCAACAATTAAAATGTTTTTAATTGAAATGTTTTTAACTGAATTTTTTTCAACAATTAAAATCCTTCCGCTCCCTATGCTTTTCCTTCTTTAGATGTGCCATTTGCACTTTCAAGCTGTCCTGCTGCTCAAATGCAATCAGTCATTCACTAAGTAGATATGGATGTTGGACATTGAGAATGAAAAGGCAGGGTACCATATAGCATTTGAGATTCAAACACAGATGTTGAAATTGGAAAGTCAGACCTGGTTTAGAATCTCTCTGCTAGCAGGAAGATCACATTTATAAAAGAAGGATGAGAATAGTAAATAACTCATAGACCTCTTGCAAGGTTTAAGTGAGATAATTCATGTAAAGTGCTTATCATAAGCTTGTAACATAGTGGAAGTTCCATAAACATTAAATATAAATAATATATTAAATATTACTCATATAAATATGAATATTAAAGATGACAATATCAAACTTTCTCTCCATGCCTACTCTTTCTCCTGAGCTTTGTTACCAGGAATATCTCTACCTGAATGTCATTCCAGTGACTACCATCAATGAATCCAGAACAGAAATTTCATCATCACATTTTTACAGTTTCTGCCTTATAATGGTATTTCGACAATTGTCCCTATATCTGCAAACCCAAACATAGCACAAAAACAGCTTTCTTTTTTTTTTTTTTTTTTTTTTTTTTTTTTTTGAGACGGAGTCTCGCTCTGTCACCCAGGCTGGAGTGCAGTGACCCGATCTCAGCTCACTGCAAGCTCCGCTTCCCGGGTTCACGCCATTCTCCTGCCTCAGCCTCCCGAGTAGCTGGGACTACAGGCACCCACCACCTCGCCCGGCTAGTTTTTTGTAGTTTTTAGTAGAGATGGGGTTTCTACCGTGTTAGCCAGGATGGTCTCGATCTCCTGACCTCGTGATCCACCCGTCTCGGCCTCCCAAAGCGCTGGGATTACAGGCTTGAGCCACCGCGCCCGGCCAAAAACAGCTTTCTAAATGATCTGTCTGCCTCAGATCTTCCTCTCCTCCAAAAAATAAAGGTCATTATCTAACATTAATATTAGTAGCCATTAGTATTATATGTTGCATGAATGAATCAATGCATAAAGAAAAAAGGCAATGCGATGTGTTAGAAATTCAGGCTGGTGTGTTCACTGGGTTCTTAATTATTAAATGATGTACTTTTCTCTCTCTCTCTCTCTCTCTCTCTCTCTCTCTCTCTCTGGTTTCTCTGACGGGGAAGCTCTTAGAACAAACTCCAAGGAGAGTCTGCCGCCAGCTTACCTAGAGTGAAAGTGATTAGCTGCCTTAGGCAGATCATATGGCTAAAGCTAGGCATGTGGGACAACGATAAGCAAATAATCTTTCCATGAGTAAAATGGGAAGTTTTTCTTTCCTCTCTCCTTTAAGTACTTTTCCTTTCCTTTATTAGCTGCACCTAAAACTATGGTTAAGCGTTTTGCTCTGCATCTTGCCCTATTTATTCAGGAATCTTATAAATAGTATGCTTTGCAAATCTGTGATTTTAAAAGCTAAAATACCCATGTTCAATTCAATTGTTTCAGAAACCTCAAGTAACAAGCACACTCTGATACAATTTCAAAACATTTTTTAAATCAGAAGATCCTAAAGTGTTTCTCTATACCTACAGAATTAAAATAGTGTTATAATTATTAGATTAACTGCACTGGTCTTTTTTACCTAGTAGTGAATAAACATAAACTAATTGGTACATATGATATTTCAGTGTGACAATAATGCACATTAATTTTCCTTTAGTGTTTTTATTTGGCTTTTTCAGTTTAGCCAAACGAACGCTAATATCAAAACAAATACCTTGAGAAAGTCTTGAGAACTGTGTTGCTTCAAAATAAATTTTTAACAATTCAAGTAAGAGTTTTTACATGCTTAATAAAATTATAAATTAACTGATTATTCCACTGTGCTTCTCTGGGTTTGAATATAGTAAGCAACATGGAAATGGCTTTATCACCATAATTTCTTCATTACCATATGTTATGAATGCAAGTTTTCTTTTTAAAAATAGATAACTAAAACCGCATAATTACATGTAACTATTATTTTAGCTGGTAACCGAGAACATTACCAATAATATGTCAGAATTTTATTAACAGACTCCCTTGTCCTTTGAAGTAAAAATGTATAAACTGCTTACTCCAAGAATTGTGGACTTTCCAGTCCCTTAGCTGTAATTCTTTCTTTTGTTTGTTTTCTGCTTACAGTGCCTGTCTGGTGCCCTATTATTCTGCAAGGCATAGTGCATGGAATTTAAAATCCAGAAACTTTTTTTCAACTAGACAAGCTTTCCCTTTTAATAAGTCACTTAGAAGAAGATGTTGGTCCTAAGGAAATGCCTTAATATGGGGAATAGTAATCACTTTCTCGATCTTTCTTACATATAAAATATTTCTTGCCAATTCTATGAGAATGAATTTTTTTCTTGGAAAAGCACTCATTTTTAATCAAGAATAACGTAGCAGAGGTTTTGGCTCTTGAATGTTTGTTAATTAATTTTGTTTCATTTTCTTTTTAAGTATGTTCTCAGGTTTCTTTGGTGTGAGATTCTCAGAACATAAGATAGGATCCCAGCAAACAACTTTAATCTTCTCTCTGTTCTTTTCTCTCTCCACATCTCATCTCCTTTCTCCAAACACAGATGTCAGAAAAGTTAGAGAAAATGTGAAGTGTAGAGGTAAAACTCTAAGGTGACAGGATCAAGTATTGGGCTGTACAATTTTTCTTAAAAATTTTTATCACAGTAGAGCATTCTAAAGTTCTGTAGGGAGATTAAATACACCACAGGGCATTGAATGGTCCATGCTGAAGCGAACTATTACAAAGCTTGAAATTTGTTGTTTTACAGCTTTCACATGAACATGGATTTTGTATTCTACATTCTGCACTACCGTTTATATAAATGCAGGTACATGAATAGACATACACACAATAACTGATCAGTTTTCAACTTTTCATTATAATGGCTCTTGAAAAGTTACACTATGGTTTTTTGGGTATTTTTGTTTGGTTGGTTGGTTGGTTGGCTGGTTGGTAGGTTTTTTTGTTTGAGACAGAGTCTTGCTCTGTTGCCCAGGCTGGAGTTCAGTGGCATGATCTCAGCTCACTGCCACCTCCACCTCCCGGGTTCAAGCGATTCTCCTGCCTCAGCCTCCCAAGTAGCTGGGACTACAGGTGGACGCCACCACGCCTGACTAATTTTTGTATTTTTAGTAGAGACAGGGTTTTACCATACTGGCAATGCTGGTCTCGAACTCCTGACCTTGTGATCCACCCACCTCGACCTCCCAAAGTGCTGGGATTACAGGCATGAGCCACCGTGCCCAGTCCCATGTTTTATATAATGATTTCTTTGACATTCTCCCTGTGTAATGACTCTTCACCCAAAGCACAATAAATATGGAAGAGTGCTATGTCAGGGATTCAACTTCTTCCTGGTTTAGTCTTGGAAGAGGGTAAGTGTCCAGGAAATTATCCATTTCTTCTAGGTTTTCTAGTTTATTTGCGTAGAGGTGTTTATAGTATTCTCTGATGGTAGTTTGTATTTCTGTGGGATCGGTGGTGATATCCCCTTTATCATTTTTTATCACGTCTATTTGATTCTTCACTCTTTTCTTCTTTATTAGGCTTGCTAGTGGTCTATCAATTTTGTTGATCTTTTCAAAAAACCAGCTCCTAGATTCATTGATTTTTTGGAGGGTTTTTTGTGTCTCTATCTCCTTCAGTTCTGCTCTGATCTTAGTTATTTCTTGCCTTCTGCTAGCTTTTGAATGTGTTTGCTCTTGCTTCTCTAGTTCTCTTAATTGTGATGTTAGGGTGTCAATTTTAGATCTTTCCTGCTTTCTCTTATGGGCATTTAGTGCTATAAATTTCCCTCTACACACTGCTTTAAATGTGTCCCACAGATTCTGGTATGTTGTATCTTTGTTCTCATTGGTTTCAAAGAACATCTTTATTTCTGCCTTCATTTCATTATGTACCCAGTAGTCACCAGCAGCAGGTTGTTCAGTTTCCATGTAGTTGAGCGGTTTTGATTGAGTTTCTTAGTTCTGAGTTCTAGTTTGATTGCACTGTGGTCTCAGAGACAGTTTGTTATAATTTCTGTTCTTTTACATTTGCTGAGGAGTGCTTTACTTCCAACTATGTGGTCAATTTTGGAATAAGTGTGATGTGGTGCTGAGAAGAATGTATATTCTGTTGATTTGGGGTGGAGAGTTCTGTAGATATCTATTAGGTCCGCTTGGTGCAGAGTTGAGTTCAGTTCCTGGATATCCTTGTTAACTTTCTGTCTCGTTGATCTGTCTAATGTTGACAGTGGGGTGTTGAAGTCTCCCATTATTATTGTATGGGAGTCTAAGTTTCTTTGTAATCTCTAAGGACTTGCTTTATGAATCTGGGTGCTCCTGTATTTGGTGCATATATATTTAGGATAGTTAGCTCTTCTTGATGAATTGATCCCTTTATGATTACGTAATGGCCTTCTTTGTCTCTTTTGATCTTTGATGGTTTAAAGTCTGTTTTATCAGACACTAGGATTGCAGCCCCTGCTTTTTTTTGTTTTCCATTTGCTTGGTAGATCTTCCTCCATCCCTTTATTTTGAGCCTATGGGGGTTGTTTGTTTTCTTCTTGTAAATTTGATTGAGTTCTTTATAGGTTCTGGGTATTTGCCCTTTGTCAGATGAGTAGATTGAAAAAATTTTCTCCCATTCTGTAGGTTGCCTGTTCACTCTGATGGTAGTTTCTTTTGCTGTGCAGAAGCTCTTTAGTTTAATTAGATCCCATTTGTCAATTTTGGCTTTTGTTGCTGTTGCTTTTGGTGTTTTAGACATGAAGTCCTTGCCCATGCCTATGTCCTGAATGGTATTACCTAGGTTTTCTTCTAGCATTTTTATGGTTTTAGGTCTAACATTTAAGTCTCTAATCCATCTTGAATTAATTTTCGTATAAGGGAGTAAGGAAAGGATCCAGTTTCAGCTTTCTACATATGGCTAGCCAATTTTCCCAGCACCATTTATTAAACAGGGAATCCTTTCCCCATTTCTTGTTTTTGTCAGGTTTGTCAAAGATCAGATGGTTGTAGATGTGTGGTATTATTTCTGAGGGCTCTGTTCTGTTCCATTGGTCTATATCACTGTTTTGGTACCAGTACCATGCTGTTTTGGTTACTGTAGCCTTGTAGTATAGTTTGAAGTCAGGTAGCGTGATGCCTCCAGCTTTGTTCTTTTGGCTTAGGATTGTCTTGGCAATGCAGGGTCTTTTTTGGTTCCATATGAACTTTAAAGCAGTTTTTTTTCCAATTCTGTGAAGAAAGGTATTGGTAGCTTAATGGGAATGGCATTGAATCTATAAATTACCTTGGGCAGTATGGACATTTTCACGATATTGATTCTTCCTATCCATGAGCAAGGTGTGTTCTTCCATTTGTTTGTGTCCTCTTTTATTTCACTGAGCAGTGGTTTGTAGTTCTCCTTGAAGAGGTCCTTTACATCCCTTGTAAGTTGGATTCCCAGGTATTTTATTCTCTTTGAAGCTATTGTGAATGGGAGTTCATGCATGATTTGGCTCTCTGTTTGTCTGTTACTGGCGTATAAGAACGCTTGTGATTTTTGCACATTGATTTTGTATCCTGAGACTTTGCTGAAGTTGCTTATCAGCTTAAGGAGATTCTGGGCTCAGACGATGGAGTTTTCTAAATATACAATCATGTCATCTGCAAACAGGGACAATTTGACTTCTTCTTTTCCTAACTGAATACCCTTTATTTCTTTCTCTTGCCTGATTGCCCTAGCCAGAACTTCCAACACTGTGTTGAATAGGAGTGGTGAGACAGGGCATCCCTGTCTTGTGCCAGTTTTCAAAGGGAATGCTTCCAGTTTTTGCCCATTCAGTATAATATTGGCTGTGAGTTTGTCATAAATAGCTCTTATTATTTTGAGATACATTCCATCAATACCGAATTTACTGAGAGTTTTTAGCATGAAGGCTGTTGAGTTTTGTCAAAGGCCTTTTCTGCATCTATTGAGATAATCATGTGGTTTTTGTCTTTGGTTCTGTTTATATCCTGGATTGTGTTTATTGATTTGCGTATGTTGAACCAGCCTTGCATCCCAGGGATGAAGCCCACTTGATCATGGTGGATAAGCTTTTTGATGTGCTGCTGGATTCGGTTTGCCAGGATTTTATTGAGGATTTTTGCATCAATGTTCATCAGGGATATTGGTCTAAAATTCTCTTTTTTTGTTGTATCTCTGTCAGGCTTTGGTATCAGGATGATACCAAATGAGTTAAATGTAAAATGAGTTAGGGAGGATGCCCTCTTTTTCTACTGCTTGGAATACTTTCAGAAGGAATGGTACCAATTCCTCCTTGTACCTCTGGTAGAATTCGGATGTCAATCCGTCTGGTCCTGGACTTTTTTGGTTGGTAGGCTATTAATTATTGCCTCAATTTCAGAGCCTGCTATTGGTCTATTCAGAATCTATAAAGAACTCAATCAAATTTATAAGAAAAAAAAACAACCCCATCAAAAAGTGGGCAAAGGACATGAACAGACATTTCTCAAAAGAAAACATTCACACAGCCAACAGACACATGAAAAAATGCTCATCATCACTTGCCATCAGAGAAATGCAAATCAAAACTACAATGAGATACCATCTCACACCAGTCAGAATGGCAATCATTAAAAAATCAGGAAACAACAGGTGCTGGAGAGGATGTGGAGAAATACGAACACTTTTACACTGTTGGTGGGATTGTAAACTAGTTCAACCATTGTGGAAAACAGTGTGGCGATTCCTCAGGATCTAGAACTAGAAATACCATTTGACCCAGCCATCCCATTACTGGGGATATACCCAAAGGATTATAAGTCATGCTGCTATAAAGACACATGCGCATGTATGTTTATTGTGGCACTATTCACAATAGCAAAGACTTGGAATCAACCCAAATGTCCATCAGTGACAGACTGGATTAAGAAAATGTGGCACATATACACCATGGAATACTATGCAGCTATAAAAAAGGATGAGTTCGTGTCCATTGTAGGGACATGGATGCAGCTGGAAACCATCATTCTCAGCAAACTATCACAAGAACAGAAAACCAAATACTGAACGTTCTCACTCATGGGGGGAATTGAACAATGAGATCACTTGGACACAGGAAGGGGAACATCACACACCAGGTCCTATTGTGGGGAGGGGGTAGGAGGGAGGGATAGCATTAGGAGATATGCCGTAAATGACAAGTTAATGGGTGCAGCACACCAACATGTCACATGTATACATATGTAACAAACTTGCACATTGTGCACATGCACCCTAGAACTTAAAGTATAATGAAAAAAAAAAAAAGAAACACTGAAAAAAAAAAAAGAGTGCTGTGTCTACAATATTGATTGAGGCAAATACACTCTATTTGCTGGTCACTGTGGATTCTAAGCAAAGAATATCACAAAAAAATAAAAATTATGCCCTATTTTTGAATGAACCCAAAAATTCTTTTCTTTGAGTACGTGCACCAAACAGGAGTAATAGTGGTATAAAAGTGGATACATATACCAATGGTACAGAAATAAAGCCAAACTTAAAACAAACTGATCTTTCACAAAGCAAACAACAACATAAACTGGGAAAAGGACACCTTATTCAATAAACGGTTCTGGGGAAACTGAATGCCTACATGTAGAAGAATAAAACTGGATCTCTATCTCTAACCTCATATAAAAATCAACTTAAGGTGGATTAAGACTTAAATATATGACTTGAAGCCATAAAAATTCTAGAAGAAAATTTAGGAAAAACTCTTCCAGACATTGGCTTAGGCAAAGAATGTAGGACTAAGACCTCCAATGCAAATGCAACCAAAATATAAATAAATAAATGGAACCTAATTAAACTAAAAAGCTTCTGCACAGCAAAAGAATAATCAGCAGAGCTGGGCACGGTGGCTCACGCCTGTAATCCCAGCACTTTGGGAGGCCGAGGCGGGCGGATCACGAGGTCAGGAGTTCAAGACCATCCTGGTTAACATGGTGAAACCCCGTCTCTACTAAAAATACAAAAAATTAGCCAGGTGTGTTGGTGGGGGCCTGTACTCCCAGCTACTCGGGAGGCTGAGGCAGGAGAATGGGGTGAACCCGGAGGCAGAGGTTGCAGTGAGCGGAGATCGCACCACTGCACTCCAGCCTGGGCGACAGAGTGAGACTCCATCTCAAAAAAAAAAAAAAAAAAAGAAGAAGAAGAAGAAGAAGAAGAAGAAGAATCAGCAGAATAAACAAACAATTCACAGAATGGGAGAAAATATTTGCAAACTATGCATCTGACAAAGAACTGGTATCCAGAATCTGGAAGGAACTCAAACAAATCAGCAAAAAAAAACAAATAATCTTATCAAAAAGTGGGCAAATAACATGAATTGACATTTCTTGGAAGAAGATACATGAACGGCCAATAAACATATGAAGAATATGCTCAACATCACTAATCACTAGAGAATGCAAATTAAAACCACAGTGAGATGCTACCTTACCCAAGCCAGAATGGCTATTATTTGAAAGTCAAAAACAATAGCTGCTGGAGTGAATGTCATGAAAAGGGAATGCTTATACACTGCAGGTGGGACTGTGTATTATTACAACCTCTATGGAAAACAGCATGGAGATTTCTTAAAGAACTAAAAGTAAATCTACGATTCAGTCCAGCAATGCCACTTCTGGGTATCCACCCAAAGGAAAATAAGTCATTATATAAAAAAGACACCTGCAAGTGTATGTTTATGGCAGCACAATTCACAATGGCAAAGACACAGAAAATACCTCAGTGCCCACTGATCAATGAGTGAGTGGATAAAGAAAATGTAGTATATCTACACCATGGAATATAAAAGAGAATGAAATAATGTATTTTCAGCAATTTGGATGGATCTGGAGGCCATTATTCTAAGTGAAGCAACTCAGAAATGGAAAATCAAATACCGTATATTCTCACTTATAAACGAGAGCTAAGCTATAGGTCAGTCCACTGAGGCTGGCAGAGATCAAGCTACCTGCCCAGGTCCACACTACAGGTCCCCGTTGGAGCTGAGACTCACACCTTAAGTGCCCTAGAGTCCCCACGAATCTCATTAAGAATGCTGGCTCATCTGTTTTGGAGTGATTCAGGCTTTGAGGGTCATAGCAAGCATCAAACCCAGGCCAGGCTAGGTCAGCACAGAACAAGATTATAGAGTCCTTCCCAGCACTGTGGGGCCTAAGACCACTGTGGCACTTCTCTAAGCCTCTGCAGGGACCCCTTCTCTGGCCCCAGCCCTCTCTTCCACAGACTTCTTTAGTTGGGAGATCCTGGCCTTTGAGATCCCATTTCTTTGGATGGAGGATTAAAAATACCTATGTCATCAAATACAAGGTATCTTTGGGAGTGAGATGCACTATAATTTTGTGAATTACCATGGAATTCATTAATTTGATGGCATTTAAACAGTCAGGGTGACCTCCAGGTTGGTAAACTGTGAAAAATGGTAACACTATAGTAATAAGTGATATTTATGACAATTAAAAAGAAAAAAAGAAAATGCCAGGAAACCTCTGCCTTACCTTCACTTATGTGCAATGACTGGGGCAATCTTAATCAGTTCAATCAATTCAAGTGGAAATAACTGAAGAATGAGTGGTTGAATACTTAGATTTCATTTTGCTTCAAAGATCATCTTAACAAGTGTTTCTTAATTCAAGGCTAAAAGTTGGGGATACGGGACTTCTGTATGAAAAAAATAGTCTTTAGCATCAGAGCACCTTTGTTTTTTGGAAAAAAAAAAAAAAAAAGGAGGCAGGGAGAAATGCATTCTGAACCAAAGCTAAACTCTCAGTTCCAGTTGACTGAAATTCTGTCCTGGAAGAAAAATGAGTTTGGTGTAGTTTCGCAAGGAGCCTTCGTTGAAAAACTCATGAGCAGGCAGAATTACTCTCATCCTCCACTGTGCTTTTATTACTCCAGCTAGTGCTGCTGGGATGGCATTTATCACACCCTGCCCATCATAAAATCAGTAGTCCACACCCCGGCCCTCCCTCTAGACACTTGGGCTGCACAAGACCAGGCAGATTCTGTCAATATTCTGCTTTATTTCTTATCAGTCAGTGTATTATTGTCTTGAACAGTACTTGGTGCAGAACAACTGTAAGAAATGATTATCGAATTAAAACGTTCAACTGCAGATTAACTGATGTCATGAAAGATATGCATCTTTCTCAGATAAAGTGTGAAACTAACCAATGTTCTTGCATGTAGACAGTAAAATATATTTAGAGATTTTTATACCGTAATGGGAATTTTTTCAGTCTGAGAAGGCATGTGGAATACTGACATTGCTTATATGAACATTTGCTTCATCCATTTCCTATTTCATTTTATAAAGGAAATAGTCTATCCTTCTCTCCTTTAAACTCTTATGTCAGCTTTATCAAATTTGTTTTTTACTCAACACTGCAAGGTTTGATTCCATTCTTCCTTCTAACTTTCCTTCTTCCTCCTTCATACTCACCTTTTTTCCTCCTTTCTTTCTTCTTCCCAACACCCACTTTTTTTTTTACCCTTTAAAAAAAAAAAGTTTTTCTTACTTCTCAGATTTTTATGTGTAGGCACCCTAAGGTCAGCACCTTTCTTTTACATCACCTATTCTCATTTCCATCTCACCTTTCTTTTTTTTTTTTTTTTGAGACGGAGTCTCACGCTGTTGCCCAAGCTGGAGTGCAGTTCCATCTCACCTTTCTTGCCCTGTTTTATAATATAGATGATAGATGATCAGGAATACTTGTGGGGAACAAAAAAAATATATCCCTTTATTCTTTCTAAAATAATAAAGGTTGGATGAATTATTTTCACAGATTTTTATGTTTTCCCTTTTTTTCTTGCCATCTCACTTTTCAATACTATTTTACCATTTGGAACAATTTATCACGTTTCATTTTACTCACCATATCTAAGAATACTTTATCTTATAGAGACTATTCAAAAGTCTCATGAAAATGAACAAATATTTTCATAATGAAATCAATGTTTTTGTTCTCAGATTACTTAATGTCTCTGATAATATGAAATAACTGCTTTTATTTTTTGAAACCCTCCCTCTATGGATTCTGCCTTTTATTGTCCCCGATCTTCTTACCTCATGTCATGGGGTTCTTTTTGTTGGGAATGGTAATGGTGAATGTGAAAATAATAAAAACAACACTAATTATCTATATATCATTTTATATTTCACAAAGTATTTTCATATGAATCATGATGCTTTAAAAATATTGATTTACCACACAGTAGTCATAGATACCATATGGGTGCACATATGTGCATCTACTCCACACATTTTCTTTTCTTTTTTTTCTTTTTTTCTCAGATGGTCTCCTTCTGTCACCTAGGATGAAGTGCAGTGGCATGATCTCGGCTCACTGTAGCTTCAACCTCTCAGGTTCAAGTGATTCTCATGCCTCAGCCCCTGCAAGTAACTGGAACTACAGATACTCACCACCACTCCTGGCTAATTTTTGTATTTTTTGTAGAGACGGAGTTTTGCTATGTTGGCCAGGCTGGTCTTGAACTTCTGGGCCCAAAGGATCTACCTACTTCAGCCTCCCAAAGTGCTAGAATTACAGGCATGAACCACCAATAGCCTGTGCTATTCCAAACTTTTTCTTTTTTTAGTTTTTTTTTTCTTTTTAGTTTTTTTCAAAGAAAAGTGACTCCTGTTCATGTCATCGCTTTTTTTTTTTTTTTTTTTTTTTTTTTTTTTGAGTCGGAGTCTCGCTCTGTCACCAGGCTGAAGTGCAGTGGCATGATCCCTGTTCACTGCAACTTCTGCTTCCCAGGCTCAAGCAATTCTCCTGCCTCAGCCTCCCAAGTAGCTAGGACTACAGGTGCGTGCCACCACGCACAGCTAATTTTTGTATTTTTAATAGACAAGGGGGTTTCAACGTGTTGGCGAGGATGGTTTCGATCTCTTGACCTTGTGATCTGCCTGCCTCGGCCTCCCAAAGTGCTGGATTACAGGCATGAGTCACCAAGCCCAGCCTGTCATTGCTTTATCTTTCCTCGTGACATTTACTTTCTTATATTGATGACTGTGATGTAGTTTGAGGAGATTTTTTCACTGACTAGAGGTTGGATAATTGTATTAATAACAGTTAACATTATGCTAAGTACTTTATGTGCATTGTTTCCATTTAACCTCATAAAAGTCCTCTGAAGGAGGTACCATACCGTACTCAGTTTACAGATCAGTAAAGTGGCGTGATGTGTAAGAAACATACCTGAAGTCACTAAAAATTCTTGTATATGATATTAATAAACCTGTATTCTTAGCAGTTACAATATCAGGCTCTTCTAGATCTACCAAAACACAGCTTACTGTTGGCCACTCTGCTGTGAGCTTAGGACATAAAGTGGATCAAAAGCTAGGTTATCCTCTAATTTCCATCCCAAGGTTCATCTCGTTGCACTGTTATTTTTTAATTCAGAAGACACACAAGATGACCAGCTGTGTAAAGTGTACATACATGGGGCCAATAATTTAAAGAGATGTATAAATTAAAACTGATCTATTATGTAAAAACAAAATTACAGGTATACTTAGGAAGTCTAGGCCTCTGCATTTGTGGGAAAACATCCCTTGCATAGTTAACCATTCTTAATCAGGAAAGCCTTCTTCCAGAAATGAAGATTCCCAAGGTATTTGAGCAATGGGAGAAAATAACACATTGGGAAACCTGAGAAGGGCTAGTCTAGTAACAGGGTGTAGCTTGGGGAAAATGGTGTAAAGTGTCAGGTGATGGAGTGAAGAGTCCATGTTCCTTCTAGGAAACCACCAATAAGTCATTTTGTAGAAAACCTATGTAACCTTCACAGAAGCCTGGGAGCATGTTTTCCCTGGGAACACTATGGCATCTGGCATAATGAATGGATGTTCCCCACCCAGCTATGCTTAAAAAATATCTGGGGAATACCTCAGATATTAAGGGCTCATTGGAATATTCTCTGCCTCATTTAGTCATCCCAAACAGGCTGCTGAGATCTGAAATTAGAAATAAAATGGCTGAAGCACTTCAAAGAAAACAGATTCCACTGATATTCTTATTTCCTCATAAAAAAAGAAATAGTATTTCAGTATGTCAGCTGCTCCAGATTCCAAAGCAGGCCACACATTTTGTGACAGCTGCTGACATAAGCAATTTCCTTAGATTAAATTTTCCAGTGTATTTCATACAGAAGTAGAAGCCTTTGCCTGCAGACTGAATTTTAACCTAAAATATGGTCCCATTCTGTTCTCTCAATGTGTATATAAAACAACATAAAATAACAACAGTAAATCCTACTAATGTCTTTAAACTATTTATAGAAAATGAATAAAGTGCTAAATAAAAATAGGTGTTGAGAAACTATTTAAAATGATTTCTGGGGTCGTCACAATAGAATAACTTATACTCTTGAGAACTACATAAAACTCTACTTTTGAGAACCCAGGCCTGGTATCGGTGGCACTATGAAGTGTATTAACTCATCTCCCCAAATCCAGTCCTTACTCCTCATGACTCATACTGATCAAGCACAAAAACTAGACAAAATATTCTATTTCTAAAAGAGGTTTAAAATCTTTTAAAAAGCACTAAGGAGCTTACTGAAATACATGTAAATACTGAATATGTTTTTAGGTAATTCCTTTTGCTCAGGAAGATTGAAAACAAACATACAATTAATGAGGGGAAAATGCCACCACCCACAGAAGAAAAGTACACATGCTCAAAGGGAATGGAGGCACACTAGCCAAGAATGTGAAGCTCCAAAACACTTTTTCCAGGAAGAAGAAAACAGACGTTCTTTGTAAGACAAGTATCCTGCTCTGGAAATCATCCCACAAGCTCAGGTGATGACCCTCTCCTGGAATTAGACTTTTTCTTTTAAATGCCAGGAATGATCCAACCTCCCATTGGAAGGCAACAGACTAAGAAGGCACCACTGTGCTCTCTACCCTGGTTATCTCCAGGATCTAGCTGAATCCCCTTTTCACAGAGAAAGTAGTCAATTTGGTTCATGACACCACAGAGATGTGACTTTAGTCAATCCTGGAGGTGGTCTTCATGTATCACTTTATTCTGTAAGATTCCCAGGTACATTCAGACTTCCCATATTTTATATCAATTTCAATGTAGGACACTATTTGAAGATGGTTGGATTACAATAAGCTTCAATCAAAAATTTTATTCCAGAGAGAAAGATGTGTTCCTGTTTAGCAGAAATATTTAGTACTTAGATAAAAAATGATATATCCAGCCCTCTTTTTCAACAAATAAGGAGGAGCAACATATAAAGGCAAAAACTTGGCTAAACCCTTTGTTGCCTACATCTTATGTTAGGTCTCTGCCAATTCTTGCTCTTTTGCTCTGAATACTGACTGTTTTAGAAAACAATCATGCTCAGAAAAATGTGTTCTAATTAGAATTATTCAAGGACCATCTTAGATTAATGGGAACAATAAAATGTAATCATTCACAATAATGAAACTAAGCTAAGAACTGTATAGTCCTAAAGTTTGTGTACTGAAATACACATTGTTTGTAGCAAACAGATGGCTTTAGAAGATCTTATTAATATTTTTAGACCAATGAGGAGGTAACGGAGTACAGAAACCTGGGTTTATGTATATTAAAATTACAAGGTTGAAAGTATTCTTAAAGATCATCCAGTTCAACTACCAGTCTACAGTCTGAATCCCTTTGCTATCATGTCTTTCACGACATTTCTCAGCATGTTTGAATGTAACCATTAAAGTGCTTTTTAAGTGCATCTAAGAGAAACTCAACTTAAAATTAACTTAAATAGTAAAAGTAATTTACTGGTTTGTGATGCTAAAGTTCAGAAGTAGATTCAATTTCAAGAAGGCTTAACTGAATGGCAAAAAAGGCCATTATGGTCTATCTTCTATCTATGTCTCTATTTGGTTTTTCATGGTGTTAAATCCTCCTAAAGGCAACCCCTCTCGTGGTTAGAAAAGAGCCAACAGCCCCCAGCAGTACATGCCACCTTCTTCACCTACAGGAAGAACTCTGTCCTGACAACCCAAGCAAAGGCCCAGTTTTGCTAGGATATGCTACCTTAAATCACATGCTCACTCAAGAATCACTTAATGTGGCCCAGGGGCTGAATCATCTGTTGATGTAGCCTTGATCATGTGCTCCTACTCTCAGAATGGGATTAAAGTCAGCTTTTCTAGAACTATATGAATTCCTCGTGATAAATCCAGACTTCTGAGGAAAAGTGGGGGCCACAACATTGAATGTGTCTGATGACAATCATCTCATTTATTCCCAAAATATTCCTTCTGTATTTGGTCTTATCTGATAGAACTATTCTAAACCATAGGCAAACATCTATGTAATAATTTTTCCCACCTCATATGCATGAGCAAAGCATTAAAATAATCATACCTGTATTAAATTTTCATCACCACAAAAGAGAAGAGTTATACTGAGTGAGAATGTTGGCATGTTACCTGTAAGCATTGCTCTATTTTTTTTAAAAAAAGACAACAGAAATAAAACAAGGCAAGATAAGTAAATTAGGGTTAAGTAAGTAGTATGTTTTGCTCTCATCTATTTGAGCTGTTGGTGAAGCGGCAGCTGACAATTGTAATTTGGAGTATAGGCAAATTTTAATAATAGAGATAACAGATATGTCTTCAAAAATATACATGCCCTCATAATATTCAGAGAATGCCACATTTGTGCATGTATATGGTTATTCCCACATATCAGCTGGGGTAACTCAGATCATCTAAGTTGCTATTTACAAATTCTTATTTTACTTTTGACTCTGTTACCCAAAAAAATGTGCTTTTATTTGTTGCCTTGCTAACTCTGGATTTATTTCATGACCTAGGCCATATCCCAAATAATCGGAAAATCAGGAAAACTGAATTCATATAACTGTTAGTTCTTCTTTAGTGTTCAACTCTTCTCAGAATTACCTTCTTGATTTGACATCTGTGACTTAAAACTGAAGCTGTGGTTGTTTAAATGACTCACTTTCTTATCTAGTCATCTTCTCAACATACGGTGTGAATAAGTGCCAAGAGAAATGTGATTGTTTGTGAAGAGAAAAACAGAAAGAAGCTAAAATACTATTCTTTTAAAATGTTTGCTAAATTAATTAGAAGATAAATTCTTGCTCTGTCACCCAGGCTGGAGTGCAATGGCATGATCCCCGGTTCAAGCGATTCTCCTACCTCAACCTCCCAAGTAGCTAGGATTACAGGCACCCACCACCACACCCGACTAATTTTTTGTATTTTTAGTAGAGATGAGGTTTCACCATGTTAGCCAGGATGGTCTTGACCTCCTGACCTCGTGATCCACCCACCTCGGCCTCCCAAAGTGCTGGGATTACAGGCACGAGCCACCGTGCCCAGCCAGATAAATTCTTTAATATAGAATTATATTTGGTAAAGTCATAGTAGCTTGTAAGTTTCTGAAGAAAGAGATAATTTCTTATTTTTATGTAACGCTAGGTCTGAAACCAGTGCCAAGCACAAGGTAGGTCTTAATGCATGCTGGACAAATAAATAAATTCGACAGTCTTTTGACATATTTTGACAGTATATTGAAACAGATTTCCTTTAATAAACTTTTTAGATAAAATAATGATTCAGCAATTTTAAATTATTTCTACTTTATAAGTACAAATGTCAAGTGAATGAACTGAAAACATGTGGTCAGTTATTTCTAATTATTTTCTGCTAGCATAAATTTCTTAAAAACAAACACTGGAAAGTGGAGCTGGAGATGACTAATTTTCCTGTTGCTTTGGGGACCTGTTGTGGCAGAATTGAGAGACTCTTCAAATGGTCTCTTTATAAATATAGTCCAAGGCTCTGCCGGCCATCATCCTTACACACTTGGTGACAATGCTTTTTCATTAGCAGTATTTGACTCTTTTTAGTATCTATTTCGGATTCCTCCATATGCTACAGCATGTGAAGTAAATGGGACCGTATGTGCAGACAGGAAGAATGACAAGAATAAATTATAGTGCAATATTTTTTCCTTTGGTAACATGAACCATTTTATATATTATAGTAGCTATCATATACAAATAACAAACATTTAACTACAATGATATACATTTGGTTTTATTTTTTAAGTGAACTAAAGACTGACTTTTGCTGTCAATCACATCCTTACATTTAATATGCGTACATCAACATCTTTAGTTGATAATATAGAGTTCTGCATTACATTAGAAGGTATTACCTGTGTACCATTCCATCTTCTATTCACCTTTGTGTAATCACAGAATGTAGCACTCTTAAAGTGTAAAGGTTTATTGTGTGATTGAATAATATCTTTAGACATTGCCAAGAGAAAAGTCATTCAGTACCTATAATTCACATTAGTGACCTACACTTTTTGGTGGAGAAAAGTAAGAGAGTCTGAATTAGAAGATGAAATGAAGTCCATACAGGCTTTGTATTACATATGTACATTTATATATATACGTGTGTGTGTATATATGTATATATATAAGTATATACATATAAGTGTCTGTATATATATAGGGCTTGTGTATCTACATGTGTTTGTGTACATATGTGTATATATACACACACATACATATATATCTCTCTCACAAATTACATTCCTTATAAAGCTTTATTTTCTATGCTGAAAAAAGAAGTCTGGAGTTTTGGGGCATGGAGATTCTAACTACATGTAATATCCGTCATTTTACTGCTGGATTCTGAATATCACCAACAAGCTCATTCTCGTGTCCTTGCATCTTTGCAAACTCATAGCTTGTTTGAACCCACAAACTGAGTTTGTACTTGTAGTCCTACCATTAATCCCGTTACATAAAAACAAGCTTGTCTGGCTGCTGAACAGTTTAAAGACAAGACAGAATCTCTTTGTACTCAGTGCACAATTATGAAGTTGTGCTGCTCAGAAAGGACACTTAAACATTGACATCTCTTTATTTTTTTCTTTGGAGGACTTTATATTTAACTTGTTACCGCCACATGCTTGATGAAACATGTAGATAAATACACAGAGAATAAGCGCTGACTGGGATAGCTATAGAAGAGTTACAGCCAAGTTAATGTGAACTAAATTAGGCCCTTGGGAAATTTTCACTTGCTACTCCTAAAAGTAGTAAGAAACACAGGAGGTGATGCGAGGTACTGCACTTGTTTTGTCAGATGTGAAGAATGCTTTGAATTAAGTCAGTGGGCTACCACTATAATTCCCTGTCAATGCTTATTCATAGTCACTGTGTCAACAGGACACCAGGGTCCCTTTTAGTGCAATGTTTTTACATAGTACACACACACACACACACACACACACACAAATTTGTTACCTGATTTTTTCACTTCTGCTGTAAGCATTTTTATGTCTTCTCATCATCTTCATTGTCATTGTTTAATGGTTACAAATCATTTTATCCAGTTAAATAGATTTATTATTGGCTCTCTAAGTTTATATCTAGCACTCTGGTAAGGAGAGAACCTTAAATTGGCAGACCTTAAAATTGGAAAATTTGCATACAGCTGATGTTATCTGTACAGCTATTGTCTAGAGGTATTGTTTTAGGAAAAACAAAAGACCACTTAACAATTTTATGTCTTTTGAAAGTTAATGCCATGAGTTTTACAAAAGGAACAGATCAATTTTCACTGATTTAGTGATATGAGTGTCCCATTTTCACTACACTTCACAAGGAGATGGCATTTTTCCTAGAAATCCTCTTAATAAAAGTTAACATGTGTTTAGTACTTACAGATTTCAGACATAACAATGAGGATTTTGGGATATAATCTCACTTAATCCTGGAACAACTATATGAAGTGGGTTCTACTTTTATTCCCTCTTCATAGCTGAAGCAACTTAGTCCAGAGTGGCTTTGTAATTTGCCCAACTTTACACAGTCTGTAAGCAAAGAGTCAGGGCTCATCTGAGGTAAAACTGGCCAAAATTCATGCTCTTAACCTACAGATTCATACAATCATTTCCTATGTATAAACTGTTCTAACATTTATCTACTTATTTACTGATTGTGCTATATTAGTAATCTATACTTTATTTCCATTGGGAAATGGTATGCAATAAATATGCCAATCTGCTTTTTCCTTCACATTTCAATATCAATAACCTATTACTTAAAATCTAGCTTCAAAAATACAAACATTATTCCAAACTATACTGCAGATTTACTATTTAGCCATGGAACAATCACTCTGTCTCAGTCTTGTCTTTGTTATAGAGTGAGCTACGTAACTTCACTAATGCAAGGTACTAGGAAAATAACATGACATTGCAAAGAGGAAAATGATTTTAAAGCATTATTGCATTACTGATGAGTTTGGGAGGTGGATATCTCAAGCTAATATTAGTCTCTAAGAAAAAAAAGCAAGGAATAAAAAACTGGTAATCAGGCCTTGATTTTCATCAGAGATCTGTACTCTAAGTTTATCATTGGCACCCAGCTATCAATTCAGAAAAGATAGATCAAGTTGGGCGTGGTAGCTCATGCCTGTAATCCCAACACTTTGACAGCCAAGGCAAGAGGATGGCTTGAAGCCAAGAGCTTGAGACTAGACTACCCCAGGTAACAAAGCAAGACCCTGTCCCTAATAAAAATAAAAAATAATTTAAAAATTTTTAAAAAGAAGAAGGAAAAGAAAGAAGAAAAAAGAAACCCAGAAAAAAGAAATTGTTTAAAAAACCTTACATAAAATTACTACAGAATTTTTCATTAAATATTTTATAGAGCTTTCAGTTCTAGCATATGGTTCTTTTTTTCTCTCAATAAATAAAATCCCTTTGTATTTTTGTGCCAGATACAATGCTTCTTATGCTAGGGTTTTGGATGGAATTTAATACAATGATCATATAGGTTATGAGAATGTATCTTCAACTATTCTAGTTGTCTTCAAAATGCCTCTTGGTATTCAATATAAGTATAACATAAAAATATGGATATCT
The DNA here is from genome assembly GCF_049350105.2 of Macaca mulatta. Lineage (NCBI taxonomy): Eukaryota > Metazoa > Chordata > Mammalia > Primates > Cercopithecidae > Macaca > Macaca mulatta. The sequence goes on from NC_133408.1 coordinate 115,360,396, forward strand.
GAACAAACGAAAAGCCAAGAAAGAGTTCCACATGTCTAAAAACTTTATTAGAGAGAGAACGTTCATAGCAGCATTATATGAATGCAAAATCCTGAAAACAAAGCAAATGTCCATATAGATATGGAAATAAGTATATCATTCATGCAATATAAAGGACAGTGAAAATTAGTGAACTACAACTTTCTTATCACATAGAAGAATCTTATAAAAATAATGTGTAAAAAAAGTGTGACAATATAACACATATTACTACTCTATGTAAATGTCAAAAAATTGCAAAACTGAAAAATGTTGACATAAAATTATTTTTACAATAAGAGGACAATTAACTTCTGGAGGATAGTGGCAGGGTAGAGAGATTAAAGACAAATATACCTGTCACTTCAAAGTTTCCTTAAACAGGATTTTGGATTAGTAGTACAGTTCATACTTACATGTACATTATTTATTATGGAGTATTTATGTCATGTTTAATTTCCAGAAATATAAACTCTAATAACATCCCTATGTTTGTAAAACAAGAGAATTAAAAGAATTATTTTAAAGATAATAACTAATGGAAACAGAGTAACCGAATAGCAATTTGGAAAGAAAACCTGGAAACGTATCTTGAAAATCAAACCAAATACACCCCAGCTAGAGTTAAAAGTTTAAGAAAAATTCTGAAGGTCAGAGAAATTTATAGGCTGTTTATCGTATCTGGAAACAAATGATTATTTTGTCAGCAAATGAAAAAACTGTATAAAGACATCACTGGGAGATTAAAATAAGTTAATATTTTAAATATCTCTACCCTGCAAGAAAATAAAAAGGCAATGAAAACTATTCAATTAAGATAAAGTTAAAATATGTTAAGAGTTCTTAAATTTAAAATAATCCTTAAATGCTCTAATTGGTAAATGATTGGAGAATCTTACAGAAACATGAAATTATTATTATTATTACTACTACTATTACTATTTTGAGACTGAGTCCCATTCTTGTCACCCAGGCTGGAGTGCAATGGCGCGATCTCAAGTCACTGCAACCCCCACCTCCCTAGTTCAAGCGATTTTGCTGCCTCAGCCTCCCCAGTAGCTGGGATGACAGGTGCCCCCAACCACGTCAGGCTAATTTTTTTGTGCGAAACATGAAATTATTTAGGGATACCTACACAATTGCGTCTCTACAGAATTCACCACTCCCGAGTTTTAACTTTCCAAAGGCTACTGGTGTTCCAAAGGAATTTTAAAAACAAACTAAAGAACCACACTAGGAGTAAATAAATGAATAATTTTTGCATTATCTTATTATGTGGCTTCAGATTTTATCTACCCACTAAGAAAAAAATAAAATAAATACTAACTGCCTTTTTGCCATGAATCCAGTGGCAAAGCAGGCGCATTATTTTGCATAATATTATGTTTAGTTTTATTACATTTCTCTTGGCAAGAGAAAATATTCTTGTGAAAGAGGATGACTACGAAGACCATTTGAAGCACATGATATATAAAGTCTTTCCATACTTACGCCATTAAATTGGATTATCAAAAAAAAAAAAGTGGTGTTTTTCTTCATTATCTCATAGTTCCCCTAGAAGAAAACTACTACTCTGCTCTTGGCAATGAAAATTAAATTGTGATAGTTGTTGAGAATAAATCTCCCATTTTTATATCAGAATTCTGAACTACCAGAAAACATTTTAGCCTTAGATAAGAAGAAAAATTATAGAAGCTTATAGAACTAAACCAATTCCTAAAATAGAAATATAAATTTAAGTTAATCACAAAAAATACATTTTGCTTCTCTATGATGACTCAAAAGGGGTATTTACATGTGCAAAAATGTATCTTTGTGATTGAAAAGATTATGTGAATTCATCTGCTTCACTGATGTAGGTACAGAATACATTTGAATGCCAAATAATTATTTTAGATATTTATTTTAATGTCATATCAACAATTTATTTTCCTGAATCTAGTAAAATTATTAAACTGCCCTCTGATAATTCTTTCATAGTACATTTACACTATGTGAATAATTGAAAGATATCAATTTACATATGATTGACCTAAACTGTCCAATGAAGTATTATTTTTATGATGCTAATCACACTGATGAAACTATTTGATGAGATTATTTGATCTCAGATATACTTAAAGATGAAGGAGATTCTCTGGGAGAAAACTTTCCTACATTTTTATATTATTAATCTCCCACTGACATAAGTAGGCTATTGGTTCTATGCATGCTCCATAAGTGGATGTATATGAATGTGTTATGGTTAGGGTGAAAAGAATTTAGAAGTAAGCTAAACTTGCCAGGCCAAGGCCAAGGATCTAGGTGGAATAAATAAATTCCTGAGGATAAAGGATACAGTTAAAAGTCAGTGTGTGAATTGTGAAACATTCCTGGGAAGATGAATCTCGAGTTTTGGCTCTAAAGATCAGTGTGGTTATCTTCATTCACTGACCAAAGAAAGTCTAGGCAAAAAGGTAACGTGGGATAGAAGGGAAGACATTCAAGAAGTTCAATACAAATCAGTCAAGAGAAAATCGATGACAAAGAATTCATACATAGATTAGAGTTTTAAATGCCTAAAGGAAGAAACACAATCAGCATTAAGAAAATCTTTTCTTAGAAAGCAAAGCCTATGACCACTAGGCTTGAGTGAGAGGAAAAATTATACAAAAGTGGGGAAATGCCTGGAAGAATTTTAGAATATTTTTTAAAAGTTTGGCCAGGCACCGGGGCTCACACCTGTAATCTCAGCACTTTGGGAGGCTGAGGCGGGTGGATTAAGAGGTAAGGAGATTGAGACCATCCAGGCTAACACAGTGAAATCCCATCTCTACTAAAAATACAAAAAATTAGCCAGATGTGGTGGCGGGCACCTGTAGTCCCTGCTACTTGGGAGGCTGAGGCAGGAGAATGGCGTGAACCCAGGAGGTGGAGCTGGCAACGAGCCAAGATCGCACCACTGCACTCCAGCCTAGGTGACAGAACAAGACTCTGTCTCAAAAAAAAAAAAAAAAAAAAAAAAAAAAAAGTTTATCAGAGAGAATACGGTGAGAGGAAATTGCCATGCCAACCAAGATTCTGGCACAGGCATACAGAAGTAAAAATTTGAGTGCAATATTGAAGTTGAGGATTCAGCCTCAAGAAAACAAACAGAAAAAAAAAAACCCTGCCCAATCATAATCTGAGAGCCAGTCTAAATGACAAAGATAAAGGTAAAATACAGATAATCAGGCTAAAGCTCCTTAAAAACCCCTCCTGCTTATGTTAAGATTATTACTGAAGACAACAGTGAGTATGTAAAAATTTGGGAATATCCATAAATGTTGGGAAAAGTAGAACTAACCAGTGCTAGTAATTTCGCAGAAACTATAGCTGGTTCTTTAGAACCAAATCTACACTGTTACTTGTAATATGGAAACTTCATTTATTTATGCACTATGCATTTTGCTCTGTGAATGATCAAGGCTTTCACAGAGCAGTGGGTGAGTCAGAAGCAAACCAACAAACAACGGTATACGATCAAGGCTTTATTTCATTAGAAGGATGAGTGCAGGTAGGAGGCCTGACCACAGGTGGGAATGTTTCTCTGAGAAGGTAATGTTCCTGCTGCTGGAAAGGAGGTATTTGGTAAGGAAGGGAGTTAGATAAGACAGGTAAAGGGGACAGCCACAGTATAAAATGTGTGAAAATATTGCAAAATCACAAAGCTGTAACGCAGTGTGAGATAAGAAAATTTATTTTAATTTAGGAGTTTGAAGTCTAATCCTCCCTCCATTTTTACTCAAGACCATCTACAACAAACATAAACAACTGACTTGGTGTCTTAGAGCAGTCACTTTTGTACTGTGTCTGGATTTCCTTACTGATAAAACGGGTATAACATCTACCATATTTATCTAGTGGAATGTAAGTATCTAATGGAATGTAAGGTTCAGTGGGGAGAGAGAGAGATGCTGTATTAGTCTGTCCTCATACTACTAAAAAGAAATACCCAAGAGTAGGTAAGTTGAAGAAGGTTTAATTTACTCACAGTTCTGCATGGTTGGAGAGGCCTCAGGAAACTTACAATCATGGTGGAAGGAGAGAAAAAGCAAAGGCACATCTTACATGGCAGCGGGTGAGAGACAAGAGAGTGTGAGGGTGCAGGAAAAACTGTCACTTATAAAACCATCAGCTCTCATGAGAATTCTCTCACTATCATGAGAACAGCAGGGGAAAAACCACCCCTATAATTCAATCACTTCCCCAGCTCCACATGTGGGTATTACAGGTCCCTCTTTTGACATGTGGAGATTACAATTTGAAATGACATTTAGGTGGGAACAGAGCCAAACAATATCACATATTATATATATGATATATATAACATACATATGTATGGCATATATATCAAATGTAAAACCCCAAGCCATTTTTATAAGGCTGCTTGGTATCTATAGGCACATATAGAATTCTTCATTCTATCCCCCAAAAAGACAGTGGATGGATGGGAATCTAAGGTAACCTATTTCCAGCCATGTCCAAGATGGGGTCATAAATATCTTGGAACTACCCAGGTGGCAGCTATGTCTGACCATTAAAGACTTGGAATACATATCTGCTTATCTGTTTTGTGGTCTTTATTCCAAGTCCAACTCTCTCGTTAAGGTCTAGGTTAATTATTGCTTGAGCCAAAACAAGCTGGCAAAGCAAAAAATCCAGCTGAAGAAATCCAAACAAGCTATTGTTGACATAGCTAACATCATGTCTGCCTTGAAATTTTTATAGGGCTTAACTACTTGCCAAACACTTTCGCCTACAATAATTCACTTATCCTTGCACTCATCCTGTAAAATGAGAAAAATAGATGTTACTGTCCCATTTTAAAGGTGAACACAGCAGACTCTGCATTAAGTGACTTGTCCAAGATCAAGTTACGAGGAAGGCTAGAACTTAATTATTGTTTAAGTAAAAACGCAGTGTTTTTTCTTATTGTGACCTACATTCTATCTAAAGGACACCTAAACCATGAAAGAAGGAAAGTACCTGTTTAAAATGCCATGTTCCTTTCTAAGTTCACTTAAACTTCTACATTCCTCCATTGGAGAAGTAATTAATTTCAAAATATTTAAAGTGGTTAAAAATAGCTTTTTTGTCAAAAAGCACTTAGTGTTTATTAACAAATGGTTATTAATGTGTATAACGGTTATAAAAGTGTGGCTGGATGCTCACTTTTAAAAGAGAGGGGTATTTTATGTTTGTATGTACTTAACCAATTAGTCTACTACATGATATAGGCAGAGAGAAAGATGTGGATCCCAGCCAATAATTGGCAATGAATTATAAAACCCTAAGAGAACAAGAGAGTGAAATTTTCATATAAATCTGTCTGTTTTGAATAAAACTGGATAAGAATTCATATCCTAGTTGACATATTTATAAACATATTTTCTAAAATATTTAAGTATCTTGAGAAGGAGGCATGCTGTATGACAGCCTGAAAACCTTTATCTGGCTCTTTCTGTCTCATTGATATTATCCACGTTCTTAAGCAGATAAAGTCATTCTGGCTTCTGGAATATCCCTACAGGAATAAAAGGGGATATCTCGAGATGTCAAGATTTTGGTGGATTGTACCAAAATGAATAGATAACTCTTATTTTCAGATCGTTCTTAGTAAGAGCCCACAGGCAAATAACTTGTCGAATTGTACAAAGATATTTAAGTCAGGTTCACATAGGATGAACTGCACAGACTTGTCGAGCTCCTGTCTGAGTTTTCAAGTGTCCTTCATTAAGTACATGGATCAGCCTGAAGGGAAGTCAGGTTCTGCTTGTGCAATCTAGTGTGTTTATACTTTTCTGTTTGACAAGGAGGTTGTTTGTTGTCTAACTCTGCCTGTTCACACAAGAAAGGACAGATATAATCTCAAACTCATGCACCTAGCAGAAAAAGAAAATAAAATTGAAATCTACATATGTAGAGTTTGATTAACTACCTTGTTTTATTTTTCAGATAACTCCCAGATGTTCTCTCATTTAACAGAAATTGTAAAGGTAATTATAAATATGTCTGTTCATTAAAAGCATCAACATATTTAATGATATTGGTGTATTCACCAGTTTATTGTGCTTTTCTTCAGTTTTCCAAATATTTTGAAATATCATAAAATTAATAATGTACATTAAAGAAACTCAGAAATATAGGTAGGAAAATAAATCACCCCAGTCTAATCACTCACCCGGTCATGCTGACATTTTAGAACTTTTTCTTTTCAGACTTTTTCTCCTATGTAAATACATCATCATTTTCATCACATTGTAGATAACCTTAACATATTTTTAATCTTATATGTATTTCTTCCGTGTACTAATTTGTTTCCTCACTCTTTCATTTATTGCACTCAGAAATGTATATTAGGCACATAACACAGACTAGCACTCTGCTAGATGTTGGAGATTAAACAAGGAAAGATATAGCTCTCATGTTCATGGAGAATACGCCCAGGGAAAATAAAGACTTGTGCATTAGAACTTTCCAAACAGTCTGATAAGTGCTGGAATAAAAAACTATATTATAAAAGCACAAAGGCAGAGTTCAAGGCTTTCCTGGCAGGGGAAAAGCATGTGTAAAGGACTACAGACATGAGAGGGCATGATTTTAGAAAACTGAAAATAAATTCAATATAACTGGATCATAAAGTTTAAGTTGAGGGGATACAGGCAACAGAAATGACTAGAAATGTAGCTGTGCCAGATCACTCCTATATTCATTTAGCAAATATTTACTGAGCATCTACCTAATGCCAGGCACCTGGGATAGACTGATGAACAGAGTACAAGCACAATTTCTGTTCTCACAGATCTTGCAGAAAAACGCAAATGACTGAAGCCTTCAATGATGGGCCAGACTTAGCCAGATAATTGAGGAGTAAGGAATGAAGAGTCAGAAGGAGAAAGAAATATTGAGAGGCTTCTAAACCACTTTAAAGAGTTAACTTCCATCGTGAGAGTTTTAGGGTTTTAAGAAAAGAAATTAAATATTCAAATTCTCATTAGAGAAAGATTTGCAATGAAGAGATTGGATCAGAGGAACAAGACTACAGGCTAGTGAGTGATAAAGTGGTTGCACTGGTCCAGATGAAGAAAACTGACACTCAGCTAGGGCTGTGGATTGGGTTGGACAGATTTAAGAGATACTCAGAATAAAGATTCAATAGTACTTGTAACTAACAGAATAGAGACAGAAAGAAAAAAATTATGAGTAATACTCACTCTAATTAAAGATAATGGCTGTTTCTGTTCCAAGATGGCTGAATAGGAACAGCTCTAGTCTACAGCTCCCAGCATGACCAACATAGAAGACAAGTGATTTCTGCGTTTCCAACTGAAGTAGCAGGTTCATCTCATTGGGACTGGTTGGACAGTGGGTGCAGCCCACGGAGTGTGAGCCTAAGCAGGGCAGGACATCGCCTCACCTGGGAAGCACAAGGGGTCAGAGAATTCCCTTTCCTAGCCAAGGGAAGCCGTGACAGACAGTACTCAGAAAATCAGGACATTCCCACCCTAATACTGCACTTTTCCAATGGTCTTAGCAAATGGCACACCAGGAGATTATATCCCATAACTGGATCAGCAGGGCCCATGCTCACGGAGCCTTGCTCACTACTAGCACAGCAGTCCAAAATTGAACTGCGAGGAGGCAGTGAGGCTGGGGGAGGGGTGTCCGCCATTGCTGAGGCTTAAGTAAGTAAACAAAGTGGCCAGGAAGGTCAAACTGGGTGGAGCCCACCACAGCTCAATGAGGCCTGCCTGCCTCTGTAGACTCCATCTCTGGGGGCAGGACATAGCTGAACAAAAGACAGCAGAAACTTCTGCAGATTTAAACGTCCATGTCTGACAGCTTTGAAGAGAGCAGTGGTTGTCCCAGCATGGAGTTTGAGATCTGAGAAAGGACAGACTGCCCCCTCAAGTGGGTCCCTGACACATGAATAGCTTAACTGGGAGACACCTCCCAGTAGGGGCCGACTGACACCTCATACAACCAGGTGCCCCTCTGAGACAAAGCTTCCAGAGGAAGGATCAGGCAGCAATATTTGTTGTTCTGCAATATTTGCTGTTCTACAGCCTCTGCTGGTGATACCCAGGCAAACAGGGTCTGGAGTGGACCTGCAACAAACTCCAACAGACCTGCAGCTGAGGGTCCTGACTGCTAGAAGGAAAACTAACAAACAGAAAGGTATAGCATCAACATCAACAAAAAGGACATCCACACCAAAACCCCATCTATAGGTCACCATCATCAAAGACCAAATATAGATAAAACCACAAAGATGGGGAGAAACCAGAATAGAAAAGCTGAAAATTCTAAAAACCAGAACTCCTCTTATCCTTCAAATGATTGCAGATCCTCGCCAGCAATGGAACAAAACTGGACAGAGAATGACTTTGACGAGTTGACTGAAGTAGGCTTCAGAAGATCAGTAATAACAAACTTCTCTGAGCTAAAGGAGGATTTTCGAACCCATCGCAAGGAAGCTAAAAACCTTGAAGAAAGATTAGAAGAATGACTAACTGGAATAAACAGCATACAGAAGACCTTAAATGACCTGACGGAGCTGAAAACCACAGCACAAGAACTACATGACGCAAGCACAAGCTTCAATAGACGATTTGATCAAGTGGGAGAAAGGGTATCAGTGATTGAAGATCAAATGAATGAAATGAAGTGAGAAGAGAAGTTTAGAGAAAAAAGAGTAAAAAGAAATGAACAAAGCCTCCAAGAAATATGGGACTATGTGAAAAGACCAAATCTACATTTGATTGGTGTACCTGAAAGTGACGGGGAGAATGCAACCAAGCTGGAAAACACTCTTCAGGATATTATCCAGGAGAACTTCCCCAACCTAGCAACCTAGCAAGCCAACATTCAAATTCAGGAAATACAGAGAATGCCACAAAGATACTCCTTGAGAATAGCAACCCCAAGACACATAATTGTCAGATTCACCAAGATTGAAATGATGGAAAAAATGTTAAGGGCAGCTAGAGAGAAAGGTCAGTTACCTACAAAGGGAAGCCCATCAGACTAACAGCAGATCTCCTGGCAGAAACCCTAGGAGCCAGAAGAGAGTGGGGGGCCAATATTCAACATTCGTTAAAAAAAAAAAGAATTTTCAACCCAGAATTTCATATCCAGTCAAACTAAGCTTCATAAGTGAAGAAGAAATAAAATCTTTTACAGACAAGCAAATGCTGAGAGATTTTGTCATCACCAGGCCTGCCTTACAAGAGCTCCAGAAGAAAGCACTAAACATGGAAAGGAATAACTGGTACCAGCCACTGCAAAAATATGCCAAATTGTAAAGACCATGGATGCTAGGAAAAAACTGCATCAACTAACGAGCACAATAACCAGCTAACATCATAATGACAGGATCAAATTCACACATAACAATATTAACCTTAAATGTAAATGTGGTAAATTCCCCAATTAAAAGACACAGACTGACAAATTGGATAAAGAGTCAAGAACCATCAGTGTGCTGTATTCAGGAGACCCATCTCACATGCAGAGACACACATAGGCTCAAAATAAAGGGATGGAGGAAGATCTACCAAGAAAATGGAAAAGAAAAAAAAGTAGGGGTTGCAAACCTAGTCTCTGATAAAACAGACTTTAAACCAACAAAGATCAAGAGAGACAAAGAAGGCCATTACATAATGGTAAAGGGATCAATTCAACAAGAAGAACTAACTACCCTAAATATATATGCACCCAATACAGGAGCACCCAGATTCATAAAGCAAGTTCTTAGAGACCTACAAAGAGACTTAGACTCCCACACAATAATAATGGGAGACTTTAACACCCCACTGTCAATATTAGACAGATAAATGAGACAGGAAGTTAAAAAGGATATGCAGCAATTGAACTCACCTCTGCACCAAGCAGACCCAATAGACACCTACAGAACTCTCCACCCCAAATAAACAGAATATACATTCTTCTCAGCACCACATCACACTTATTCCAAAATTGACCACATAGTTGGAGGTAAAGCACTCCTCAGCAAATGTAAAAGAACAGAAATGACAACAAACTGTCTCTGAGACCACAGTGCAATCAAACTAGAACTCAGGATTAAGAAACTCACTCAAAACCGCACAACTACATGGAAACTGAACAACCTGCTCCTCAATGACTACTGGGTACATATCGAAATGAAGGCAGAAATAAAGATGCTCTTTGAAACCAATGAGGACAAAGACACAACATACCAGAATCTCTGGGACACACTTAAAGCAGTGTATAGAGGGAAATTTATAGCACTAAATGCCCACAAGAGAAAGCAGGAAAGATCTAAAATTGACACCCTAACATCAGAATTAAAAGAACTAGAGAAGCAAGAGGAAATAAATTCAAAAGCTAGCAGAAGGCAAGAAATAACTAAGATCAGAGCAGAACTGAAGGAGATAGAGACACAAAAAAACGCTTCAAAAAATCAATGAATTCCCAGAATTCATTGATTCTGGATTCCCAGAACCTGGTTTTCTGAAAAGATCAACAAAATGGATATACTGCTAGCAAGACTAATAAAGAAGAAAAGAGAGAAGAATCAAATAGATGCAATAAAAAATGATAAAAGGGATATCACCACTGATCCCATAGAAATACAAAGTACCATCAGAGAATACTATAAACACTCTATGCAAACAAACTAGAAAATCTAAAAGAAATGGATAAATTCCTGGACGCATACACCCTCCCAAGACTAAACCAGGAAGAAGCTGAATTGTTAAATACACCAATAACAAGCTCTGAAATTGAGGCAATAATTATTAGCCTACCAAACAAAAAAATTCCAGGACTAGATGGATTCACAGCCAATTTCTACCAGAGGTACAAAGAGGAGCTGGTACCATTCCTTCTGAAACTATTCCAATCAATAGAAAAAGAGGGAATCCTCCCTAACTCATTTTATGAGGCCAACATCATCCTGACACCAAAGCCTGGAAGAGACACAACAAAAAAAGAGAATTTTTAGACCAATATCCCTGATGAACATCAATGCAAAAATCCTCAATAAAATACTGGCAAACTGAATCCAGCAGCAAATCAAAAAGCTTATTCATGACAATCAAGTTGGCTTCATCCCTGAGATGCAAGACTGATTCAACATATGCAAATCAATAATGTAATCCATCATATAAACAGAACCAAAGACAAAAACCACATAATTATCTTAACAGATGCAGAAAAGGCCTTTGACAAAATTCAACAGTCCTTCATGTTAAAACTCTCAATAAACTAGGTATTGATGGGACGTATCTCAAAATAATAGCTATTTATGAAAAACATACAGCCAATATCATACTGAATGGGCAAAAACTGGAAGCACTCCCTTTGAAAACTGGCACAAGACAGGGATGCCCTGTCTCACCACTCCCATTCAGCATAGTGTTGAGAGTTCTGGCCAGGGCAATCAGGCAGGAGAAAGAAATAAAGGGTATTCAATTAGGAAAAGAGGAAGTCAAATTGTCCCCGTTTGCAGATGACATGATTGTATATTTAGAAAACCCCATCGTCTCAGCCCAAAATCTGCTTAAGCTGATAAGCAACTTCAGCAAAGTATCAGGATACAAAATCAAGGTGCAAAAATCACAAGCATTCTTCTACACCAATAACAGACAAACAGAGAGCCAAATCATGAGTGAATTCCCATTCACATTTGCTTCAAAGAGAATAAAATACCTAGGAATCCAACTTACAAGGGATGTGAAGGATCACTTCAAGGAGAACTATAAACCACTCCTCAATGAAATAAAAAAGGATACAAATGGAAGAACATCCCATGCTCGTGGATAGGAAGAATCAATATCGTGAAAATGGCCATACTGCCCAAAGTAATTTATAGATTCAATGCCATTCCCTTCAAGCTACCAATGACTTTCTTCACAGAATTGGAAAAAACTGCTTTAAAGTTCATATGGAACCAAAAAAGACCCTGCATTGCCAAGACAATCCTAAGCCAAAAGAACAAAGCTGGAGGCATCACGCTACCTGACTTCAAACTATACTACAAGGCTACAGTAACCAAAACAGCATAGTACTGGTACCAAAACAGAGATACAGACCAATGGAACAGAACAGAGCCCTCAGAAATAATACCACACATCTACAACCATCTGATCTTTGACAAACCTGACAAAAACAAGAAATGGGGAAAGGATTCCCTATTTTATAAATGGTGCTGGGAAAACTGTAGAAAGCTGAAACTGGATCCTTTCCTTACGCCTTGCAGAAAAATTAATTCAAGATGGATTAAAGACTTAAATGTTAGACCTAAAACCATAAAAACCCTAGAAAAAAACCTAGACAATACCATTCAGGACATAGGCATGGGCAAAGACTTCATGACTAAAACACCAAAAGCCATGGCAACAAATGCCAAAATTGACAAATGGGATCTAATTAAACTAAAGAGCTTCTGCACAGCAAAAGAAACCACCATCAGAGTGAACAGGCAACCTACAGAATGGGAGAAAATTTTTGCAATGTACCCATCTCACAAAGGGCTAATATTCAGAATCTACAAAGAACTTAAACAAATTTACAAGAAAAAAATTAAACAACTCCATCAAAAAGTGGGCAAAGAATATGAACAGACACTTCTCAAAAGAAGACATTCATGCAACCAACAGACACATGAAAAAATGCTCATCATCACTGGCCATCAGAGAAATGCAAATCAAAACGACAATGAGATACCATCTCACACCAGTTAGAATGGTGATCATTAAAAAGTCAGGAAACAACAGATGCTGGAGAGGACGTGGAGAAATAGGAACACTTTTACACTGTTGGTGGGACTGTAAACTAGTTCAACCATTATGGAAGACAGTGTGGTGATTCCTCAAGGATCTAGAACTAGAAATACCATTTGACCCAGTGATCCCATTACTGGGTATATACTCAAAGGATTAAAAATCATGCTACTCTAAAGACACATGCACACATATGTTTATTGCGACACTATTCACAACAGCAAAGACTTGGAACCAACCCAAATGTCCATCAATGATAGACTGGATTAAGAAAATGTGGCATATATACACCATGGAATAGTACGCAGCCATAAAAAACGATGAGTTCATGTCCTTTGTAAGGACATGGATGCAGCTGGAAACCATCATTCTTAGCAAACTGTCACAAGGACAGAAAACCAAACACTGCATGTTCTCACTTATTGGTGGGAACTGAACAATGAGAACACTTGGACACAGGGTGAGGAACAGCATACACTGGGGCCTGTCATGGCATGGGGGGATGGGGGAGGGATAGCATTAGGAGAAATACTTAATGTAAATGACAAGTTAATGGGTGCAGCACACCAACAAGGCACATGTATACATATGTAACAAACCTGCACGTTGTGCACATGCACCCTAGAACTTAAAGTATAATTTAAAAAAAAGATAACGGCTTGGGCAAATGCCTGGGTCATCCTAGAAAAGAAAACAAAAGTGATAAACTGGTTTGGGGAGGAAGAAGATTAATTCAATTGAGGGCATGTTATTTTTGAAATGTGTTTTGAGACATTCAAATGAAGTTGCCCAGTGTTATGATATAATTATTAAAAATAGGAATAATATGGGTAAGCCCAATAGTGAATTCTATTGCATTTCTGGGGGGAAAAAAAAGCTGTACTTTATCCTTTAACACAGTGAAGCAGATTTTGGCTAAGCAAGTTGATATTCTTTACATACTATTATTTGATTTGCTAAAGAGCAGGAGCCCTCTTTAGAGAGAGACATATCCAGCACCCTAAATAGGGCCCAACTAGGCTTCATACGGATGCCACTTTAGCTCACATGGATGGGTGATGTGCTCCTCTCCAATCTGTATCTGTATTGCAGGACAATCAAGTATGGCTTGAGCAACACTAGTCAGCTTTCCCCATTCTCCCCACTCCACTCCACTAGAGCCTATGGATTAATCTTTCTTTGCTCTGCTTGGTTCCCAAGTCTGTACATGTCTGTACAATCCATGGGCCTCCAAGTATTATATTGACCTTTTAGGCTTATTTTTTGTACTGCTCGTAGAGCCACAGTGGCATACGTGCATATGAGGATCTGCAACCCAACAGTGAGAAATATTATAATGTAATATCCCTCTAGTTTTGACATATCAGTATGATTCATAATTTTTATTTCAAAAAATATGAATAGTAAGAACATTTCAAATCTTATCACTTTACCTACTGCAAACTATCTGTTGAACTCAAAACGTGATTATCTGAAAATCTAACTTGTAAAAATGTTTAAGTGTTTTGCTTCATAACTAAACTCTTTACTTACCAGATGGCTAATGTGAACTCATGGACATCAACAGTAGAAGGATGGTTACCAGAGGCTAACTAAGTAAGTGTAGTGGAGGGTATGTGGGGAGGTGGAGATGGTTAATGGGTACAAAAAATGTGAGACAAAAATGAGTAAGACCTACTATTTGATAGCACAACAGGGTGACTATAGTCAATAATAATTGTACATTTAAAAATAAACGAGTGTAACTGGATTGTTTGTAACACAAAAGATAAATGCTTAAGAGGATGGATACCCCTTTCCCCATGATGTGCTTATTTCACGTTGCATGCCTGTATCAAAACATCTCATGTACTCCGTAAATATATACACCTACTATGCACCCATAAAAATTAAAAATAAAAATAACACAAACAAGATGGCTTATGTTAAAATGAATATTTTTAAATGCACCTAACATTTTAACAAAAATAAATGACACACGCTCTTGGTATTTATATACTTGATTCTAGTTACATTGTTTGGACAGCAATACGTACCATTCAAACTTAAATATGCCAGATCAATATGCAGAATGTCAATAATCATTTCCATTTTATTTTATAAGAAAATATAGTAGCACTTTTTCAGAGGAAAATGAAATGCTTCCTTTATGAGTAAAACAACTCAAAGACTATAGATTCTTTGAAATGTAGTAAAGGCTCAAAATTAATTCATTATTCCAAAATGCTTTATTCATCACACCACAATATGAAGCTTTTAATTTAAAAACAATCATATTACACACATACAGACAACACACACACAACACACATACTGTACGTATGTATATACCACACATCTCCTTAAATTAACAAAAAATAGTAATGTTTTCCTAGAATAATTAATGTGTTTATCTGATATCCGATATATCTGAGAAAAACAAATGTATTCTAGACATGGTAAGAATACTTCATCCTCTCTTTTATCCTTTTGTTGTTTATGTAATACACAAATGTATTATCATAAAAGCATCACATAACTCAGTTATATAGAACAAAACATGAAAATCACTTTACATTATTATAAACCTCTGACTTTCCTGGAAAAAAACACTATCGACAATTTAAGGTATCCCTCTATCTAACTGTTCCCCCTCTCCCCTGTTTTCGTGAACTATTAAATACCTAAGAATTTAATGTAGTCACTAACCTCCAAGGAATAATAAACAATGTGCACACATTGACTGCAGGCTTCTACACAATATTCTTTTGAAATTTTAAAACAATTGTATTAATATTTGGAATGTATAAAAACATATTTTTACAAAGTAGCAAATCCTTGTGTCCTGACCCCTTTGCTTAAGCCATGAAACACAACCAAAATATTTGAAAGTCTGTGGATACCATTTCCCCATCCAACTCCTCCATCCCAGAGGTAACTGCTCTTATGAAATTATGGTTTCTCATTCGTATGCATTTATTTACATTTATAAAATAACAACGTTATCACTAAAAATGCATTTTTTATATTTTAACTTATATTAATGGCATTAAAAACCTATATTCATTTACAGCTATCTTTTTTCTTTCTCATTCAAAATTATGCTTGCAAGTTTCATCAGTGTTAATCCAAGTAGCTGTGGCTTATTTATCTTCACTGCTGAATAGTATTCCATTGTGTATGTGTGTGTGTGCACATTTGTGTATATATGCATACATATATCTTGGTGTTTCCAATATTTACCATTGAAATAAATCTCATATATACACCCTCCTTTATTGTGTAAATATTTATCTTTAGAGCCCATAAGTGGAATAAGTTGGGACATGGGATGAATATATCTTCAGCTTTGCCTAAGAGAGTCAAATTTTACTCCAAAGGTTACCAATTTATCTCTCTACATAAGGTGTATGAGAATTCCCTTTGCTCCATATACTCCTCAAAAACTGTCTGACTTAAAAAACTTTTTCACCAATTTGACTCATAAGAAATAATGCTTTTAACATACATTTTTCTGATAATTTCTGTAAAGCAATATCTCTCAATGATAAAATTTTGATACAAAAATATGCAAGGGCCTGATATTTATTAATATCTGTTGCATAAAAGCTGAAAAAGTGCATACATTAAATATAATTCCATTTTGATTAACAGAAAATTTAGATGCTTGTACAGTTATTACCAAAGACCAAGAATTGACGCATTTTACGTGACCACTTTCAGTCTTGGAGACTACTGATTCCACTTTATTGATTAGATTTTTGTGGTCAGAATTCTACTAAAAATTGTTAGAAACTTAAAATGTAATAATATTATTTATATGCACACTATGTTGTATGGATTAAATCCTGGACAAAATTAGCCAAAGTAAGAGAAATCTATATGACATAAAATCTTAGAACCAATGCTCACAGAAATACCTTCTTTATTTGTCATTGCTACATCTAATGAACAAGAGTTATGTCCATTTGTTTATTTGCCTGAATCATTTGGATTATTCTTGCAAGTTGCACTCCTCTTTTGCTGTGTGAACATTAACTTTGGTGGAGAAAAAAGGAAGTATGATGATCTACATTTAAATTTATTTTCTCTTTTTTTTGCAGGTAGATTATTTAGTTTGAAAAATAGCCATATTTTTTAGTTCATGTGCAGATATAGTGCCACTGTTAATCTCAGTTCCTTAGGGCTCTTGAAACAACAATATTGACAGACCAAATGATACCTCTCAATACATACCTTCAGATACAACTTCAGCCCATGGCTGCCTCATTTTTTTATTTCCTGAGGTCATTTCTTCTTACTAAGAAATCTCCTCAGGCATCCAACTTCACATGATACTGGATAGCCACTTTACAAGAATATTATACATGTTTATATACAAAAGATTATATGTTGAATATTTCATATATATAAGAATATATATTTCAGTAATCTTATTTTCTAGTCTATATATTTTCCAGCACTCCTCTCTTCCTATATTACATATACACTAAATATTGTACAATGTGTATTCTTCCTTGTAAATATTTTATCAGCAAGATGAGGTTCCTTTGTAAGTCTGTTACAAACTTAATATTTATGATTGATAGGATAGACAAGTATTCTGAGAGCACATACTTACTTTTAAGAAACGAGAACTGTTTCAATGGCTTACAACCTCTTCAACTGTTTAAGACTGATGAAGGCAATTGCATCAATTTTTTTCCATGCAAAATTTAAAATAATACATAAACTAGGAGGGACTTTGCTAAGAAATCACATCAAAATTATTAAAATAGTTACAAACCCCCACCACTGAGAAGAGATGCTTTGGAGAACATGGTAAAACCACCAGCCATGGCCACTACACCACTTACCTAACCACTAAACCAAGGCCTATATGTCTGAAAATATTTCTGCCCAACTTCTTCCTATTGAAATCAAAAGGTTTTATTCAAATTATCCTTCAAAGTAATGTGTGTGAGCATACACAAACACATAGACACACACACACACACACGCTCATGTTTTTGACACCAATTTTTAGGCTGTTTATTGAGATATTCTTTAAGTGTTTAAAAACTTAAATTTGAGAAGGCATCTTGATGAGTCAAGCTATTTCTACCGTTATTACTAGATTGTCCCCAAAACTAAATTCATGCATAACTGCATATAATATTTTAAATTTTTTCTTCGTATTAAATGCATCTTAATTTAAAATTATGTGCACCTGCATTTTCAGGTATCTTTCCAATGTTCTGACCAAATAATTCCTCACACACACAGATATAATCTTTATGTTTGCAGCCCAACCACTCACCTCTGCAAATAGGCTACTGGCCATATTGCACAAACAGTCTTCAAATTTATTTTTTACAACAGAAGAAGAATACAGTACCATAATCCTGCACATGTAACAATATCTCTCAATTTAAGGGAAAAAGCCTCAGGATTGAACCACATCTATGTGTCAGATTGCTTTGTAGTAGAAACCCTGGCCACAGATAGTGTTTTAGGAGAAAAAAAAATTAAGACATTTATTATTTCACATTGCCAACAATATAAAACATTTTAAGTCATTCCATATTTTTAAAACAGTATTGCTATAGAATAGTATGCCGTGCAAATTTCAAGAACTTTCATATTTTATGTTCTAATTTTTTCAGTACCTGAGGTTTTGTTCCAAAATAAAATCCAAAATAACAAGTAGAAAAACAGGCCTTGTCATCTAGTATACTCTGGTTCATTGTGATAATACAATAGAGTAATATATATCATTATATATAGTCATGTATATGTATAAAGTTTCTTTTTTAAGACACTTTCCTATAATATTTTTAAAGCTTTCCATATCAAAGTAAGAGCTCGCATTTCTTAATGATAATATTAATACAGCATAAAGAAAATGTGTCGGAATTACAATAATGCAGACATAAAAAATCTATTTTCATTTAATTTTTCTACAGAGACACAACACGGCATGACAAAGCAAGTTATTTCCAAGGGCACTGCCCCTGGCCCCTCCACATCTCATGTCCTCACATTTCAAAACAACCTCAGCCTGGACTTTATTGTCCATATCACTATCAGCGTTTTGGGCAGAGCCATTAAACAAGTCTCCAGGAAGTTCCAAACTTTCCCACATTTTCCTGTGTTCTTCTGACCCCTCCAAACTGTTCCCACCTCTGCCTATTACCCAGTTCCAAAGTCGCTTCCATATTTTCGGGTATCTTTCAGCAACACTCCACTCCACTGGTACCAACTTACTGTATTAGCCGGTTTTCAAGCTGATGATAAAGACATACCCGAGACTGAGAAGAAAAAGCGGTTTAATCGGACTTACAGTTCCACATTGTTGGGGAGGCCTCACAATCATGGCGGCAAGCGAAAGGCACCTTCTCCGTCAAGGTAGCAAGAGAAAATGACAAGAGGCAGCAAAAGCGAAAAACCCTGAGAAACCCATCAGATCTCGTGAGACTTACTCACTATCACGAGAGTAGCACGGGAAAGACCGACCCAGTGATTTAATTACCTCCTCCTGGGTCCCTCACACAACAGATGGGAATTCTGAGAGATTTGAATGGTGACAGGGCCAAACACATCTGTCACCTAAAGCATACACCAGCTGAGCTCTCTTCTTGTGAAGGTTTTTGCTTAGGGCTTCAGTTACGCTCATCCTTTCTTTCGAGTGTTAGATTGGTGTTCTGTGTACCTGCATCTTAGCAGTAAGACAAATAAAAGACATTTTAGATTTAAAATTATCTTTATTTTATACACAAGGAAAGCAAGAGGTAGAAAGTTTCAATGACTTCATCTGAATAACCCAACCAGAGCTCCCTGTCCACTCTGTGCATCCAATCCATGTTTCATTATGCCCTGCTTTTGATCTATAAATATAGGACATCTTCCCAGCCCCACCTTCATTCTAAAGATTAATAAAAGCTCACCAAATCAGTATGCACTCGAAATCTTTGTTTTTGTTCTTTTAACTTAAACTATATACAATCATAAGCAATTCATTAACCAATTTTCTGATCGCTCAAAGTGGTATATTGATCCCTGTTTCAGTTCTTCATTGTAGGGACCAGAATTATCTACAAAAGTCATCACCATAATCATGACTCTATTTTAAAAACAGGATGAGGAAAAAACAAAGCCATATGCTAAATTCTTAAGCCCTCCTATTTAAACTGTAAATTTAAGGGTCATTTGCTGTCTTGAAACATATGAACTTAGTAGGACACGTTATCTACAGACGTTCTTATACAGAGGAAATTTTGCACTTAAGAGATAAACATACTTTATTGAAGCCTTCTTGAAAGATAGTGTAAAGTACATTCATCACATCAACTCTTGATATATTCCTCTGATAACCAGCAAGCAGCTGAGTCACATTATTTTTTACTTTGTGTGTGTATGTGTGTGTGTGTGTGTGAGTTATTAAAGTCTTTGATGCTGGATTGCAACAGGGTCTTGTGAAGTAAATCCACTGTCCTTATGTCTGGGAGAATTTTTGTCAAAGAAACTACAAAGCATTTTTATGTTATTCAATCTGTGTTCTGCTACGTTTTTTCCCTCCCTTCCTAACAAAGAAAGAAAAAAGAGTAAGACATCAAATAGGAATAGAGACCAGAATGGGGATCAAATAAGAATATATATGAAAGTGGTTGGAAACTGTGGATTTCTATATAAATATCAGGGTTTATAAACCTGGTGATCATCAATATATGGAAGAAAAATAGTTATGTCTTTATTCCTCAACACACAAGTCCCCCTATCATGTCCATCACCACAAAAAAAGCACAAATGAATTAATTTAAATTTTGTCCAAAAGATGAAGTCTTCTGAGACAAGAAATGATATTTCTGTGATACATTCCTCAATGAATATTAGATGGTTTCTACTTAGGCGGACCTGAAAATTAGCACAAGTCAAGCAAAACAACAGCATTACAACTCAAAAACAAGAAAGAAAGTGAGAAAGGGATGGATGTATCAAATTTTGTAGCCAAAGGGCAAGATCAAGGACATTCAAGCTGGAAAAATTCATGAAAATGGGACTTGGCTGCTTTTGTTCTCTGAGTCCTCAAACTTTCCCTTATAAGGGCTGATCTCTCTGGACCTAACACTGTGGTGATTTCACTTAAAAAAAAAAAAAAAAAAAAAAAAAAAAAAAAAAGCATTTAAAAACAGGCTCTTGCTGGTGTCAGAGATAGTCAATTCTCTTACTAATCTTCTTGAAGGTCCTGTTTCTATCCAAAGCCAGCTGTTAGAGCCTATAGGTTACAAGTCTTTCAACAATCTAATCTTTAATTCAAAGTTTAAAAAGCTTAAAATAACTTTTGACCTACAAGCAGGTTTTGCTTGTTCATACAGACATATTTATACGTAGTGTTATCAGAAGCCTCTAGAAGTCTATGAGATAGTACTTTGTGAGATACATTTGAACGAATATCTCACTTCAGCCAACCTCCTGAGCTTTTAGTAGGTATCTCCTCTCTGGGGACCAGTGACTCAACTCACTGAAAGTTAATAAGTTATTAGTAAAGTATAGGGAAATTTTTAAAAACAGTGAAGAAATACTGATAAGTAAGTTGGATAATGGAAGACACTTCCTGGCAATTTTTATAAGCAAGAATTCCATTGAGAATAGAAACTTAATGTTCCTTTGTTGGATTATCAATACACAAAAGAAGAGCAAGGAACTTGTTTTACATTTCTGTTTTGTGACAAAATTCCTAATTTTTCTCCAGTTGTTCATAACTGACGTACTTCTTAAAGCCTTCCCTGGCTGTAATTTTCTCCCCCTAGTGTTCTTTCCTCTCTTTTTGAAAGGCTAGAAAATTGTTCCCTAGCTTCATCTCTATAGTATTTTTGTCTCCCCTCCTAAAGTTATAATCTCCTTGAGGATGATTCCATAGTTGTGAACTCTTTGTAACTCCGGAAGTACAATATTGCTACACAGAATACACAACCACCTATGGAGAGAGAAATGATTTGTTCTCTTAGTCTCATTTCCTCAGTATGATACATGAGATTTTGCCTCTATTACCTCCTAATGCATAGGTAGTTTGGACATAATATATATTATTTATTTCCATAGGGTTTATCTTTAGAATGTCTTTCCAGAGCTCCAGAAAAGATGTATTTTGTGTGTAATGTATGTTTACCTTTCAGAAAGTGAGTTATAAGTTACCGATGTTTTGAGGGTACAGGAGAAGGAGGACTGGGGCGAGGAAGGCAAAATGTGGGGAGAGGAATGGACAGTGCTGTGGGGAGGAGGCAGAGTGCCCTGTGGGCAAAAGACCTGGAGAATCACAAAGCCCAAGACTGACATTTCCAATTCTGACTCAAAACCTCAGCAAAGATTCATCAAGATTTGCAGCTTTCTCTTTTGAATAGAAAATAATCTTATCAAGGGCCGGTAGGATCAATCATATTTAAATGTTATTGGTTTTATCAGCTACCACAGAGGGAGAAGTAATTTTGCACCATTGGATAGTTGAAGGAAGGCAGACCCAGGCGAGTGACCCTTGACAGATAGGTCACAAAGAGAAATTGGAGAAGACAAACTTTACCTACTTGGCAGTTGTGCTAGGTGTTGGCAGCCACTTTTCCTTGTGTCAGAGGGCTGTAGTAGAAAGGACACTAAATACATTTCAGAAAGGACCCAGGAGAGAATGCTACTAGTGACAGTAATGACAACTAAGCAACAAAAGGAGCCCATCATTTATGAAGGGCTTTCTATAGACCAGGCACTACCTCTTCACCCTCTCTACTGGTTTTTATTCATTAATGTATTTATAATGTTACACTGACCCTTCCCTGTCTCATAGCTTTCCTTCTGAAAAACGCTTCTCTAATCGTATGTTTGTTGTGGGTGTGGCAGTCTTGGAACTCTGGAACCATGCAGAAACGTATTTAAACTGTACAGTAGGTGAACGTTGGTAATGTATGCTCCTCACCAAGAAAGAGAGAGAGAGAGAGAGAGAGAGGGAGAGAGAGGAAGGAAGGAAGGAGGGAAGGAAGGAAGGAAGGAAGGAAGGAAGGAAGGAAGGAAGGAAGGAAGGAAGGAAGGAAGGAAGGAAGGAAAGAAGGAAGGGAGAGAGGGAGAGAGGGAGAGAGGGAGGGAGGAGGTTAGTTCAGAACACTCTCATGCATGTTTTTCAGTCTGGCTAGAAGAAAGGAGACTTTTTCCTTTCTAATAGCAAAACGGTTAAAATGTGATGCTTGGTATGGAAACGACTGTAACCTTTATCTCATAGAGACACATATACAAAGAGAGAAGCAGGGAAAAGAAATAGAGAAGGAATCTGGCATGGTTGTATGTCTAAGTGGCCCTTACTTCTAGGGCTCCCTAAAACTAGCTCAAATCTCTCCTTCCTACAGTTGCTATGTGAGCCATTGAGTCCATTCTTTTCCTCCCTTTGAATCCAATTAAACTATTTTCTTCATTTACAAATATGCATGGAACATTTACTTCTCACAATCTTATGCTTCAATTTATTATACAAACAAACAGCAACTTAAACAGTATAGCTGAATAACTTTCCTCAAGGTCATGAAACTAATAAGTTGTGGCCCAGGTCCAACTTATTGTCCCTGCACTTTTAACTGCTTGCTTGTCCACCAAGATCCTTAACCATCTTTGCCTTTGTTCCTCAAGGTCAATTTTATTGGACTTTTTTTTTTTTTTTTAGTCCCAGGAGGGTCAAATGAGATAATCTAAGGAAAATCATTCTGACTACTGTAAAATGCCATAGGCAAAAGTACTGTCGCAGCGGTCCAAGTGCCTAATGCCTGCTGGAGGCTACACAGCATTAAACTCAATATACTCCATGTTGAACTGGGCTTGTAAAATTGTTTAATGATCCTAAAATTTATGTATTTCTTGTCTGTTTAATCTGAGGTTTATTTTCTTTATACTTTACAAAAAACATTATCAATTATATATGACTACAATATAAATTGAAACTTTAAAACAGGGACAGTGCAGCCTTTAAACCTCTGTATTCAGCATGAAAACATGGGAACACCAGGGAGGGCTTTAGAGTGAATATCCAAGAAAATAAATGACAGCTCCCATCATTCTCAGAAAAAAGAAATAGTACATCATTCCAAAGAAAAAGTATCTTACATGCTACAGCTACCAACATGTGTAAAAACAAGAAGCTTGATGTATCCGATGGATTGTAATTCATGGAAGAAAAATACTATTTTATAACATTTATTGAGCCTGATACTATTCATGCCACAGAGTTAATTGCTCACTGGAGTATCAATAATTATTTTAGACCACTAAAATATTATCTTTGTGTTACTGGGGAAACAAAAGACAGTTTTGCATGCGAGATTCTAACTAAGTCAGAAATTATATACAGATTTCCTAAACCCTGTGCTCATTTAAATAATGATTTTTGCAAAGAAACAGAAAGGCATCTTTATATTCAGAATCTCTAGACAGATCAAATCAAAGCTAAATTTTATGAGACATGTTAGGATATTTCTCTTCAAACAATAAATAGTGATTTTGAGCAATGTCTAGACATATGAGAAACCAAGTTGAACAAAAGTGGCAAGAAAATAAGTAAAGCTAAATATTGTCCCTAATTGTAACAGAAAATACAAGTCTCTAATACTTCTAAACGTTTCCTGGCTGTAAAATCCAGGATGGTGTGATGAAAGCCTCTTGTTCTCTCTCCGCCAGGAACAAGTTAAAGCTGACCTCAGCCATAACATGGTTTTCAGAGGGGGGGACTTCAATGCCCTTAACTCTTCTGGAAAGCTGATAACTTTTGAATGCAGGCAGCAGGGAATCTGGCACAGGCTGCTTTCTCTTTGGGTTTCATGCAAAGATCCTGCCAGGTTGTCTAGAGCTACCAAGGGCAGGAAAGTAGGGCAGTAGTCTCTAATAAGAGGCTAAAATTAACAGGAGAAAAAAAAAAAAAGCCTTTTATGCAAATTTCACTTAAAAATATTTTAAATATTTAATAATTATCAACAAACTCATCTACAGATTTTTTGAAAAGGACTGAATTATCTATCAGTAATGTGTACATGACATTGCTCATGTTACCAACTGTTATTATTTGTCATAAGAAAATAAGCATTTCAAATGTAAAGCCTCTCTTTGAAATATTTTAGGTTAAGTTACCTTTCTTCTCTTTGAAACCTCATATGCTCCCAAATTTTAATAATACAGTAATTAAAGATAAGACATATTTCTTTTATTTCCATAGCACCTCTAGCTGAGAAGTCTGAGATGTTATAGTAAGAAACCCCAGAGGTCAATAGTCAGTAGTAGAAAGATGGTATGCACTTGAGCAAGCAAACAAAGCAGGCCAGCTTTGCCATCTATATACCTGACACTCAAAGCATACAGATCTCCTTGTGGTCAAAAGTGGAGAGCACCTGAATTCTAGAAACTTGTTAGTGTTTGATAGACCCACTATTTCATAGCTTCTGTCAAAATCTCAGTTGAGAGAATACATATTCAAGAGCGATTAAGAGACAAGCTGTTCAATTATCTCTCAAGATCAACGGCTCTTAAATGTTAATATGCAAAATACACACAAACACACACACATCACTGGGGGTCATATTGAAAATGTGTATATGTGGCCGGGCGCAGTGGCTCATGCCTGTAATTCCAGCACTTTCAGAGTCTGAGGCGGGTGGATCACGAGGTCAGGAGTTCGAGACCAGCCTGGACAAGATGGTGAAACCCCTTCTCTACTAAAAATACAAAATATTAGCTGGGCATGGTGATGGGCCCCTGTAATCCCACCTACTCGGGAGGCTGAGGCAGGAGAATCACTTGAACCCAAGAGGTTGAGGTTGCAGTAAGACAAGATTGTGCCGTTGCCCTCCAGCCTGGGTGATAGAGCAAGACTCCGTTTCAAAAAGAAAAAAAAGAAAGAAAATGTATATATGTATATGTGAGATTTCAGAGATTCAAATTGAATAGGACTGAAGTCCTTATTTGCAACATGTATTATAAGCAGTGCTACTGAGAATCACATTTTGACAAACATTTCTAGTATCCTTAAGCTTCATTCATTTACCAAATCATAGCACCAAAAACTTATATATGAACTACTTACTTTAATTTCTCACAGAAGTGGCTTTGCAGAATTATAATTCACTTTTCTTCCCTGACTTTCATTAAGGGTTATCATGTGAAGTAACTACATGAAAAGTCATTTTACATTCTAGAGAAACTTAGATTGACAGTACTGTTCATTTTTGTTCAAAGATGCCTTTTCCATGGGCAGTATATTTTTCATAGCACTAAGGACCAGAAAAAAAAATTTATCAAACAATTTGTTAACAAGTCAGTAATTTATCATAACAATGTTTGTCTTGGATACCTGAAAACACAGAGAGAAATTTTGTTCTGAATCACAGTGACTGTTTGAGCTTTTACCTTGATTTTAATCATGTGTTTGTCTTTAATCATAAGTGTATCAAATTATTTTTGGAAGCAACTAGACTCATAATAATAAGTTAAATTGCAAAGGCAGATGTCATTTTGTAATGAGTGCCTAAGCATTGGGGCTGGGACGGGGGGTCCAACCAAGTTTGTTGACCCATTTATTTATGTAAATTTTCAATACCATAAATTCAAGTTATATAAGCACAAAGTCAGGACAGCTCACCAAGGCACACTGTTAGTATGCAGTGTATTCATACTCCTTGTAGAATTAACTCTCATAGTGGCCACTATTATGCTGTCCTGTTAAAACCTATTCATATATTTGCCTCACTATGACAAACAATGCCTCTCATATACCTCCATGTAGTTTTCTTTTAGATCCCTATTAGTGCTTTCCTCTGTTCAAACCAAGAGGCTTGACAAGATGCTACCTTTCATCTGGATTGCGTCAGCCTTGGAACATATCTTCCTAAGCCAAAATCTTTTACACATCACTGCCAGATTAATCTTCCTGCAGACTAATTCTAATGAAATTTAAATTATTTAGCTGGTCATCCAAGGCAATCTATGATCTTGATGCTACTTGTCTTACAAAGTCAATTTTCTACTATGTGTCCCATAAGCACCCACTCCAGCCTAGCTCATTTTCTACTTTATTTCCCTCTGCTTTCCCACTCCCAGGTAGAACGACATTTAGTTGGTCTTTAAGAACATAAATTGTATTCATCCTTAAAGCCATCAAAAAGCCTCATTAGAAACTGCTAATACAAGTAATTTCTTTTCCCTCTATGACTCTCATAATGCCTTTTAGATTTTCCCCTACTACATATATCTTTCATTATCATTGTTAAGGAATAGGTCATATTTTCCCCTCAAGACTAAAAGCAAGATCTGTTATTACCGTTAAGACAAGCCCAGTACATTCTGTATCATATAGGTTGAGTTCAATGGCACTTAACCACCTGGAGAAAGAACTGAACCAATTGCTTTCTTTTCAAGAAATTATTCACCATTTGAATTTATCTCAGCAACATCTTACACAATAAAGAGGTAAAGCAACCTGAATATCATTGTGCAAAGAAGGGAATCAGCCAATTCCTTCTGGAGCAGTGTTTACCAGAGAAAGCTTATGGATTCAGGATCAGTAGCAGGTAACCCTGTCACCCTTGCCCCATCACATTCTGGGCAATGCACAGCCATCTCACAGGACCAGACAACTGATTCTGGAAGCCAGACGCCCCCCAGATGTGTGGTGCTGAGGGGTTTTTAAGACTTGTGTGACATGGCAGAATCTTGTGTCCAGTTCTGTGGGGCCGAATACTAGGTCTTTATATAATCAGACATCCAAGCCTAAAAATTACAGCTACAAGGCATACGATTCATCATACCAAGATTCTGGTCAGGAATGCACTGGCCCCTGCCTTGGCATGATAGGGAAGCTGGATTCCAAGTTCAGTGGCTTACTAGTACCAGAAACATGAAGTCCTAACTGCTTTCCATGGTACTTTGCAAGAAGCATTTCTTTCTAAGAGATCAGCTTTCAGGAGATCAGCCTTAGACAAATTCACTCTTATCTTTCCTACATTCAGAGTTCTAAAACAACATGAATTATATTTGCGGCACAAAATTCGGGTATTAGGAGACTGACCCACATGTACACCATGCAAACCACTCCCAAAACCTGTTACATATGTGCAAAGCACTAGCTGGCAGAGATGAATCCCTTCACTAAAGTAAAGCTCATCAGGGAGCTAAATTAGTAGGAGCCCCCCAGCTTAATATGGTGCCTCAGATGTCCTGGCCCTCCACTAGCAAGGACAGACAGTAAATCTTTCTGAAGGGTCTTGCTTAGAAATTAACCGAATAGGTATATCATCTACATATTCTCACGATACGGAAAAATATTAACATTAATCTCATATGGAATGAGAAGTGTTGTAAACCCAAATTATTCTCTTTTATCATTGTTTTGAAGTTCAGAACATGGTTCTGGCTGTTGTCAAATTTAATAGACTAAAGATCAGAGGAAGAATCATCTGAGTCAACCACATATCTAACTATGGGTCCCATGAAAACATAGAGGCTATGGATTATTAAACACTGCTCTGGGACAAGGTGGTGGTGCTCAGAAACACTGTCCAAATTCATATCCATATAAAGTCCCCTCCTCCAAAAGTTTTTGTGTTTCATGAAAACATGAAAAACAGAAACAAAAGCAATTTACCCTGTCAATTAACACCTAGGCAGTGCAAAACAGCTACCTTCTCACCACACAGAGGTAAGATTAAAAAGAGAAAGGATAACTAATTTATATGTGCTGGGGTTGGGTAGTGGGGCAGCTGTCAGAAATCTAAGTCCAGAAGCTCAAAGAGAGGCAAAAGCTCCCTACTCCCCAAGACCTGGGCTACTTGCCATGATGAAGTAGAGGACCCAGCAAAGAGGAAGAAGGAGGAGGAGGAGGAGGAGAAGGAGGAGGGAGAGGAGGAGGAGGGAGAAGAGGAGGAGGGAGAGGAGGAGGAGGGAGAGGGAGAGGAAAAGTAGGAGGAGGAGGAGGAGGAGGAGAGGGAAAAAATCAGGTCATAAGCACAATCCCTCCAGCAATTGCAGGAGGGAGAAAGAAGAGGAAAAGAGTCAGGATAGGGTCAAAGGTGGAGCTCACACATGCATCCTGGCTCCCTGGAAAATGGTCTCAGAGTGTGGCTGCAGAAGGAGGAAATCCTGGAGCATAAAGAAGCAGATACTCCTGAACAGAGCCAGTGCCCTGGGTTTCAGTGACTGCTGGCTTCACATCTGAGCTTTGTTCTGCTTAGTTGCTCGATTTGGAAATAGAGGGTGATTTTCAAAACCCATGTGCTATTTCTCTGAATAGAGTCCCTCCAACTGGGGGGAAATAAGTCATTAGCAATAATTTAGGGTACATTGTCTTCGCTTAGATTGTAGTTTCAAATAAATATTCAAAAGAACCATATTTAAAATGTTCAGAAGTCTTGCCATGGATATAATTGTTAAAGGAAGAGAGGAAAGTGAATTTTTATAAATAAAAAATATTTCTCACAGGAGACTTGGTTGCTTTTTTTTGTTAACAAAACTTGACTCCTTCTTCATTATTCATAATTTAAACAGTACCAAATGTTGTCATATATAGTATTGAGAAATTTCTAGCTTTGTACACTGAAAGTATTGTATCCTACTATCACATTGAATAGCACACAGTATTTTATCCCTGATATGTAGTTTCTGTAAAATTGTACAGCTTACCCATAGCAGGATACAAATTAATAATTAATATGACCCTGTCCCCAGTTTGATAATGATATATTTTTACTTTTGAGCAACAAAAAAGAAGAAGAAAAGAAAAGAAAGGTCTTATATTTTTATAGTTTATCATGTTTTCTCCGTCTAAAATTTTAAGAAGCTACTATATTGAAAACTATATTAAATTCCATATTGTCTACATAAACTGGTGATATTTTATTTTAAAACGGGGAATTTATATTTTCCTTCAACCGACTTGCCAGATGTTAGAGCTTTTTAAAAAATTCTACAGCTAAAATTTCTTTGCCACTGATTCAAAGCAGCCTGGCATTTCATTTATACATTTAAAAATATATATGAGAAAATATTATTCACTGAAGAGAATAAAATATTACTTACTCTCAAGTGGGTGTAAGACAGAAATTGAATTAATAGTCTCTGCCTTGTCAGAACTGCTAGGCCAACACTTTCTTAAGTCTTTAAAGTAACAAATGGGGTATTTGCAGTTATACAAAACACGAATTGTCCATGACATTTTCAGAAGGATTAGAACAACCACTATGAATAATTTATTTACTTTCACCAAGATAATACTTACTTTATGAAAAATAAACATGTAACCACTATAGGGGTAATCAGACTTCATTTAATTTTTCCTTTATAAAATTTAAACCAATTCACAGATGTTTCCATTTCTAAAATGCTTAAATTTAGTATTATACTCTCTTATGACATTTTATCATTCTCTGTATTGCAACATTTTAATACGGTTTCACAAGGACACCAATTAATATGACTGAGCACAAGACAGAAAAAGGAAAGAAAGAATTAAGAGAGAAGTAAAGAAAGAACAAAAGATAGAGTAAAGGGACTGAAGGAGCAAGGGAGGCATGGAGGGAGGGGAGAGGGAGGGAAAGGGGGAGCGGGGGAGGGAGGGAGGGGGGAGGAAGGAAGGAAGGGAGGGAGGTAAGGAAGGAAAGTTATCCAGAGGTTTATGGGAAGACACAGACATTCATAGCTGCCCATCACTTTGAACACCCTTTTCTACCTTGAGTTCCACCTTTCCAAAATGGAAATAATTACAGAACTTCTGGTGTCCCTGCCTAAGGATAATCAACACCACACGGCGGGCTGAGGCCCACAGTTATCCTCATGTAGAACAGATCCCATGTTTGGTTGAGAACTCTCCCAGCTAGATAACTTCTCATCACTTTTTTCTAGCATCTGATGTTGCTAACCTTTGGAAAAAGACAGACCCTGACTGTCACACATGGTTGACTTGTGACTCTCCATGTTTTCTTTTATTATTTCTCTATGTCTTGTATTGAGGCTAAAAGAGTACATACAATTATGTGAACTCTTACTACAGCATAGATTTGCTTGAGAAATATCACATACCCAGCTATTGCAAATTTTAATAAAACATGTCAGTCTTTTTCATAGCGCCTCATGCTGGAATAAGCATTCAGTGAATAAATGTGTAAGTCAAATGAGTTATCAATAGTAATAAATAATTAAAATCTGCTCTTCGCATGGCATTTGATGGGGCATTTAAAGTAAGTTTAAAGTAATTGCCCCTTCCCAGTAATTTCACCCTATGTGTCTCTACCTAATATCCAAATAAAAGTAAAATAAAAATTTGAATAGGCATACCTCACATGAATGTATATACACATACTGAATAACACATGTAACATGGCCAATACTATTCAGTGCAGCCATCGGAGCAGTTTGGACGATTCAAGTGGATTCAGTCATCAAAGTGAAGAAGAGTCCCTTTTACTTTCATGGTTCCTAATTAGGGGGATCAATAGAATAGCTGTCACATTATAGAAGACTTTACAATCTGCTAATTAATCAAAAGCAAAGCTCATCAAAGCTTGCTGTGTATTTATTGTACCTCATTTTCTACCATTAGCAGTTACAAAACTGAAGAGCTTTCATTTCTAGTTATACTCTTGTCTAATTAATTCAATGGTTCCACGGTCTTGTTTTTATCACAACACAGTTATACGTAATACCCACGACCACTAACACTGAGAAGACGGATCAGGCTCTCCAGACTAAATTATGACCCCTCTCATTGGAATTGGACCATTACGTATCCCTGACTTCAGTTTTTCTGCACTGAGGACAGTGGAGGTCAATTAGAAGTATATAAAGCACTCTGAAAAAGAACCCCCTGTATGAGATTATGAGTGTAAAGTATCTTAGAATCAAATGGCTGGAAATATGATTTCAAAAGCCAAAGACACTGTAGCAATACAGCATTGAGGCATGTTGCTAATCCCTAGACTTTGTTTTCATAAAATGTAAAGTTATTGTTCCTTTAAATTACATTGTCTTAACACCTCCTTCCCCAAAAAAGGCAATATAATCTACATAATATCTCAATTTTCAACTTTAAAAAAAAAACACATATGAAAAATATACCGGTTAGTAACATTATGTCAAATGATAATCTTTCATCAAATAATTTCGAAATAGCTTTTAAGTGCAACTTCTTTTCTTTATGCTTTCCCTCATAAGTATATATTTCATCATTCATTTAGTCAACATAATTTTTAAGCACAAATCGGGTCTGA
The DNA here is from genome assembly GCF_049350105.2 of Macaca mulatta. NCBI lineage: Eukaryota > Metazoa > Chordata > Mammalia > Primates > Cercopithecidae > Macaca > Macaca mulatta. Next base: position 115,392,434 of record NC_133408.1, read on the forward strand.
GGTACCTGAAGACATATGCTTGAAATACATTTTCCCTATCCTCACATAACTCAGAAGTCAGGCAAGAAAAGCAATGAGTAAGAGCAGTAATAAAGTATGCATAACATGGTATGACAGTAAGGATAAAATACACCCCGTAAGGGTGCCTACTTGGATTGAAAGGAATTTGTCAGGGAAGGGATCTCTGAAGTCTTTGATGTAGTTCTCTGTCTTAGTCCACTTTCCACTGCTATAGCAGATGGGGTAATTTATGAATAAAAGAAATTTATTTTTTACAGTTCTGGAGGCTGGGAAGTTCAATATTAAGTTGGCAGCATCATGTGAGGGTCTTCTTGCTGCATCAGGACCTGGCAGAGGACATCACATGGAAAGAGATTGCATGGGAGAGAGTTCGTTTTTATAACAAACTCACTCCCAAGATAACAGCATTAATCCATTCATGGGGAGAGATTCCCCCATGACTTAACCACCTTTTAAAGGTTCCATCACCTAACACTGTTACAATGGCAATTACATTTCAACATGAGTTTTGGAGGGAACATTCAAACCATAGAACTCTTGAAGATAAAGAATTTACCTAGTTCAGCCATTCTGGAAAGCAGTGTGGCAATTCCTCAAATAGCTAAAAACAGAATGACCATTTGATCCAGCAATCCCATTACTGAGTACCTACCCAAAAGAACATAAGTTATTATATCATAAAGACACATGCATGTGTATGTTCATTGCAGCACTCTTCACAATAGCAAAGACATGGAATCAACCTAAATGCCGATCCGTGGTAGACTGGATGAGGAAAATGAGGTACATACAAATGATGGAATACTATGCAGCCATAAAAAAGAACAAGATTGTGTCCTTTACAGAAATATGAATGGAGTTGGTGCCCATTACCCTTAGCAAACTAACGCAGGAACAGAAAATCAAACACTGCATGTTCTCACTCATCAGTGGGAGCTAAATGATGACAATACATGAACACAAGACACTGTGGCCTACTTGAGGGTGGATGGTGGGAGGAGGGAGAAGTGCAGAAAAAGTAACTATTGGGCACCAGGCCTAGTACCAGGGTGATGAAAAATAATCTGTACAACAAACCCCTGTGACACAAGTTTACCTATGTAACAAACTTGCACACGTTACCCCAAATCAAAAATAAAAGATTTTAAAAAAAGAATATTTCAAAATTAAATAATATTTACTTTTAAAAAGAGAAAGAATTTCCAAACCAAAACCCAGGAAGAGGGTGTGGGAAAGGGTGATAGCCACAAAGGCAAAGGTACGAGCATGTCCAGAGGGAATAAATCCTATATGAGCATCTTCACATATCTCCATGCCACCCTCACCTTATGATCCTTGGAGGATGAACTTGTAGAAACTTCATGCTTATCACATCACAGTAGTTTACCCAGAAAGTTTCATATCAAATTTTCTCTTTTTTTCCTCATTAATATAACACAGGAGTCTAAACAATATCACTTCATGTAGTGAAGGTGTGACAATTTTAAACTCGAGAAGCGTAGAGATTTTCGATCTTTTCCTATCTATATCCTTGAAGCTAAATAATGTGCTTCTAAGTAATCTAAACCCCATTGCAAGTCTTTTGGGAAAAAGCAATGGGTGAGGGAGGAAGGTGTTGAGGTTGAGTAGAGAGTACTACCAATGAGGGATAATTTTAATATAATTACCCTATCTATCATCACAGATTAGTGAACTGATAAAAATAGAATAACAAAGCACTCCTCGTGGAAAATAAATGTGTCATATGACCCTTTGCTATTAATATGTGGTAGGCTGTTTTTCATTGTAGGCTTTTGTCCAAATCCTACATCTTAATACAATTTTACCATTTGCTCCAGGAGGACTATTATTTCATCTCAAATAAGACAAGATGAGGCAAAAAGCAAGGAAAAGGAATTTGCCAGGAAGCCAAGCCAAGGAAAAATATATAAATGAAGAAAGTGGAAGAGAGAAGAAATAATAAACTTCATGGAGAAAATGCCAAGGGAAGATATTTTTAAAATTTTTGGTTCTGAAATCAGCAGACTAAATATATAATCAGAGCATGGAGATGCTATTTAATACTGTACATGGCGTATTAATGTACATGAAGCAAAACAAGATTTCATGAAAAATAAAATCTTTCTGGACACTTACTACTAACTCAGACTATCAAATACGTTTTCCAAGGAATATTGGCAAATAAGATGCTTTCTCTGATTTTTTCCCTTAGTTTTAAGGATTTTTATTCTAAAAATATTACTTTCTATTCGCTATCTTAAACAGCATAAAATTTAACTCAAGCCACATTTTTTGGTGGTACAAAAAGATGCTTGACTTGTTATTTACATGTCAATTTAGTATTTTCGGATTAAGTGAAAGTTTCCATAAATATTACGGCTATTACTCCATGGATGCCAATTGACCAGATATGTCCATTTAGTCAAAATAGTATTATATAAGGAAGCCAACTTGAGTATGGGAGAATTTGAGTACATGCAGCGATCCTGGAACCAATCCCCTGAATACATAGTGGGATGACTGTACCTCCTTACATAATGCCAACATATGGACCCTGATGTATTTATCCTTTTATTATTTTTCTGATTAGTGGGATCCAATGTTGTACATACTGATTCTTGTTATAGAAAAACTAGACCTCTGAGGCTGGGCGCGGTGGCTCACGCCTGTAATCTCAGCACTTTGGGAGGCCGAGGCAGGTGGATCAAGAGGTCAGGAGATCGAGACCATCCTGGCTAACATGGTGAAACCCCGTCTCTACTAAAAAAAGGTACACAAAATTAACCGGTGGCGGGCGCCTGTAGTCCCAGCTACTCGGGAGGCTGAGGCAGGAGAATGGCGTAAACCCTGGAGGCGGAGCTTGCAATGAACCAAGATCCCACCGCTGTACTCCAGCCTGGGTGACAGAGCAAGACTCCATCTTAAAAAAATATAAATAAATAAATAAAAGGAAAACTAGACCTCTGAGCAAGAAGTATTCGTAAGTGTAAAAAGAGGGGGTAAAAGATGATTGATTGGAGAAGAATATGTTTTTATTACTTCAGAAACTATTTTGAGGATAATCAAAACTGAATTTTTGTTTTTCACAGATTTCATAGCTTAATTATACTAATGGTGACAAGCAGTTTCCCTATAACTTGAAGAATCTTGAAACTTCTCAGATATGATGAGCTAGTTAAAGAGCCTAGATCTTTGTCTTTAAATTAGATGAATATCATTTAATAGTTTCTCTACTGCTGAAGTGCACGAGATCATCTGAGGTCCTGCCATCTCACTTCTTACCAGGAAGCCAACAGTGTTTAAAAATCTAAAAGTCAAGGGTGTCACACAAAAGTCCGAAGCAAGTAAACATCAGTTTGGTAGAGATTTCAATGAAGACTAGAAAGAATTGAAGACTCAAAGGCCAAGAGCCATTGACATATTTTCTTTCCAAACTGCACTGCTAGAACTAGATTAAGGTTGGACAACCTGTGGCATATTTTAGCAATTGAAGGAGGGTTTTTCTGGCTAAAGCATATTAAGTGAGAGAGAAGGAAGGAGATAATTGGTATTTAATCTGGAGAGATACTGTGCTTAACGTTGCAAGCCTTTTAAAGAGTTTGGTCTTTAAATTAAGGACAAAAGGAATCCATTGAAGAGTTACGAAGAGGTACTCGTATGATCAGATGTTTTTAAAAGGTTACTCTGACTAAAGTGAAAAGATTAAACAGAAACAAAAGTGGTATAAGGAGACCAAACAGGAAGCTATTCCTACGGAAGTCCAGAAATAGGTGGAGGTAGCTTGGATCAGGAGGGCACATAGGAATGAAGAGATAGACCAATTCAGAAAATATTTGGTTCTCCTACTCAGAAAATTGTTATCCTTGATTCTTCTCCTATGCTTTCCCTAACAGATCAATCTTACTATCATGCCATTTTGATAATCTAATTTTCTTTTACATCTCTGCAATTTTCTGATTCTTATAACTATGTTATGGTCTAGCTTAAGTTCTGTGATAACCAGCTACACGATCAATTTTCAGTGCCACATCACAAGAGATTTCAGTAATATATTTTATCATATCACCCCCTGTTTAAAATGTTTCCATTTTTAATCATCTGCATATAGAATAATGTCAAAACTTTCTAGCATGGGTTAAGGGTCTCAATAAAATTCAAGGGCTCCAATTACCTTAAGCCATATCTTTTAAATCTTCTCACCTCCAACTCTATGCTCCAGCCATATTGGATCGTCTCAAGTCCCTGTCTTCCTCACAAGTTGGGCCTTGTTCTCACTTGCTTCCAGCTCTTTCCATGTGCTAGCCCGTCTGCCTGAACGCTGTCCAACAGCCACTCACAGATACTCCACATCCCTCCCCTCATATGCAAACTAGATATCTCTTGCTCAACCTTCACTTCTTGGTGGAGTTATCACTTCCAGTTCTGGGAATCATTTCCTGGCCTCTTGATGAAACGTAGCCATCCATCCTTTGTCCTCCAAAACACAACCAAGCTCTGTGGTACAATTTATCACACTAAGTGATATTTTCTATTAACTGGTCCTTAACTCCTTTTAGCTTCTTGAAGGTGGGAAATGCATTTTACTTATCTTTGTATGTTCTGTGCTTTGACATACAGTAAACCCACAATGAAAAGTTAATAAATGATAAAGAAGTGAATGGTGTCATCAATCCTAAGTTTAATCTCAGCTTTTTTTCTTAGCAGCTATATTATTTCCGTCAGCTCACTAGTCTTGTGAACTTTGGTTTCTTCATCTTTAAATCTGAGGCAATAATAATACATAATTGAATTCAAAATTGTACAATAATTGACACAGTTTTTTAAAATGTAAATGCATATGTGTTACACTGGTAGTTGACTTCTTGGTAACTTGATTTCCTCCTGTGTAGAATAAGAAAGGTTTGACAAGGACTGGCTTTTAAAAGGAGCTGGATTGGTGAATGAATGAGTGAATGAATGACTGCCAGACAAACACTCTCTAATTTGATATTCCTCAGCAAAATTTTGTAATTATCTATTTCTTGAGTCCTTTTGAAACTCTACCACTGAAGCCTTAATTGTCTCATTCCCTCAAAACCCCTGGTTATTATCAGTATTATATATTTGCATTGTATCTGTTTAACCTCAAAATCAGAAAAGGAAAATCCTTCCATCTCTCCCAATCTGAGAATGAGCCTCTGTTTCTATAAAATAAACAACCAGAACAACAAATAATACCAACCATAAATATAGCCCCTCTTATAGCATTTTTATTTTCTCTGTTTTCTTCATTTAAAAAGTGAACTTCCCACACACATCCACACCTCACTTTTTTCAGGTCTTCTAATACTCATTTAAAAATAACTTTCACTAGATAAAATAATTTTTCTTTACAAAAAACCAGTGTGACAAATATAGGGAACAGCAAAAAAAAAATTATTCCACAAGACTTTTATAAAACATGGGTTCTAAATTAAGAACTTATAAACATAGAGTTCAGTGGACCCTACTGTGTTTCTGTGCAAAGTCAGTTTAGATATTAGTTTAACATGCAAGCAAAATATCAGAAGAATGACCCCTGGACCTTTCGTCAGTGCTTTTCTTCTCCCATAGTGACCCACTGGTCAACCAAAAGTCAGTAACTTAGGCAGTAATGGAAGGTGAGGTCAGACATAGTTCATGTGCTTCTGTAATCTCTTCACATCTCTGTGAGTAAAACTTCTTCTTAGAAAGCTTTTTCAAGATGAAATCAGCTTGCCAATTTTTCCCCTTCCTTTCAGAGAAATGCCTTCAAGCACTTGATGAAAACCACTGTACTCATCATTTTACTAATTTATATGTCATGTAATATATATCATCTTTACACCTACTTCACATATGTTTATACCTATTTCACATCTTCATACCTTGTTCACATATAACATATTTCATGCTTTTTCTATGTATGAACCATAGCTTTGAATTCTCATCAACTTCAAGAGGCTTTGAAAAGTGAAAGGAAGAAAGGAAAAGAGGACGGTCTTCACAGATAAAAGATTTCAAACATTAATAATTTCTTAAAATAATCATATTTGACAGGATATTTTCCATTCCATTACATATCTTTTAAAACATATGTTACTAAGAGTCTCAAAATCCTACAGGAGAGTCTGGGCATGGTGGCTCACGCCGGGAATCCCAGCACTTTGGGAGGCTGAGGCAGGTGGATCACCTGAGGTCAGGAGTTTGAGATCAGCCTGGCCGACCTGGTGAAACCTTGTCTCTACTAAAAACACAAAAATTAGCTGGGTGTGGTGGTGGGCGCCTGTAATCCCAGCTGAGGCAGGAGAATCACTTGAACCCAGGAGGCAGAGCTTGCAGTGAGCCTAGATGGCGCCATTGCACTCCAACCTGGGAGATAGAGCGAGACTGTCTGAAGAAATAAATAATGGAAGGTAGGAAGGAAGGAAGGAAGGAAGGAAGGAAGGAAGGAAGGAAGGAAGGAAGGAAGGAAGGAAGGAAGGAAGGAAGGGAGGAAGGAAGGGAGGGAGGGAGGGAGGGAGGGAGGGAGGGAGGGAGGGAGGGAGGGAGGGAAGGATCTTACAGGAGAGAGAATGTGAACATGTGAACTTGTTTGTCTTCACACAGAGCCCATACTGGAAGGCTAGCCAAGATGTTAGAGAAGAGGGCCCCATCAGAGGTCTCCCAGCTTCCTCCTAGGACAGCTCTTGTGCTCAGAAATGGGCTCAGACTTACCCCTCCAGTATCATTCACAGGGCACAGTTTCTCCACCATCAGGGTCTCGTATTCTCACATACTGAGTTGCTCTGAAAGTACAGTGAGGCAGTGTAAGCTTGGGCAAATAACCTAATCTGTCTGTGTAAGATGCAAATATAAGTATTTATGCTTTGTAAAGCATGTATTGTTTAAATACATAGGCAATTCTTTTTTTTTTTTTTTTTTTTTTGAGACAGAGTCTTACTCTGTTGCCCAGGCTAGAGCACAGTGTCATGATCTTGGCTCACTACAACCTCTGCCTCTCAGGTTCAAGTGATTCTCCTGCCTCAGTCTCCTGAGTTGCTGGGATTAGAGGTATATGCCACCACACCTGGCTAATTTTTGTATTTTTAGTAGAGATGGGGTTTCACCATGTTGGCCAGGCTGGTCTTGAACTCCTGACATCAGGTGATCCACCTAACTTGGCCTCCCACAGTGCTGGGATTACAGGCGTGAGCCACTGTGCCCAGTAAATACATAGGCAATTTTTTTAAGCCTTCACCCTTCTGAGTCAGTACTAGAGTAATATCCAAATCACAAGAATAGAGTCCCCATTAATTTCAATATAAACGAAGTCCTTTAGTAGTATTTCTTAAATGTCATAAACAATTCTCTCCAGCAATACCTCTTACCATCCACTTATTTTTTCCTCCCCCACTCACTTGTTCTCACTCACACAATTGCTTCAGTACCAAACCTTCACTCCCTAAAGCATACTCCTCTACTCCCACTGTTGACTCCCTAAAACACATTTCTCTACTCCCACTGCTAAGACTATTAATACCTACTTATTCTTCTCATCCTCTATATTCTGTAAAATGCCACCTTCTGTCCCCAAGTTTTGTAACCTCCTCTTACTGCCCACCTGGCCCTGGCACTTGCTGCCTGCTCTCTGATTCACCATCACAAAACGAGAAGAGCCTGTCTAACAAAGCAAGATGTTCCTTAGAAAAGAATTGGAAGAAAAGATCATCTTCTTTGGAGAACTGAAGGAAAAGAAAGGCAGAGAACACGTCTATATGAACAATTCTTGTGCTTCCAATAAACTCTTAACGTTTTCACCTTATAGTAAGCTGAACAGATCGACAATGTGTGTGGTTACAAAACACAGCTATCTCATTTTAGATTTTACAAAAAAATATGTATCTGGAAAGATCAGAGCAAATCTAAAATGAGGTATGAGGAACACATTTCAAAAGTATTATACACACATGAGAATATGTTTCAAAAAGGAAAATAAGAATTGGAAAGGAAAATAAACTAATATTTCATGAATTAGGATTAAAGACTAACAAAGTTAAACATTGCGAATAAGATGAAAATTAGTGGTTTTAGCTATTTAAAGTCTTATACTGAGAAGAAATAAGATGTATTACCTTTTGCTTCAAGGGTCAGCGGATGGAAAGTTTAGGAAGAGAAACTAATTCAGCTTATAAAATAAATGTCGCAATGTATTACCCCAAAATGGAATTTTTACATTGGAAATTGGTGAGTTAAGCTTTCCAGTGAAATACTGAAGAACAAACTGGATAACCATTTGAAAGGGGTTTTATATACTTCACCTTTACTGGGACTCTTACAACTCTAAACTGTACTTTTCTAATATTCTAGATTTGAATTTGTGATATAGTCCCTGGATTTCCCTCAAATTTCTTCTACACAATGTACAGGCCCAAGAAACATAGATGGATCTGGTACTGGTTACATCTGTTTGTTTTTAACCTTCAAATGGACATATACCATTTATACGTAGATTTGGTGTTTTATAATGAAAATTCTGCTTATACATACTAACAGTACAGCATTTAATCCATTTACTTAAATATTCTTCTTTCATCTGTTCCACAAAAATGTAATGAGAATAATTACGGAAGCGTTTGGTAAAGGGAGGAGCTGTGATGAGTGGGTGCAAAGGTGTCCATATCTAGTCTCAAGAAATACAACGTAATGAATTCGTGGAGCAGTGAGCCAGAGATCAAGAGCCTTAAGATCAGCCCAGGCTTTTCTACTATGGATGCTTAAGCGCTAGGACCAGTGAGTTACTTTATCTGTAAAATGGAAAGCCTGGACCGGATGACAGCTACTCCAGTCCTGGGGTTGCCAGCTGTCCTGTATTCTCTGGGACCTTCCTTGTTTTAAAACTGAAAGGCCTACATTCCAGGAATCTCCTCAGTTCCTGGTAAATTGGGAGAGTTAATAAATGAATATAAGGTTAAAATTTCAAAATCACATACAATAACAAAGTTCCAGGTAATATATTAACTTTCACTTTTGAAAAAATATGGAAGGAAAAATTTTAATTGTTGGAGGGAAGGCAAAGGATGTGAAGTTCGCAAATCATGACCAAGATCTGACTCAGCTCTTACTTCACCAAAGGAACTGATTTAACAATTAGTCCCACCATGTTCCACTTACAGTTGATGCCATAAAAGGGAATTTGAATGTATTCACTATGAGAAAATTTAATGAGTCTCATTATAGAATGGAGACAAAATATTCATAGAGTTTTCTGAGACGTGACTCAGATCCACACCTTTGGCCATCTATTAACTGATTATGGGCTATGGCTTCCTGGGATCTCAAACAGCATCCAGGTAATCTAGTCCCATTTTCTCATTTCCTATGGCAAAAGTTCCTAAGAGTTCCAAATCAACTTAGCTTTTAAGAACAAATTTTAAGATGGAGTATGAGAGGGTGAGGAGGCAGAGTCTATTTCAAGGCTAAAGAAGCAGTTCAAAGACCCAAGGCAATAATCTAACTCAATCTTATGGGACATTTGTAGACAAAACTAATTAAACTAGAAGTTCATCATCTTTTCTTTTTCTCTTTGGATGGACTTTAACTGTTTCTCCATTTTCCTATTAGATATGCCTATACGATACTCCTAACTTTACATGCTACAATTCCTGACATATATTCATAATTTTGGCTGTCTCTTGGTCTTAGTTCCAATTCTTCAGACAGAGCATCTGCTTAAGTTGCTTAATTGTTCATCTCTTATTTAACAAATATACTCAGAGGAGGGATAGGGAGGTCACAGTGCAAAGTACTACAGGATAGTCTACATGAAGCTGAAGGAAAAGGCTCAAAAAAGAATTTTTTTTAATTCTCATATGCTCAGTTTTGTGATTAGTTCTGTGCAGAAATATGAAAATTTGTTTCCATCCTCGGCTAGATTATAAATTAATTAAAGAGATAAGGAGAATATGTGAAATAATCACAAAAAAAGCACTGTATAATTGTCAATTAAATCATGGCATATAAGCAGTAAGTGTTATAAACTTGACATAAGGATAGATCGTTCAGGATAAAATGTAATGACTAGAAGAAAACTGCTTGAGGATGATTCTGTTTCATTATCTAATGGAGGTTCATATGTGGGTATCTGACCATTGTCCCTCAGAATTCTAAACTTCAGGACAACTGGACTTCTGTTTGTCCCCATAAACCAAGCTTGTCCAACCCATGGCCCATGGGCCACATAGGGCCCAACACAAATTCATAAACTTTCTTAAAATATTATGAGACTATTTTTGGTAATTTTTTTTTTACCTGATCAGCTATCATTAGTGTTAGTGTATTTTATGTGTGGCCTAAAGCAGTTCTTCTTCCAATGTGGCCCAGGGAAGCCAAAAGATTGGACACCCCCGCTATAAACTACTATGTTTTCTCTTGACTCAGGTCTGCCTATACCTCTTCCTTTATTGCCAAACCACACTCTCATCCTGGCCCTCCTATCTAATCTTAACTAGTCATCCAGTTCATTTTTACTCAAACTTCAGGTTTGGGTGGGGCTAAGAGGGTCTTTGGGAAACCAGGGGACTCTCCACAGCACTTGACCTCTTACTACACTCCTTTGCAACTACAGAGCTGAGTCTTGCTTGGCCCTGGTAATCCACAAGAGAAATGCTTCTTAAACCAGAGCAGAGGGCTGGCAGAATCTCCCGTGGATCAGTGTTCATGTCCTAGTTTTGCTCAAAGTCTGCATGTCAAAATGTCATTTCCTGACTGTTCCTTTATGCTAGCTTTGAGTGCCAGACCCTACTTCATTCCCATGTTATTGGATTTTGTTGCCGCTCAAGCTGGCTTTCCTGCTTACCACTTCCAGACCAAGTGAGTCCCTGCCTGTACACCGTGACTAACCTGTGTTTGTGCTACTTACCTGGGTTGAACATCTGGAAAATTATGATAATGACCATGATAGTATTAGGTTGGTTCAAAAGTAATTGTGATTTTTGCCATTACTTTTAATAACAGCTTTGTTTCTTGCTGTCATTGTTAGAGAATGAAGGAAGTATATATTTGCTTATATGATGAGAAAAGGGGAAAAACCAGCAGAATTAGACGACATTCTGGTGCAGAAGCACTCATGTAGGGAGAAAAAGTCTCTGTAGGATCTTAGATATTTATGAAAAATACCTGAGATACAATGAAAATAATATGGAAAACCTTTAAAAAATGTGTTGGATTTCATTTGAATTTGATATTTTTCTCTTTTTTTTTTCAGATAAATCTTGCTTCTTATGCATTTGAGATATTTTGATGCTGTCAGTGAGAATTGGAAGATCAACTTTTTTGTCAATATGGTATTGGAACTGATATTTATTTTCTTAACTTCCACTTAAATTTAAATCTCTTACTTGGAATATTGAGAGGTATAAAGCACCTACTTGTGAGGTAGGGCTCTTGTCCCCTCCTATAACTGTTAGTGTTAACCCATTTGTCAGGGGTTCCAAACGTTATTGAACATTAGTTTGAATCACCTGGAGTGCTTTAGAAAGTTGCCTGGGCATCACCCCAGAGAGGCTGTTGTCCTAGGAATCCAGATTTTTTCTAAGCTCCTCGGTGATTCTAATAAACAGGCAAGGCTGTAAAGCACCACTGCAATGGTTCTCAAAGTATGGTTTCTGGATCAGCATCTGTGCTAACAACCTGGGAATTTGCCAGACATGTGAATTCTCAATTTCCCTCTCGTATATACCAATGCAGAGACAACAGAGGTGAACTCAAGCACTCAGCATATTTTTTAACAGCTTTCTTGAGATGTACTTAATACGCCATACAATTTTTCCACTTAAAGTGTAAAATTCAATGACTTTTAGTATATTCACAAAATTGTACAACCAACACTACAGTTAATTTTAGAACATTTTAATTACTTGAAAAGAAACTGCATGCCTTAAGCCATCACACTTTCATTTCTTGATCCACCCATACCTAAGCAAACACAAATCTACTTTCTGACTCTACAGATTCGCCTACTCTAGACAGTTGATATAAATGGAACCATACAATATGTGGTCTTTCATGACTGAGTTTTTTCATTAAGCATAATATTTTCGAGGATCATCTGTGTTTCAGCATGAATCAGTACTTCAGTTCTTTTAATTGTCTTTAATTGTCAAATAATATTCCATCATGTGTATATACCACATTTTATTTAGCCATTCATTGATTGAGGGATGATTAGGTTGTTTCAACTTTTTGGCTATTATGAGCAATGCTGCTAGGTGCATTTATGTACCAGTTTTGTGTGGACATATATTTTCATTTCTCCTGGGTATATATCTAAACATGAAATTGCCGAATCATATGGTAATTCTGTGTTTAACCTTTTGAGGAAATTCAAAACTGTTTTCCATAGAAACTGTACCATTGTAGTTTCCATAGAAACTTTCCACCATCAGTGTATGAGAGTTCTAATTTCTCCATATTTCTGCCAATTTGATTCTCAACATCCTTGTGGGTTTAAAATGATATCTCAATATGGTTTTGAATAGCATTTCCCTGATGTGTAATAATGTCAAGTATTCATATGATTACTAGCCATTTGTGTATCTTCTTTGGAGAAATGTCTATTCAAGTCCTTTTCCTATTTTTAAATTGAGTTACATGTATTTTTATTATTGAATTATAATTGTTATTTATTCTAACACAAGTCCTTTAGATATATTATTTGCAAAAACTTGCCTCTTTCTGTTGGCTGTCTTTTCATTTTATTTGTAGTGTCCTTTGAATTACAAATGTTTAAATTTTGATGTTGTTTAACTATTCTGTCTTTTGCTGTTTATGCTTTTGGTGTCATATGCATGAAACTATTATCTAAACCACAGGCACTAGTTTATTCTAAATGTAATATTTTTTTAGGTTCAGTCCCTATACTTAAATGTCTAATCCATTTTGAGTTAATCTTTGTATATGAGTTGAGGTAAGGGTACAACTTCATTATTTTGTATGTAATTATCTACTGGCTCTAGCAACATATTTCAATAAAAACTGTGTTTCAGTACATTGCCTTACAGATCATTCTGATGCGTGCTAATGTTCGAGGACCACTGCACTAGTATGCTAAACTTCTGTAATCACTAAAAGACTCTTGTAAGCACAGCATATAGGATGCTCTATTACATAAAATCATCAATTCCCTCTTTAAAATCACATAGATTGGTCAAGTGCAATACTATTATTCTACATTCATAGGGAGAAAAAGAATCAACATAATTTTTCATGTATTAGTCCTAAAACTTTCAAAACTGGACAGAAAAATTACATTTCATTACATTTGAACATCATGTGTTTTCCAGCTTTGAGCATAAATGTACGTAGCAGTTCCCTTCCTAGCTGCCCCAGTTTACGTAAGAAACACATTTAATGCTTTGCATCAGCAAAACTGTGAAACGACTTAACGACTGTTCACATTAGAAACAAAGGCACGTGCAAAAATCCAATTAGTTGTTCTCTACTTCTTTTTGTCCTTTTTCAAAGGAAATAGTAAGGATCTATTTTATAATTAAAGGGCTTGTTTTTCATGATGTAATGAGGATGTTGTATTTTCTCAGCCAGCTCTATTATTATATTTTCAATTCTGCCAGGTTGAAATTGGATTGTTTAAACTTAAACATGGCCAATGCCAAAGCCATCTGTCAAGCAAGTGTGACTTACTTAAAAACTACTGTTTCAAATTTGCTACCGTTTTTAGCATGTTGGGGAGCTTCTCTTGGTTTACACATCTGAAGAATATAGCTTGCTCCATGTCTTTCCATATTGGCACCATCAAAGTGAAGTTATTAAAGCTATAAATAATTGAAGCCTAGAACTTATTTTATTTTAGTTCCAGAGTACATGTGCAGGATGTTGATTTGCTGCACGAATCAACCCATCACCTAGGTATTAAGCCCAGCATCCATTAGCTGTTTTTCCTGATGCGCTTCTTCCCTGCACCCACCTGGCAGGCCCCAGTGTTTGTTGTTCCCTTCCCTGTGTCCATGTGTTCTCATTATTCAGCTCCCACTTATAAGTGAAAGCATGCGGTGGTTGCTTTTCTATAGAACTTATTTTTCAATCTAATGCAATTTTATCTTAATTAAAACTACTGTCTGTCTATCTATCTATCTATCTATCTATCTATCTATCTATCTATCGGCTATAACAGTTACTATGGAAGACCATGTTTTCAGCTCTGAACTAATCCTCAGAACACAATAGGTATTTTACCACTGCTTTACAAGAAAGAGAGCCTAAAAAATATTCAGCTCTGTCATATATCCAAAGTTACCTAGCCAGATAATGATAAAGATTTGAACAAGGATGCTTCAGACTCCAAAGGCCCAGTCCTTGGTGCTGAACTGCGTAAAATCAAGTGTGTGTGCGTATACATATATTTGCAGTAAAATAAAATTATAAAAGTCTTGAAGTAGAAAAACGTAGGCCCAGTTTAGAAGTACAGGGTCTTCTAAAAATATCATAAATTATTTGACACAATATGCTTTATGAATATAGCTTCCATCCCACAGACATAATTAATAAATAAATACAGCAGCAACCTTTTATTCTTTAAGCTGTAAATTATAATATAGAAAAGGAATTCATAGTGACAGAATAAGAAAAATACTTAGTTTCCATTGGGGCAGAAGGTGAACATATATTTCATCTGTTTGCCTCGGACAGTCCTGGTTTACATGTGTTGTCCAACATAATTATTGTATTTATTTATTTATTTATTTATTTATTATTTTTTGAGACAGAATCTCTCTCTGTCGCCCAGGCTGGAATGCAACAGCTCCATCTTGGCTCACTGCAACCTCTGCCTCCCAGGTTCAAGCCATTCTCCTGCCTCAGCCTCCCGAGTAGCTGGGACTACAGGGGCATGCCACCACAACTGGCTAATTTTTTGTATTTTTAGTAGAGATGGGGTTTCACCGTGTTAGTCAGGATGATCTCAATCTCCTGACCTTGTGATCCACCCGCCTCTGCCCCCTAAAGTGCTGGGATTACAGGCGTGAGCCACCACGCCCAGCAGTCCAACATAATTATTAATATCTTTCCTTTACTCTCAAAAACATCCGGCTTATATTATATAATTATGTGGTTACCTCATGTACCAGCTGGTACTAGCTATCCAACAAAGTACAGATTCTTCCCAAGATAATTTGATAACTACTTAGAAGAATAACTCAATGAATCACAAATGCATGCCTGCATAAGTCTTTTCTTTCTACTAGCTTACTATAGGATGAAAAATACACTGTTTAGAATTATTTCTTTGGGTTAAGACATTGCATCTCCAGATGGCCTGTATTGGAACATAATATATTGTCAGACAATACTCTATTGGTGTGGATTATTTATCAAATATCGAACAACTGCATAAAAACTGAGAGATAGGATTAATGCCTGAAATGGCATGAGACATGGGTATTTACTTCAGGGGAGGAAATGGCTTTTTGCTTGGTCTTTCTGTTAGTTTGCAGTTACCTAAAGAAAACTTTAGTTTCTGCAACAAAGCATGATGAATTGGAGGGACAGAGAAAAGAAAGGCATGAGTGTAGGTCAATGTCTAATGAAGGTCAATGTCTACAGTGTTCATAAAAAGTACCTCTAGAACCAGTACCACCTCTGAGACATTGTAGTTTAGTTGATAAACTCATCAACTGCCTTTCTTCAAAAATCTGAAGTGAATTGGAATAGAATTAAACTTCCTTTTTAAAAACCTGGTGACTTCTATTTGGATTTACTAACTAAGCTGTTTTTTCACATCAGAGCCTGACTTTAACCACCAATAGTGGTTCCTGATTTTTGAAGACTAGGTCCTTAATATGTTCCCAGAGAACTAATTTGGTACTGTTCTCCACCATGGTTAAGGGCTCTTGGGGCTGAGCACACTCAGAGAGTGTTTGCATTTATGGGTTGTAATTATGCACATGATACAAGAAAATCAATGTGATCAATCTGTTCATGCTTCCTGGTAGCCAGAAAAATAAAGATTATCTATCTCAACCAAGCTTCAACAAAACAGCACAACTAGTTTATTATTTATTTATCTTATAAAATTAGGTCGTTATCTGGTTCCCTGCTTTTATAATGTCGGATTTTCATTCTCAAATGTAGCCAACTTGCAATTATTTAGAAGGAGTTACAGCATTTGGGCTTGACTTTCTACAAGGCAAGTTAGGGCAGACATACAAGATTCTGGGAAACTGTCCTTTGACACTCCTCCACCTCCCCACCCTGTTGATGATCTATAGAAACCCTCCAGCACAGGAAATCAGAGAGTTCACCATCATTCTCCCCAATGTCATAGTCTTTCTCCATGTGCTCCTGCCTTCCTAGAACAGATCCTTTGACTAACAGAATAAAGGGGTACATTCCATGTCTATAGCCCCTTTCTTCACCCACAAGTCCCTCTTACTAAGGGAGAAATGAATAATTCAGGTCTGATAAAGTTTATTTTCTACTTTTTCATTCTCTGTCACTCTTTTAAGTTGCTTGAATGAATCTAATTTCTTTCCAAGAGTCACATGAATTTTCTTTATTCGTTTTCTCTTCTTTCTCTTCTCTCTCTTTTCTCTTCTCTCTCTTTTCCTGTTAAGTATACCTCTTCTTATTCCCTAGACCTAAATCTACACTGGTGATTTATTATTTCATGGCACTCCTTAGAAACTGTATAATCATCATTTAGAAGTAACATGAGGAGTTGTGGATGTTTTCCCACCCCCAAATTTTCTGAATGTACCAGAATGGTCTTTGCACAGGTGAGGTAAGTTCTAACATTTAATCACAAAAATATAGCACTTACCATGAGCCATACAGTATTCTAGCTGCTTTGCATACATTAATACATCCAGTTTCATAACAGCCTTGTGAGTTTAGAAATGACTGACGTCATCCTAATGTTATAAATGAATTTGAGACCCAGAAAGACTAAGTTTATTGTCCAAAGCTTTATAGACTATAACAGATAGTGCTAGGCATACACCCAAGGCAGCTTCACTCTATGGTGTGTGCTCTGAACTGCTGCCTGCCCTATACCATGCCACCAAGAATGTAACTTAAGTGAAATCTGAGCTTGCCAAATTAAACAAGTCATACCACTGTAACATCATTTTAATATATGCCTACATTTAAATGCATCATCTGTAGTGTCTCACAATTAGAACTTTCCCCACCTTACAATTGGCTAATAAAAGGAAAATGAAATAAATTTCATAAAATTATCCTACAAATCATAGTAGAAATAACAGAAAAAGGATGTAATCTGTCTAGGCTCCAAAAATAAATCATTTTCATTTTTAAGTACAAATAAGACATTTGTGGAACTATTTCACATAACCATGGATATTTTGTATGGTAACCCAAGAAAGTAACAAACAATTCAAAAATAATACAAATCTTTTGGAATTTAAATCTTATGTCATGTCTTTCTTCTGGTGAACTCTGTCTGCCATGCTTCTTTCCCCATGTGGCATTACTTTTAACATTCTCTCCTCTCCCACCAGCTATCTGTCATGCTTAGCCAGTCATCTGTCATGCTTCCAGCAAAGAAAATGTTATCCTGAAAAAGGCACACTCACACAGAAAATTATTAAATGTCCTTTATGTCACCATTGTAACAAGCCTGATAAAGTGTTGTTGCTTTTTTAATTTCAAGAACTTATTTTGATGCTGTAATATCAATATACAGAAAGTTGCTAATATGATTTAAAATAAAAGCAATTAATCCTGGATTTCTTCCATATGGTCAAATTGTAAAAGTAAGGAATACAAATTATGGAGGTTTTTTTTTTTAAGACAAAAAGATATTTCAGTAAATCTTAGTTTTAGTATTTGATGCCTGATTTTCCCAATTACACTGTTTTATCTTCTAGTTCTATATTATTTTCCAATAAATTTATATTAATAAATGACTTTTTTATAAGTATAAATGACCACATTTAACCTTACAATTAATATACTTGCAACTAATAACCTTACAACTAATATAATAACATGTATTTGTAACATGTACATCAGCTTGTATTGTTGTATTTTTCATAAAGCACAAAAACATGAAAGTAAAGGTATATTTTTTCAATTACCCACCCACATAGTCATCTACATGTATATCCTAGGTATTTCCAAAATTAGTTAAATAATAACATTATTATTAATATAACATTGGGCTGGCCAGATGGTTTTTTGATTTAAAATGTCATTTCTTATATAATATCTAATGTCATTGTTTTCAAATTTTATAAACTTGATTTTTATGACCTGGGAAGTTGAGTCAATGTGAAATTTAATAAGTGGCATTTAAATGTACAGCACAAGTTCAAGATTACTCTGGCTTCCCCCAATAATGCCAAATAGAAACACGATATTCTGGTGTTGTGGACACATCTCAGAAAGCAGCTTCCTTTCTGTAAGAAGCCCTAGTCTTGAGAAACTACATTTTTTCTGGAGTCAAACACATGTCAGTCTTTCATTGCTAAATGGACAAGAAACACAGCAAAACCTGATTTTAGAAGTGCTGTGTCAAAACCAAACATCTTCTGAATTTTGCAGTTCTTAAACACTGGGCTCACAGATCTGTTTATGAATATCACATGTATCAGTGCTGCTGAAAACCAGTCATTCTGCAGGGGTAAGGACAGGGATCATTTGTGCTTAATAACTTTTTTGCTCTGCAGATTGTAATCCCCTCTGGCGTTTCAACTGAACATTCAGGTTTTTAAGGAATCTGGAGGCCTTGCCTGCTCACTAATTAGCTCTCTCTGCTGTCATGAAAATAGGTTAGAATCTTCCACTTTCACATCAAAATATCAGACTTACTTCTGCAGCATCCTTTCACTCATTCAATCAACAATCTCCATTCTTGCAACTAGTGTTTTATTTTTTGAGCATGTGTTACGTGACAGAAACTGTCTTAGCACTTTCCTAGGAATTCAGGCAATAAAGATTAGTTAAGTTTTCAAACATATACTGAGCACATACTGTGCCGGGTGTTGATTGGGCCCTGGCTGTACAGAGGGAAGATAAAGAGTCCATATCCACAGAGTTGATATTCTAGCTTGGGATACTGGTTAGAAAAGCAGTGACTCAAGTAATCAGATTGGTGTGATAATGTCTAACTGACTACAGTTAGACATAATGTGCTACAATTATGATATAAGTAGATATAGAGGGTTATGGGTCTATATAGAAAAGAAGTGGAAGAGCTTTTCAGACATCTTCCAGAAGTGTGTGCATCTTTGAAGGAACAAAGAGAGGGCTCTGCCAAGGAAACCAATAAAATAAGGTATTTCCAGGCAGAAGAAGTTTATGCGTGGAGGCAATGTATAGCATGCACCTCTCTAGGAACTACAAAGTACTTTGTGTAGCTGGAACCCCGACTTCAAGGGACAGGTAGGGAGGAGTGGTGAGATGTGCTACTGGAAAGAAAGGGAGAGCCATAAAGGGCTTCTTTGACTGTGGAGTCTAGGGAAGATCATTAAGCGATGGTAAGCAGGACATGAAAACCCATCCAACTTGGGTCTGAGCCTCATAGTCATGTGGAACATGGACTGATGCAGATGAGAATATAAAGAGACCAGTTAAGGAGCCATTGCAGTGATCCCTAAAGAGGTGGGCGTGGGAGAGGATCTCCTCTCAGCACCAGAGACAGCGCCAGTTTAGGCTCTGTCTTAAGCCCCTCAATAGCGTGGTCTTGCCATTTCTTCTCTGGCTCTCATCATAAGACTAGCTGAGAGAAGTTACATCTATGGAGAAATTGTCTGATAGGACATCTCGCTATGTGCTTGTCTACATTTTCTGAGTCCTGTCCTTGAATTAAGTTGCACTAAAAAGCCATTAGTTTAACCCTTTGTAGAAAACTTTCTGCTGAGTTTGATTATAATAACATAAAAAGTGTATGTTTGCTATTGAATTTCTTTTAGAGGTGTAATTAATACACTGCACGTCTCCTGTATAAGATCTTATGTGACATACATAATTTAGGATATAGAATGAGGAAAAAAATTCTTTCAAAGATTGCTTCTCTTTTTATTTGAAAATTAATTATAAAACCTACCATGTATCTTTCTTGCTTTGGTTGCCATGAAACTCAGACCCATTCCCCAACCTCCCCATATCAGAAACACTAATTCTACCCTCAAAATACAGTTGCTGTCTCCTTTTCTTACATATGTGTCTTTTACTGTACATGTGTCTTTTACTGTAAATCAACTCATGTCCATTTTGAAAGTAGCCAGTATACAAATATAAAAGAAATTATATCATAGCACCTTCACATGGGTAATTCCTGCAGAATTTTTTTAACGTCTTAAGCATAATACAATGTGCTTCCATAAACAATTACGTCAAAGCCTTAACATTTTTATTAGGCCATAGAAACACTTCTGATCTATTTAAAAGAGAGAGACCTAATTTTTTTAAGTGAGAAAACTATTTTTATA
Organism: Macaca mulatta; assembly: GCF_049350105.2. Classification (NCBI taxonomy): domain Eukaryota; kingdom Metazoa; phylum Chordata; class Mammalia; order Primates; family Cercopithecidae; genus Macaca; species Macaca mulatta. The sequence continues at coordinate 115,412,899 of NC_133408.1, forward strand.
ACAGTGTTTTGAAAAAATTTAACTACCCAAATATAGGAATTTATTCATTTTTATCCACCTCCAGAGCATCTTAAAATTTATAGCTATTACATAAATGTGTTCTAAAAATAATTTACTGCACACCAATGATATAAGAATATTACATGCTTACCACATCTAGTCTAACTCAGAAAGCTGTTACACTGCACTATTATCTTTAATCACTTGGAGCTATTGTAGACATAATTCTTAACAATCACAAATCCTCAAGAATAATTCTAGAAGGACTGTTTCAATAAACATTTCAATAAATTTGGAGTGTGATTTATTTAATTTGTCAAAGAGAAATTAGAATAAACAGCTTATGAGTAGGTACGCTAGATGTTTGCCTTTTGATATGCAGCCCAGAAAGCTAACAGTAATGTTATGTAACCAGTCACTGTCAGAGAATTACCTCTAAGATTGTGTAGACCACCTTCAATGCAATCTGACATCCAACCTGAATTTAGGCTGCAGATATTAGTTGGGTACCCTCAGTCATATCTTAGTAACATCTTAAGGGTTCTGCTCATCCTATTTATAGTTTTATAACCTGTACCTGATTTTATAATACCCATGATGCACTGTAGATTATTCAAGTCTTCTCAAACTCTTCTAACATAAAATCTATCAATTACTTCTTTCTAATATAAATCAGAAATAAATTGTTTTCCCTGAAATAAATCTTTTGCCCCAGTGTTAGGTATGCCTAAGAGAAGTGGTAATCCATTTATGATCTCAGACTTATTGAGCTGTTTTTCCTTATCTAATTCCTCCTGTGAGGGGCCTGGTTTTCCCTCTGCCCTTGTCTTTTCTGAACAAGTCATTATAAAGAAGAAATGTAGACAGTTGTGGAAGATTAAAAGAAAGGGAAGTAATATTCCTTTTTTTAACGTAAGAACTGCTTAACTATTTAAAATGTAATTAATTGCATCATTCAGAAATGAATGAGAAATGCAAATATGGGAAAGAAGGAAATGCTGATCCTAACAGGATGAAAGAAAGCATAATATAATTGCCAACATTTGAGGGAGAATGTTGATAAAGGAAAGAAGGTCATTTAAATGTATCAATAGGTGAACCTATCTTTTTTGGAATTTATAAGATTGTCAGGAGCATGAAAACACAAGGTCTCTGTGAAATGCTATTATCTTTTTTAATACATGAATGTATTGGGCCATTCTTGCATTGCTATTAAAAAAACTAACACTGGGTAATTTATTAAAATAAAAAAGAAGTTTAATTGGCTCATGGTTCTGCAGGCTGTACAGGAGGCATCGTGGCATTCAGTTCTGGGGAGGCCTTAGGAAGATTCCAATCATGGTGAAAGGCAATGGAGGAGCAGGCACATCACATGGTGAAAGTGGGTATCAGAGAGAGAGAGAGTGGGGGAGGGAGGTGACACACACTTTTAAATGACCAGATCTCAGAACTCACTATAGCGAAAGGCAGCACCAAGCTGTGACAGATCCACCCCATGATCCAAACACCCACCAACAGGCCCCACCTCCAGCACTGGGGATTACAATTCAACATGAGATTTGAGTAGAGACAAATATCCAAACTAAATGAAATTCATGAAGATTAAATTAATGGAAGGATTAAGAAAGACAGGCTTTAAGTGAAACATAATAGCACTTTTAATCTAATTCCAGATTCTGAATAAGTGGATTGTAAATTATGTTAAGCTAAATATATTTAATCAAGATCTAAGTTAAGTTAAGCCATAAACATGAATAACAAACATGATGGGGAAGTGCAACAATTTATCAATTACTAAAAGGACATAGCTGAATTTGAATCTAGCTTTTTAAAATCGTACACTATTTTAAGGGACACATTTCACATTCGTGTGATTGTGAGAGCCAGTTTTGAAACAAAGAAAGCCGTAATTAGAGTTCCATGCAAGACTTCTTCCAATTGTCAATTTCAGTTTTCTGGAAAATACACATTTGCTCAGCATTCAGTCTTTCTTGCAAATCCTTCGCAGCTTATGGTCAGTTGCAAGAAGTTCAATATTTTCACTTTGAACAATTTGCTCTACTTGAGAAGTAAAGGCTTGCTAAATGATAACCACATTTGTAAGAAAATTCAGCACAGCAATGGAACTCTTCAGATAATGCCCAAGGCCATTGGATTCCATCCCTTTCTTAGATCTGAGTCCAAAAGATGGTTTCTTCCCACAGCAACTCAAAGATCAACCAAACTTAAGATTTCCTCACAAATATCAGGCAGCTGAGTAACCCTGACAGGTTTATGTATATCATATTATTTAATTCACACAATATTCTTATAAAAAGAGCTCTATAATTTGTCCCAGGTTTATAGCCAAGAAAATGGACTTTAAGGTAATTTAAGTCACATAGCATGAAATTGGCCAAAACAAATTTTTAAAGGGTTATAAACAGGGGGCATCCCACTGAAAATCCCATGTACTTTCTAATATACTATATAGAATTTATCTCAATTTCCTATAACCTTAACATAGAAATAATCTAAAGTTGGTAGGACTTTGGAGAGGCTTTCCATGACATCATTCATTAGGGAGATTCTGAAATCATTCACTATATACAGGTAAAAAAATAGAAGTTACATGCTATTGAGTTATTTTATGTCTCACAGGGCCGGACATGTTTTCCAGCTATAAATTGCAATGTTTCATCTGCATTTTTTTCTTTTTAGCTTTCTTCGCATATTTAACTGATTGATCACAGTTACAAACAGCAACAATAACCTTTTATTTTAAGTTGAGCATCTATAAACAGTGATAAAGTATCATTCACTGGAAGTTTGGGGATTTCTTAGTATGTTTTATCATGTCTTGAAAGATGGCCAACGTGTTTTGCTCATCCAGCTTTCCTTAAAGTGTAAGGACAGCGTGTTATAAGCACAAGTGTCAGTCTTACAAGTAGAGGCCTGAAATAAAAGCATGAGTCACAGAAATGTGTAAGAAGTGACTTTCCCCTGCTGTGCTCTACAATGACTTTGTAGAGCTTATTGATGAGGCCAAAGAATTCTCCATTAGTCAAAGAAAACAATTCATTAAACCATTAATAGGAGAGTGAAGAAATCATTTCACAATGACACATCACATGTCTGGGATCTTTTTTCCTGAATGAAGCAAGAGAAGTTGAAATTGTGCCCTTGTGGACAATATCCCCAATGCTGAATTGAGGCGCACATGTAGAATGACAGTCATTCGTTCCATGCAATGAGCTGGACACTATGGGGCATACAAAGAGGAACAGAATCCAACTCAGGTCCTGGGAAAAATCCTTATTTACAAGGAGAGACAGAAATTCAAACTATTATTAATATAGTACAACTTGACAACTGTCGTTATGAATTTATAGCAATATTGGGAAAGTGCAATAATACAAAAATTTTTTCCACAGATATTAGAAAAACTTTTACACTTGAAAAATGAAATGCAGGGTGTGGTGAAATATTCCACACACAAAAAAAAGGGAGTAAGAGAAGAAACAGAAACTATAAAAGTACCAAGCTGAAAGGATAGCGTGCCATCAGGAAACAATCATTTCCATTAGCATGAGGAGACGAGTAACAGATGGTGATGAGAGAAATTGAGAAAGTTCATTCCTGTGAAGTCATTAGCCAAATCCCAGGACTGTTCTCAGACATGTCTTGGCAGCCCTGACGCCAAATTCCAGGGTGGCGTATCCCATATATTAAAATTACATGAAATTCATGAGGATTAAATTAATTGAAAGTTTAAGAAATATAGACTTTAAGTGAAACATATTTTTACCTTACATATGTTCACACAGCTCACTTGTAGTTTGTTTTTAAAAATAGATTCTGAGCCAGGTGTGGTGGCTCGTGCCTATAATCCCAGCAGGTCGAGGCGGTGGATCATCTGAGGTCAGAAGTTTGAGGCCAGCCTGGCCAATATGGTGAAATCCTGTCTCTATTAAAAATACAAAAATTAGCTGGGTGTAGTGGCACATACCTGTAATCCCAGCTACTTGGGAGGTTGAAGCACGAGAATCGCTTGAACATGGGAGACGGAGGTTGCAGTGAGCTGAGACTGCATCACTACACTACAGCCTGGGCAATGGAGTGAGAACTGTCTCAAAACAAAAAACAATTAATAATAAAACGATCCTGTTCTTATTATCAGATATTCTAACCCAGCAGGTCTGAAGTGGGGTCTGAAAATCTGCCTTTCAGCAAACTCGCAGGGTGGATATGGTGCCGAATGACTGCAAAATACACTTTATGTTTACTACATAGATTACTGTCTTCTCTGCAAGGTATAAAGGTTACATTTCCCATTAGCAAAACTTGAGTTTGATATTACTGTGCTAAATCGGAAGCCAGTTCCAAAGTATACTTTATTGAAAATGTATTATTTACTAGCTCAGCAAATTATGTAATAAGAGGCCCAGAGTAAAAACCGAAGCCGTGTACCCACTGAAAATGTGAGTATACTTGGGCAGGCACAGCGGCAACAGGGCATTGAGGAACTGCCAGGAGCTCCCAGTTATCTCACAGATGAGTTCAGCTGCCAACTAGGACCCCAGTAAGGACCACAAAGGCAGTGATTATGCCTGTCTTATCCATTACTCTATCCCCAGCAACTAACATTGAGTCTGACATGTAGTAGGTATAATATTTAATAAAATATCTGTGGAGTTAAACCCAGCCCCATACAACAGAGAAAACATTGAATACTATTTGGTCTTCCAGACAGTGCACTTGATGAAGAAGTAGCGCATTCTCCTTCTCCATGAGGGAGAGCCTGAATATCCAACAGTAGTCAAAAGACTGCTCAGACACCAGAAACAGGTAAGATATTAGTGATTGTGGAGATTCACTCCCTGGCTTAAAGCCTGGGGAAACATAAATTTCATTTACACTGAATTTCACTAGAAATAATTTGTGTCCATTGTGACTTTAAAAGCTTGGTCGTAAAACTTTACTTATAAATATGATTTTCACTTATATCATATCATCTTCCTCCATACACCTTTAAAGATAATACATTTTAGATTTAATGACTTTTAAAAAGTGGTTCTTACGTTGGAATAAGAATATGAAAGCCATCACTTTTGCAGTTAACCTTCAGAGGAGAATTGTAAGTCTCTTTTTCTTGCCACAGAAGTATACTTTTACCAGTCCTTGCAAAACAGTTATAATCATTCACAAATCTTGATGAAAATAAATGATCTGTGCCATTAGTTATGCAAATATCCTAGAAATGTAAACCGATGTAACAAGATTTTAGGTAGTTGTCTCAGTCTGTCTGGGCTGCTATAACAAAATACCATAAACTAGATAACCTAAAAATAACAGAAACTTATTTTTCACAGTTCCAGAGACTGAGAAGTCCACAATCAAGGTGTCAAGAGATCTGGTGTCTAATGAGGACTCGTTCTCTGGTTCATAGACGGCACCTTCCAGCTGTGTCCTCGCGCTGCACAGTAGTAGGGATAAACAAACTCTCCCTTGGGCCTACAAAGGGCACTAATCCCATTCATGAGGGTTCTGGCCTCATGACCTAATTACCTCCCAGAGACTCCACCTTCTCCTACTATCAACCTTGGGGGTTAGGATTTTAACATATGAATTTTTAGGGCACATATAAATTCAGACCATAGAAGTAGTAACTTTTTTAAAAAACCAAATGAGCAAATTAAGCTAAACAATTATGCTTACAGAATTTTAATTCAGTTAATTAACAGAAAGTTAATTCAGAATTATAAGATGGAATATCAGACATTATTTTATAAAGTGTTCCCTGTGTCTATAGAATGAAAATTATGTATTTTCCCTACTTAACTGGCCCATTTTTCTAAACTTTTTCTCTTTCCTAAAATTTTAAGATATGAAAACTTCCCTAGTTTGATTTAGAACCTAGGGCTATACACTGAGTTCCCCTTCAATGGTCCTAATACCTTAAACATTAGTAAATCCAAAGCAGATCATTCTCTCCTCCTTACCAAGTGAACTCTCTCATGCTCACCCCTGCTTTTCAAAATATACCAGGGTAATCTATTAATTTTCAGAATTTTCTCAGAATACATGAGAGAATAATAATAACAATAATAGGATAATAATGGAGTAAAGAAATGAAAGACAGAAACATTTTCACTGTCTCTATAACTCTTGCCTCTCCACTGCCCAATGGAAAACAAAACGAATAGGTTTAGGTAATGAAAATAGAATCTCAACATGGATGTGTTTTAAGGATAGAAAAGGCTCTACAAACCTGGTTGGGATTAAGATCATAAGAAAATTATCAAGATTTTTATAAGAGGACTGACTCACTAGGAATTTGCCCCCATGCTACATGGCTTTAATAACTTAAGCCAACATATGATTTTACTTACAAATGTTGATTGAGGCAAGCGTTCTTTTGATTTTTTTTTAAAAAAGCAAGAATGGGTGTAATGATTCATACCATCACAAATCGATGCTTTGTTTTGAATACATCAAATAGAAAATGAGAAATAATACAATTCAAAAGTGTTGCTTTAAAAAAACCAATATATTGACAACCAAATTAACAAAATATCCAAGTAAAGATTCCATATTAATGACTTTTGAAAAGAAAAAAAAAAGATTCATTAAGTCTCCATGTTCTTAAAAATACATTTCTCTTTGAATGTTTTGAAAGAGATAATGAGATAAGATGAATAACTAAAAGTTTTTACTCTTTCAGTCAGATTATGACTCTTACCTAAAAAGACACGCAATGAAAATGGCACCTAACTTTTGCTTGTCTAGCATAAGAAAGCAGCTTATTATATTCTAAAAGGTTTTTACATATCATCTCATCCTGGGCTTCAAAAATGCCTTGGGAGCTAGAACAATATTTTATAATACCCATCGGCAACATATAAGTAGGTAGTGACAGGAAAGTAACAGCTTGTTGAAAGCAAGTCTCAAGTTACTATCACTGAATTTTTTTTTTTTTTTCTTTTGAGACGGAGTCTTGCTGTGTCACCCAGGCTGGAGTGCAGTGGCGCGATCTCGGCTCACTGCAAGCTCCGCCTCCCGGGTTCACGCCATTCCCCTGCCTCAGCCTCCAGAAAAGTAGCTGGGACTACAGGCGCCCCCCACCAAGCCCGGCTAATTTTTTGTATTTTTAGTAGAGACGTGGTTTCACCGTCTTAGCCAGGATGGCCTCTATCTCCTGACCTCGTGGTCCGCCCGCCTCGGTCTCCCGAAGTGCTCAGATTACAGGCGTGAGCCACCGCGCCCGGCCATTGAATCTTCTGTATTCACAGCATTGGGCCCTCTGTAGGAATCAAACAAATCAATAAATAAGTAAGCAATTTTTGCCTTCCATAAACCCTCAGTAACTTCCAGATTACTTTATTCTTTCTTCTGATCCATGTAGCCCCCATGTAGTGAAATACCAATCGGTACCAATATGAAAGGCCCAAACAAATTTGTCAAAACTAAAAAAAAAAAATTATCCTTTTTTTTTTTTTTTTTTTTTGAGATGAAGTTTCGCTCTTGACGCCCAGGCTGGGGTGCAATGGCGCGATGTGGGTTAACCTAAACCTCCGCCTCCCAGGTTCATGTGAGTCTCCTGCCTCAGCTTCCCGAGTAGCTGGGATTACAGGCATGCACCACCATGCTTGGCTAATTTTGTATTTTTAGTAGAGATGGGGTTTCACTATGTTAGTCAGGCTAGTCTAGAACTCCCGACCTGAGGTGATCCACCCACCTTGGCCTCCCAAAGTGCTGAGATTACAGGAATGAGCCTCTACTTCTGGCCTCCCTTTTTAATAAAATAGTAATATCTCAAATTCCATTTGGACATAGTCATTTCTTAAGTTAAAAAAGTCTAAACACCATGAAAGATAAAAATAGAATTTCTTCACATTTTTCACATGCAAAATGTACTGGAGGAAATATTCATTGAGGTGGTTATGGAGATTAGATTTTAAAAGTTGTGAACCATATAATTAAATGTCCTATCCAAAAAGTCTAGCAGCCAGCAATTTGCCATAGGACTTTCACATTGCATTCAAAGACTAGAGTTAGTAAATCACTAAGTAATATCATTTGGAAAATTGCAATTGTACTTTTGTTCAATTTAATGTACTAGGAAATGGCTCTGCATGACATTTCATTCCTACAAACAATATCATTTAGAAATCCTTGTAATCTCCTTCACAAATTCTACAAATAGAACAGTAGTCTGTTCAAAGGCCATTTGAGTAAATATATAAAATTCAAACTTCTGACAAATTACAGCATTTTTCTTTGAAGATCTACGTTGCGTTTCCTAATTTAATTGATCAAAAGATTCCTGGGGGTAAGCTAACTTTTAAGAGTAAGATACTCTGTCCTGAAGTAAATTAACTGTTCCCTCTGTAATGTATATTAAGTAAATCATTTCCTCACTGACAATTTTGTATAAGTACCACTGTGACTAGTTCTCCTATTTCAGAAGTACATGGCTACATGCCCTTCAAATATAGAAAGGTCCCTCTCCATTCACAGACAACACAGAATTTTCTTTGTCATTCCAAAACATTATGATTCCACTGGAATGGAAACAAAATACCACAGCAACAGAAAAAAACAGAAACTAAATTGTGGTTTTAAAAAACCCACAACTTTTGGCCAGGTGAGGTGGCTGACGTCTGTAATCCCAGCAAATTGGAGGTCAAGGCAGGAGGATCGCTTGAACCCAAGAGTTCAAGATCAGCCTGAGCAGCATAGGGAGACCCCTGTCTCAGAAGGAAGGAAGGGAGGAGAGGAGAGGAGGGGAGAGGAGAGGAGAGGAGAGGAGAGGAGAGGAGAGGAGAGGAGAGGGAAAGGAGAGGAGAGGAGAGGAGAGGAGAGGAGAGGAGAGGAGAGGAGAGGAGAGGAGAGGAGATGGAAAGGAGAGGAGAGGAGAGGAGAGGAGAGGAGAGAAAAGGAAAGGAAAGGAAAGGAAAGGAAAGGAAAGGAAAGGAAAGGAAAGGAAAGGAAAGGAAAGGAAAGGAAAGGAAAGGAAGCAAAGCATAGCTGGATGTGTTGATGCCCATCTGTGGTCCTGGCTACTAGGATGGCTGAGGTGGTAGGATCTCTGGGGGCCAGGAGGTTGAAGCTGCAGTGAGCTGAGATTGCACCAATGCACTCCAGCCTGGGTGACCGAGTGAGACCCTACTCAAAAACAAACAAACAAACAAAGTAAAAAATAAAATAACACAATGTTTGAAAAATGCAACAACTTCTAAAAGTTGTTAATATTCTACATGACACTCAAACTGGGGAGGGAGAGGCATGGCTGTGTACTCATTAATATAATAGTATAAAAGTACCTGATCACTCAGGAAAGTGAGTCAATATTCTTGTATTAGGATGCCTAAATAGAGAATTTTCTAATATATTCATGGTTATCTACTATGCTCCAAAGAACAGAGATTTCATTGACTATATTATTTTATTTTATAGTAAATGGTTTGAAAATTAGGTACTGTAGAGTAGCTTTAAGTTCTAGAAGGGTAATGACTTAGTTCTCTTCATCTGAAACTTACAGTCCAAATGTATGTATTGGAAGATTACTTCCCCCTTGATAATATAGTTGACAAATTCCTGGAGATCACTGCTGTGTGGGTGAATTCTTTGGTTCTATTAGGTTAAGTTTATCAGAAATGGAAAAAGTAGTTACCTCATTCCTGTTTTGATGTAACATAAACCATCCCTGTCATTCAAGTTGGGAAAGAAAAAATGAAAATCCTGAGACTCATTTTCATCTAACATCCAGCAGGACACATGCGTTTTACCTGCTTTGACAAGCCTGCCTGACAGGTAGTGGTTGTACAGAAGGCCATGTTGAAGATTACTTAGGGCTGCAGCTAGTGTCAGACATAAAGAATACCCTGGAGACTGAGCAATTTTGTCTATCAAGGCAGGAAGTGGCAGGCTCTATGTTGGGGACACTGTTTTAAATGATGTAGATTGAATGCCCGCGTTGAATAAACTTACTGAAAAATACACAATCCTTATTTTCATATTGTGTTATTTCTTCTAAAATAAGTTAGTACCACTAAAATAGTAAATAGTCTTCTACAAACTTTCCATCTACTATTTGAAAAACATAAAAAAGTGCTAATGTTATAGTTTGTACTATAGAAAATGTATAAAAATCAAAAATTAAATAAATCATGTTTGATATTTAAGCATGAAAAAAACAAAATGATACAGAACTACAGAAAGAGTTTTCCCCCAACCTATTTAATAAGGTTTAAATACTTGGGGATGGTCAATTAAAAAAAATTAATTCTGGAATTTACTTTTACTAACTGGCAATTATTGATCATTCTTATTCATTTTTATTTTATTTTTATGTATTTATTTATTTATTTTGAGACAGAGTCTCGCTCTGTCACCAGGCTGGAGTGCAGTGGCGCGATCTCCGCTCACTGTGAGCTCCGCCTCCCGGGTTCAGGCCATTTTTCTGCCTCAGCCTCCCGAGTAGCTGGAACTACAGGCGCCCACCACCACGCCTGGCTATTTTGTTGTATTTTTAGTAGAGACGGGGTTTCACTGTGTTAGTCAGGAAGGTCTTGATCTCCTGACTTTGTGATCCACCCGCCTCAGCCTCCCAAAGTGCTGGGATTACAGGCGTGAGCCACTGCACCCGGCCCCCATTGTCATCATTTTATTTTTACTTCCCTTTAACATTTTTCAAATAAAGTATGCAAGGCTATGCCATTATAAAATGGCAACATAGATTTGTTTAAAATTAACTATATAAATACTATGTAAAGGAACAGTGGAAAGATTTGAAAATTGCAGATACAATTTTGGAAGAATTTCCTTAGTAAATAGTATACTGAAAAATGTACTACAATTGAATAAAATGCAAATCCAGAAAATTGTCTTCATTCCATTCAAAGTAAAGATACACTAGAAAACAACTTGCTTTCTCTTTTTAATCAATGGAAGCCACATATGGCTAATTATTAGTCTTATTTAAATTTAAACAAATATATTTTGTGCTTGGGGTAAAAGTATTATCACAAGGGTCATGAACAATCATTTCTTTTACTGACAAGTTCCAATAGGGGCAAATCCTGACTACAAGTGTCACAGGGTAAGACAATGTGAAGAAAAATATAGGAGTAGAAGAGAGAGAAGAAGAGAGAATCCAAACATAGAAAAATAAAAGGTCATAATAGCAATGACAATTTTTATTATGTGCCATTATGGGGCATAGTGCTAAATATTTCCATGCAGTATTTCCTTTAGCTCTCAAACAGCAGTATTGTATAAGGTAGATGTTAATTTCACTTTTTAGCAGCTTTGGTGAGATAACTCACACACTATACGATTCAATCACTTAAAGTTTACAATTCAGTGACTTTTAGTATATTCAATGTATGTGCAACCATCACCACAGTGAATTTTAAAACATTTTCATCACCTCAAAAGGAAACCCAGTATTATTTAACAATTATACCTATCCTCTTTTCTCCCTTTCCCACTAATCTACTTTTAGTCTCTATAGATTTCCCTATTCTAGGCTTTCATATGAATGGAATCATATAGAATATGGTCTTCTGTGACTGGTTTCTTTCACTTAGCATAATGTTTCCCAGATTCATCCATATTGTGGTATATACTGGCACTTCATTCCTTTTTATAGACAAATAATATTTAATTGTATGAAAATATCATATTTTGTTTATGCATTTGTCCACTGATGGACATTTGAGTGGTTTCCCCCTTTTGGCTATTATGAAGAAGGCTGCTATAAACATTCATACACAAGTTTCTCTGTGCCTATGTTGTCATTTCTCTAGAGTATATACCTAGAAGAGGAATTGCTATGTCATATGGTGACTCTGCATTTAAAATCATTTGGGAAACTTCCAGGTTGTTTTCCAAAATGATTGTGCCATTTTATATTTCCACGGGCAGCATAAAAGTGTTCCAATCTCTCCAAATCTTTGTTAACATTTATTGTTACATGACATTTTTATTCCAGCCATCCTAGTGGGTATGAAATGGTATGTCATTGTAGTTTTGATTTGCCTTTCCCTGATGACTAATGATGTCCAGCATCTTTTAGTGTACTTATTTTGTTAACTCCTTTTTACATATAGCTAATAAGTTGCAGGGCTTGGCAGGGCTTGGCTTCAAATGCAGACTTACTGGTTTCTAAGTCTATTCTCTGAATCACTCTTCTTAGGTGCTTCCTAATCAGCAATTGCTAAGAGGTCATCCTACCCTCAAAACAGTAAGACCACTGATTTTAATTCCGTATCTACAGGGAAATTTGCCAAAAGTTTGTGACACTGAAATAATTCTTTCATGATTTCTCCATGCCCACAGTTTCTCAGCCATAGTCTATACTTCCTCTATAAAGGTGCTATCATCTCTTAACTGCTAAGTGGAAAATCCAAGTGCAAATATCACTTTCTAACAGCAGTAATTATTGAAGTGACTGAGTCAACTTAACACTAAACAACTCAAAAAAGGAAAAAGAATCCTCTTTGTGTGAATTCGTTGCGTGGTGATAGGAATAACAGTGGTTGTACAGATAGTAGAAACAGGAAGAAAATGATTGAAATAAGTAATAGTATGACTCGGAACAAGAAAATTCATTTGAAGCATACAGTGTCCGGAATTGGTGGGTTCTTGGTCTCGCTGACTTCAAGAATGAAGCCACGGACCCTCGCGGTGAGTGTTCTTAAAGATGGTGTGTCCAGAGTTTGTTCCTTCTGATATTCGGACATGTCCAGAGTTTCTTCCTTCTGGTGGGTTCGTGGTCTCGCTGACCTCAGAAGTGAAGCTGCAGACCTTCGCGGTGACTGTTACAGTTCATAAAGGCAGTACGTCGGAGTTGTTCATTCCTCCCAGTGGGTTTGTGGTCTCCCCGACTTCAGGAGTGAAGCTGCAGACCTTTGTGGTGAGTGTTACAGCTCATAAAGGTGGTGCAGACCCAAGGAGAGAGCAGCAGCAAGATTTATTGCTAAGAGCAAAAGAACAAAGCTTCCACAGCATGGAGGGGGACCCCGGGTAGCCACTGCTGGCTTGGGCAGCCTGCTTTTATTCCCTTATCTGGCCCCACCCGCATCCTGCTGATTGGTCCATTTGGACAGGTGCTGATTGGTGCATTTACAAACCTAGAGCTAGACACAGGGTGCTGATTGGTGCATTTACAATCCTTTAGCTAGACATAAAATTTCTCCAAGTCCCCACTAGATTAGCTAGACACAGAGCAGTGATTGGTGCTTTTACAAACCTTGAGCTAGACACAGGGTGCTGATTGGTGCATTTACAAACCTTGAGCTAGACACAGAGTGCTTATTGGTGCATTTACAATCCTTTCACTAGACATAAGGACACCTAACTTCCAAAATCAGGATCAAAATACACAAGGAAAGTATAATTAGAGGGAAATGAAGATATATCACTATAGAAATGCTGAAGCAATTCACTTATTCTATGGCTTCAATGATAAACTAATTGAACAAATGTTTGTTAAGTAGTTTCTGTGTACTATGTCATCTTTGTTACTGAGGAAGAAACAAAGAAGTGGTAAATACATTTTAAAATCTGTATTAGAGAATAGACTATAACTGAGCCTTTGCAATGGAATAAGTACACTTAATCTGAAATAACCATAGAAGTTCTACTTACAGAAAATTGATTTGTTAATAATTACTTACATTAAAATGCCAGACATGAGTAGAAAGAGATGAAGTGGCACATGAATATCAAATTTTCAAGACATTTAAAAATTCTACTCACTGTAATCTCACTTTTTATACATTACTCTGAATCTTAAGTTTAGTCCAGCACACATTCTGGCATGATCTAAGATCCTAGCCCACTCATATATATTAATAACTACACTCCTTGGACTCTATATCTATGATATAAAAGTAAGACATTAGCCATACAATAACTAAAAATGGACTAACATCTAATGCCAAAGCACTTCTTGTACTAGAGAACATTTTTTATATAGTAACATTTGATTCATGCACGCAAATCTGTGCTTCTTGAAATAATAGGTAAAATCAATTTTTTTCTGACAATTTTCCTTGGTGCTACTTGTTTCTTGCCAGATTTATCATATAAATTAATGGCTTTTAAGTTAAGGTCAGGACTAAATTTTTTTTTCAAAGGCTTTAGATTCTGTGCCTTATTTTACTTTGGATAAAAGAACTTGAAGTCAACACATTCCACAGTTCATTATCCTTTGGGAAATGTCAGACAGTGGCTCAGGGGAAAAAAAAATCAAACCAGAAACACTGATTCTAGTTCACCAAGAAGAGGGAAAGAAAGTAACCTTTATTCAGTAGTGCTAGCTGTAGAGAATGTCCTTCTCCAGGTTCACATCCCCTCCTTCCTACCTTCCTTCCTCTTTCCTCCACTTATTATACATCCGTGTATTTTGCCTATGCTTCCTACAGTTGCCCATGGCTGCTAGCACTTGAAAAGCTGAGGTAGGATGATCACTTGAGATAAGCAGTTCAAGGCCAGCCTGGGCAACATACTGATGTTTTAGTATCAAAAAAAAAAAAAAGAAAAAAAAGAAAGAAAGAAAAAAAAGCAATAAAAAGAAAAAGAAAGCAGAATGAGCTGTTTTGTGGCAACCTTCCAATGAATCGAGTTATGATAGTTAGAATTTCAAGTTTGGTTACAATTCATCAATTATGATTAATAATCATGAATGTAAAAAATGTATTTGCTTTTGTGTTGCTTTTGAGAGTATAGTTATTTAAAGGTTCAGAAAATATACGAGGACTGCAAAGAGTCCAAAATTGTCCCTCCTCACCTGTTGACCAATGTCAAAATTCCCTTTAGGGGTGGCAGTTTATATTTTTTATTTTACACACTTGTGTGAAAGAAAGGAGAGGAGAAAATATTTAATATGAGCCAGGAAAGAAAAAAACAAAATGCTGAGAGGGAGTAGGAGGTGAATTCTATGAAGATTGCAGTTTTAGAGAAGTTATAGGAAACAGTCTCACTCTCGGAGGGATAATGTTATTTTCCCCTTTTTGTTTGAATACATGTTCTTCGTTTAAATCATTTTTTATTTAAATGTATTTCTGTCTTCTTTAAGCTATGGCAGTGCCACTTGCATCTCAGTGTCTCTGGACGAGAGCGTGCTCAAGTATAAGGACAGGTCTGGAGCTCACCTCTGCCACTGAGCTGTGTGACCTTTACAGCACCTCTGACCCCCAGTTCCTTCAAAGAGAAAGGATGATAATAATTGCTTTAGAATTGCTATATGAGTAATCGATACAATGTATAAATCAGTTAATACTCCTTCTGAAACCGCCCAATAGTCCCAATAGACAGTTGTTTTTGGATTAACATAGATATTGACCCTTCTGCTGTTAAAGCTTGAAACTTGTATTTGTTTTATAGGAGTTCCTTCCTTAGGAAAGGATCTTCAACCCTCTCAAAAAGGTATCAGAGAACTGAAACCACTACATCACTGCACCAGGTACTTTGTTGCCCCTCTCTAGTTCTTGTTTTCTTATATATTGTTACATTTTTTCCCTGCTATATAAACCTGTAGTTGTAGTCAGTCAAGGAGATGGATTTGGGACTGAATTCCCACCTCCTCAACTGCAGCATCCTATTAAAACTTTCTTTCTTGTCAATATTTGTCTCCGTGATTAGCTTTCTGTGGGGCAAGCAGTAGGATCTAGACCAAACCCCTGGTGTTTCAGCAACACTTCCGTCACCAAGCATGAAGTTAATATGTTTTTCTTTTAATCTATGTTCAAGCATGAGGCAGGCCTTCCTCAACCTCCTTCCCAAACAATGTTTACATCTCCCTCTTCTTTCTGTAATACTTGAAATCACATTCTCTATTTTGTAATATAATAAGGTTAGCTCTAAGCCAACAAGTTGATAAATGATTAATAATCAACCAAAAAAGAAAGCCAATGAAGGAATGAATTTTTTTTTTACCAAAAGTCTTTTATAGGCACCTGGTATATACTTAGAGAATAATATATGTTTACTGAAAAGATTAATAAAAGCAATGGAAATTAGATCTTACAGTCAAAAGATAAGTTTTTTTGCATTTGTTTGAATTAATTTTACTTTCTATGGTAAATAGAAGGAAAATAATGTGAGTATAGCAATATTTGAACTCCCTGCCTCTGAAGACCAGGTCATTGAACTCTTTCACCTGCAGAAAAGACAGAACTTTGGCAGAACTCTTTCATCTGCCAAGCATTCCCATGGATCTTTAACTTCGGGAAGAGAAAGGACTTAACCATTAGAATATTCTAGATATATGAGAATGAGGTAAAAGGATATAATATTGTTGTAAAATAACAAAAGTGGAATTTTAAATTCGTAAAACTAATCTGAAAAAGAAAGAGTAAAGTACTTATAAAATAAGATGTTAGGAGATATGAAGAGATGTAGCAACTGGAGAATTAGGACAGGAGAGATGAAGGGGAAATGGTAGAAAACATGGCTGAAGAGAGAAATTCTCAGAGAATTTTTAATAGTGATGTTTAACACGAGTTTTTAATTTTTAAATAAGTAATCCATTTATATATTTGAAAACCAGAACAATCTAAAACAACTATACGGTCTCTTAGTTGTTTGGTTGGTAGCTATTAATACACCCTCCCTATATGTAACCCATGTTCTAAGTTTTTAAGATTCCTTCCAGAGATACTTCAAATAAGTGTAAACATTGTCATTTTCCTTTTGTACAAAAAGTAGCATGTTGATAAATCTATATTGAACCAATTTTTTTCACTTCAACTATGCTTTGTGGAACTTTTCATATGAGTAGATAATGAGTTCTCTCTCTTTATAGTTGCATACTATTCCACTTTGTAGATGCAACATGACTTATTCAACAAGTTTTTGATGGATGAAAATGTGGCTTGTGCTGAGTCTTTGGCAATTCTGTGTAATGCTGTAATGAATAACTGTGTACAAGTTACATATGTGCAAGTACTTCTGTAGAATAACGTCCCTAAAGTGGAATTGTAAGATTGAAGTGTAAATACCTTTAGTTTTTCATGGCTACCAATTTCTATTTATAGCAGTTGTTTGTGATCCATAAAATGATAAACTCTCTTTGCATTATTCTAAGCCTTCAGAAAAACTGCAATGTGGTGTGGTGTTGGGTTAATTCTTTTACGGGAAATTAAATAATAGGACAAAGAGAACTGGTGCTTTCAGTAATGGCATCATAGAAAGAATGAAGTACACACCCCAAACCCCAGGTGGTTGGTGGTGGGCTGTAAAGGCTCCAGTGGGACTAGAGCCGCAGAAAAACACACTACAACATGGGCTGCCTCCAAAGAGCACATTAAAAAAAAAATCTCTCATTCTGTAATATAATAGATGGGGTGGACCCTTGAAAATAGTACACATACTTTCTATTTAAAGAATACCAGGCCAGGTGCAGTGGTTCACACCTATAATGCCAGCACTTCAGGAGGCCAAGGCAGGTGGATTGCTTGAGGCTAGAAGTGTGAGATCAGCCTGGGCAAGATGGCAAAACCCCATCTCCACAAAAGTACAAAAATTAGCTTGGCATAGTGGCATGCACCTATAGTCTCAGCTACTCAGGAAGCTAAGGAGGGAGGATTGCTCAAGCCCAGGAGGATGAGGCTGCAGTGAGCCATGATTGTGCCACTGCACTCCAGCCTGGGTGACAGCAAGACCGTGTCTCAGAAAAATAATAATGGTGATGATGATGATGATAATACCATTAAATGAATGTTCATACATAAATATATTAATTTTCTTTCCACAACTCTCCATTTATTAACACAAGTTTAATTAAGAACCCCTTACTATATGGAATCTTCTATTAAACATGGGAAATTTCGATACCAACATTAGAAAGAAATATAGCTAACCCTCAAATAAATTTGCCCTGACCATGATTTCAGATGCCAACAAACAACTGCTTTCATGTGTCAATGGTATGCTATCACAGGTTGTCAGAATAATTAAATTTGACTAAAGTATGGGTGCTTTCTGAGTAGAATAATGGCTTTCAAAAGCCTAAACTATCAATGGCCCAGTAATGAAGACCTACATGGAAAGTCTTAAAATTACACTTGAAAAAATATAGATACAGAAAAAATATTATTAGGTCCAATAAAATTTCATTTATAATCTTTAACTGATTAATGTAGAATATGGTTAAACACTATTAAACATTTTCCACATTTGCTTTTGTATCTTAAGGAAAAATAACACCTAAAATTCTAAGCAGAGCACTTCCCCTTCCACTCACTTCCAACAAAACAAAGAGATTTAGGAAAAGTAGCCCCATGCCAGGCTTTAGAAATCTTTCATTTCCATAGATTTAAAATTGTGTTCTTCAGATTCCAAAGTTTCCATTAGGGTGCTTTAGAGTTTCTATTAACATTTGATTTGAATTATTTTAAAAAACATTTATATTTATATTTGTTTTTGAACTGTAATAAAAAAGTTATTTATAGTTAATATATACCAGAAAACTTTACCACACCAATGGCCCTCATCCATTAATTTGTACTACCAACCTACTTATTTTGGAATACAATGTAAATAATTTTTCATTTCTCCACCTATATATGAAAGTCTTATAAACCTATCATGTATTGTAATGACTATCTGCAACAGATTTTTTCTTTTTAATTGAAGACCAAGCTTGCATCTTGAATATTTTTTTTTAATCAGACACACCAGAACGTTAACAATGTTTAATTAACTGCCAAGCATGACTCAGGTAAAATTGGTCATATATTCAACTCACGGAATAACTATCAGCATAAAACATAACCATATATCTTATTCTTCTGAGATAGGTTATAAATACTTCTCATACTTCCTAGACTGAGGTATTTCTTAAATGGCTTTTTATTTTTAAATTTTTAACATTTTCCTCAGTAAAATGAATTAATATTTATTGAAACTAAAAATGGGTTACTGTTTTATTTGTTATTGTGGTTTAAAGGAAGTTTTTGTTATACAGAAAAGCACTAGAGGATGCTTTCAAAAGTGTTGGTAATAGTATATAATTTATTCATTTAAATAAGGGTCACAGTCTTTAAAGATTGGCCCTTATTTAAATGTATAAATTATATGTTATTTGTAGTATACAATGATAATGAGTTACAAAATTTCTATTACCAGGCTAAATTTTGGGGGAAAATGCCAGTTCAATGATATCAAAAGAAATAAGATATCCCAATTGCTTTCTCATAAATAAGTTCATCAGATAAATATCTTTCTTTTTTTTTTTTTTTTTTTTTTTGAGACGGAGTCTCGCTCTGTCACCCAGGCTGGAGTGCGGTGGCCGGATCTCTGCTCACTGCAAGCTCCGCCTGCCGGGTTTACGCCATTCTCCTGGCTCAGCCTCCCGAGTAGCTGGGACTACAGGCGCCCGCCACCTCGCCCGGCTAGTTTTTTGTACTTTTTAGTAGAGACGGGGTTTCACCGTGTTAGCCAGGATGGTCTTGATCTCATGACCTCGTGATCCTCCCGTCTCGGCCTCCCAAAGTGCTGGGATTACAGGCTTGAGCCACCGCGCCCGGCCAGATAAATATCTTTCATAGTAATATAGCTATATTACCTTTTTTTATCTTCCTAGCAATTTAAATCACATATATATAAAATTTTGCTTTATACAAGAAATGTTACAGTGATTTTGACTCTGGCTTTAAAAAATGAGAAATTTTAAAAACAAACTTCTGGACTCAGTACGCAAAACAAGCAATTTTCATTCATTTGAAACTTTTTGGATGTTTCTTAGAGGCAAACCATGAGATATCTGAAATTTGTTGTTGTTGTTGTTTTGTTTTGTTTTTTGAGAAGGAGTTTCGCTCTTGTGCCCAGGCTGGAGTCCAATGGCGCGATCTCGGCTCACTGCAACCTCTGCCTCCCGGGTTCAAACGATTCTCCTGCCTCAGCCTCCGGAGTAGCTGGGGTTACAGGCATGTAATTTTGGCTAATTTTGTATTTTTAGTAGAGATGGGGTTTCTCCACGTTGGCCTTGCTGGTCTGAAACTCCAGGTGATCCGCCCGCCTCAGCCTCCCAAAGTGCTGGGATTACAGTACAGGCATGAGCCACTGCACCGGCCCAAGATATCTGAAATTTTAAAAAATTTACATAACATTGTAAAATAGATTGAAAAAGTATTTTACCAAACAATAAGTTTACAATAAATAAGGAAACAATTAAATTTTCTTCAATTAAACACTAATTTAAAAATTTTGGTAGCTGTTAGATATTTTAATAGTCCACTCTGAAACCAAAATGTCTTATGATTATTTAAAATTTATGGTTAATATAAAAATAAGCTAATATAGAGAGGCAAGATATTAAAATAAACAAATATCTTTAGCTTAGACCCCAAAGTGTCAACTCATTTTTAAATAATTTGACTGTATCTCAGAACAAAGCCAAAAGTATTTCTATAAATAAAAAAATTGAGCATGCAAAATATAAAATTCATAATATCTGGCATTCAATTTTAAAATTTACCAGAATTCCAGAGAAGGAACATGGAGATAGATAAAACAATGAAACTAATACAAAATGAAATGGATATTAAATTAGCAGACAGGCCGGGGGCGGCCTGTCTTTTAGTTTCTACAATGTAATATTGATGCATACACACACACCCCAAATTGAAGCACTAAATATATATATATATAGCTATAAACTAATAATATATATTTTTAAAATCTCAGGTAAAGTTGCTTATGAAATGACAAAGCCTTAATATTAATGCTTTGCAAGCACAAAAGTATATTGTCACAAACAAATTGGTTAGTCTTCAATATATACAATTTATTTTCCAAGTGACTTTAGAGAATCACAGAAATAGTTTTTTATTAGCTAATCCTTTGAGAAGAGGCTATATATGATTTTCATATCAAAAAGCACTTACTTTAAATGATACTAACAATGTGCATTGCAAGAGAATCCCAGGGGGGAGTTGATATGCTAGTAATAATCTACTAATTTTGTTTACAAAGGTGTTTCTAATCAAATTCAGAGCAAATATATTAAAAACAGTCGCTAAAGGTGAGATTGTGCACTCACAACAAACAAAAATTACCGTCTACATTATGACATTATTTTCGTATAAAAATGCTCAGATTTATACTTTTCAGAAGTTTGAGGATTTTAAATATATATTTTATAGCAATATTCAGATCCCAAAGATGATCCTCAAATTATACTGTTCATCTTTATGTCAATTTGTCATTTAAGTGTTCCTTGCACAATCTTAATACATTTAACTCCTGTAGAGTGTAGTTATTCCACTTTACATTCATTACTTTCCCTAACACAATTGTCTCATTTTAATAATTGTTACAGCATGTAAGTGTCATGCAATATTGATCAGATTATCCTTAAAGTTCAAGCAGTATTTCTGGGTAAATACTGATTCTAAATATGCCATTCTCCATTTTCTCAAAGGAGTTATGTAGTTTGCCCATGAATCTTGCCATACTGTCTCTTTCTACATGTATGACATAGTTAATTTAGCTTATAATTTACCAAAGGGATGCAAATGGTTATTTTTTAAATCTCATGTAAACAGGTAATTGTTTAACATTAGAAAAATGGTGAAATAATTTATTCCTAGTATAAAAACAAAATGTAATTTGACTAGAGAGCTTGAAAACTGGTGTTAACAATGATTAATAATAGTTTATAGATGATCTCACTCAGCTTGCCCAACTTGTACAGCAAAGTATTTTGTAAATTGATGAGTCTAAATCACTCCTTCTTGAGAGCTTGTTTGGAAGTTCTAGCGGGGGAGACATGTATACTCGTATACCCTTGACTGAAGACTGGTCCGCTTCAGGAGCTACACACATGTAGTACTGAGGGAGGAAGAGGACATCCGCCTAGTCAGCCAGATCAGCCAAATCAATCCTGGTCATCAGTGGGGTGACAGATGTCACAGCCAGATTGCCCTCACATCCTAAGTCTCTTCTTCTTAAGTGTAAAATTGGGTACCTGGGGCCTAAGATTATTATATTCTGGAGGCTTGTATAGTCATAAACTACATTGGATTGTTCATTATTGTGGTGTTAGTCAATTTCCATGTCTACTTACTTGGACAAAGAGGTGGGATTCTCAAACAAAGAATATAGAATCCTTACTGAATTCCAATGGTGTTTCTACTCCACTATACTGCCCAAAGAGCTACTACTCATACTAATAGAGAGTTCACCCTAAATTCAAGTCTATTATGTTGAGGGGTTTTTTTTGCTTCTCTTTAAGAGATTCAGGTTATTAATACCATAAACGTTACTGTGGCATTAACATACGTATTGGTAAACCTCAAAGCACAAATATTGAAAAATAGAAAAGATCCATGTCCTTAAATAAAAATATAGTCCCTATAATTAAAATACACCAGTTTCTACAATGTCTCTTTGTTAAAGGGCTTTAATAAAAATTTGAATGTTGATAAAATATGTTAAATATTGATAATATAAAAACAGTCTTCAATATAAAACTAGAAAATGATGACTGATGTTGTTACCAGTTAAAATTATATGTGTGGAATGAAACTCATTTCAGTTTCTGTCTCCTGAGGGTCACCTTGTGTGATTTTCTAAAAAAAAAAAAAAAAAAAGAAGAAGCTTTTAGCATTAATGATTATATAAATACATTTTTGTGTAATAAATTCATTTTTGAAGTTAGTCATCAGCATTATGTAATTTATAGCCTCTTTAAAGCATTTTTTGTCTCTAAATGATTATTTTATATAAAGGACAATATTTCCTATATTCTACCAAATAGTGAAGAATTACTAAAAATGATTAACAGGGGAAAATGATAAGGGGACAATTCTATCATAGATGGTATGCTATCTAAAATTGCACACGTTTTTCTCTTGAGGTTGATGATATTACCATAATTCTGGTTACTAAATTATATGTAGTTCATCAATTTCCATATCTTCACTGCCCAATATAAATGCGTGACACATTCTTTATGTGATATAGGACTTCCTATATGCTTTCACTCTTTTTTTTATAATCACTATCTAAATTAGCATTACAAGTCTACATTATCTGGCTACATCCTACTCTTCTTATCTTACATTCTAATTTTTAAAATCTTGGGTACTTTTCAGTCTAGTCAAACTGCAATGCTTTATATCTTAAACGTGCATCTCATCTCTATTCCTTTAAATAATATCTTTCCATCATTTGGACTGCTCTTCTTCCATCTCTGCATACTGAAATCCTGTTGCTCCAAAGACTGCTCCCTTTGACCTGCCCCCAGCCCCACCTCCCACAAACATCCTAGCTGGAGAAGAAAGAAAAAATAAATAAATAAGAATGGAATTAATATATGTTGATGAATAAGAAATATGTGAAGTCATTGTCCTGAACTTAGTGATTTACTTCTATGGATTCAGATCATGAAATTGTATCCTACTTTTTATTTTAATATTTTCATATCGGTCTGCTGGATTGCTCTTTAAGAGCAGAGTTGTGGGGTTTTACCAACACTCATGAGTCATCTCAGTTGCCCTCACTCTTTGCGATCTTTTCCAAACTCCCAGGAAGTTTTTCCCTCCCTTCATTTGCATCTCACACCCTTACTTACCTTTACTAGAATTGTTAATTATAACATAGTATAAAAGCTTATATTTATTGAACACTATAAGTAAGAACTGTGTTAAGTGCTAAATTGGCATTAGCCTAACAAAGACTCCTTTGTGTACATATTACCATTACCCTCCTTTTATACCTGAAATAACTGAGGCCCAGGTAAGTAAACAACATGTCTAAGGTCACTCAGCTAACAACCCACATTTGTCTGGCTCTAAAGACTGTGCTCTCAATTAAATGCATTTGTATTTACAGCCCTAGATTTGTAGAACCTGGGAGGACCACTGTGGCTGTCCAAGAATTAGTGGGCTCCGGTGCCCACCAGTGACACAGCATGACTTTCACTACCATCCAAATCCCTGATGCCCCTGGCAGGCAGTACCCAGCTGATTCCAGGGCTAGAAACAAATGAACCTTCTGTATACAAACTGTCCCTTCTCTACCCAAATTATGCTTTGTCTGTGAAAAGAAACCGAATTGGATTAATCAGTGTACTTTTCTTTATCTTTTATTATATTGATTTAATCTAAGTACAAACCAGTGAGTCTTAAAAAAACTGCCTGAAGAGAAATGTAAAGTTGATTTATAATTTAATATTTGTCTCTTCTTTAAAATGTTAGTAACTCTATAAAAATTAATGAGGATGTATGTTACAAAGAAGTTTACTATCTTTGGATGA
This sequence comes from Macaca mulatta, assembly GCF_049350105.2. NCBI lineage: Eukaryota > Metazoa > Chordata > Mammalia > Primates > Cercopithecidae > Macaca > Macaca mulatta. Next base: position 115,437,152 of record NC_133408.1, read on the forward strand.
AAGTTTCAACTACAAACTTTCCTACTATCAGAACAATATATTCTTCATCCTCTAACATTTACAGAAATACTCTGGGTAAAAGGAATTAGAATGTATCAAAGATACCAGCTCTGCATTATCCCTTATTATGCCAGATTCTTTCACACACACTATGGAGATTTATGAGAACAGTAGACTATGTATTTCAATCAACAAAGTCTCAGAATACAAAATTAATGTGCAAAAATCACAAGCATTCTTATACACCAGTAACAGACAAACAGAGAGGCAAATCATGAATGAACTTCCATTTACAATTGCTTCAAAGAGAATAAAATACCTAGGAATCCAACTTACAAGGGATGTAAACAACCTCTTCAAGGAGAACTATAAACCACTGCTCAGTGAAATAAAAGAGGACACAAACAAATGGAAGAACATACCATGCTCATGGATAGGAAGAATCAATATCGTGAAAATGGCCATATTGCCCAAGGTAATTTATAGATTCAATGCCATTCCCATCAAGCTACCAATGACTTTCTTCACAGAATTGGAAAAAAAAACTGCTTTAAAATTCATATGGAACCAAAAAAGACCCCGCATCTCCAAGACAATCCTAAGTCAAAACAACAAAGCTGGAGGCATAATGCTACCTGACTTCAAACTATACTAGAAGGCTACAGTAACCAAAACAGCATGGTACTGGTACCAAAACAGAGATACAGACCAATGGAACAGAACAGAGCCCTCAGAAATAATACCGCACATCTACAGCCATCTGATCTTTGACAAACCTGACAAAAACAAGAAATGGGGAAAGGTGCTGGGAAAATTGGCTAGCCATAAGTAGAAAGCTGAAACTGGATCCTTTCCTTACTCCTTGAACAAAAATTAATTAAAGATGGATTAAAGATTTACATGTTAGACCTAAAACCATAAAAACCCTAGAAGAAAACCTAGGTAATACCATTCAGGACATAGGCATGGGCAAGGACTTCACGTCTAAAACACCAAAAGCAATGGCAACAAAAGCCAAAATTGACAGATGGGATCTAATTAAACTAAAGAGCTTCTACACAGCAAAAGAAACTACCATCAGAGTGAACAGGCAACCTACAGAATGGGAGACAATTTTTGCAATCTACTCATCTGACAAAGGGCTAATATCCAGAACCTACAAAGAACTCAAACAAATTTACAAGAAAAAAATAAACAACCCCATCAAAAAGTGGGCAAAGGATATGAACAGACACTTCTCAAAAGAAGACAAGCATACAGCCAACAGACACATGAAAAAATGCTCATCATCACTGGCCATCAGAGAAACGCAAATCAAAACCACAATGAGATACCATCTCACACCAGTTAGAATGGCAATCATTAAAAAGTCAGGAAACAACAGGTGCTAGAGAGGATGTGGAGAAATAGGAACACTTTTACACTGTTGGTGGGATTGTAAACTGGTTCAACCATTGTGGGAAACAGTATGGCGATTCCTCAAGGATCTAGAACTAGAAATACCATATGACCCAGCCATCCCATTACTGGGTATATACCCAAAGGATTATAAATCATGTTGCTATAAAGACACATGCACACGTATGTTTATTGCGGCACTATTCACAATAGCAAAGACTTGGAATCAACCCAAATGTCCATCAGTGACAGACTGGATTAAGAAAATGTGGCACATATACACCATGGAATACTATGCAGCCATAAAAAAGGATGAGTTCCTGTCCTTTGTAGGGACATGGATGCAGCTGGAAACCATCATTCTCAGCAAACTATCGCAAGAACAGAAAACCAAACACCGCATGTTCTCACTCATAGGTGGGAATTGAACAATGAGATCACTTGGACTCTGGAAAGGGAACATCACACACCGGGGCCTATTATGGGGAGGTGGGAAGGGGGAGGGATGGCATTGGGAGTTATACCTAATGTAAATGACGAGTTGATGGGTGCAGCACACCAACATGGCACAAGTATACATGGCACAAGTATATGTAACAAACCTGCACATTGTGCACATGTACCCTAGAACTTAAAGTATATATCAAAAAAAAAAAAAGTTATCTGAAAATACAAGGAAGTTGGGTGGCGGTACTAGGGCAAGTCTCAAAATAGGACATCTCTTTCCTCCTTGGAGAGAAGGTGGAAAGTACAAGGTCATAAAAGCTGAGTGTTTTACACAAATAGTAAAGTACTAAATCTGCTGAGTGTGGTTGTAAACCTATCCTCTGTATCCTAACCATCAGAATTCACATGTTGATTATTGCTGTTTGTCCTCAAACTGTATCTTAGCAATTTTTTTCATGTTCTTTGGCAAATCCACCTTAGGAATAATCTGTTGCATTCCAGAGAAAAGGGTTAATTTGTGCTACACAGAGTACATCAGGGGTAAGGTTAGCTCTTGAGTAAGGTTAGCTTTTGAAGGATAGCTCCAAGGGTGGAAGATGTGGAGCTCTTTACCTCAATCTGCCACAGCTTTGGAAAAACAGCTGAGCAGCTGAGATGGGCACTAGATAGGTGCTCAGTAGAACTGCAGCATCAGGACTATGGATGCGTTTCATCAATATTATGGTAAAAGCTCATCACTGGAATTTATCTTAATATATCAAGTTTTATTGCTATAAATAGTTTGTCTTTATGCATCTTATTTATTTTAATCCAGGGAAACAATTACATGATTATGAGTAAACATATGCTTTAAGATTTTACTGTTTATTTCAGAAATGACTATATATCCATATAACTCTATATATAGAAGCTCTCTCTCTATATATAGACGCTCCCCAGGTAGAGGGCATGAGTTCAATGTGAAAATGGAAGACAAATTTAAGAAAAACGTCAATAAAGATGGATTATATTCATAGAGATTGATGTTTTGCACAATTAACACAGTATTTCCATCTTATTGCCAATAACTGGACTTATTCTCCATCTTAATTTTATTAATAAACTACCATTAAAATTAAAGTTTATCCCATATATATATGCTTGTGTATATATATATATATATATGTAATTTCAAAACTTGCTTCCTGAATTAATCATTTTAAAACAGAGTTCTATTGGACAGTAAGCATTTTATGGACAGAAACTGTTATTTATTTTTATTTCCCCTTCACTTCTCATAGTACCTAACAGGTAATAGCAAATAGCACTTAAATGTTTGCTGGAAAAACAAGTCATAGAAGTATAAGGGAAACAGATAGGAAGGCAATTTAGTGCGTCTCTCGAAGGGTATATACTACACTAAGGAAAAAGGTTGATGGTGCAATAAACAGACTTGTCTGAAAGTGACCTGGGAGCCTGTTCTGTGTGACCTGTACCAGGAACTTTTTGGATGGTGGAAAAGGGAAAGAGGTATTTCTCTCCATACCCCAGGTGGAAGGCTGCAACTAAACTCACTTTCCCAAAGGACCAGTGTCTTTCTTCTTCCAGCATGGAGAACCATAACATCCTACTGGCCCAAAGTCTCCTGGTACTATGCAGCTGGTATTCCCAGATAACTTGTTGGCAGCTGGTACCCCAAATCCAGACTGCCTGGTACTGAGTCACCCATGTATCCTCCCAGAAATAAGGCGGTTCTCAGGATTGCACTGTAAAAAGTGAGAGCAACTGAAGTGAGGGCGAACGAGGTCTGTCCACCGGCACAGACACCCACACAGCTGCGACCACAGCTCAGCCCCATCCTCTGCATGCCTTTCAACAGCATGATGGGAAAATCAGGGAAATTCATGCCGACTCATGCTTTCCTTACTCTGTGTAAAATTTCCCTGTCCCCTGTAGAGCCTGTTTCTTTTTTAATTTTTATTATTTTTGTGTGTGTGTGACAGAGTCTCGCTCTGTCGCCTAGCCTGGAGTGCAGTGACGCGATCTTGGCTCACTGCAAGCTTCACCTCCCGGGTTCACACCATTGTCCTGCCTCAGCCCCCTGAGTAGCTGGGACTACAGGCACCCGCCACATTGCCTGGCTAATTTTTTTGTAGTTTTAGTAGAGACGGGGTTTCACTGTGTTAGCCAGGATGGTCTCAATCTCCTGACCTCATGATCTTCCCGCCTTGGCCTCCCAAAGTGCTGGGATTACAGGCTTGAGTCACCGCGCCTGACCCTGTAAAGTCTGTTTCTTAGTCCATGCATGTTACAATACGAAATTATTTTCCAAGTCCTGTGGCATGACAGATAGAAACCCAAAGGGATGGATTTGGCCTGACAGATACTATTATCTCCTCAATATATGTCATTTCAATTCAGTTAACACTTATTGAACATTTACTATGTGCAAAACTCTGGGCTAGACAGTGTTAATGAATATAAAGATTAATAATTTATCATCTGTTTTCCTTGGTAAAATCACAATCTAGCTATGGAGACACTTTGAAAATCAATATTCAATTAGGTATAAGACTGTTACTATGGGAAGTAAAGAGAGCTGAGTCTGAAGAGTTGGAGGAGAGGGTCTTGGAAGGCTTTACCGTGGAAATGGATTTGAATTAACTCAGGTAAGAGCATTCAAGGAGTTATAAACGATCTGAGCAGAAGCACAGAAGAGAACTATTCCTGCAATCGTCAGAACGTCTTTGTGATTATAGATGTAAGTTTCTAGATAATGTCAGGAAGCTGAAAGTATGGACTGAAGTTATATACACTGATGAGTTATATACGTATATATGAGTCATATATGTTTCACCTAAATAGCATTAATAATATTTTGCATTTTCTTGGGAAATACAGAGACAGAAACAAACCTCTGTCTCTTTACATAGTACATAGGCCTTCCCAAAACAGTTTCCCAGATCTAGGTTATTTACTTACTTATTTATTTTTTGAGACAGAGTCTCACTCTGTCACCCAGGCTGGATGCAGTGGTGTGATGTCAGCTCACTGCAGCCTGCACCTCTCAGATTCAAGCAACTCATCTGCCTCAGCCTCCCAAGTAGCTGGGATTACAGGCATACGCCACCACACCCCGCTAATTTTCATATTTTAGTAGAGACAGAATTTCACCATGTTGGCCAGGCTGGTCTCGAACTCCTGACCTCAAGTAATCTGCCCACCTTTGTCTCTCAAAGTGTTGGGACTACAGGTATGAGCCACTGCACCTGGCCCTTCCAGGTCTAGATTAATGTAAGAATCATAATCATCAGTACTGTATGAATGATTATCTCACAAATTATTCCACTGAATTCTAAGGAAAGCAGCTCTTCCTCTGTCAAGAAGAATGCCAACATACAGGGTCACTTAACCTTAACTGTTAACATAACTGTAACCTGTGAAAGTTTAAATATGTATAAAATTTCTGGAGCAACTTAATGTGCAAGGAGCATACAATTGTTCATACTTTGACCTATTGTTCCAAATCTAGAAATTTATTCAAAGAATTAGAAGAATGCACAAATATTTAATTATCAGGATGTTTTTTAGACGCTATTTATAATAGCAGATTAGAAACAACTAAATATGAAACACTAGAACATGGTTTTACCAACCACAGAATGCGCTCCCAGGACACTTTCAGACAAGTCTGCTTATCACATCATCAAACGTTTTCCTTAGTATAGTACACACGCTTTGAGGTGGACACTACATGCCTTCCGATCTGTTTCCCTTACATTTCTATCGCTTGTTTTTCCAGCAAACATTTAAGTGCTGTTTGTTATTACACGTTAGGTGCTGTAAGAAGTGAAGGGGAAATAAAAATAAATAAAATAGTCTCTGTCCATAAGGTGCTTACTGTCTAATGGAGCGCTGTTTTAAAATAATTAATTCAGGAAACAAGTTTTGAAATAATATATATTATTAATATGGAAAAGATACATATTATTAATGTATTTATATTAATTAATTATAATATAATATACATATATTATATATTAAGAATAAAATTATAATGTTTTAATGGTGGTTTATTAATAAAATTAACATGGAGAATAAGTCCAGTTATGGGCAATAAGAAGAAAATATTGTGTTAATTGTATCCATGTTGATGCAAAGAACATCATTTTGTTCTTTTTTATGACTGTATAGTATTCCATGGTGTATGTGTACCACCTCTTCTTTAGTGCACTGTAGAAGAGCATCTAGGTTGATTTCTGGAAACCTGGGAAGTGATACTTCAAAAAATGTTTTAAATACTACAATGGAGTAAAAGTGATAGTGTAGAAATTGGTGAAAAGAAATATGGTCAAGGATGGCCCAAGGCAGCCCAGAATCTTCTGTGGCCTCAAATAGAAGGGTAATTAGCTGAACTTTTCATGTGTTACCATGGAGAAGACAAGGTCAATGGATTCCAAGAAATCTCATGATCACAACTCAGAAAAAATGTTTTTTTAAAAAATAGAACTGATTGTAATCTGAAGCCCAGGTAAAAATAAGTACATCTGAGCAGATGCCAACTTGAAGGGGGCTGGTACCAAAGAACAAGACAGAAAACTGAACATATCTCTTCTGCCCATATTGACAGAGGCTGAGAACCAGAGAACGGATATCTCTCCCCACAGCAAGGAATGAGATACCATTATAACATGTATGGGAAGTGACTACATTTTCTGCCAAAATGTAGAATAGAGCCTTGCAATAGGACTTCATTTGAGTTCTAGGAAAGTAAAAGTTGTATTTTGCACATCCAAGTGTATAAAATAATTGAAACATAAAAATATTGACTAAGACCATGTTTTCTGCCATTGAAAATAAACAAGATCTCAAAATAGAAATTAAGTTAAAGTTATTTTTCTATACCCTTTTACACCTTGACAAATTTATAATATTTAAAATAACACACAATTTTTATAAACTTGTTTTGTCACAGCTGATAGTCTTAGAATGTGAAAGAGACCTAGATCTCTTAACAACCTTCAAGAGGCCCTGATACCCAGATGGAATGATCCTATTTTGTTGTTTCACTGGAAAACTTTTGGCCAGTGTTTTGTGGACTCTGCAGATATCAACACAACATTATCTAGTAACTAGAATGAAATATTCACCAAAAAGAAATTCAGCACTTGGACTAAAGGGCATAATGTTAGTTAAATAATTGTTTGTAGTACTAGAGTTGGTAAGCAACAGAGGAGTACAGCTTCATCTCCAGAAGTGGCATAACCTCCATTCCAGAATTGGATGCATATTAAAGAGTTGCATATCAGAAGATCATCTTCATGGAATGAATTCTATGTAGATAAAACATGACCAGTTACATATTACATCTCTTATTTTTTTTTTGGGAATCCAAATATATAATAATAATATTTACTGCTACAACTTCCTGAGTGATTAGAATTTTGCATTGAATCTCATAAGTAATGACTTTCAAATCGAGGTTTAAAACCCTGAATCTAGGTACAAAGATGCTCTACAAAGTTGCCTCTAAGGAATCTCTCAAATTACTGAAAGTTAGCACCAGAACTATTAGTCTGTATTCTCTGGTTAAATTCTATAAGCAGAATCAAGAGTCTAGGGAGAAATTCTATTTTGTGCCACCATCTGCTTCAAAAATAATACTTTTTGAGCTACGTTAAGTAATTTTTCATCTGTATGTTTTTCTATCTGCATGTTTTTCTACTGGTTCTCAAGTTCAGTGAATTGGTTTCATCAAATATCAGTTTATGTGCTTCAAGACTTCTGTCTGCTCTCAAGAATATCAAAATGTAAGAAGATAAATGGCCTAAAACCCTATTAGTAGCAATAAATGGCACATAGTTTTGACACTTTGCATTTTTATTATTTGGGTTCACTTTTCTTCTTTGTTGTGTGAGGAGGCAAAGCATCATTTCCTATTGGTCTCCATTTTGCACCCTATATCACCATCCAAGTCTGATGCCTTCTATGGAGCATAAAAGAGGACATTGAATCAGATCATCAATCCAGTCCACCCTCCAATCCTCCTCTAGGGATGTTAATATTGTTGTTTTGCTTCAACCATAATCCGCCCATGTGGATGCTAGATTTCACTGTGCCATTACAATGGAAATATTGTCTCAACAAAGTATTGAACCACTAATTTCAATTGATGGTATTATAAGCAAAAGTGTAGGATCTATGTGGACAGAGTCTTAATATGTTTGTAGACTAGGCAATAGAGACATTTGACCTAAGAAGTCAGTCTATTAACCGGATGTTACTGTATCCAAAAGAGATGAAGTCTTTTTTATAATAAGAAGTTACTGGTATCATTTTCTTGGTCATTTTTAATCAGCATAGTAAACAATTCTTTACAAAAAGAGATTAGAAAGTATCTATATATAATGACTCATTATTATTCATGCCATAATAATGGAATATAATATCCATTGGGCAAGAGTATTTTGGTCAAAAGCTCATACTGATTTTGTACAATGCTCTAAGGAAAAAACTTTCTTATCATAATAGGCCCATCTCAAAATGGCTCCTGTGAACTTTGCTTCATCTCACACATCTATTGTAACAAAGTTTTGTAATAGACATTTGAATGTCCATAACTCCAGGCACTTTTCTTTCAGATAATGGCTGCCCTTTATTGCCACTGAACTGAAGCAATGTATGGAGAGATATGTTGTCCGGGATGTCACTATCAAATCTTAAGGGAATGAGGAGGTTGAGAAGATCATAGTACTGAAGATTCCCTGAAAGCAGACTTGGAGCTATCATGCCAGCAAGACCTGCTAGATTGCCTTCTTATTTCATTTCTCAGATGAGATTGCCCCATGCCTCAACTACCTCTCTAAAGATATTAATAAAAACATTTTAAAATAAAGAATACATTTTAATTGCTACACTTTCTACCTAACAGTCTTCATTCATGCTTTCCATAAGAAGTTCCTGCAGTGGAGCTAGACAAAGGTGAGTTTGGGCCAGAGTAATTCCAGTTGTGAGATCTGTATCAGTGAAAGCCCAGAAGACCAACCGACTCTGTGAATATCACAATATTTATCAATTTGGAAGACATTTCTGTGAAGTAATTCAAAACAGTAAACCCTAGAAGAGCTCTGTGGATTGAGGAGTTAGCATTATTTCTGAAAGAAGCTATAGTACTATGATACTATCATAAGTGTTGAATTTGTCACCAGACAATTCTATGTATATTAATATAGTAAAAACAGCCCTGTAAAGATTAAAATGGTATACTTACACTCCTTGAACAGTACCTATGCAATAGGAAACAATAATAATTCTATAAAGTGTTCATACAGAATATTTCATTATTTTGCATTATGTTCATATTGCAAATGTACAAATGAAATTTTAACAAGTTAATATAATGAATTTTAACAAGTTAATGTAATGAATTTTTAAAAGTTTTCCTATATGTGTTATTACACAGTGAAAAAATCCTTTTATTAATGAGCTGTGTATGTTATACCCCTCTCCACCCCCATACTGGCTACAGAAATATTACTTTACCCCCTACAATACCTTCGATCATTATATATTCACAGAATATTCTCTATTTTTTAAAAGTTTTTTAAAGTTCTGAAACTTTTATTCACATGTGGCACAAGTTTCCTACTATAGAGTAAGTTATTTCCTATTAATATTATTAGCTAGGAGCATGATTAAAAAATAAAGAAAGAGAATTAGTATATGTTATTTTTAAAGACCCATTTGGGTATTAAGTGAATTTGAACCTCTTTTAACGGATATGAACAATATTGAAATGTATGTTATTTTGAAGAGAAGAATATTTTATTACAATTACTCTGTATTTGTCTCATTTGTAAAATGAAATAATGACATTTTATAATATATTATTTCCTGACTTTAAAAGCTTTATGTAAAGTCTTAGCCTTTGGAATCTTCCAGTTATCGTGTTTCAACACATTGTACTGGGTGACATTTAGAGTCTTTACAAGCTCATGTGGTATTTAAGCCCTCATTGTCATCGCTCTGTTGCCTCACAGCAGATTTTTCTCAGGAATGAAACCCACTGACCCGACTAACACCACCCAAAAAATATGAACTCATTAAGTCCAAGTAGATCTTATAAACCAAATCGCTAATCCCTTAAAATATTTTGCTTCCCAGAAATCTTTTGTTCTTAAAGACTTAGCTTTGATGGGAGGTCACCCATAATTATTTTCAACAGGGCTATTCCAAAGACACCTAATCTAATTAAAGCTGTCTAAAACAATGTTCAATTCCTCCCCCTTTAGAAGTTTCTAATGAATTTTAAGAGTTTTTCCCTTGTGATTAACAAAGAAACCTATTAAGGATAATCTTATTATTGAAGATCACCTGTCAAAATTCCTCTGTCTTCATTCTATTACTATTTACCCACTCGAACTTCTTTGAGTTTCTTCAAAACAGCTATTTGGAATTAGCTATCTGAAAGGTCACATACCTCTGTGTCTCCAGGATTGGTCCCTGGTGTATTTAGTTCGATGATGAGGTCATGTTTTCCTGGATGGTCTTAACGCTTGTAGATATTCACTGGTGTCTAGGCATTGTAGAATTAGGCATTTATTGCAGTCTTTGCAGTCTGGGCTTGTTTGTACCTGCCTTCCTTGGGAAGGCTTTTCAGGTATTTGAAAGGACTTGGATGTTGTAATATAAGCTGTGTCTGCATTCGCGGGCATCCTGAGCCCAGTAATCCTGTGGTTCTTGCAGACCCATGGAGGTACCGCCTTGGTAGTCTTGGACAAGAATTTTCTGGATTACAATGTAGAGACTCTTGTTCTCTTCCCTTACTTTCTCCCAAAAAAATGGAGTCTCACTCTCTCTGTGCCGAGTCACCTGAGCTGCGGGTAGGGTGCCACGAGCACTCCTGTGACCACCACCACTGGGACTGTGCTGTGTCAGAACTGAGGCCAGCACTGGTTCTCACCCAAAGCCCACTGTAACCATCACTTGACTACCGTCTACGTTCACTCAAGGCCCTAGGGCTCTGCGATCACCAAATGGCAAAGCCAGACAGACTTGCGTCCTTCCCATCAGGGCAGTGAGTTCCTCCAGACCCCAGGTAGGTACAGAATGCTGTCTGGGAGCCAGGGATTGGAGGCAAAAACCTTGGAAATCTATCTGATGTTGTATTGTACTGCTACACTGGCACTCAAACCACAAGACAATGTCCTTCCCAGTCTTCCTCCCCTTTCCACAGTCAGAGAAGCATCTCCCACCACAGACTCACAGCGGGTACTGCCAGGCTACCGCTGATGTTCACTTAAGGCTAAAGGGCTTGTCAGTCAACTTGTGGTGATGCTGGAACTCACCTGAACAGGCTTGGAACTCACCCTTCAGAGCAGTGGCTTCCCACTGGCCCAGCACAATGCCATCCAAGAGCCAAGGCCTGAAATTGAGGACCCCAATAATGGCAGCAGTGAGCCATCCAGAGTGGCCACTGCCATTCGACCAGGAGCAGTGGCAGAAGTAGTTGTGGGAGTGGCAGTGGTGGCTGTGCCCTGTGACGCCTGTGCCCCGCATCCCTGAGGCAGCCAACTGCACCACCCCTACCCTCACATGGCGGAGATTCACTCCCAGGCGTGAAGCCTCCACCACTTTAGACCCTGGACCTGTGTCACCACTCTTACCCTCCACCACTGTGGGGAGGGCACAGGAAGGAGGCAGACAATCCCCAGAGCTGCCCCTGGGAGCCCCCTGGAGCCCACCTTTCTAGGGGCCACTGCAAAGGGTCCGAACTAAGCCTCCTACTGTTGGGAGAGCAGTGCAGTTGGGCATAAAGGAGCAGGCAGAGAGGGGTCCAGCTAGGACCTGGAGTCCCCACCCTGGGCTGCAAGGAAGTACAGCCAGGGCTGCATGCTGTACAGAGCCAGTGGGAGCCAGGGACAAGTGGGGGCCCCGCTCCTGTAGGTGGGGTGGGAGCTCCCAGGTGCATCTGCAGCCTCCCTGCTAGAGCTGTGGACTCAGGCATCTCTGCACTCTCAGGAACCTGGGACAGTCCCCTGCCCCACCACAGGCTTAGAAGTGCCTGCTTCCAGTGCCTGGCTTCTCCCTGATGTCAGCCTCCCTACAGACTTTGGGTGCCAACAAGCAGGGGAGGGAGTTCCAAGGAGGGACTGAGGACAGCCTGGCACTGACCTGCAGGCACGCCTTGGTATGAACAGCCTGGGCACCATGGACAAGCAGCAGGAGGCAGACAGGCTCCTAGGCAGAAGGGGCTGGTCCTCATTGAAGCCCCACCTTCAAACCAAGGAGGGCCTGAAGCCTGGGAGTCAGGCCTCCAGTCCCACAGACCGGAGTGGAAACTTGTGGTGCTTTTCGCTGGGTCTGCCCATGCCACCCATGGACTAATCAGCATGCACTTCTTCCTCTCTGAGGCCCATAAAAACCCCAGACTCCACCAGACTCAAGCAGAGGACAGAGAGACTATGGGGAGATGATGGGACAACCAGCTGCAGAAAGGAGCTGCCCACCCCAGAGTCTCCTCTGCGCTGAGAGCTGAGGACAAGATGGGACAACCAGCTGCAGAGAGGAACCGCCCTCTCTGCTGAGAGCTGAACACTCGACAGGACAACTTGCCTACAGAAAGGAGGTGCCCATTGCAGGTCTCCTCTGAACTGTTCTATCACTCAATAAAGCTCCTCTTCGTCTTGTTCATTCTCCCCTTGTCTGCATACCTCATTCTTCCTGGACTCAGGGCAAGAACTCAGGACTTGCCGAATGGCAGTGCTAAAACAGCTATAATACGAGGCTGAAACACACCCCTTGCTTGCCACATTGGGGGCAACAAAAAGAAGAGAAGAGAGAAGGAGAGAAGAGGGAAGGAGAATAGAGCTGAGGCCCTTTGGGCATCCCAGACCTGGGAGCTTCTCAAGCCAGGGCTGTGAGTCCCTCTTTCAGGCCCTGCAGTTCCTGGGGTCTCCAGGCTTCCAGGCACCACCACATTCCCCGGTGCTAGCCATGGAAGTTGCTTGCGGTGTGCCTGGTACAGCTGCAGCCTCATAGTGAGCCAACACCTGGAACCGCCCTCTCCACTACAGCAGCCGGCATGCCTGACTGTGTGCAGTGGTCGGACCCTCACACTCACTTGCTTACATACCTCTCATCACTCCACTCCAGTCTCTTTGGAGTTGTGGGATCCAGGCCAGTAATGACAGCTGAGCCCATCCTGCCAGACTGAGTGGGCCCAGTGGGCTCAGCAGAACTCTGGCAAAGGTGCACTGGTCACAGAAGTTTCTGGCTGGAAAAGCAACACTCCAAGGACCTAGTAACACCAAGAGCCCACTTGGTACTCTACCCTCTGTGATAAAGCTGGTACCTGATTTTTTATTCTTATGAAGATGCTTTGTTTGTGTATAGATGATTTGGTGTTCCTGCAGGGAGGACGATTAGTGGAGACTGCTATACAGCCATCTTGCTGTGCCCATCTCCTACATGTTAATCTTTTTTTTTTTTTTTTTTTTTTGAGATGAAGTCTCACTCTGTTGCCCAGGCTGAAGTGCAGTGGTGCAGTCTAGGCTCACTGCAACCTCTGCCTCCCGGGTTCAAGTAATTCTCCTGCCTCAGCCTCCCGAGTAGCTGAGATTACAGGCACCCACCACCACGCCCAGCTAGTTTTTGTATTTTCAGTAGAGACGGGGTTTCATCAGGTTGACCAGGCTGGTCTCCCGAACTCCTGACCTCAGGTGATCTGCCCGCCTCGGCCTCCCAAAGTGCTGGGATTACAGGCTTGAGCCACCACGCCCAGTCCCATGTTAATTTTTAAATAAGGTTTACTCATTAACTTTTAGTCTGGAAATGGAATTTTAGTTTTATACCATAATATGAAGTACACCCATTTTTCTATTTTATCATTTCAAGAAAATTTTTGTGAAAATGGCACCATTATAAACATGATTATGAGTCCTTGGTAAAGGCTGGGTGTGATTGCTCACCCCTGTAATCCCAGCACTTTTGGAAGCGGAAGCAAGATGATCACTTGAAGCTAGGGCTTCAAGGCCAGCCTGGACAACATAACAAGACCCCATCTCTACAAATAATAATAATAAATACTTAGCAATTAATGTAGCATATAGTGAGTAGTCAATAAATGTTTTCTGAGGAAATAGATTAATGACTATGTTTGCTCAGAGTATGCAGGGCTGCAAAATGCAATCAGCGTAAAGGGTATGAGCTCTGTGATATGCATATACTGTGTAGTACCAATACGTATCTCCTTTATATTTTTTTGTAAAATGACAAGTTATGTTATTTGGGAGCAGTGACTCTCAGGCTAGGTAGCACTTTGTAATCCATCACCTGAGAACCTTTAGGGAAAACTACAGATTGGGCATTGGTATTTTAAAACTCACTGGGTGATTCTACTGTGCAGAGAAGTCTTATATTGTAGTGTACTACCCAGATTTTATACCAAACTGGAACATTAAATCAGAATCTCTGGAAGTAGGGCATGGGAATCAGCATGTTCTTAAGTTCTCTAGGTCAATATCCATGTGAAGACCAGATTAAGAACCACTGAAAAGGACTTCAATTCTCCAACCCATTCATTTTACAGGTGAGGCTGATTGAGGCCCAACAGCTCAACAGTCTTGCCTGTAATTAAAGGGCTAATTAGAATCTGAGTTAGAAGTCGGTCCACATTTAGCATAAGAATGCAAAATATGGAAGAAACCATTGTAAAGGAGAAAGACATATTTCAGACTACCAAGAATATATGAAAATGGGCCATCATTTAGAATCTTCTGGAAGAGCTAGCCAATTATGCATCTTACCTATTTATTGCTTCCACTCTTTGATGATTATGAAAAGTCTTTCAACTAAATTTAGAGAGAGCCTTGGGACTTTGAGTGTTACACCCTGAGGAGTCCTCTGCCCCGGTTATGGGTCCATCAATGTGTTAATGGCTGGAGTTTAACAGAATGAAAACAATAGGAAAAGAGAAGATATATCTTTAGAGGACTGGCTGTTCTGTGCTGGGTTTCCTGTGTGGAAAATCAAACGACTTGCAACTAATTGTTTGTGTGCAAAAGTCTTTGGCAGTGATGCCAACAAAAGCACTGGATAGTGTGTCTGCTCAAAGCAAAACACGTCAAATTATGTATTCAGCAAATCCTTATTATCAGAACCTGGGTCATGTGAGTTATTTGCTTTTTAGTTATGCTTCAGGAGGCCCTTCCTGTGAACATAATGTCTGGCCTGTTAAACACATAGCTGCCAAGACAGAGCCACAGGTGACCATGACTTGGCAACTGATAAAACACCAGCCACACTGGAAACAATAAAAAATGGACAGGATTTTCCATCTGGTTTTCAATGCAGATAGACAGCACAAAGAGTTTCTTGAAGAAAATTGATATTTACAATTGAACATAATGCCCGATACATTTCCCCACATTACCAAGCTGATACTTAAAATTTGGGAATCTTTAATTCCAAATAACTAATTCAAAAGTCTATATAAATACAATATTATGGCTAAATAATAAATTGTTTTATTCTTTTCCCTTTTCCCCTATTTCTTCTTATGCTTTTAAGGACTTGTTGCTAATGTTTATATTCTCTCTAACCTTCGGAAATGGCATGCAGAATGTGTGTACCGGGGATTTTACAAGTACATATTCAAACTTCACCTTCTGTCTCACTCTCTGCCACAATACATGACAAGTGGGATGCTCACAATTTGTCACTCACCTAACGATATCAACTTTTGCATCGATTCTCTCTTAACAGTATGTATTTCTTTATCAGTCTGATCTCTCAAACCCTGAGACACTCATGTAAACTCAAACCTTATTGGAGCTACCACTTCTTAATTTTCACCTTACATCATATTCTGCACATGATCACATCTCATACTATATATTTCATCTCATATAAATCCTCCAAATGAATATATGCATAAATATATGTCATATACATGTATGACAAAGAGCATGCGAGCAAGCTCTTGCACCTGTGAACAAGCTATCCCTGTTCTCTGGGATTTTAAATTCCAGCCCCAAGATATGGTGACTGAAAACCAAGACCAGTGCCAGGGAAAAGATGTCCTATTCCAGGCTCTGCCACTTTATAGGCGAGCCAGATGGAACAATTTTAGGGCTCTATTTTCTTCATCCATAAAATTGGAATAAAAATGTTAACAGCTTATTTTTCAGACTTGTTAAGATCAAGGGAGCTAATGGTCATGAAGGTATCTTTAAGGGGCATGTGACTGATATTCTTGTGTCATAAAGAAGAATTCCCATATAGTGAGATTAAATTACCTTATAGTTTAAAAGGAAACTTAGAATAAAACTTCTCTAACTTACACCTAAATGCAAAAATTCATTCTTGTTATCTGGCAAATGGCCATTAGTTTCTGCTTCGATACATTTAGTTACGGGAACTCTTTATGTCAGAAAGCAACACATTCTAATCTTAATAACGTGCATTTAACCATGACAGTGAAAGTAACGTGCCATCTCTAATACCAACCCCTGTTCTCTGACATTTTAAGTTCCAGTCTCCAAGGTGTGGTGACTGAAAACCAAGACCACTGTAAGGAAAACTATGTCCTATTCCAGGCTTTATAAGTTGACAAATTTATAAAGCTTAAATGGACATATATATATATGTATATATATATAATTGAGATATATAAATTTTTTTAAATTCACAAAATTCTCAATTTGATACTGAGAAAACAAAACAATGTAAATTGTTTCTTTGTGTGTGCTTGTCATTAGCATCAAATATAGGCAATTTAATTATATCTAAGCCTCCTATTCAAAAAAGAAAAAACCTAGTAAAAGTCAGACCATAAACATAAAGACAAGATTTTCCATTCTGAAACTTCACCTCCTACACTCTGAGATATTAAAGGATGAAACTTGAAGTGATTTCTACATTTAGCAAATCTAGGTCTAGCCTAAGAATAGTAAATAAATGGCAACAATCTTAAGAGATAGTAAGAAACTAAAGGCCGAAAGAAATGTTTGAGTACTGATGTCTATAAAAGATAACTGGTAATGTAAACTCAAACCTTATTGGAGCTACCACTTTGCCAATAACCATGTAATAACCAATGGTCAATAACCATATAATAAGTGCTTAACATATTAATCATCAGAGAAATGGAAATTAAAACTATAAATAGTTATCAATTCACAACAGAATGTTTAATAAAAAAAAACAATACAAAGCAATTGTGAGCATATAGAGCCACTGGAACTTTTATATATGGCTAGTAGGAGTAACTAACGATTGATACAGCCTCCTAAAGTGCTGGAGGTATTCCATATTGATATTGATCAACAGATACAGATCTGTATGGTGGTTACACAGGAGTCTACATTTATAAAAATTAATTGATTTCTATATTTAAGAATTGTGCACAGAACTACTAAGAGTAGGGGCTTAGAGCTTTAAAATAGTACATTCTAAAATATAATTCATCTTTCTTTTCTTATCTGAGCTTCTTTAGAATGCACCAAAATAACATTTCATGTGATAGAGTCAAGTTGGAAAGAGTCGCCAAGAGCTTAATTTGAATTAATTATTGTGTTTGCAGAAAAGAAGCTACGCTATAATTGTGTTTGGGCAGTAAGTATATTTAGCTCTTGTGAATGTCCTTCTGTTTACTTAATATAATAACTTATAAAAATGAGTTGCAGTGTTTCTCACTGATGAAAGAATTCTTCAAAAATAAATAAATCTGGGGCCAGGCGTGGTGGCTCACTCCTGTAACCCTAGCACTTTGGGAGGCCGAGGCAGGCAGATCATGAGGTCAGGAGTTTGAGAACAGCCTGGCCAATATAGCAAAACCCCATCTGTACTAAAAATACAAATGTTAGCCGGGCATGTGGTGTGCATCTGTAGTACCAGCTACTCAAGAGGCTGAGGCAGGATAATTGCTTGAACCCGGGAGGCAGAGTTTGCGGTGAGCCAAGATCGCGCCACTGCACTCTAGCCAGGGCAACAGAGTGAGATTCCATTTCAAAATAAATAATTAAATTTGGGGCCGGGTGCATTGGCTCACGCACATAATCCCAGCACTTTCGGAGGCCAAGGTGGGGGAGGATTGTTTGATCCAGGAGTTCAAGACCAGCCTGGACAAAATAGGGAGAATTCATCTCTTCAAAAAAATTTTGAAAATTAGCCAGGCATGGTGGTGTGCACCTGTAGTCCCAGCTACTCCAGAGGCCAAGGTGGCAGAATCAGTTGAGCCCAGGAGGTCAGGGCCACAGTGAGCCATGATCACACCCCTGCATTCCAGCCTGGGTGACAGAGAAAAACCATGTCTCAAATAAATAAATAAATAGCATTCACTCTATTTACTACTAAGGTGAATGAGGTATGACCTGAGTCAACAAATAGATTTAATTGAGGTGTGGCCTTGCCATTATGGAATTCTATAGCAAATTCTAGTTAAAATGACTTGTACTCCATAACTCTCCTGAAAAGTGGAGTTTTACAAAGACAACAGTCATTTAGAAAAGTATAGTAATGTGTGTGCCAGAGTTTCACAACCTCAAGGATCTGAATTTTCAAGTCACTGCAAAAAGGACACGTTCTTGGGACTTTACTAATTCCCTGAGACAGATACTTTGGGGTGAGGGGGAGGATGTTCATCCTTTCTACCATCTCCCTTCTCTGAAAACTGTACAGCTGCCCTGTATCTGGATGGGCCCTAGCACCAGCCACAACTGCACTCAATACTTTCACTTATTCCAAGCTGCTCTAAACATTTACCTCCCTTAGAAAGAAATACTAAAAATAAAAGTAATCCTACTCTTCAGTTATTACTAAAATAAAAATTAAAGAATCATAGAAGACCAACTAGAACATCTGGTACGATACAAATAATTCATCTAAAGGAGAAGGGAGGCTGGGCATGGTGGCTCACATCTGTAATTCCAGCACTTTGGGAGGCCGGGGTGGGTGGATTGCCTGAGGTCAGGAGTTCAAGACCAGCCTGGCCAACATGGTGAACCCCATCTCTACTAAAAATACAAAACTTAGCCAGGCAGGGTGGCAGGCGCTTGTAATCCCAGCTACTCAGGAGGCTGAAGCAGAGAATCGCTCGAACCCGGGAGGTGAAGGTTGCAGTGCGTTGAGATCACACCACTGTACTCCAGCCTGGGCGGCAAGGGTGAAATTCCATCCCCCCAAAAAATAAAATAAAATTAATTAATTAATTAATTAATTAATTAAATTTTTAAAAAAGAAAGGAGAAGGGAAGAAAGAAAAACTCTAATCCTGTCTTGAGAAATTGTTTCAATTGAATGAAAAGAGAAATTAATCAGGCAAAGGAAGGAAAAGGGATTCATGCAAAATTGAATGTAAAAAGTTGTACTTTTTATTCATGACATCACCCGAGGGGAGCTTATAAGAGAGAAGAGAGCATTACTGAGCCAGAAACCCCGCTCCATGGGAGAGTAGGTAACTTAGGTCATGACTTTTTTGGAGGTGCAACCACCATGAGAGAGTCAGCTTTAAGAATCTCTGCTGGGCCCAGTACAGTGGCTTACACCTGTAATCCCAGCACTTTCAGAGGTCAAGGTGGGAGGATCGCTTGAGGCCAGGAGTTTGAGATCAGCCTAGACAATATGGCAGACCCCATCTCTGCAAAAAATTTTTTAAAAAAGATAGCCAGGTGTGGTGATATGTGCCTATAGTCCTAGCTGCTCAGGAGGCTGAGACAGGAGGATCACTTGAGCCCAGGAGGTCAAGGCTGCAAAGAGATATAATCATGCCACTGCACTCCAGCCTAGGCCACAGAGCAAGACTGTCTCTAAAATAAAATAAAATAATAAAAATAAAAAGAATCTCCACTGATACTAGGTGCTGCTCACTTTCAGTGTATGACTCTGTAAAGCTCATGGCCTGCCACTCCCCTGCACCAAAACCCCTGCCCTCCACTTCCTCTTTCTTTTGTTTTTTATACGGAAAAAGTAGAAGATATACTCTAAAACGCAGGGAAAATGCTCTAGTTTCAGGGTTTACCCCAACTCTTTTGTGTTTATTTAATAAACATTCAATAATAAGTATTCTTCTAATGATAGATCTGGGACAAGAAAGCCTATAAAGGGAAATAAAACAGATTTTTTGAAAGTGTTGTGTGGGCCAGGTGTAGTGGCTCACACCTATAATCCCAACACTTTGGGCAGCTAAGGCAGGCAGATCACTTAAGGCCAGGAGTTCAAGACCAGCCTGGACAACACAGCACAACCCTGTCCCTACTAAAAATACAAAATACCAGCAGAGCGTGGTGGTGCACAACTGTAATTTCAGCTACTTGGGAGGCTGAGGCACAAGAATCACTTCAATGCAGGATGCTGGAGGTTGCAGTGAACCAAGAGCACATCATTGCACTCCAGCCTGGGTGACAGAGCAAGACTCTGTCTCAAAAAACCAAAAGAAAGTGTTGTGTGATGAATTATTTTATTTGCCAACCTGACGGAGCCATGGGGTGCCCAGATATTTGGGCAAACATTCTCTGTGTGTTTCTGTGAAAGTGTTATTCGATGAGATTACCATTTAAATTTGTAGGCAGACTACAGCAAATTGCTCTCCATAAGGTGGGTGGTCTAGAAGGTATTTACATTTAGGAATACATTGCTTTACCAATTAGGTAAAGGCCTGAATAGAACAAAAGGCTGGCCTACCCCCAGAGTAATAAAGAGTTCTCCTGCCTGGGGACTTTCAAACTGAAACATCAGCTCTGCAGATTTTGAACTTACCAGTCTCCATAATCACAGGAGCCAATTCCTTATAATATATAATAAATACACATACCCTATTGGTTCCATTTCCCCAGAGAACCTGACTAATCAAGTTGGCTTCCAAGGGCTTAAAAGTCATGGAGGGATTGTGGGTGGTAGGGACATTGGAGACCAAAGGGAAAACACAAATACAATGAAGGATGTACAAAAGGGAAAAGGATATCCTAAAGTCATCATATCTGGAATAATTCCATTTTACCTTTCCATAGGAAATAAAGGGTGTTATGAGATGATGAAGGCGAATCTGGTCCCAGCATTATGCCGAAGACAAAAGTCCTGATGATCTTTAGGAATGGGAATGTAAGGCAGAGCTAAACTCAAAATGTTCGTGAAAAGACAGATACAGGCAAAAACAAGCAATTATGGTTTTAGGGAGCAATTTAAGTATGTTTAAATATTGCTAGCCCTAATTACTACTTTGGCAGCTCCAGAAATCCCTGGATAGACAGGCATAGGAGAGTGTTCTAGTAGAAAGGAAAGATAAGCAGACTTGTTTTCAAGCTGAATTTTCATATCAAATAAATGCATTTTACTTCCCTTTATTTATTTGGCATGACTTCTGAGAAGTTGATGGATGCCCCATAACTCCCCTCCCACCTCCCGCTGCCTTGCATCTCTTGGTGCCTCAACTGACCACAAGTAAAAACGAATAATAAAGAACATGAAGAAAAACTAAATCATTATTCCCTAATTAATAATTTTGAAGGGGATAATTTAAAATAATTAAATGTTGTTTAGCATTTGATACTCAAATAATAATTTGCACAGCTATCTATAGTTTGGTGATTCTTAAATTTTTGAGGGGTAAAAAAGCCTTAGAGAATTTCACAAAAACTATGGAGCCTCTTCTTCCTAAAATACACATATTTGTCCCCTCCCCTACGCATGTGCAGAATTTTGTATGTGTTTAATAGGGGTTATGGAAAATCTACATATTTTTCTTCTTCAGCTTCTTAACAGATCCCCTCCCCCACCTCATAGTGTGGAAGCAATAGATTTCTATTTTCCTTCTCTTTTTTAATTTTTATTTTTTATTTTTTGAGATGGAGTCTTGCTGTGTCACCCATGCTGGCATGCAATAGCATGACCTCGGCTCACTGCAACCTCCGCCTCCCAGGTTCAAGCGATTCCCTTGCCTCAGCTTCCTGAGTAGCTGGGACTACAGGCATGTGCCACCACACCCGGCTAATTTTTGTATTTTTAGTAGAGATGGGGTTTCACCATGTTGACCAGGTTGGTTTCAAACTCCTGACCTCAGGCGATCTGCCTGCCTCAGCCTCCCAAAGTGCTGGGATTACAGGTATGAGCCCCTGCGCCCGGCCAGATTTCTATTTTCTTAGTGTTTATTCTTATATTTTTAAGCAAACATCCTTCATTTAAAAAAAAAGAAAAAGAAATACAGAGGTGTTGGGGGATACTAATCCCAAATGAAAACTCAGGACTCTCTATAAGATCTTATTTGGGGCTTATCACTGATTTCATTTTTTAGATCAATAAAGAGAGAGGAAAAAAACAAATCAAAGATTATTTGGCTAAAATATGTGACTTTGGTGTCTGTAGTAGGCTGTATTTACATGCTGTGACTTTTGATATGTCTGGTGGTTTAAATAGAGATAAATTATTAAAGCAAAATAGTCTTATCCTGTCAAATCATTATTTACTGGACCAGGCCTTTTCAAAACTACCAAGTAGATAGTCAGGGCCTGTGAAGTGTGCCACAGAAACAATCCCCTGCACTTCAGGCCATACATTTCAATCCCTGTATCTTTAACCTCCTTGTTAAGTTTGTCTTTTCCAGAATCTGTGAAAACTACAAATGGTTCTTCAAATGGAGCCCTAGATGCAGTCCATGACTAAGATCTACTGAGGACCCCTGGACCAGCCTGCTAGCCCATGCTCTGATGTTAATGACATCAAAGGCACACCTCCCGAGGAAATCTCAACTGCACGATCCCTACTACACCACAATTCAGCAGCAAGCAGTTAGAGCGGTCGTTGGCCAACCTCCCCAACAGCACTTAGGTTTTCCTGTTGAGAGGCGGAACTGAGAGACAGGACTAGCTGGATTTCCTAGGCCGACTAAGAATCCCTAAACCTAGCTGGGGAAGGTGACCACACCCACCTTTAAACATGAGGCTTGTAACTTAGCTCACACCCGACCAATCAGGTAGGAAAGAGGGCTCACTAAAATACCAATTAGGCTAAAAGCAGGAGGTAAAGAAATAGTCAAATCTTCTGTCATCTGAGAGCACAGGGGGAGGGACAAT
Source organism: Macaca mulatta (assembly GCF_049350105.2). NCBI lineage: Eukaryota > Metazoa > Chordata > Mammalia > Primates > Cercopithecidae > Macaca > Macaca mulatta. The sequence continues at coordinate 115,460,040 of NC_133408.1, forward strand.
GATTGGAATATAAACCCCAGGCATTCGAGCAGGAAGGGGCAACCCCCTTTTGGTTCCCTCCCCTTGTATGGGAACTCTGTTTTCACTCTATTAAATCTTGCAACTGAAAAAAAAAAAAAAAAAGAAAACAATAGGCTTATCCTCCAATTGGGGATCAATTAATAAAAAACAGTAGGTCTGAAACCATAGTAACAAAATGTTCAACAGTAATAATTTATCTGCCTTAATAACTTCTATTAGATTTAGAAATGCAAATAAGAGAAATAAAAATATTTTTCTTTAAAATATTATTTATAACCTAGAAAAATAAATATTTATACCCAAGGAAAATAAAAATTATTTATTTCAAGATATTTAATTATATTTTAAAATTATATTTTAAAATTATTCCAATTCCTTCTACAAAGCATCTCTTCAGCATAATTCTGAGGACTAAGTTTTGTAAAGAAAGAAGAGCAGTTTGTCAGTTAATATTTGATAAGTGTTTCTCCATATTCCCATTGAAAATTAGTAGCTGAAAGCAGTAAAGGAATGGATAACAAACATTAAAACTTAAGTTCTTCCATTAACCCTAGGTAAGTAAAAGAATAAATGATACATGTTATTAAAATGATCACTTTGCCATTATAATAAAAAGAGGCAAAAAGGAATCATAAAGGGACTGATAATTTTTTTATTGGATAGTCCTTATAAATTGTTTATTATATCCGGTGTTTTTTTTTTTTTTTTTTTTTTGAGACAGAGTCTTGCTCTGTCACCCAGGCTGGAGTGCAGTGGCACAATCTCGGCTCACTGCAAGCTCTGCCTCCTGGGTTCACACCATTCTCCTGCCTCAGCCTCCCGAGTAGCTGGGACTACAGGTGCCCGCCACCACACCTGGCTAATTTTTTGTATTTTTAGGAGAGACGAGGTTTCACCATGTTAGCCAGGATGGTCTTGATCCCCTGACCTCGTGATCTGCCTGCCTTAGCCTCCCAAAATGCTGGGATTACAGGCGTGAGCCACCACGCCCAGCCTATATCCTGTTTTAAATGGCAGAGGAAAACAATATGAAGGTTCCTCAAAACATTGAAAATAGAATTACCTTATGACCCAGCAATCCCACTACTGGGTGTATATCCAAAAGAATTCAAAGTAGAATCCAAGAAATATTTGGTAGACCCAAAGGTCTACAAAAAGATGAATGGCTAAAGAAAATGTGGTGAATACATACAGTGAAATGTTTTGTAATATGAATTACAACATATATGAACCTTAAGGAGATTAGGATAAGCAAATATGCCAGTCCCAAAGGGACAAATACTGTATGATTGAGTGCATGAAATTCCATTCATATGAAACATCTAAAGTAGTCAAAATCATAGAAACATAGTAGATAAGTGGTTGCCAAAGGCTGGGGGAGAATGGAGAGGTGCAGTTGGTGTATAATGGTATAGAGTCTTAGTTTTGCAAAATCAGAAAGTTCTAGAAATCTTTTGCACAACAATGTGAACATAATATTGATAAACTGTACACTTAAAAATGGTTAAGATGGTAAATTTAATGTTACATGTTTTTACCACAATTAAAAGCAGGAGGCAGAAAGCAGGGAGGTAAACAATAAGGAATATATTGTTTACAAGAAAATCTGTACTTGGACTCAGATGATTTTGATCCCCAAATTTAATAAATTGTGCCCTTAGACAAGCCGTTTAACCTAAAGGTTATCAGTTAGATTTAACAACCACCTAGGAAGGTTAACCTCACAAGATAGTAAGACTTAAATAGGATGTTCTATAGGAAGATGATTTATGTTGTACATTGCTTTCCTCAAATATTGATTATATTTTTAAAGCTACTGAACCTATTTTGAAGCTATTGGAACTGTTTTGACCTGTGTCAGGAAGCTATTGAAGAGGCAGAAGCAGGACTAGAAAGTCAGGTTTATCCACTCTGTTCTATAGGTTTGGGGAGGGCGTGTTACCGCTTGATTCCCTGAGGTTTGCTGTGAAGTTGAGTAGGCCTAAATTGCTTACAGCTCACAGGCTGGTCTGTTCTGGGTACAACAGGCTTTTTCCCTTTCCCCCAATGTACTATGCAAATAAGAACCCTTTCTGCATGTGCAAATTTATAGCAAAGTTAGAGAGCAATTTTTATTTTTGTTTATTAAGTGTGGACCCTGCTGAAACCACTCTGAGGGTCTGTCCTAGTTGTCAAGGACCAGGTCTGGGCAGGCAGTTGTAGCCCACAGGCAGTTGGCCAGAAGCAGAGCTGCAGTGCCCACTGAAGCCAGAAAGAGTGCCATGATCTGAATGTTTCTGTTCCTCACCCCAAACCCAACCATATATATATTAAAGCCTAAATTCCCCAATGTGATGGTCTTTGGAAGTTCAATTAGGTCATGAGGGTAGAGCCCTCAGGAATGAGATTAGTGCCCTTAGAAGGGGATAAAGAGACCAGAGAGCTCTTCCTCTTCACTCTATGCCATCTGAGAAGGCAGCCATTTACAAACAAGGAAATGAGCCCTCGAGACCAGCACCTAGATCTTGGACTTCCCAGCTTCCAGAACTGTGAGAAATAAATGTTTGTTGTTTACGCTACTCAGTCTTTGGTATTCTCTTACAGCCACCTAAAATGATTAAGACAGAGGGCTTGCTGGTAACCACACACAAAAAATGTCCTTCCAGCTAGTCCTGTGGCAGCTATGCAGTGTTGTAACAGTGTTGTCTGAATTATGGACACAAGGCTCAAGTCTGTTTCAGTGTCTCTTTCCAAGAAAGTGCTGCTTTGATTGGCTGTACAATAAAATAATGGAAATGAGCTAGCCAAAAGATTTTCTGAGTTGAAAAGTGTCACAAAATTAGTGAGAAGAACAGACTCATCACAAAGCCTTTCAAGTTCTTGAGTCACCTGCAGTGGAGGCCAGCCCTCTGAAGTCACAAAATCTGTGTTTGGGAAAACTTTGTAAAGATATGAGTAAGTCCATATTTTCACAAGGAGATACAGTAGACCTTCTTGATCAAAACCAGAAAAGTCCCCTAAAATTTTATTCCACGGGGTGGTGATGGACAGTCTTGAAGAATAGACACAATCACTCAAATAGGCATCGGAAGTTCTCTGGCTCCATGTGACTGGGGTCAAAAACATCTCAAAAACATCTCAGAAGAATACACTACAGCATTATAGGGAAATAGTTAATGGTTTTGAAGAAATTATTTACTTTCAAGAAAGCTGAAAGCTGCTCACCCAAAAAGATGTTTGGTAAATGGAAAGAGTATGAGTGCTAAAAGAACAGAAAGAAATGCTTGAAAACTTTAACACATAAGGAACCAGTTGTAAATGAGAAAAACAGTCAATTAAAATCTCTGACTGAATCTGTGCTGAAGATGATACATTTATCTGCTTTATTTATAGATTACATGCTGAGAGCAACAAGGAATTAGAGAAAGAGGATGAATCGATAAATGGAGACTAAGAGGATAAGTCAGGTATCAACTTGATGAAACTTCACTGATAATGTTAATTTAAATGTTGATTTAAAAGAACTAAAAAGAGAAAAACAAAAAAGAAAGTATTTTACGAGCTATACAAAAAAATGCACAAAAGATTTGTAGTTTAAATCAAGTCTCTAACCGTGCAGTGGTGAAAATGCAGTTTGGAAGTTAGAATCAAAACCTGCAACTGGTACTTCAGACACTGCCTAAACTACATCCAGAATGTGAAACACAACTTTGCAAAAAAATCAGTGGGAGAAGAGAATTGACTGCTTAGAAAAAAGAGAAATGCCCTATTGTATATGAATGCATCAGGCCTTATACAGCAAAAGCTTGACTCTTACAGGAAAATAACAAAGACCAGGAGAAAGAAAGTGGAAAACACCATTTTATTCAACCAAAGACAGGTCAGCTCCCATGAGAAACTAACTCAAGAAAATTGGTTGACAGGCCTGATCAACAGAAAGTTTGAGAATCTAAGGAAAGAAAATGTTCAAGCAAAGATTTGTTGAATTAGAATTTGAGATCCAGCCTTTTCCAAGGCCTGCTCTTCCACATATGGCCCACAGCGTCAGCCTGTGAGGGTCAGGGTACCCCCAGCACCCTCCGATCCCCAGTGGGGCAGAGGGGGTGATCAGTGAGGGCTCAGGGATGCATGAAGATGTGCAGGTTTAATTCCGATTTAGAGCATCCCATTTCAGAACACCCACAGGCAGAGAAAGACGCCTGGTGTGTTTTCTCCCTTTAAGTTAAAATTCTGAGTGATGCCTTTTTAATTTAGCTTGTTACTTAATTGATGTTACATTTACTCTCATAGAAGTTTTACATAGTTATTCTAAGATAGTGTTTCCAGAATATAGATGGCTTTAATATAATTCTTAAGAATATATTGTTCCCAGTTCATTGGACCCTCTAGAATTAGATTGTGTAAGAATTGCATTTTAATTTAATTAATTGGTTCACTGTTACTTAAAACATAATTGAAGTTTAACGTGATCAGGGAGAAATATTTGAAACATTAAAAAACCATTTCTCTGTGCTATGGGGTGTGATAAGAAATCTGTACAAGTTTTCTAATATTTATTTCAATAAATATTGATTTGTTTAAAACAAACAAAAAGCCAAATCAGCAACAACCACATTTCTTGCTAACTTATTTGTATTTCAATTAGGTTAGCCCTAAATTCATAGATTAATTTTAGAGAGTTGATACTTACCAAGCATTTGATTCTTTTTTTTTTCTTTTTTACCAATATAATAGTACTTTAAATGTTTCTCAGTTTTATATAGCCAAAATAAAAAGTCCTTGTACAGTATCTGGGTTTTGTTTTTGACTTGGAAACAATCTCCTTTATTTAAGAATTTTTAAAATTTTCTTCTCTTCTTTGGTATTTTTATGACTTCAAATTCATCTGTTTAAAAGTTCAATTCCATTCTGTTTTACATGAGAAAAGAATTGGAAGTCCTGAAAATATGGTTTGGATCTGTGTCCCCACCCAAATTTAATGCTGAATTGTAACCCCAGTGTTGGAGGGGGGGCCTGGTGGCCAGTGATTCGATCATGAGGGCAGAGTTCTCATCAATGGTTTAACTCTATGCCTCCTTGGTACTGTATAATGAGTGAGTTCTCATGAGATTTGGTTGTTTAGAAGTGTGTGGCACCTCTCCCCTCTCTCTCTTGGTCCTTCTCCTGCCAGGTACGATGCCTGCTCCCACTTCAACTTCCACCATGAATGAAAGCTCCCTGAGGCTTCCTCAGAAGTAGATGCTGCCATGTTTACTCTACAGGCTGCAGAATCATGAGCCAATTAAACCTCTTTTCTTTATAAATTACCCAGTCTCAGATATTTCTTTATAGCAGTGCAAGAATGGGCTAATACAGAAAATTGGTACTAGGAATGGGGCACTGCTATAAGGATACCTGAAAATGTAGAAGCAGCTTTGGAATTGAGTGACAGCCAAAGGTGGAAAAGTATGGAGGGCTCAGAAAAAGAAAGGAAGATGAAGGAAAAGTTGGAACTTCCTAGATACTTATTAAATTGCTGTGAGCAAAATACCGATAGTAATATGGACAATGAAGTCCACGTTGAGGAGGTCTCAGATGGAAATGAAGAACTTATTGGGAACTAAAGCAAAGGCCCCCTTTTTTTTTTTGCCCTTTTTTTTTTTTTTTTTTTTTAGATAAAGTCTTGCACTGTCACCCGGGCTGGAGTGCAATGGCATGATCTCAGCTCGCTGCAACCTCTGCTTCCTGGGTTCATGTGATTCTCCTGCCTCAGTCTCCTAAGTAGCTGGGATTATAGGCACACACCATGGTACCTGGCTAACTTTTTGTATTTTTAGTAGAGACGGTGTTTCACTATGTTGGCCAGGCTGGTCTTGAACTCCTGAGCAAAGGTCACTTTTGATAAGCTTTAGTAAAGAGAATGGCAGTATTGTGCCCCTGCTCTAGGGATGTGTAGAACTTCAAACTTGAGAGTGATGATTTAGGGTATCTAGCAGATGAAATTTCTAAACAGCAAAGCATTCAAGAATTGACCTGGCTGCTTCTAACAGTCTAAACTCATATGTGTGAGCAAGGAAAAGATCTAAAACTGAAACTTATATCTAAAAGAGAAGCAGGGTGTAAAAGATTGGAAAATTTGCAGCCTAGCCATGTGGTAGAAAAGAAAAGCCCATTTTCAGGGGCAGAATTAAATCAGGCTGCAGAAATTTGCTTAAGTAAAGAGGAGCCAAGGATTGATAGACAAGACAATAGGGAAAATGCCTCAAAGGCATTTCAGAGACCTTTGCAGCAGCCCCTCTCATCATAGGACCAGAAGCCTAGGAGGACAAAATGGTGTAATGGGCCAGGCCTAGGGCCCTACTGTCCTGTGGGTCCCTGGAACACTGCTCCCTGCATACCAACCACTCCAGCTCCAGCCATGGCTCAAAGGGACCCAAGTTCGGCTCCAGTCATTAATTCAGAGGGTGCAAGCAGTAAGCATTGGCAGCTTCCACATGGTGTTAGGCCTGCAGGTGCACAGAATGCAAGGGTTGAGGCTTGCGGCTTCCACTTGATTTTAGAGGATATATGTAAAAGCCTGGATGTCCAGGCAGAAGCCTGCTGTGGGGGCAGAGCCCTCATGGAAATCCTCTACTAGGGCAGTGCAGATGGAAAATGTGGGCTTGGAGCCTCCACACAGAGTCCAGACTGAGGCTCTGCCTCGTGGAGCTGTGAGAAGAGGGCCACTGTCTTCCAGACCCAAGAAAGGTAGAGCCACTGACAGTTTGCACCCTGCACCTGGTAAAGCCTCAGATAACTCGATGCCAGCCCATGAGATCATTTGGGGAGCTGAACCCTGCAAAGCCACAGGGGCGGAGCTGCCTAAGTCTTCAGAAGCCTACCCCTTGCACCAGTGTGCCCTGAAAAGACTCCTTATCGTCGAATGGGGCCTTTAGCTCCTTTCTTTTGGGCAATTTCTCCCTCTTGGAATGGGGTTATTTGCCTTATCCCTTTACCCTCATTGTATCTTGCAAGCAACTAACTTGTTTTTATTTTACAGACTCACAGGTGAAAAGGACTAGCCTTCTCTCAGATGTGACTTTGGTCTTCCGAGTTTATGCTGAAATAAGTTAAGACTTTGGGGGACTGTTGGGAAGGCATGGTGGTATTTTGCAATGTGAGAAGGACACGAGATTTGGGAGGGGTCAGGGGCAGAATGATATGGTTTGTATTTCTGTCCCTGCTCAAATCTCATGTCTAATTGTAATACATAGTGTAGGAGGTGGGCCCTGGTGGGAGGTGATTGGATCATGGGGGTGAAGCTCTCATGAATAATTTAGCACCATCCGCTCCTTGGTACTGTATAGTGAGTGAGTCCTTAGGAGATCTTGTTGTTTAAAATTGTATAGTGCCTCCTCCCTGTCTCACTTGGTCCTACCCCTGCCATGTGAGATGCTTGCTCTCAGTTTGCCTGAAGCATCCCCAGAAGCAGACACTGACATGCTTCCTGTACAGCTTGTAGAACCATGAACCAATTAAATCTCTTTTCTTTATAAATTACCCAGTCTCAGGTATTTCTTCTTCTTCTTCTTCTTCTTCTTCTTCTTCTTCTTCTTCTTCTTTTTTTATTATACTTCAAGTTTTGGGTTACATGTGCAGAACATGCCATTTTGATACATAGGTATACACATTCCACGGTTGTTTACTGCACCCATCAGCCCATCATTAGGTATTTCTCCTAATGTTATCCTTCCCCTAGTCCCTCAACCCCCACAGGCCCTGGTGTGTGATGTTTCCCTCCCTGTGTCCGTGTGTTCTCATTGTTCAACTCCCACTTATGAGTGAAAACATGTGGTGTTTGGTTTTCTGGTCTTGGGATAGTTTGCTGAGAATGATGGTTTCCAGCTTCATCAGTGTCCCTGCAAAGGACATGAAGCCATCCTTTTTTATGGCTGCATAGTATTCCATGGTGTATATGTGACATTTTCTTAATCCAGTCTACCATTGGTGGACATTTGAGTTGGTTCCAAGTGTTTTCGATTGTGAACAATGCCACAGTAAACGTATGTGTGCATGTCTCTTTATCATAGAATGACTTATAATCATTCAAGTATAAACCCAGTAATGGGATTGCCAGGTGAAATGGTATTTCTAGTTCTAGATCCTTGAGGAATTGCCACACTGTCTTCCACAATGGTTGGACTAATTTTACACTCCCAACAGTGTAAAAGTGTTCCTATTTATCCACAACCTCTCCAGCATCTGTTGTTTCCTGACTTTTTAGTGATAGCCATTCTAACTGGCATGAGATAGTATCATATTGTGGTTTTGATTTGCATTTCTCTAATGACCAGTGGTGATGAGCATTTTTAACGTGTGTTGGCTGCAGAAATGTTTTCTTTTGAGAAGTGTCTGTTCATATCCTTTGCACATTTTTCTGATGGGGTTGTTTGCTTTTTTCTTGTAAATTTGTTTAAGCTCTTTGTAGATTCTGGATATTAGCCCTTTTTCAGATGGGTAGACTGCAAAAATTTTCTCCCATTCTGTAGGTTGCCTATTCACTCTGATGGTAGTTTCTTTTGCTGTGCAGGAGCTCTTTAGTTTAATTAGATCCCATTTGTCAATTTTGGCTTTTGTTGCCTTTGCTTTTGGTGTCTTAGACATGAAGTCCTTGCCCATGCCTGTGTCCTGAATGGTATTGCCCAGGTTTTCTTCTAGGATTTTTATGGTCTTAGGTCTTATGTTTAATTCTTTGATCCATCTTGAGTTGACTTTTGTAGAAAGTTTTAGGGAAGGGTTCCAGTTTCAGTTTTCTGCATATGGCTAGACAGTTTTCCCAACACCATTTATTAAATAGGGAGTTTTTACCCCATTGCTTCTGTGTGTCAGGTTTGTCAAAGATCAGATGGTGTTAGATGTGTGGAGTTATTTCTGAGACCTCTGTTCGGTTCCATTGGTCTATATATCTGTTTTGGTACCAGTACCATGCTGTTTTGGTTACTGTAGCCTTGTAGTAAAATTTGAAGTCCAGGAGCATGATGCCTCCAGCTTTGTTCTTCTTGCCCAGAATTGTCTTGGCTATATGGGCTCTTTTTTGGTTCCATATGAAGTTTAAAGTAGCTTTTTCCAATTCTGTGAAGAAAGTCAGTGGTAGCTTGATGGGGATTGCATTGAATCTATAAATTATTTTGAGCAGTAAGGTCATTTTTACGATATTGATTCTTCATATTCATGAGGATAGAATGTTTTTCCATTTGTTCGTGCCCTTTCTTATTTCCTTGAGCAGTGGTTTGTAGTTTTCCTTGAAGAGGTCCTTCACATCCCTTGTAAGTTGGATTCCTAGGTATTTTATTCTCTTAGTAGCAATTGTGAATGGGAGTTCACTCGTGATTTGGCTCTCTGTTTGTCTGTTATTGGTGTATAGGAATGCTTGTGATTTTTGCACATTAATTTTGTACCCTGAGACTTTACTGAAGTTGCTTATCAGCTTAAGGAGATTTGGGGCTGAAACGATGGGGTTATCTAAATATACAATCATGTCTTCTGCAACCAGGACAATTTGACTTCCTCTCTTCCTATTTGAATACGCTTTATTGCTTTCTCTTGCCTGATTTCCCTGACCAGAACTTCCAATACTATGTCGAATAGGAATGTTGAGAGATGGGATCCTTGTCTTGTGCTGGTTTTCAAAGGGAATGTTTTCAGTTTTTGCCCATTCAGTATGATATTGGCTGTGGGTTTGCCATAAATAGCTCTTATTATATTGAGATACGTTCTATCAATACCTAATTTATTGAGAGTTTTTAGCATGAAAGGCTGTTGAATTTTGTCAAAGGCCTTTTCTGCATCTTTTGAGTTATCATGTGGTTTTTGTCATTGGGTCTGTTTATGTGATGGATTACGTTTATTGATTTGCATATGTTGAACCAGCCTTACATCCCAGGGATGAAGCCAACTTCATCGTGGTGCATAAGCTTTTTAAGGTACTGCTGGATTCGGTGTGCCAGCATTTTATTGAGGATTTTCACATCGATGTTCATCAGGCATATTGGCCTAAAATTCTCTTTTTTTGTTGTGTCTCTACCAGACAGTATTAAGATAATGCTGGCCTCATAAAATGAGTTAGGGAGGATTCCTTCTTTTTCTATTGATTGGAATAATTTCAGAAGGAATGGTACCAGATCCTCCTTGCACCTCTGGTACAATTCAGCTGTGAATTCATCTGGTCCTGGAATTTTTTTGGTTGGTAGGCTATTAATTATTGCCTCAATTTCAGAGCCTGTTATTGGTCTATTCCGAGATTCCACTTCTTCCTGGTTTAGACTTGGGAGGGTGTATGTGTCTAGGAATTTATCCATTTCTTCTAGATTTTCTAGTTTATTTGCATAGAGGTATTTATAGTATTCTCTGGTGGTAGTTTGTATTTCTGTGGGATCAGTGGTGATATCCCCTTTATCATTTTTTATTGCATCTATTTGATTCTTCTCTCTTTTCTTCTTTATTAGTCTTACTAGTGGACAATCTATTTTGTTGATCTTTTCAGAAAACCAACTCCTGGATTCATTGATTTTTTGAAGGATTTTTTTTGTGTCTCTATCTCCTTCAGTTCTGCTCTGATCTTAGTTATTTCTTGCCTTCTGTAGCTTTTGAATGTGTTTGCTCTTGCTTCTCTAGTTCTTTTAATTGTGATGTTAGGGTGTCGATTTTAGATCTCTCCTGCTTTCTCTTGTGGGCATTTAGTGCTATAAATGTCCCTCTACATACTGCTTTAAATGTGTCCCAGAGATTCTGGTACATTGTGTCTTTGTTCTCATTTGTCTCAAAGAACATCTTTATTTCTGCCTTATTTTGTTATTTACCCATTAGTTATTCAGGAGCAGGTTGTTCAGTTCCATGTAGTTGTGCAGTTTTTAGAAAGATTCTTAATCCCGAGTTCAAATTTGATTGCACTGTAGTCTGAGAGACAGTTTGTTGTGATTTCTGTTCTTTTACATTTGCTGAGGAGTGTTTTACTTACAATTATGTGGTCAATTTTGGAATAAGTGCAATGTGGTGCTGAGAAGAATGTATATTCTGTTGATTTGGGGTGGAGAGTTCTGTAGATGTCTATTTGGTCCACTTGGTCCAGAGCTGAGTTCAAGTCCTGTATATCCTTGTTAGTTTTCTGACTCATTGATCTGTATAATATTGACAGTGGGGTGTCAAAGTCTCCCATTATTATTGTGTGGGAGTATAAGTCTCTTTACAGGTCTCTAAGAACTTGCTTTATGAATCTGGGTGCTCCTGTATTGGGTGCATATATATTTAGGATACTTAGCTCTTCTTGTTGAATTGATCCCTTTACCATTATATAATGGCCTTCTTTCTTCCTTGTCTCTTTTGATTTTTTTTGGTTTAAAGTCTGTTTTATCAGAGACTGTTTTAATTGCAACCACTGCATTTTTATTTTTTATTTTATTTTATTTTTTGCTTTCCATTTGCTTGGTAGATCTTCCTCCATCCTTTTATTTTGAACCTATGTGTGTCTTTGCTAGTAAGATGGTCTCCTGAATACAGCACACTGATGGGTCTTGACTCTTTATCCAATTTGCCAGTCTATGTCTTTTAATTGGGGCATTTGGCCCATTTACATTTAAGGCTAATATTGTTATGTGTGAATTTGATCCTGTCATTATATGCTAGTTGGTTATTTCACCCATTAATTGATGCAGTTTCTTCATAGTGTCAATGATCTTTACAATTTGGCATGTTTTTGCAGTGGCTAGTACTGGTTGTTCCTTTCCAGGTTTAGTGCTTCCTTCAGGAGCTCTTATAAGGCAGGCCTGTCAGTGACAAATCTCTCAGCATTTACTTGTTTGTAAAGGATTTTATTTCTCCTTCACTTATGAAGCTTAGTTTGGCTGGATATGAAATTCTGGATTGAAAATTCTTTTCTTTAAGAATGTTAAATATTGGCCCCCACTCTCTTCTGTCTTATAGGGTTTCTGTAGAGACATCCGCTGTTAGTCTGATGGGCTTCCCTTTAGGATAACCCGACCATTCTCTCTGGCTGTCTTTAACATTTTTTCCTTCATTTCAACCTTGGTGAATCTGACAATTATGTGTCTTAGGGTTGCTCTTCTTGAGGAGTATCTTTGCGTGTTCTCTGCATTTCCTGAATTTGAATGTTGGCCTGCCTTGTTAGGTTGGGGAAGTTCTCCTGGATAATATCCTGAAGAATGTTTTCTAAGTCGGTTCCATTCTCCCTGTCACTTTCAGGTACACAAATCAAACGTAGATTTGATCTTTTCACATAGTCCCATATTTATTGGAGGCTTTGTTCATTTCTTTTTATTCTTTTCCCTTTAATCTTGTGTTCTTCCTTTATTTCATTAATTTGATCTTCAATCACTGATGTCCTTTCTTCCTCTTGATCAAGCAGGCTACTGAAGCTTGTGTATGCTTCTCGAAGTTCTTGTACTGTGGTTTTCAGCGCCATAAGGTCATTTAAGCCCTTCTGTACACTGGTTATTCTAGTTAGCCATTTGTCTAACCTTTTTGCAAGGTTTTTAGCTTCCTTGTGATGGGTTAGAACATGCTCCTTTAGCTCGGAGAAGTTTATTATTACCGACCTTCTGAAGCCTACTTCTGTCAACTTGTCAAACTCATTCTTCATCCAATTTTGTTCCCTTGGTGGCAAGGAGTTGTATTCCATTGGAGGAGGAAAGGCATCTTGGTTTGTGGAATTTTCAGCCTTTCTTCTCTGGTTTCTTCCCATCTTTGTGGTTTTATCTATCTTTGGTCTTTGATGTTGGTGACCTAAGGATGGGGTTTTGGTGTGGATGTCGTTTTTGTTAATGTTGATGCTATTCCTTTTTTTTTTTTTTTTTTTTTTTTAGTTTTAGTTTTTCTTCTAAGAGGCCCCTCAGCTGCAGGTCTGTTGGAGTTTGCTGGAGGTCCACTACAGACCCTGCTTGCCTGGGTATCAGAATGGAGGCTGTAGAGCAGCAAATATTACTGCGTGATCCTTCCTCTGGAAGCTTTGTCCCAGAGGGGCACCTGCCTGCGTGAGGACAGATGTCGGCCCCTACTGGAAGGTGTCTCCCAGTCATGCTACACGGGTGTCACAGACCCACTTGAGGAGGCAGTCTGTCCATTATAGGAGCTCAAATGCTGTGCTGGGAGAACCATTGCTCTCTTCAGAGCTGTCAAGCAGGGACTTTTAAGTCTCAAAAAGCTGTCTGCTGCCTTTTGTTTAGATATGCCCTGCCCCTAGAGATGGAATCTAGAGAGGCAGTAGGCCTTGCTGAGCTGCGGTGGCCTCTGCCCCATTAGAACTTCCCTGCCGTTTTGTTTACACTGTGAGCATAGAACCACCTACTCAAGCCTCAGCGATGGTGGATGCCCCTCCCCGTGCCAAACTCCCATATCCCAGGTCAATCTCAGACTGCTGGGCTAGCAGCAAGCAAAGCTCTGTGGGTGTGGGACCTGCTAAGCCAGGCACAGGAGGGGATCTCCTGGTCTGTTGGTTGCGAAGGCTGTGGGTAAGTCACAGTATCTGGGCAGGAGTGTACCACTCCTCCAGGTACAGTCACTCGTGACTTCCCTTGGCTAGGAAAGGTAAACCCCCCGACCCTTGCACTTCCCTGGTGAGGCGATGCCCCGCCCTGCCTTGGCTCACCCTCTGTAGGCTTCACCCACTGTCCAACCAATCCCAATGAGATGAACCAGGACCTCAGTTGGAAATGCAGAAATCACCCGTCTTCTGCATCAGTTTGGCCATCTTGGAAGTGATGGACCTCATTGCTTGGACCTCATCATCTTGGAAATACCTTGGACCTCAGGTATTTCTTTATAGCAGTGTAAGAATAGACTAATACGGCCGGGCGCGGTGGCTCAAGCCTGTAATCCCAGCACTTTGGGAGGCCGAGACGGGCGGATCCCGAGGTCAGGAGATCGAGACCATCCTGGCTAACCCGGTGAAACCCTGTCTCTACTAAAAAATACAAAAAACTAGCCGGGTGAGGTGGCGGGCGCCTGTAGTCCCAGCTACTCAGGAGGCTGAGGCAGGAGAATGGCGTGAACCCGGGAGGCGGAGCTTGCAGTGAGCTGAGATCAGGCCACAGCACTCCAGCCTGGGCGACAGAGCGAGACTCCGTCTCAAAAAAAAAAAAAAAAAGAATAGACTAATACACTGCATTATTTTTTCTCCATCACCTACCAGTTTCCTAGTAGGATTTTTAAGTTAATTCCTGTTTTCTAATTATTTGCAATGTCACTTTCAACAGTTATTAGGTTCTGATATGTATTCAGCTCTATTTTTACTACTTTATTACAGTGATCATAAGAATTCTAAAAAATTATAGAAAGAGTGAGCCCCCTTCCTTCCTATGTAAATTTCTCTTTTCTAATTTTTCTTGGACATTTAGTCTTTCAGGTTAATCTGACAGTGTTTGGTCAAGTCTTCCTCACTGTGAGAACACAACATTTTAAAATTAACTTAGAAGTTTTGACATTTTCCTAATGCCTTCATAGCTTAGAAAAAACATAATTTTATACTTATTATTATTTATTATTTTATTATTATATTTGTTTACTTTCTTATTCATATATTAGCTAATTTTGCCATCCATGTGTTGCACATTTATTTGTAGGTTTGCTACATTTCGCACATTTGTAAGTTATAAGTATATAATATTTTGAGATATTAATCTTCATTTTCTTCCTCCTGTATCTTCCCTACTATTTTCTCTATTTATGCACTTAGTCTGTCAGCCCCTTAGGAAGGTAATATGACAGGAAGATTAACCAAAAATGTTCAAAATATTCTTGCCTTTTATTTGGAGAATCATGAGTCCTAGAGAAGAGAAAGAATTTGAGAAATAAAGAAAATCCCTTGGTAAGAAAGAAAATGAGAATAGGAATTCCCCTCCCTTCACCTGCCATCATGCATGAACCAAAGCCGTGCACTCTACCCAAACTTTACTGGCAACTGAAGAGAGAAAAGAAGGAGAAGTGGGGCTGTATTTTTGGTATTTATACCTCTTCCAGCCTTATTTGTAGCACTAGTCACTTTCTGAAGCAGAAGCCTGAGGGAATCAATAATACGTGATGAACAAGACATCTGCTTTTCTCATCATAGGAGATAAGCAGAAGAGCAGAACTCCCCACTATGACAGTTTTGCCTCTGTGTAGCACTGTTTACATACTCCAAGAGCCCACATACTCCCGTCTTACAGAAAACCACTTAAGTCCCTCTAACATATCCACACAACAAAATTTACTTTCTTATAACAATGGCATGTTTTCTCATTTTCTCATTTCTCTACCCCTTATGATATTGTGAAGTCCTTGGGAATTCAGAAATGCCAACATATTACTTTATTTTGTCATTTGTTTCAGATGAGTACTAGTAAGTTCATACTTCTGTTGTTGCCATTTTTGCAGAACTCTGTGCGTTGCTCAAAATCTAATCACAGATGTGTTTTCTCTTGGACTGTTAATGTGGTCTACATTTTATGAAATTTGGGATGTGTACTTCATATTTTGAGGCTTAGAATTTTTATTGCTTTCAGGATTTAATTTTTTTGTTCTTATACACTGTTAATATCAAATAAAGCATGCATACACAAAAGTTAATAGATCGTAAGTATGTAGTCACTAAATAGGCACTAAGAGATCTCTCTAACAGTACTATGGCAAACAGAAATAATATTAGTAGCACTCCCAAAAGCTACCCACCTCTCATTCCTTAAGGGTCAAAATGCTTAATAACATGAGATTTTTGTTTTATGAATATGAATCTTTGGTGAGGCCCACATTAAAAAAAAAAAAAAACTTTTGATTTACTTACAATAACATTTATATCCTTTCAGTGTCCAGTTCTGTGAGTATGAACAAAAGTATACAGTCACATACCCACTGTCACGATCAAGGTATAGACCAGTTATTTCACCTCTTCCCCAACACAAAGTAGCTTATTTCCCTTTTAAAGTAAACCCACTTCCAGTCTCTGGCATTCACACCTCTGATCTCTGTTGTAGTAGTAAGTCTACCATAAGAATATCATATAAATAGAATCAAACCATATATAGCCTTTTAAATCTGACTCCTTTACATAGTATATTGCATTATAAGTTTTCTATTTTGTTGCATGTGTATTTCATCCTTTTGTGCTGAGCAGTATTCCATTGTATGGGTGCACCATAATTTGTTTCTCTCTTCATCAGTGAAAGGACATTAGCATTGTTCTTAGTCCTGGTGATTGCAAATAAAGCTACTATAAACATGTCTACAAGGTTTTTGTGTGAACACAGGTTTTAATTTCACTTGAGTCGTGCCAAGTTGGATTTCTAGATCGCAGGAAAAGTAAATGTTTCTTTTATCTTTATAAAAAACTGCCAAATTTTTCCCCAAAGTGGCTGTTTCATTGTGCATTTCTATCATCAATGTATGAAAGTTCTAGTTATTCTGCAAGCTCACCAGTACTTACTTAGAGTTGCTACTTCATTTAAAAGCCATTCTAATGGATATGTAGTAATATGTCTATGTAGTTTGAATTTGCCTGATATGGAATAACAGTGAGTATATTTTCATATGCTTCTTTGCTACCTGTAAGTCTACTTTACTGAAGTGTTTGTTCTAATCTTTTATCCAATTTTTAACTTTGTTGTTGTTTGTTTTCCTATGAGTGTCAAGAGTTTTTATATTTATTATTTGTAAATAAATGCTTTTTCAGATGTGCAATTTACAATTTCTTTTCCAGTTCTATGGTTTTAGGTTTCAATCTCTCAACCGTGTCTTTCACAGAGCAGAAATTTTTAATTTTAAAAATCTACTTTGTCTGGCAGAGTACTTTGGCATTTTGTCTGAGAAATATTTGCCTAACTGAAATTTACAGAATTGTTACTGCCATTTGTTTTTGTCTAGAAGTTTTATAGATTAGGTTTTTACTTAGTAGTATGACTCATTTTGAGTGATTGCTTATGTTGCAAAGTGTGCACAGTGTTTAGAGCAGTGACTGTCACATGAGCACTATATAAATATTTTAAATATTAGATATATATGAAACATATATTTTATGGTCAATATAGACTACATATTATATGCTTAAGTATTGCACACTCAGTATTATATAAGCATTATCTGTATATACACACTATCACAAGTAAATAGGTAATCATCATAAGTATAAATCTATATTGAATTCTCCTATTTCTCCAATTTCAAGAACAAGGCATTTTCAATTTGAGAATGGCTGTCTTCGTTGACATGCTTTAGCAGCAGAATTCAGAGGACATCATAGTTTTTCCCTTCCATGGGTGGTGATTAAAATGGCAGCAACAGTCACAAGAAAAACATTGCATTGCCTATCTGAAACATCAAAGTCACATTAACATCTTACATTTTTATGTTTTCAAAGAAACCTGGAAACCTTCTTCATACAGCTAGAATAATTGCCTCAGCACATTCCGGGTTCTCCCCTCTTAGGTTCATGACCCAAGATAAAAGGAGACTTTCTCCCATAACTCTAACTTTAAAAAGTCACTAAAGTCATTTGATTATTTTGCTTGATTGCATAACTTCTTCTGTGTCATAAGAGGAGGATGCTAAGAGGGGAACTCTATACAGAATCACAGAGTTGCTTTGAAAAATGGGTTACAGGAGGACTAAATGAATATACAAATATATGAAACATGCTTTTCATTTTCTAAATGAAAATAGTTCCTACAGTAGTCAGGAAAAAAACAAACTGGTGTCCACTTTGGTTCCTTAATTTAACTCAGTGGAAGTTCTTACCAAATATTGGCTGAAGGAATAAGCTTAGACACAATGAAAGCTCACAGAAAAAAAATATATATATTAGTCAAGGTAATCTGCAAATTGTAAATAAATAAATAAATAAATATTTGAGAGTTCAAAAATTGTTTAACTCTTTGATTATGACTAAATTAAACATACCTATAGTAAGTAAATAGGTATTAGTCACTAGAAATAAAATTTAGTATACTATATCTTACAAATGAAATTTATATGTCAGATCTTAGATATTTCTGAGACTTCTAAATCCAATATGTGTGGCAAAATTCATATTACCAGTTTATATATAAACAAAGAAGCAAACTTTTTTTAATCCATATTTTCATGGGACTTCAAATTCTTGTTGCCTCTACAAACATATCTGTTAATAAAAGATCAGCTGTTCTGACCTAGATCATTTCTGTTTTTATATATTAACTTCTTTATCATCATTGTTGTATGTTGTTGCCCAAACGAGAATTATATTTTAAGTATGCCATATTATACACTTTGGAAGGTGAATAATTTTTAATAATCTTTCATATGGTTTGGCTCTGTGTCCTCATCCAAATCTCATGCTGAACTGTAATCCCCAATGTTGGGAAAGAGACCTGAAGAGAGGTGATAGGATCATGGGAGCAGATTTCCCCCTTGCTGTTCATGATAGTGAGTTCTCATGAGACCTGGTTGTTTGAAAGTGTACCACTACCTACCTCGCTCTTTATCTCCTGCCACCATGTGAAGACATGCTTGCTTCTCCTTTGCCCTTTCGCCATGACTCTAAGTTTCCTGAGACCTCCTCAGCAATACTTCCTGTACAGCCTGCAGAACTGTGACTCAATTAGGTGTCTTTTTTTAAAATAAATAGCCCAGTCTCAGGTAGTTCTTACAAAATTGGTACCGGGAGTGGGGTATTGCTTTAAAGACACCTGGAAATGTGGAAGTAACTTTGAAACTGGGTAATGGGAAAGTTTGAAACAGTTTGCAGGGATCAGAAAAAGATAGGAAGATGAGGGAAAGTTTGGAACTTCCTAGAGACTTGTTGAATGGTTTTAAACACAATGTTGATAGTGATATGGATAATGAAGTCCAGGATGAGGAGGTCTCAGATGGAGATGAGGAACTTATTGGGAACTGGAAAAAAGGTCACTCTTGCTATGCTTTAGCAAAGAGACTGGTGGCATTTTGCTTCTGCCCTAGAGATAGGTGAAACTTTGAACGTGAAAGTGATGATTTAAGGTATCTGGCAGATGAAATTTCTAAGCAGCAAAGCATTCAAGAAGTAGCCTGTCCACTTCTAACAGCCTAACTTCATATGAGTTTGATAAAGAGATGATCTGATATTGGAATTTTTATTTAAAAGAGAAAAAGTATATAAAATTTGAAAACTTTGCAGACCAACCATGTGGTAGAAAAAAAAAAAAAATTCTGGGAAGAAATGCAACATGGCTGCAGAAATTTGCATAAGTCAAGAGGAATTGAATGTTAACAGCTAAGATAATAGTGAAAATGCCTCAAAGACATTTCAGAGACCTTCTTGGCAGCTCCTTCCATCACAGACCTGGAGGTCTAGGAGGACAGAATGGTTTTGTGCATCAGGCCCATGGTCCTACTGTTCTGTGCAGCCTTGGGACATGGTGCCCTGCACCATATTTGCTCCAGCTTCAACCATGGCTAAAAGGGGCCAAAGTAAAGCTCAAGCCATTGCTTCAGACAGTATAAGCCCTAAGCCTTGGCAGCTTCCATGTGGTATTGGGCCTGTGGGTGTGTATGCAGAAGACAAGAGTTGAAGCTTGGGTTATTCTGTCTAGATTTCAGAAGACATATGGAAATGCTTGGATGTCTAGGCAGAAGCCTGCTTCAGGGGCAGAGCCCTCATAGAGAACCTCTACTAGGGCAGTGCATAGGGGAAATGTGGGCTTGAAGCCCCCATACAGAGTCCCCACTGGGGCACTGCCGAGTGAAGCTGTGAGAAGAAGGCCACCATCCTCCAGATGCCAGGATGTTAGATACACTGACAGCTTGCACCATGTGCCTGAAAAAGCCACAGGCACTCAATGCCAGCCCATGAAAGCAGCCATGGGGGCTACACCCTACAAAGTCACAGGAGCAGAACTCCTAAGACCTTGGAAGCCCACCCATTGCATCAGTGTGACCTGGATGTGAGACATAGAGTCAAAGGAGATGATTTTGAAGCTTTGATATTTAGTAACTATCCTTATGAGTTTCGGACTTGCATGGGGCCGGTAGCCCCTATGATTTGGCCTATTTCTTCCTTTTGGGACAGGAGCATTTACCCAATGCCTGTGTTCACATTGTATCTTCGAAGTAACTAAATTGTTCTTGATTTTACAGGTTCACAGTTGGAAATGACTTGCCTTGTCTCCCATGAGATTTTGGACTTGGGCCTTTGAGTTAATGTTGGAATATGTTAAGACTTTGGGGGACTGTCAGGTAGGCATGATTGTATTTCAAAATATGAGAAGGACGTGAGATTTTTGAGGTGCCAGGGGCAGAATGATATGGTTTGACTCTGCATCCTATCAAAATCTCATGTTGAATTGTAATTCCCAGTGTTGGGAAAGGGACCTGGTGGGAGGTGATTGGATCATGGGGGCAAATGTCTCCCTTGCTATTCCCATGATAGTGAGTTCTCAAGAGACCTGATTGTTTGAATATGTACAGCCTTTCCCCCTTTGCTGTGTCTCTTTTTCCTGCCACCATGTGAAGATGTGCTTGCTCCCCTTTTGCCCTCTACCATAATGTAAGTTTCCTGAGGCCTCCCTATCCATGCTTCCTTTACAGCCTATGGAACCATGAGCCCATTAAACCTCTTTTCTTTATAAATTACCAGTGTCAGGTAATTCTTTATAGCATTACAAGAATGAACTAATACAATCTTCTCAGGTTTATTTGTTCACAAATCCATAATTTGCTGAAAATTGTTACTTTAATACTTTAGGATAATCAATTAATCAATTAATGCATTACAAATATCCCTGAATTAGCTGGTTCTGAGAGAGTAATACGCTAGGTAAAAAATGACTGATCAAAGTAGTAATTACACCAGTACAAAGGCTATGGGATGTAACATTTCCAGGGGGTATAAAAAAAGAGAAGTAATTAGGTTGGGCTTCACACTGCCACCTTGCATGGCACAGAAGGGTTGCTCGCAGATGCCACTGCACAAGTCAGTGCCTGTTTCCTGTCATGCAGCCCTGGTTGTTGACGAGCATGTGTTTATATAGCTATGGCTGCCAGACCATCTACTGATCAACACACTATCTAAAGTACAACATCAGATGGCACAGCCTTATTGTCAATTTGCTGTACATGTGTGAACCTGGCACAAAATATGACCAATAGAACAGACAGATGTTGGGAATTAAAGAGAGAGTTACTGAAGAGAATCACCCCCATCCTCAAACCTCTCCTTATATTAATAGTTCCCCAAAAAAAGAAATGAGTGGAAGATGAAGGAGAGAAAGAGAGGAGGAGGATAGTGGGAAAATGCCAAAATACAAATAAACTGAAAGTTACTAATGCAACAAACTTTATCAAGATTTTATCTTTGTAATAAAAGTCATAACACGTAAGTACCGCCAAAATTACCAAATTTTAAAAAATCAGGCTCTGGTGGGTATTTTTTCCAAAATTCTTGTTAATAACAACAAAAAAAGTTGAAAACCAAGCAGGAAATAAATTCATCATAACAATAGACAGCATTTGTTCAATGTTTTCTCAGTGCCAGGTTACATGGATTATGCCATTCAAATTTCACAACAATGCATTTGGGCAGGTAATATTAAATACTGAGATTTTAAAGTTGTGGAACAAAATCTCAGAGAGGTTAGAAAACTTGCCATGAATCTGAACCCAGTAGTTTTACTCTAGGTCCTCTATCTATGATCACACTGGCTACCCATTCAAACCTATACTGTCCCCCAAGTGTGAGGAATGAGAATACTTCAGCAATAACCACAAAAAACTCTCTTAGGAAAGTACATGACTTAGGATGAAAGTATATGACTTAAGATGATTCACCAAAGATCACCTTCAAAGGAGTCAGTGATTTCAGAGAAAAATTCTTTTCAATTTTCTCATGCATCCTAAAGCTCATCCTTTGCAAAAGAAACAGGGTCATCTCCTGCTTTTAAAATTAATTAATTTGCATTTTAGACATCTGAGAGACATCTGAATTTGAGACATAGCAGCTCAGAATATAATGCAAGAATTATTTTCCAGCTCCTGGCTTCAGTTGCCAAAAGAAACCTATTTCTTATCATGGCTTTGAAGCCTGTTTTATAGTACAAGGGATGTAGAGAATCTTCATTTAGAAAGCCATAATATCCATAGAAATATTTTCAGCATCCACCTAAGGATAGACTCTGAATAACTTACGTAAGTTTTTAATGTCTAAATAGGATGGAACTTTAAACATTATTTTTATAGTTATACTTTTTTAGAGAGACTAGAAAGATAGCACCAATTAAACATTAGCTAAAGTACAAAACAATAAGAATTGAAAAAGCACAAAAAATTATAAGAATAAAGTATGAAATGATTAATTTATTCAATATACTAAGTTCATTTGCATTATATTTTAAATATATTTGACTTGATGTCTTCAATTTCCATTATATGTGTTTTGATAAATAAATGCTGAATAGCATATTTGTGTACTTTCCATATTTGGAGAATTTCTCTTGTGCATTCCTCAACTCATTCAGATGTTGTTTATCATTATCTTGGGTAGTTGAGTCTATGGTTCTTTCATACAGAAATACTTTCTTCACTTTATGTGTGTATTGAAAACTTTTAAAAATCACGCTGCTAGTGCATGGGCGAAAACAACTTGGGAAATTGACAGTTTTCTTATTATTCATGACTCTATTTTTTCCTAAGGTTCTCCTCACTGCCTTGAGATTTTATTCTTGTAATAGACTAGCCTATGCTAATATGTTAACCCTTAGAGATGATGTCTATGAAATAATACAGGTTTCTGGAGATTGAAAGGATAGACTCCAAAACTGGAAACTCAAACTCTGTGAAGTCTGGGATAGATGATTTGTTCTTTGCAGTGTCAATAACTCAAATTTTGTTCTGGGTTTCACTCCCCTGCACCCCCCCAAAAAAAAATTTTAGAAAAGCAGAATAATAAGATTAAGAAAATTTTTCTGTGCAACTTTTTAAAATCACCAGTCCATTTATTTTCCCTCAAATAAATTCAACAATATTAACTAGGTACCTGTTAAAGACTTATCTTCTTACTAGAGATGCAAATAAAAAGATGACTAAGATACAGAACTGCTCTCAAGAAAGTCCCAGAGAAAGCCATGGAGCCATCATTCCAATAGTGTTGCGAGTTCTCTATTAGGTATATGAGTATGGAAAAGTAAAGAAACAAACCAGTAGAGACCAAAATCTTCCAAGTGGGGGCAGAATTTTAAAACATTGACATTAAGAAATATCAGAAATAAGTTTTAAAGGATTAAGAGATATGTCATGGTGACAGGAGTTTTTGGTGTGGAGGAAACATCAGGTGTTATGACTCAGAGGGGTACTGATGCATGGCTCACGAGTGGAACTGTGAGTGGTTTACAATGGCAGGGGATGCAGTTGACAGAGACCAAATCATGAAGGGCCTTAGATTCCATGCCAAGAGTTTGAAATTATCCTCTGAGCAATGGTATGATGGTGATATGGTTTAGATATTTCTCCCCACTCAAATCTCATGTTGAAATGTAATCCCCAACGTTGGAGGTGGGGTCTGGTGGCAGATGTTTGGGTCATGAAAATGAATCCCTCATGGACTGGTGTTGGCCTTGTAATAGTGAGTGACTTCTTGTGAGATCTGATGGCTTAGAAGTGTGGCACCCTCCCTCTCCCCTCTTGATTCCCACTTTCGCCATGTGATACATCAACTCCTCCTTCACCTTCTGCCATGATTAGTTTCCTGAGGCCTCCCCAGAAGTCAAGCAGGTCCCAGCACAGGCTATAGGCTTCCTACAAAGCCTGCAGAGCTGTGAGCCAATTAAACCTATTTTCTTTATAAGTTACCAAGCTTCAGGTATTCCTTTATAGCAACACAAGAACAGCCTAACACAGGTGGCTAATTATACGTCACTGTTTTTCTGGAGAATCTTTAGTAATGCAAATGGGAAGACAGCAAAATACTTTAACCAAGAAGCAATGTAATCAGTTTCACATTTTGAAGAGTAATGCAGTGATGGTGAGTGAAATTTCATTATTTTTTTAACTAAAAATCCAAGTGTGTGTGTGTGTGTGTGTGCGTGCATGTGTACATTTAGTATCTATAATACTATGGGTTAGGCACTGGGATGACATTACAGTTACAAACATAAAAAAAATGCAATGCTTAACCCCATGGAGACAGTCAATTAAATTAGTTACAATGTACATTAATTGGAAGGGAAATTAGGTAAAAGATTACTGGAAAACCCCACCAAGAAATATTGGAAGCAGAAATGACAGCCTAGCTATGAGATAGATTAGAGAGATATTGGCAAGATCTAATATATTATAATAATTGAATGTGGGATGGGGTAGCTTGAGAGTGAAAAAGAAATCTAGGATGATGCTAAAGTTTCTGTTTTGGAAACAGCAGATAAACAGCATTAGGCGTGGAAGAAGGAAGAGCAATTTGGGAGAAATGGCATGGATTTCAGTCCTGGGCAAGCAGGGGTTGGGGTGTTTGTGAGACATGCAGATGGAGAAGTCCAGGATGCAAGAAATATGAGACAGGTGCTCTGTATCAATGTATTGGCCTGAGGCACAGATTTGAGACTCCTCAGCCTCTTGATGGAAGTAGAAAAGGCACAAAATATTAATAGTGATTGCCTCTAGAAGGTAGAGCTTTTGATAACTTCTTTTTAATATTTTCTATTTTTCAAATTTCTGTATATTTCTTTTATAATAATTCTTTATTTTTTTTATTTTTAAAAGACAAATTAAAAAATATAGTTTAGCTCATTGTGACCATATAAACTTTTAAGAGAATCTATGTGAGCTTACTCTCCAAATGCGAGATTAAGCAATTCACTTAAAAGAGCTAAACTCTATTGTATACAGATCCAGCCCTTCACATAGATTATTTCATTTAAATCTTAAAACAAATGAATACCTGCTGACTGATACATTGAACTGGAAAGGTTTTCTTTTAATAACCTATGTACTATATATACTATTCATCTAACTCTTTCTCTGTACTATTTCAGCCCCTGCAAATGACATTCCTTACGTATACCCACCAATCGTACACGTATACTTAGCTCTGATTTACACATGACAATCCTATTCCACTGGGCAATAACGTAAGTATATTTAACATAAGTGTGCTCTCACTATACCTTTGAGCATTGTGTCTTCAGGCATCATAACCATATGCTATGACATTGTGGGTTTTTTTATTTTTTATTTTTATTTTCTGAGATGCAGTCTTGCTCTATCACCCAGGTTGGAGTTCTGTGGCGCAATCTCGGCTCACTGCAACCTCTGAGATTCTCCCGTCTCAGCCTCCTAAGTAGCTGGGATTACAGGCGCGCATCAACACATCCGGCTAATTTTTGTAATTTTAGAATAGACAGGATTTCGCCATGTTTGCCAGGCTGTTCTTGAACTCCTGACCTCAAGTGATCCACCTACCTCGGTCCCCCAAAGTTCTGGGATTACAGGCATGAGTCAAACATTGTTGTTTTTAAGTGCAGAAAAAAATTCCTCTATGTCAAATGATAACCAACACTTACGAAGCACTTGCTGTGTTAGGCACCATTGTAAGCACTCTACGGATAATAGTTCAGCTATTCCTGACAATGGCCTGAGGAGGTATTATTATTATCGTCCCCATTTTATAGATGGAGAAACTAAGGCATTAAGTAACTTCAAAGTCACAGAGCTAGAAAGCAGCAGAACCAGAAGTAAAACCTAGAGCCAAAGTTAGCTCCTAACTGCTGCATTAGGCTGCCTCTCACATAAAGGGTCTTCATCTTTCAACCCTCAGCCTTCCACTTGCAGAACCAGTTTTATTCTTTCCCAGGGACAAAAGCAATGCTGATAGAATCCCTCCAAGCCATAGAATAAGGGTTGGGAGTGGGCTAAGATTCTCAGTCCCTACAGGCTATGGTGGCACAGATTTGAAGTTCTATGTCACATGGATCATTTTTCCCTCTCTATCTAAATTCAGGAACTGAAACCTTGAATGAACTTCCTAGTCCACCTTCCACTCCATGGCACGCAGTAAAGCCATGACTAAAATTCACCACTGCCACATATGGAGTATTACAAGAGCAGACAAAACTAAACATAACTGTGGCTGAGAAAAGAAAGATAACAAGGCTGAAAATACACCTCCCAGGAATCCAAATCCCTGCCAATAATTTAATCACGAAAACATAAACAGTGACTGTTCATGTTTTATTGTAAGATTGAGGTAGCATCAGTTAGAGGAAACAGCAAAGGTTTCGTATCTAGACAAACCTGGGGTTCATGCGCGTCCTTGACATTTACTTGGTGAGTAACCTCACAGAATACACGTAACCTCCCTGAGTCTGTTTTCCTGTTTACAAAAGGAAAATAAAAAGTATTTTATAATGTTATTGAGAAAATAAACGAAAGAACCATAAAAACCACAAAAACACTACTTAAACATAAGATATTATCATTATGGCTAAGCAACCAAACTTTATTTTTCTCAGTGGCTATGCACATTATCCAATTGGCTACACCATTCAAGCTTGAACTATTGTGTCAAAACATTTTTCTGTATGGAATAAGGCATATTTCATTAGTATCTATTCAATAGTATTTTATGACCATTATGATGTCTATATCTTTATATATTTATATTAGATCTACATTTTATATTCTTATAAAACATGTATATATTTTTATTTTGCTTTCTAAAATACCACATTTGAATGATTGACTTCTCTGCTGTATCTCTCCATTAGACTTAGCATCTGGACCTTATTGTCAACACTGCCTAATCATATCTCCCCCTAGAAGATGTGGAAAAAGTGGGGTACTGGAAAAGAGGGGATACAGGGAAAGAGGAAATTTTTTTGGTGCAAAATTCTTCTCAAATGACTTGTTAATTACAAAAGTGTTTAAGCAATTTTTTTTCCTAGACATTTATCACTGAGGATCAAGTGTGCTCATATGTTAGTATGTGTTCTAGGAAAAGTTATGATTTGAAAGCCTCTTTCCTGAATGACTTTATAAAATTTTATACTTAATTATTGAATATTACAGAAGCAAATAACAAAGTGACTCTTTGAGTCCTGGAGCCTATCTAGTGATTGCACTGGCCCTGTACTGAAAATGTCCTCCATTGATGCTTTTAATCTTCAGTGCTGGAGATTTTATTGAATGTTGTATTAGTCCATTCTTGGACCACTATAAAGAAATGCCTGAGACTGGATAATTTATAAAGAAAAGATATTTAATTGGCTTATAGTTTCACAGGCTATACAGCAAGCATGGCTGGGGAGGCCTCAGGAAACCGACAATCATGATGGAAAGCAAAGGGGAAACGGGTACATCTTACATGGACAGAATAGGAGGAAGAGGATGAGGGGAGAGGTGCCAAACACTTTTAAACAACCAGATCTCGTGAGAACTCTTTCACGAGAACAGGCCCAAAAGGGGAATCTGTCCCCATGATGCAATCATCTCCCACCAGGCCCCACCCTCAATGTTAAATTACAATTTGACATGAGATTTGGGCAGGGACACAAATCCAAACCATATCAAATGTGAACTTGGAACCAAAACTGAGAGTTTTCTGCATTTGTAGATCAGACTTTGGAAATAACTTGATAATAGGAATTTAAAATTTCATGTGCATTTTTAAGATCCACTTGATGGCAAATTCCCACTTTGTACTGCAAATCTTTTGTGAGAAGAAGGGGCATTTGCATCTTTTAAAAGGTAAGTTTATACAAGTTTTACATTAGAAATAGAGTCTGTTACTTTAATTTAATGTAAATTAAGTAATTTACATTACTTTTATGGCAAAAGCTGCAATTACTTTTGCACCAACCAATACAATTTATCGTATGTCATTGTATTTTTTTGTTTTGTTTAAGGAAGAAGAAAATTGTTGTGATTGCAATTTTCAGGCATTTTTTCTTCTGCAGAAAATAATTTTTGATGTCAAAGACCTAATATGCTGAAATAGATTCACTTTATTGTTTCAGAGAAGACTACTTTTCAGGTAAACTTTAGATACAAGTAATCTAACCTAATGAAAAATTACCACAAGCTGACCTCTTTTTCAGAGCTTTTGAGATTTCGTAAATAAGCTCCACATAGAGACTAAAAAGGTGTAGAAGGAAACAAAGTAAGTTCGAGATAGTAGCTACCTTGAGAAGGAAAGAGAATAATTCCAGAGATTGTGGTTGAACTTTTTCTGCAATTAAGAAATTTGTAGTTTTTTTTTTTATTTTAGATTTGGCAGTACATGTAAAGATTTGTTATGTAAGTAAACTCGTGTCATGGGGGTTTGTTGTACATGTTATTTTATCACACTGGGTATTAAACCCAGTACCCAGTAGTTATCTTTTCTGCTCACCTGCCTCCCCCCACCCTCCCTCCTCAAGTAGACCCAATGTCTGTTGTTTCCTTCTTTGTGTTCATAAGTTCTTGTCATTTAGCTCCCACTTATAAGTGAGAACATTAGGTATTCGGTTTTCTGTTCCTGTGTTAGTTTGCTAAGGATAATAGCCTCCAGCTCCATCCATGTTCTCATAAAATACATGATCTGTTCTTTTTTATGGCTGCATAGTATTCTATGGTGTATATGTACCACATTTTCTTCATCTAATCTGTCATTGATGTGCATTGAGATTGATTCCATGTCTTTACTATTGAGAATAGTGCTGCAATGAACATTCATGTGCATGTGCCTTTATGGCAGAATAATTTCTATTACTCTGGGTGTATACCCAGTAATGGGATTGCTGGGTCAAATGGTAGTTCTGCTTTTAGCTCTTTGAGGAATCACCATACTGCTTTCCATGATGGTTGAACTAATTCACACTGCCAACAACAGTGTATAAGTGTCCCCTTTTCTCTGCAACCTCATCAGCATCTGCTAGCTTTTGACTTTTTAATAGTAGCCATCCATTCTGACTGGTGTGAGAGAGTATCTCATTGTGGTTTTGATTTGCATTTCTCTAATGATCAACGATCATTAGAGAAAAATGATCTGTTTTTCATGTTTGTTTCATGTACCTCTTCTTTTGAGAAATTTCTGTTGGTGTCCTTTGCTCACTTCTTAATTGAGGTTTTTTTGTTTGTTTGTTTTTCTCTTGTAAATTTAAGTTCCTTATAGATGCTGGATATTAGACCTATGTCAGATGCATAGTTTGCAAATATTTACTTCCATTCTGTAGGTTACTTGTTTAGTCTGTTGATAGTTTCTTTTGCTGTGCAGAAACTCTTAAGTTTAATTAGATCACATTTGTTGATTTTTGCTTTTATTGCAATTGCTCTTGGTGTCATTGTCATGAAATCTTTGCCCATTCCTATGTCCAGGATGGTATTGCCTAGGTAGTCTTCCAGAATTTTTATAATTTGGGGTTTTATATTTAAGTCTTTACTCCATCTTGAGTTAATTTTTGTGTATGGAGTAAGGGAGGGGTCCAGCTTCAATCTGATGCATGTGGCTAGCCAGTTATCCCAGCACCATTTATTGAATATAGAATCTTTTCCCTGTTGATTGTTTTTGTCAGTTTTGTCAAAGATCAGTTGCTTGTAGATGTGTAGCCTTATTTCTGGGCTCTCTATTCTGTTCCATCGGTCTGTGTGCCTGTTTTTGTACCAGTACCATGCTGTTTTGGTTACTGTAGACTTGTAGTATAGTTTGAAGTCAGGTAATGGGATGCCTTTTTGCTCCTTTTGTTTAAGATGGCCTTGGCTATTCAGGCTCCTTTTTGGTTCCATATAAATATTAGTATAGTTTTTTTTTTTTTTCTAGTTCCGTGAAGAATGTCATTGGTCATTTGATAAGAATAGCATTGATTCTGTAAATTGCTTTGGGCAGTATACCTCTTTTAATGATATTGATTCTTCCTATCCATGAGCATGAGATGTTTTTCCATTTGTTTGTGTCTTCTCTGATTTCTTTGAGCAGTGTTTTGTAATTCTCATTGCAGAAATATTTCACTTCCATGGTTAGCTGTATTCCTAGATACTTTATTCTTTTTGTGGCAATCGTGAATGATATTGCCTTTCTGATATGTCTCTTGGTTTGGCTGTTGTTGGTGTATAGGAATGCTAGTAATTTTTGTACATTGATTGTGTATCCTGAAACTTTGCCGAAGTTATTTATCAGCTGGAGGAGCTTTTGGGCCGAGACTATGGCGTATTCCAGATACCCCATAGAATTTCGTCATCTGCAGGCAGAGATCATTTGACTTCCTCTCTTCCTATTTGAATGCCCTTTATTTCTTTGTCTTACCTGATTGCTCTGGCTAGGACTTCCAATATTTTGTTGAATAGAAATTGGTGAAAGGGAGCATCCTTGTCTTGTGTAGGTTTTCAAGAAGAATGCTTTCAGCTTTTGCCCATTCTGTATAATATAGGCTGTGGATTTCTCATAGATGGCTCATTATTTTGAGGTATGTTCCTTCAATACTTAGTTTATTGAGAATTTTTAACATGAAGGGTGTTGAATTTTATCAAAAACCTTTTCCGCATCTATTGAGATAGTCCTGTGGTTTTTGTCTTTTGTTCTGTTTATGTGATGAATCACATTTATTGATGCTCATATGTTGAACTGACCTTGCTTCCCAGGGATGAAGCCTACTTGATCATGATGGATTAGCTTTTTGATGTACTGCTGGATTTGGTTTTCCAGTATTTTGCTGAGGATTTTTGCTTCAATGCTCATTAAGGATATTGGCCTGAAATTTCCTTTTTAAAATGTTGTTTCTGGCAGGTTTTGATGATGCTGATCTCATAGAATGAGTTGGGGAGGAGTCCCTCCTCAATTTGTTGACTAGTTTTTGTAGGAATGGTACCAGTGCCTCTTTGTACATCTGGTGGAATTCAGCTGTGAATCCATCAGGTCCCAGGCTTTTTTTGGTTGTTAGGTTATTTATTACTGACTCAGTTTTGGAACTTGTTATTAGTCGGTTCAGGGAATCAATTTCCTCCTGGTTTAGTCTTGGAATGGTGTGTGTGTCTAAGATTTTATCCATCTCTTCTAGGTATTTTAATTTGTGTGCATAGAAGTTTTCATAGTAGTTTCTGATTATTGTTTTTATTTCTTTAGGGTCACTAGTAACATTGCCTTCATCAAGAAATTTTGTTTATATTAACTCAGAGCCATTTTAAGTATGACTATAAGGCTTTTGCCTTCACTAATTAGATAACTCATTATTTCAATTTTTAGCCTTCTTCGCACCTAGTATTTTTGGAAACTACTCGATGTAAAGACCATGTAAAGAAAGCTAATGTTCATGCATATGAATAGCCATATTTTTAATATTGGCACCAAAATAAATGTATATTTTTTCTACTCTTTCATTCAACTGTGAAATACAGGCTTTGCATTTATGCCATATTTTAAAATGTGACCTATTTCGCATGTATGTTTTAAGTGAGAAAAGATACCTGAAAAGATTTTAAATATGGAAATACTTCTGAGATATAACATGATTGAAAGAAAAACATAACATAAAACACTTTCACAGAAGGAGTCATATCCTTTGATTGAGGCATGCTGATTTTTCTTTTAAAAGGTCTTAGTGTATTTCCTGGTATTACAAAACAACGCCCTGCTGCATTTAATACTGCAACAATATCCCAAAGACAAATTTAGAGACATAGCATTTTCCTTCACCACAGATGTTGCTGAAAAAAAAGCACTCAAAAACACATCGTGCTACTGATGTAGCCATGTGAATACCAAGATGAGAGAAAACCAATGCAGGCTTTGATGATGGTCAAATATTAACATGACATCTGCCACTGACTCTTTGGGTCCTGGAGCCTATCTAGTGATTATACTAGCCCTGTAGTGAAAGTGTCCTCTACTAGTGCTTTTAATCTTCTGCTCTGGAGGTTTTATTGAATGTGAACTTGGATGCAGCTTTCTGAATTTGGAGATTAAACTTTAGGAATATATTTGTAATAAAAATGCAAAATTTATGTGCATGTTAAAGTATCTAGTTGAAGGCAAATTTCTTTGGAATTACTTCTTATATATTGGAGGGATTTTTTTGAACTAAGGTTTTTTGTTTTTTTTTTTAACTTCCCTAACTATTTCCTTTTATGTCTACTTATTTATTCATTGAATTTATCAATATAGGGTCATTTAAAAACTACATACAAATACCATTAGAAATATTCCGTTACATTTACTTTAAAATCGTCCTTGGATCTAGGATAAAGCTGTTATGAAGTACAAAGAAAAAAAAATCTTAGGATGTAAGAATTTGTTTATTAGAGAGCCACAGTTAGATCTATCCAAGATTTTGTTAACTGTCATTAAAGAAAGTCAAACTCTGTAAAATATTTGAAGAGATTTATTCTGAGCCAACTAAGAGTGACCAATGGCCCATGACA
Source organism: Macaca mulatta (assembly GCF_049350105.2). Taxonomy (NCBI): domain Eukaryota; kingdom Metazoa; phylum Chordata; class Mammalia; order Primates; family Cercopithecidae; genus Macaca; species Macaca mulatta. The sequence continues at coordinate 115,492,368 of NC_133408.1, forward strand.
CAGGCCTCATCAGGAGACCCTGAGAACATGTGCCCAAAGTGGTCAGGGCACAGCCTAGTTTTATACACTTTCGGGAGATATGAGACATCAATCAAATACATTTAAGATATATATTGGTTTGGTCTAGAAAAGCAGGACAGTTCGAAGTGGGGCAGGGCGGCAGGAAGTTGGCGGTGACTGGGACTTTCAGGGATTTAAATTTTTCTGATTGGCAATTGGTTGAAAGAGTTATTATCAATAGAATGGAATGTCTGAGTTACAATAAGGAGCTGTGGAGACCACAGTTTTATCATGCAGATGAAACCTCCAGGTAGCAGGCTTCAGAGAGAAGAGATTATGAAAGTTTCTTATCAGACTTAAGGTCTATGTTGATGTTAAATGCTGGCTGACTTTTTCTGAATTCCAAAAGGGAAGAGGGTATAATGAGGCAAGTTCAGACCCCCACTCCCAACCATGGCCTGAACCAGTTTTTCAGGATAACTTTGGAGTTGACTCTGGCTGAGAGGAAAGGTCCATTCACGTAATTGCAGGAGGAGGGCTTTGAATTTTATTTTTAGTTCACATAAACTTTGAAGGTAGCCTCTACCTCTAGCAGAGAACAGTTAATCATGAAGTACTTATAATTATTCTCTAGAAAATAACCAGAAAAGTTATAAATATTAAACAATAACAACATTTATGTCACATTAATATGATGTAATTAATGTACCAATTGATAATTTACTCATGTGGAACCCTTTGATTTTTCGAGTATTATGTGTAAAGCCATCTGTGCATTCTTATGTAGGAATGGTGTGACTATGACAAATGATCTAAAGTTACTCAAAAGGAAACCTTAAAAGTTTCCAGAAAGTTACTGTTTATCTGCTGGAGAATCTCTCCATCTTATACTTGGCAAAATAAAAAGAAACACTTTAAATATCAAGTTTTGTACATTTTGCATAAATACTTTTATTCTATACTCTGCTTGGGGCAAATGAACAATTGTTTGGGGATTAAATAAATGCTGGATGCTTTGTCATAATTTGTGAAAATCCCAGCTGTTTGATGGATGGGTGTTTGCCTACTCAAACCATCTGCATCACTGTTTAAAAAAAAAAAAAAAAAAAAAAAAAAAACCTCACACGAAATGGCATTTTTATTCCAACACGCAGTGTTCAAATAGGCCAAAAGAGTTCTGGAGAGCAGTACATCAAGACCAGACAACATTAGGAATGTCTTTTAGGACATGAACGAAAATGTTCAAAGAAATGTTGAAAGAAAGCCTTTTTTATCCTAATGTAGGAAGAGAAGGAAAATATGGGGGAAAAAAAAGAACCCTTAGAACAAAATGAGTGGGATTTCAATTCACTTAATTATAACCAATATGTCTTTACTTGTTGTGTATACTAATTTCAGACAGTCTTTCATATTAAAATTAAGGATTTCTCAATCTTCCATTTTTTACACATACACAAATAATAAAATAGTTTTTAATAGGTGTCATATGCGTCCGTGTGAAGAGACCACCAAACAGGCTTTGTGTGAACAATAAAGCTTTTTAATCACCTGGGTGCAGGCGGGCTGAGTCTGAAAAGAGAATCAGAGAAGGGAGATAAGGGTAGGGCCGCTTTATAGGATTTGGGTAGGTAAAGGAAAATTACAGTCAAAGGGGGGTTGTTCTGTGGCAGGCAGGAGTCGGGGGTCACAAGGTGCTCAGTGGGGGAGCTTTTTGAGCCAGAATGAGTCAGGAAAAGGAATTTCACGAGATAATATCATCGCTTAAGGCAAGGACTGGCCATTTTCACTTCTTTTGTGGTGGAATGTCATCAGTTAAGGCGGGGCAGGACATTTGCACCTCTTTTGTGATTCTTCAGTTACTTCAGGCCATCTAGGGGATGCGATGGCTTGCTTGGGCTCAGAGGCCTGACAATAGGCACTTGTTGACTTTCTACAGGCTAAAATGAAATTACCTGGGAAGAAAGACAAAATGATAATTGATCAACAAAGGTAAAATAGTTTACTAAGTCTGATATCTGCTAAGAAAAAGAGGAGTTTCTATTTTTAGCACAAAAGAAAATCTTACCAAAAAGTCAATCGCCTTAGGGATATTTCCTTCTCTTGGCCTGTAAGTTTTCTTCAGCAAACATGTTTATGATAATTTGAGTAACTTTCCTCTGTTAATTTTATAGAAAACGTATTTGAAAACTATACCATATGTGTATGAACATACCATATGTATGACTGTGCCTCCTCTTTATTCTTCCATTACAGAAAATTGCTTAGGAATAATCTTCAGTTTACTTTCCTATAGTCATTTGCTGGAGTACATATCTACCTGAGCCTTGAGAACACATTCAGTTGCTAGCAAAACTCAGCTAGACAGAGAAAAAGAAAAGTCTTGAAAACAAAACTCAGATGTGGAGAAATAAAGTTTACCAAATTCTTGTTTTGCCTTTTGCTTCAAAGGACTCCTTTGTGGAATAATGTTTTTGGAATACAAAAGGAAGAGAAGGATTTGGAACTGAAAGACAGAATCAAAGAAAAAGATTGTGAGGAAGCCTGCAAAACACTCCATTGCACTCAGAGCTAGTGGCTGTGCACTTTGAACAAAACCAAATTCACCCAGGCTTGTCAACTACGCGAAGAAACAAGTAATGCTAATGATGGCATTTTAATTGCTTTAATGGAACAGTTTAACCTATTTAAGCATGAAGAATTTTTTTTTCTTTTCATCCATAGCCAAAGTAAAGTAATGTATGTTTTTGAATACTGTAAATTTCTTTTCGCCATTAGTTTTGAATGTGGGATTAATGAGTAATTCAAGTATGCTTGGAGCAAAACATTAATATAGTGCTTGTTTAGATTTTTTTTATCAACATTTTACATATAAATGAGTATAGTCTATCTTAAGTATAGTATATCTACTTTAATATGTTAATACCCTTATTTCAGTAATGTTACTGTCATTCAAAATATTTTAAAATTCTCATTATAATGAAATTTGGGGCCCATGAAGAAAATTACTTCCAATACTTCCAATTCTCTTAGCGAAAATATTATCTTCTGACTACAAACTAATTTTTGCATTAGTTTGCCCATGCACTAAATTAGACAACTGACATATTAAGATTATAGATGTAAAAATAAATTAAATAAAATCACCCACCATTCCTTTACCATATTAAACTTTTAATATATATCCTTCCAGAATGTTCTTATGAATTTGTCACATGGAGATATATTTTATAAAATGATGTCATTCTACATATGCTTTATACTATATTATATGTATACATGTACAATATATAACATACATAATATATGCAGTTAATAATATATTACTAATGCTTTCTATGTTAATATGTCTTAACAACTGATCATTGTTTTATTGAATGAATCTAAAACTAATTATTTGACTCCCTGTTTCAAACTTCTGAAAATTCTTCCAAGGAGTTCCAAATTATGGGGAGGGAAGAAGACAAGTGATCTGCACCAAAAAAAGTTAAAATAATTGTGAAAATGTCTTAATTTCTAGCCTTTTCAGAGTGTGTAATATGGTAATTCGAAATTGTGAATTTACAAAAGTGGAACATTTAATGATATACCAAAATAAGCCATTGAATATTTTATTTAGTAAAATTCTATTAATGTTCTAATGCTTTCATAAGCATTTTCAGACACTTGTCTTTGAGCATTTATGTGGTTATTTCCTTAAAATAAATTGCCTGACCTTTTCACATATTTAAGGATTTGATGCATAATCACCAAATTTTCCCTGAAGATTTTATCAATTTACATTCATGCAGCACTGCCTGAGAGTTTTCTCCATAAATTTACACCAGTTATTATCATTCCTTAAATAAATTTTTTTCTCCCTAATTGTTACTGCCCTGATCATTTGGCCACCTTAGTCTCAAGTCTCACCTCTAAATGACATTTGATAATTCCTTACACAACAGACCACATCAGCCTTGGATATAGATAGACTATAAGAAACAATCTATAGGCTTTCACAAACTACCATGCCCTCTTCCCCTGTATCATCCCACTCTCTCCACCACCAGTGGTCTCTGTTCTGTAAATTTAATTTTTACATCACAGCAACAAAGTTACAATGGAGTCACACCTCCCTAACTTATATAAGTAAATGTCACCATGGTGGCACTGAAAAACAAATAGTAATAATTTATGTATTGTAGATGAGGTTTTCAGATCTCCCAAACTCTACTTGGAAATTGTACTGCTCTACATAGTGCTGGGACAACTAGATAGTCTAACAGTGAATCACAGGGAAGAAGATAACTCCCCAACCAATAATTTCCAATCATGCAGGGAAAGCCAACACTATGAGAGAAAGACAACAAACTGAGAGAGTGGAAAATGTGTGCCTAATAAAACGCAATTAATAGATTTTGGAAAAGTTATTAAAACATAAAAAGAAACAAAAACAGGAAAAAGAATAAACAAAAATAAATTTTGTCATTTTCAAAAGAAGAACAAAGTAGGCAGATCTGACAAGATTAGTAAAGAGGACACAAATATATTAAATATAACATTTGAAGATACAGAGAAAACAATAACACCTTAAAATCATACGAGAATACTAGAAACAACCTCATGCCAATGAAATAAGATAAAATTAAAATTTAGTTAAGAAAATATTAAATTTAAAAATTGATTAAAAAAATAGAAAAATGGATTAGTCTTATGCTACTTCGGAAATTGAATCAGTAGGCAATATTGATTTATAAGCACCATGCCCACATAGTGTTACTCAAATTTCACCAAATTTACAAGAAGCAAATTAATCTTTAATTATGGAATTGTTTTAAATTACAGAATCTGCCGGGCGCGGTGGCTCACACCTGTAATCCCAGCTCTCAGGGAGGCAGAGACGGGAGGATAGCTTGAGCCCAGGAGTTCGAGACCTGCCTGGGTAATATAGCGAGACCCCGTTCTCCACAAAAAGGAAAAAACAAAAAAAGACAAAAATAAATTACAGAATATAAAGAAAAGGCTACCCAATATTTTATTGCAGAAGTCTTTTCTAACACTGAAATAAAAATCCGACAAGGAATAACCAGTACATCAGAAAACAATGTTATGGAGAACCAAACACCATATGTTCTCACTCATAAGTGGGAGTTGAACAGTGAGAACACATGGACACAGAGAGGGGGACATCACACACTGGAGCCTGTCAATGGGTGGGGGACAAGGGGAGGGAGAGCATTAGGACAAATACCTAATCCAGGCGAGGTTTAAAACCTAGATGATGGGTTGATGAGTGCAGCAAACTACCGTGGCACATGTATACCTATATAATAACCTGCACGTTCAGCACATGTACCCCCGAACTTAAAGTAAAGTAAAATAAAATAAAGAATGTTATGAATACAGATTGAAAAATCTTGAATAAAATGTTAGCAAACTGAATATATCAATATATAAGCAAATTAATATATTATGATTCTTTATAGTTTGTTCAAGAAATGCAAAGAGGATTTCACATAAGAAAATTTATTGCCATAATGTGTTATATTAAAAATTTTAAGGAGAATTTATTTTTACCATCAAAGTTGATGCAGAAAAAAACAATTCAGTAAGTTTCAAAGTCTATTCATTCAAATAAAAAAGGTCTCAGAAAACCAAAAGTGATAGGGAATATCCTATTCTATTAAAAACCTGAAGTAAACTTTATGCATAATAGTAAGACAGTAAAAACATTTTGTTTGATATCAGAAGCAATACAAATTTGTTAACACAAATTTTTTTAAATACTAAGAACGGAATGAGGGAAAACTGACATTCTTACACACATACTCTGTGATACAGCCACCTGGGAGGAAAGATCTTTCGTATCTGTAAAACTAAGAAAGTGTGCTCAATTTATGACTTGACAACTTCCTGTATATACCCAGAGTAACACTGGCACATAAAAACAAAGAGGCCTGTATAGGGATATAAACTGCTACAATATTAATAATGGTTAAGAGTTTGAAATAACCTAAATGTTCATAAATAGAGGAATTGCTAAATAAACCATGGTATGTCTACTATATTACTAACAACAACAACAACAAAAACTCTAAGAAATATGTTGGGAGAAAAAAGAAAAAGCAAACTGCCTAAAACTATGTACAGTGTGCTACAATTTAATTGTAAAAAATATGCAAAAAAAAAAAGATGTATTTTACAGATATAAATATGTGTGTATATACCCTACAAAAAGTGCTGGAAGAATTCTCACCAAACTGATAATAGCTGTCATTTCTGAGAGGTGATTATAGATGTGGTCACAGTGAACGTTAGCTTCACTTGCAATAATTAAATGATCCTATGTTGATATATTCCATATGTAATTAGGCACAAAGACATTCTTTTTATGCTGTTATATCAATAGCTTTAGGGGTACATGTGGCTTTTGTTTTCATGGATGAATTGTATAGTGATGAAGTCTAGGATTTTGGTGTACCCGTCACATGAGTAGTGTACATTTTTCCAAATTAATAAAATATTGCTTTCTACTTGAGTATTTAGGAGAATGTTTCTACTATAACAGTATTTCCTAAGAGAAATATTAGATTTGTAAAGACTTCAGAATTAGCCCTATAACAAAAGGCTAGTTAGTAGAGTGATAGGAGATACTAAATGAAACCAGTATTAGCCTTAAAACAAAAAAGGCAACAAGAAAAAAAAAAAAAAAAGACTCTTGTGAAATCAATTATGGCTAAGCTTTTCCCTAGTACTGTATTTTTTAAATCCTAGGAAATCTAAGCCATGAAACTAGATTTTGCCATACTGAACAATCCTCTTCTCACATGCAACCACTGTAGATTCCCCCAAATCTTCTTAGGGAAAAACCATGAGCTTAACTTTAGAACCCTCCCACCCAATCACCATGTACCTTCTTAGCCCAGAGAGAGGAACAGGGTTCTCTAAGAAAATGTGGGTGTGTGAACCAGCACAAAATGTGGAGGAAAAAGGGAAACCCAGAACCTACCATTCCATTTCCATTTTGCTTGGGCTGCAAGCAAACAAGCTTAGGTTTGACATTTTGCTTTATTCTGTTACTTGGTCAAATCTTGGGCTTGTTTTTCTTATCTGGAAAATAAGGAAGCTAAACGTATCAGTTCCCTTCCAGTTCTATAGTTTGACGACTCTATTATTAACTAGTCCAGTATATATCTAGAAATATCATTACTTCTTAGAACATCTTGGTCCAACATCTACAATGGTAAGTCTGTGCTGCCCTCAAAACTCTATCCTCTAAGACATTAATCACTAACATAATTGGTAAATATGGGTGTGTTTTAGGAGAAACTGTAATTATTGCAAAGTTGCCTAGAATTAGAAAATAGCACAGAAATAAGGGGTAGCATAGGCGTTGTCTGTCATAGATTCTCAACGAGCGAGAAGCAGCAGTATTGTTCTTACATGAACCTTAATACTTCTGCTCTTATAAAGGCTTATTTAAATAAAAGTGAAAGTTTCTCAACAATTTTATTTAAAAGCCATTTACTAGAGCTCTCAGAAAGTATTTCTGGGCAAGGATGTATGTTACTTTAAATAAAGCCGGCATTACTCATTGGCAAAGATGTTGGCTTACCTGTCCTAAAATAATTCTTCCAAGGGCTTGTCATGGCACCACCCTCCCCTCTTTCCTGGCTCTAAGTTACCTTTTTTAAGATTCAGTTCATGACCAAGAAAATCAGTGTAAGCAACTGGAGATCAACCATAGTAAGATGTGTTAGCACATGGAGTAGCACTGAAATGGTTCTTAGACTTTTAGAGAACATCATGGTGCTGCACAGGGAGAGAACAGTCCCCAGGTAGCATTAGGCAGATAACCTAGGAAAAATAGGACAGTACTAGAGAAGGAAAGGTAGGATTGAATGGGGAATTTGGATTTAAATACTTGGTAAGCAGAATTGAACTGAAGGACAGAACATGCAAGCCTCCTTGGTTTTGAGCTAAACTCTTGCCAGAGGCTATAATAATTAATTTTAATCATTTCAAAAGTCATTTTGCTAAATTATTATTTTTTGCTGGCTTTTAGCTTGACTATGTCTCATAAATAGTGCTGATTCATCAAGATTAATTCCACCCCTGGAGTTTCTTGATTCCTAAATGAACAAGTTAATATCATGCAAAAGGGCGCTTAATACCTAAAAATAATCCCCATGTCGAAAGAAAGTAGAGCAAGCATGTTAAAGTTCACACTCACTGCCATAATTGCATCCTATCTCCTAATATTTTGAGCAAAATTGCCAACTCCACCTTGCCCTGCCTGCATGACAGCTGAGGAAAGCAAATCATAGCAAAATCACTCCCAATAGTTACCATGGATGTAAGTGCAGGATAAAAACTTCATGACTCAATATAAAAAAAAAATTAGGTGATTAGATAGACGATAGGTAGATAGATGTGTTTTGTTCACCTTTATTGAAGGACTAGACCAAAACCTTTTGGGGTAGTTGCTATCAATAACTGAGAGAATATCTATTTAGGACTGGGTGGTAGAAAAGGGAAGCCTAAGTTGATCCATGATGGATCATTGTTGTTGGCCCAATGTCTTTTGTGTTCTCTGGATAGCCATCTGGACTCCATGCAGATAATTGGACTTGAATACATAATACTCAAAGAAATTCTATTGACTGTGAGCCAAAATGTAATGTATTAAAATTTAAAGTCACTTACATGGAATTGCTTTACCAAAAATAGTTTGTTGAAGTCATTTTCAATGGTTTGGCCGTTGATGATTTGTATTAACCACTTCAAGTTGTATATATTAAGCTGTTAAGTTTAATGTTTCATTCAATAGTTAATTGTGCACCATGTAAATGTCACTATCCTCCTTTGCCAAAATTTGGGACCTTAAGCTTAATCCATTTCCACCATCAATTTTGTTCAATATGGAAGGAAAAAAATACTAAAATTCATTTAGTACATATGTATGTCCCATAAGAAGATTCATTGTCCTTTCTGTGAGCACAAAACTGAGCCCTTTTCAAAATCCATATTAAGAAGGCTTACTTCTTTTTACCTGAATTTAAGACTTTAAATCATAACACCAGGAGAAAAACAAAAATGAGAACAACTAAGCAAACATACCTTCTCAATGCAGTTATAATAACACTTATATTCTCTCTTACTAGTGTTCATTGTAAAAGTTTCTTATTGCCATTTAGGCAGAGAAACTTTTTTGAATTCTGAGCTCTACATAGGAATAGCCAAATGAGTTATTTTTTGTGTTAAAGCAAAGAAACGACTGAGAAAGAAAAGGCTTCTATGTCTGCTGCACTCTCAGTCCCTCTGTGACGTTACATTTTTTACAACTTTACATAATAAACATGCCACACCTTGTTCTCAGAACGATTTTTTAAATGAATGAATTTAATACATTATGTAAAATGGCAATAAAGCCTAAACATTAATTTCTTTAGAGCTTGTACTGACCCATCCCATGTCAAACTAACTACAGTCCTAGAGAAAGAATTAAAGGCCTCAAATGATCTCAAGAGAAGGCAATTACTTGCAAACTCGTGGAACCAGCCCAAATACCCATCAATCAATGGGTGGATAAAGAAACTGTGGTATATATATGATGGAATACTACTCAGTCATAAAAAGGAATAAATTAATGGCATTTGCATCAACCTGGGTGAAATTGGAGACTATTATTCTAAGTGAAGTAACTCAGAAATGGAAAACCAAGCATCATATGTTCTCACTGATAGGTGGGAGCTAAGCTATGAGGATACAAAGGCATAAGAGTGGTACAATGGACTTTGGGGACTTGTGGGGAAGGGTGAGAGGGGGCAAGGAATAAAAGACTACAAATAGGGTGCAGTGTATACTGCTCAGTTGATGGGTGAGCCAAAATCTCACAAATCACCACTAAAGAACTTACTCATGGAACCAAACATCACCTGCACACCACTAATCTATAGGGGAAAAAAAAGAAGGCAATTACTTACTTGCTGAATATTCATTTGCATGTGTTAAAATTGTGTAGATACATACATGCAAAAGAAAAAAATGGGACATTTCACATCATTCAGAAAAAATAATTCAAAAGGAATCATAGAGAGAAAACTACAAACAACATCAAAAGCACAAGTGACAAAAGGAAAAAAATAGATAAATGGGACATTATCAAATTTAAAAATGTTTTTGCTGCATATGATATCTGAAGAAAGGGAAAGAAGGGAGAAAATATTTGTAAATCATGTATCTGATAAGGGCCTATTATCCAGAAAAATAAAGACCTTTTACAACTTAGTAATGAAAAGACAAACATCCCAATTAAAATTCACAAATAATTAATAGGCATTTTTAAAAAACATATTCAAAAGGGTAAGGACATAAAAAGATGTTCAACATGAATTATCACTAGGGAAATGTGAGTCAAAAGAAGATACCACTCCACAATCAAGAGCATGCTTATAATTTTAAAAACAGTCAGTAAATTTTTCATGAAGATGTGGAGAAGTTGGAACTCCCATACATTGCTGGTGGGATTGTAAAATGATAGAGTCACTTTGGAAAACTATGTCAGTTCCTAAAAATGTTAAAAAATGGAGTTACTACATGACCCAACAATTTAACTCCTAGATAACATGCTCAATAAAATTTTGAAGGGCAGGCACGATGGCTCATGCCTTTAATCTCAGCACTTTGGGAGGCCGAGGTGGGCAGATTGTTGAGGTCAGGAGTTCGAGACCAGCCTGGCCAACATGGCGGAACCCTGTCTCTATTAAAAATACAAAAATTAGCCAGGTGTGGTGGGGCACGTCTGTAATCCCAGCTAGTAGGGAGGCTGAGGAGGGAGGATTGGTTTAACCCTGGAGGTTGAGGCTGCAATGAGCCAAGATTGTGCCACTGCACCCCAGCCTGGGCAACACAGCAAGACTCTGTCTCAAAAAAAAAAAAAAAATTGAAAACATGTTTGCCCAAAGACTTATACACCAGTGTTTACTGCAATATTATTCTTAATAGTCAAAAGTTGAAACACTCCAAGTGTCCAAAAACTGGTGAATGGTCAAATGTGGCATTGTATATCCATATCCACAAAATAAAATGTTATTTAACAAAAAATAAATAAAAATCTTATTTAGCAATATTTGACAATAAATAAAATATTATTTAACAAAAGAATCGAGTATTAATATATGCTGCAATATATACCAATCTCAAAAAGATGCTAAATCAAAGTTACAAATGACTATATGTTGTCACACGATTCCATGTATATAAATGTCCAGAACTGACAGTCCCACAAAGACAGAAACTAGATTAGTGGTAGTCTCGGGCTAGGCAGCAGGGTAGAGAGGGTGGTAGGGGATCTGGTAAGAAGTGACTACTAAAATGTATAAGCTTTTTTTTAAGACAATGAAAACGTTCTAAGATTTGATTATGGTGATGGTTGCACAATTCCATATATATACTAAAAACCATTGAATTGCATGTTTTAAATTGTAAAATATATGCATGTAAATTATGTCTTAATAAACTGCTATTTTTTTAAAGGCATGATTTTTTTAATGCAGAAAAAAGTACACCATCATGCCTTGCCTTTAAAGGTTGCAGTCTAATGCTGTATTCTCAATCATATAATGTTGCACACATGGAATTCAATTAAATTATTTTTGTGTCCCTAAAACGTTGTTACTCCATCATACACAAATTATTCTGTTTTTCAACTACGAAGTAGAACTAAACTCCTTTGCTATGAGATTTAAAAAAAGACAATAAATTCTAATGTTCCATTACACAATAGGGTGACTATAGTTAACAGTAATATATTTTATATTTCAAAATAGCTACAAGAGAGGATTTTGAATGTTTTTACTACAAGGGAATGATACATGTTTGAGGTGATGGATATGCTGATTACCCTAATTTGATCATCATCCATTGTATGCATGTATTGAAACATCACGCTGTGCCCCACAAATGTGTATAATTGTTATGCATCAATGAAAGACAAAATAAAACTTTAAAACAAGACTGTTTATTTCCAAATTATGTGCCAAGAATATTGTTGGAGGGAATTAAAAGAAAACTAATGCTCCGTATGACAGAGGTATTCTGGTTTAAGATAGTGGGGTGGTCTTTTTGAATCCCTGTAGTTGCATCCTGCAGTGATTTGGGACTGAATCAGCAGGGAGCTCTTTTAAAATGCATGCATACATTCATTCATAAACATGCCCTGGTCATCTTGTTTATGCCAGTTGGCACAGTGCATGGCAAAGCCCACAGCTGGATCCAGACATGTCTGTGCATGGCTGATGGATCATTGTTTTGACTCCATGGGGAAGTGAGGAGTCCCATAGAAGAAATCCAAAGAGAACAGGGCAGCAGGGACCAGATTAGCCAGATAACCAACTCAGTCAGGCAGATGGAGCAAAGCGACTCTATCCCTTTGCTTTGCCTTTCAGTCCCAGCTCCTAGGATTTGTGTCTGACATCTGTCAGAGGGTGACAGTGAATAAAACCTGAAGCAAACAGATATGTTCATCAAGAAAAGAATCACAAACATTTTTGATATTATGTCTTTATCTTTCCTATTCATGGACCTCTACCTCTAAATAAAGTATAGAAATAGTGTGTAGAGAAAACCATCGTTTGTGCGAAAAATAAAAACTGTGTGTATTTGCCTGTATATGCATAGAATTAAGGATAAATAACAACTGATAAAATAGGTTGACTCTCATGAGAGAAATTTGGGATCTGGGAACAGGGATGGAAAGGAGATTTTTTGTACTTTTATTTTGTATATATTTTGTACTTTAAAATTTTTTAACCATACGGATATATTATCTGTTCAAAATTTAAATTTAAATTTAAAAGTGCTGTGTATACACATGTATACGTTTATACTTGTGCATATGTATAGATATATAGACACATGTATCCATCTATATGTATGTGCATGCACATACACATGGGATTGTTTTGACTATTAGAGGCCAATTGTACAGTATCTATAGCACAAGAATTTTAACTTTGTCTCTAGGCAGAGTCTTTCCACTTCCATCACCATCGATGGGGTGGGATATAGATGACAGACACAAATTTTTCCCTGGATGGAGGCAGTTCAACAAATACCTTGGGAGGTTGAAGCAGGAGGATCACCTGGGACCAGGAGTTTGAGACCAGCCTGAGCAACATAGTGAGACCTCATCTCTATAAAATTATAAAAATAATAGCCAGGTGTGGGCCAGACGCAGTGGCTCAAGCCTGTAATCCCAGCACTTTGGGAGGCTGTGGCAGGCAAATCACCTGAGGTCGGGAGTTCAAGACCAGCCTAACCAACATGGAGAAATGCTGTCTCTACTAAAAATACAAAATTAGCCAGGAGTGGTGGTGCATGCCTGTGATCCCAGCTACTAGGGAGGCTGAGGCAGGAGAATTGCTTGAACCCAGAAGGGGGAGGTTGCGGTGAGCCAAGATCACACCGTTATACTCCAGCCTGGGCAACAAGAGTGCAATTCTGTCTCAAAAAGAAAAACAAAACAAAACAAAAAAAGCAATAGCCAGGTGTGGTGATACACACCTATAGTCCCAGCTACTAGGCAGGCAGACTGAGGTGGGAGGATGGCTTGAGCCCAGGAGTTCAAAGCTTCAGTGAGCCATGATCATGCCATGGAACTCCAGCCTCAGTGACAGAGCAAGACCGTGTCTCAAAAACAACAATAACACAACAACATAGAGATTAGGACAATGGGAATCTTTGTCATGACTACAATGAATTGTACAACAAAGTCACTTCCCAAAAGTTTTTGCATCATGCATATTACCTAAAACAACTCTATTTACCTGAAAAACACAAAATAATCAATGGAAACATTATTAGAAGCCATAGGAGAACAAATGGGGCTACTCACAAATGGGGCTACTTCAAAAATTATTTCAGAAAAATCAATAACATTCCTATACATAATTTTAAAAAGTGTAATGCAAAAGAAAAAATGTTATCCTTTGCAAAAGCTACAAAAGTATAAAATAATAGAAATAAATAAAATTGTTTTGAAACAGAACCTAGGTAAAGAAAACTTGAAAATCCTACCTAATGGCCGGGCGCGGTGGCTCAAGCCTGTAATCCCAGCACTTTGGGAGGCCGAGGCGGGTGGATCACGAGGTCAGGAGATCGAGACCATCCTGGCTAACATGGTGAAACCCCGTCTCTACTAAAAATACAAAAAAAAAAAAAACTAGCCGGGCGTGGTGGCGGGCGCCTGTAGTCCCAGCTACTCGGAGGCTGAGGCAGGAGAATGGCGTGAACCTGGGAGGCGGAGCTTGCAGTGAGCCGAGATCGCGGCACTGCACTCCAGCCTGGGTGACACAGCGCGAGGAATAAATAAATAGAAATATTTCTTGTTCTTGGATTTAAAGACACAATATTGTAGATCTCCCTGAATTAATTATGAACTAATTCATAAATTCAATCCGATTGCTATCAAAAGTACAAGCGAAATTTTATATTTTGGAACCTCATTAGAATTATATGGGGAAAATGGAAAACAAAGAGACAAAAATATGGCCAGGTGTGGTGACTCACACCTATAATCCTAGCACTTTGGAAGGGCAAGGCAGGTGGATCACTTGGGCTAAGGAGTTCAAGATCAGTCTGGGGAACATAGCGAAACCTCATCTCTACTAAAAATACAAAAAAATTAGCCAGGTGAGACGGCGCAAGCCTATGGGAGGTGGAGGTGGGAGGAAGGTCAAGGCTGCAGTGAGCTGAGATGGCACCAGCCTAGGCAACGTAGTGAGATCCCATCTTAAAAAAAAAAAAAAAAATCTAAACATGCTGGAATAGACATAAAAGATAGAAGAATAGTGATGGAGAACTAGTTTTTTTGGTTGTTAAAACATACATTAAAATATGGTAGTTCTTCAAGAACAAAGAGATCATCAGGGTACAATCCCAAAATATCACCAAACGTCTGTGAAAATTTAGGATATGATAAATGTCACTTTCCAAATCAGCTGGAAAAGTTGAGAAACATCAATAGTGAGACTGAAAATATAGCTAGTCATGTGTGGGGGAAAAACAAAATTGAATCCTTTCCATAAAAATAAATTCCCAGAATACAAAATATTTGAAAATAAAATATGAAACCAAAACTATGCTATGAAAACAATGGGGCGATTGGGGGAAATGATCTTGGAATGGGAAAGACCTTTCTAAACAAGTCCAGAAATGTATAAAAGAAATCATTAAGTGACTTGCTTTCATAAACATTACAAATTTTTACATGGCAAAAAATTTAATTAGAAGGCCAAAAAAAGGAAAACACTGGGAGAGTTTATTTAAAACTCACGTAAATATGTTTTAATTCTCTTAGTATATAACAGTCCATCAACCCACTAGAAAAATAGGCAAGTAACAACAATAACTCAAACAGGAAAAAGACAAATTGACTATATATATTTGATTGTAAAACAGAAATGAAGTATACTTTTTAACTTTTGCTATGACAATGATGAAAAATGTTGATAATACATGATATTGGCATAAATCCGGACAAATAGGCCTTATCATAACTGCTGGTTTGAGTAAAAACTGTGCAGCTTCTTTGGAGGGTCATTTGGCAATATCTACATTGACTGTCAAAATTCTAACTGCACACTTCTCATTCAACAGTTCCACAGAGAAACATAAATATGTAAGCAAAAATGGAAGTGCAGGTATTCTTCCGAATCTGTAAATCAAATATTAGATAAAATATGGGTATCCATAGGTAAAAAACTGGTTAAGTAAATACATTAATACTATACCACTGCTAAACAGAATGAAATAGATCCAAGTGTGACATGGAAAAAAAAAAAAAATCCCCAAAATAAAATGTTAAGTAAAAATGGCAACATACAGGACACTGTATATAATGCATGTTATATACATTTCTGTTTACATAAAATTATCTTATATATTTGTAGAATTATGTCATTTATATATTTTACATAAACAGAAAATTCCGGGAAAATGCACAAGAAGCTGTTAGCAGTGGTTGTTTCTGGGCCTGGGAGGAGCTGGAAGGTTAATGGTGTAGAGTGAGTAGGAGACTTCCTTTTCATTGTATACATTTGCACGATGAAATTGTGGAATTGCAGAATTGGAATTCTCAAATGTGTACAATGAAAAGGAAGTCACTCACTCCTACTCACTGTACACATTTGCAAAGTCCAGTTCCGCAGTTCCACAATTTCATTGTCCAAATGTGTACAGTGAAAAGGAAGTCTCCTTCTCACCCCACAACACAGGAATTGTAACTGAAAGCCAGTTACTAGAAACTCACAATTTGTTATCTGTTACAATTTCTAATCACTGATCAGCTTTTACCTAAGGAGATTTAAAGCTGTCTGTGAGCAGGAAATAGATCTGATGTGTTACTGCCAGTTTCTGTCACCTCAAAGGTCAAACTGAAAGGATGATGCAACTAAGTAGGCCATGCAGTAGCTAATTGAAGGACACTGATCAAAACATCATGCTAGATTTCTGACCCTTTAAAAAGTTATCAAGGAGAATACATTGTACAGAATAACTAATGCAGAACATGTCAAGACTTGTGCTGACTGTTGTCATTCAAATTTAGCTGGGAAATAAGCCAGACAGAGACATAATGCTCTTCTGTCTGTACTTACCCTATAACCATATGTGCCTTGAGAGTTAAACTGCATTCAGAACTATGCATGTAAACCACAATAAATTCTTGAGATCCAAATTAAGATTTTAGGTTAGTACTGGTCCTAAATCCAAGTTCAAAGCCTAGTCCCTTTCCAGAAAGAAAAAGATCCTCAGAACTTTTTCCAAGGTCATTTGATTTTAAACAGAACCACTAGAAGCATTATCTTTTGGAGACTTCTCACACAAGGTATCTGACCTTGCCTCCCTAGAGTTTCTAGAGTGACCAAGCAGTCACTTTTGATGAGGAGGGATCTCCTGAGAGTTAGACCCCCTGCTCAGTATAAAACCAAAAAATGTCTCAGAGGAAGGCATCCCGATGAAAAAATTATGTTTAACATAAGAAAGAAAAAAAAACCAAACTTATGGTTATCTTTGAGAAAGTAAATGGGAATACACGGTTGGGGTAGCAAGAGTATTTATTTTCATGGTATACCTTTTTACAATCTTCAGATAGTTTAATATGTACATTACTCATTTTCAGAATTACTAATAGTAGGTTTTTCAAACCTCATGACAATTAATTGTGACATATTTTGTCAAACAGTACCGTACTGATGCCTGTGCTTCTGCTCCTTTTACATGCCTCTTCACTTTCTGATGGTTCCATTCCTAAATTATGAAGTTGTGAGCAGTTGTGCTCTTCAGGAGGTTTAACTTAGAAATGCTCGTATCCCATCTTGTTTTGTGCCTACTCACACAGCACATGCTATCTTATTTATTGTCTTATCTCTCACTTGTCCCCACAATAGGCTCCCATTACATATTTTGTTAAAGAAATTGATAACTGAGTCAGCCAAGTATTGATCCATAAACAACTCTACAGTTAATATTTATCCATAAAAGAATTACTATCAAGAAAATGTATCACCTCCTTTGTTATCATGATTAAGATTTTTTAAATACTCTTGGCCAGGCACAGTGGCTCACACCTGCAATCCCAGCACTTTGGGAGGCCTAGGTGGGAGGATCGCTTGAGCTCAGGAGTTTGAGAACAGTCTAGGCAACAAGGCAAAACCCCATCTCTACAAACAAAAATTAGCCAGGTGTGGTGGCGCATGCCTGTTGTCCCAGCTGCTCAGGAGGCTGAGGTGGAAGGATAGCTTCTAGGGCACTGCAATGAGCCATGATCATGCCAATGCACTCCTGGGTGACAGAGTGACCCTGTCTTAAAAAACAAAACTAAACAAACAGAAAATCCTCTTGTTATAAAGTACAAGCTTAGGTTAAAACAAACAAACAAACAAAAAACTGATATACCTCTTCCCATGGATCACTTTGGTCCTAGTACAACCCAGATTAACACCAAATATTTAAGTCAAATTTCTGTGTACTACAAAATGTCCACCTGAAGTCCAAAATATATAGGCTCTTGTTAAAGACCTTGTTAAAGGATTTTTAAACCTCAGGATATAATATGTCTACTTAGAAGATTTTTCTTAAATCAAGTAAAGGAAATAATTAGCTCTTCCCCAGTAAATGTAACATTGAGAATTGTTTTGTGGGAAGGTAAGCAAAGAGTTTTGGGAAATAAATATTCAGAAAAAAAAAAAAAAAACCAGTGGCTGAGATAATCCTGTTTTAACATGTATTATGTTACTTTATACAACAAACATTTCTGAGGAGCCATGTAGAAACAAATCTTTTCTCTTTGAATTATTTTGTATTACTGGCCACACAGTAAAATTAGCTAATTCTGTTCTTCTGTGTCCACATATGTGTCATAACTGCACTTCTTTGCTCTGCAAATACAAAGTTTAATGAGTGTAGATACTTGTACATCCATCACTAGGCTTGTTATACTCTAGGCTAACACACCACCAATCAAATGGCAAGTATCTAAAACGTTGCCAATTCCCTGTGGAACATGCATGGTTTAAGTGTAGTATTATGTTAACCAAAGAGAAGATGGCCAGGAAAGAGGAATCCGTCTCTTAAAACAATTGCTGTCAAATGAGTAATATGAAGTACAAAAGGTATTTAAAGTTCAAATTAAAGTTTCCAAGCCTTGGGAAGAGCAAAAACTGGTATTTTCAGTGTTGCCTTGCCACATTCTTTAGTCTTTTGTTAAAGGAAAACAAAAACGCCAAAAGAGTTAGAAAATGAGAATTCTTCTTTAGCCCAATGCAAGTTTCTTGTTTGGACTCTATTTTCACATTTAAAAAAAAAAAAAAAAGTTCTGTCTGAAGGCTGAGTTTTTAAGATTGGGCCAAAAAGAGACAACACCTGGTACGGCCTTACATCAATGCCACCATCATTCTGGGCTCCTAAATGTTCACGAAATTTCTTCTTTTGTCTGATCTTGCCTCATCAAATCTCTTCAAAACCAAATCTAAAAGAGCCAGATGCAACAGGAAGAAGAGGACTCAAAGAATTAGCAGATGATGTCATTCTACTATTTATTTAGTTTCCAGTAGTCTGAAGTGCAACTTTTCCAGTATGCAGACTAAGGGGTTTAAGGAAACCCTATAACCCAGATAAAGCACTGAGGTCAGAAAAATTGAAGAGAAATTCATCATAATTACGAGCACAATTGTAAAAACAAACAAACAAACAAACAAAAAACAAATTTATTTCAACAAATGTATTTGAAGATCTTCATGAAAGTGCACTCCACACATCTGTTTTCCTCCTGTGGCTATTTTCTCATCTTTCTTTTATGATTTTGGATCCTGCCTTCCAAGTAACATTCATTACTCATTCAGCAAAATCATAGAGGAGGTTTAAACAATGATGATTGTTATTCAGACTCACCTCAAGTCAAAACATGTTCTAGAAAACATAACGATAAATTTTGGAAGCCTGACTTACTAACCTTCTTAACTTGCATTACAGGAATGAGTCCTCTTCTCCGATTCCACTCTGTGTGGTGTATAAATCAGGATTCCAATACAGAACAGATAGCACACTCAAATCAGGATAATTTGAGTAGGATATATTTACAAAAAGACTATTTACAGAGGTGTGGGTGTAGGAGAATCACAATGGTTAGTGTAAGAATGCTGAGTTGGTAAGGAATTAACACCCCTAAGTCCAAAAGGACACAGGGAAGGAGAAGTTATTGAAACTGGGAGAGAGCCATGCGGAGAAGTTCACCTTGAAAGGATAAGCGACCTTCCAAGGACAGCACAGCAGCCCTAGGGGATCTGGCAGTCTCTTTCCTTCCCCTGTTTTCCAGCACACCAGGAAGCAGGAGGACATGGGAGTCTTGATTGCCTCAGGCAGCAGTGCCACCTTAGGCAAACTTCCTATAAGGTATCAAGGGAAATAAAAACCTCTAGATCTTTTCCAATGGTTCTCTAAAGGCTCAGCCTAATTAAAAGCCAGAGAGTACAGGAGCCAGGTGATAAAGATTATAAATGAGTCATCTTCCTGGGGCAAAGGCAAGCACACAAAAATGAAGGCTTAATCAGAAGATACTCAACATACTCTCTGTGCCTACACATACTCCTTAACACACAAATAGACTCAAATACATCGTTGAAAAGCTCTCAGACAGGAATTTTCCTTGGAAATCACTTCAAGGATGTCTTTCATGTTCAAAATTTCCACCGTCAGATCCTTCAGATGTTTAAAACTTCTGATAATCTATACATTTTGGGTAGTATTGGTAGCAAAATGGAAAGGAAAAAAGGAAACTAATGTTTTTGAATACTAGCTCCTTTACATATCTTATCTCAATCTTCAAAATGACTGCATTAGCTATGCATTATTATCCATGCTTTACTGATAATTTGAAACTTGGATAGTTCAAATAACTTGTCTAAAGCCACACAGGAATACAAGGGAAATCATAGAACCAAAGCCTGTTTGATTGTAAAGCCTATTCAGCTTATACTTCAGCACTGCTGCACTTCAGCACTCTAACCCAAAACAGTTTAATGTTTTCCTGGCAGAGGACAGGGTAGGTAAGAGTTAACCAAAGATATAAAAGGGGAAGATTGGTCGCCCGGAGTCCAATGTCTATCAGGTAGAATATTAAAGGAAAATTCCTAAAGGTGAAAGGAGTGGGGTAGTTCGGAAAGGGTTGATATCTAGGGAGAAATGAAAATAAAAGGAAAGATTAAAGACAATCTGTGCATTCTTCCCACTGCCCCATCTTGTTAAACCAGCCCAGCCACTTTTCAGTGTCCATGGACTTTGCACCTTCCACATAGGAAGGTTTACACCCTTCCACATAGGAAATATTTTATAATGTCTGCAGTGATGCAATACCTCACCCTAATAATAATTTCAACTGCCTCCCATCTTGCCCTACTCTTACCTTCAATGGACTAATGACTACTTTGAGGGCCAATGACTCTCCCAGTTGTATCTGTCTTTGTACACGTGTGCTGTGACAGTAAAATTAAACCTGCATACTCAGATAGGAGGATGTTGTTAAAGAGTTTACATCTTGATAGCATAAAATGAGTCAGTGAATCAAGGCAGGGATAATGATTTCATAGAAATCATAAAGGGAATATGCTATCAGACTTGACAATTTGCACAGAGAGCCAACAACATAGAATCCAAATATGAATGAGTCCTCTCTGCTTTAAGGAGTCTGCAAGCAAGAAACCACTCCACAGCAAGGAAATCCACGCACCTGTCATTTTTTCCCCAGAGGCAAAAAAGGGCAACGGGAAGTGACTAGCAAGAAAGATTATAGAGTTATGCTCTTCTTCTTTTTCAAGATGGACTCAGTGCCCTACTATAGACATTCAATATTTTCTTTTTTAGAACAGAGCTAGAAACCTCTAAAAACAGAACACAAAGAAATAACTTCCAGGGTTGGGCAGGCACTCCCTGAGCAATGGGGAATTACCAGCATACTTTTATTTTTGACTCAGATTCCACAGTTGTCATAAGGCCAAACATTCTCCTAGCTTCTTCAATTTCCACGCTGGATTCTACAGATCTTATTTGTGAATGATATGTTTACCCAGTTCACCTCCCTGCCTGAACTGTGAAATCATTTCAAACAGCTAACTGGATCAAGAGCTTAAAATAGGGTGGCCTTTATTCTTTATCAGCTTAAAATTGCCAAGCAGCAGCCAACTTAAGGTTTGAATAAATGTAGAAGCTCTTTGGAGCTATTTCTATTTTCTTTACCATCCATGGAATGATTTAATTCAGAACTACAGTAAATAAGACTCTAGATCCTGGAGTATTTTTGATCAAATATCTGGATGGGCTAGGCTACTTTAAATTACTCAAATGGTTCAGAAATCAAGAGTTTGTAAACTGTTTGGAAACTGAGAGACAGTTTGAAAACACTGTTTCTCCATAAAATTCATATACAATCATAATACATAATAATATGCAATATTTATATTATGATTAATAGGTACATATATTGATGTGTCTTGATGCAAGAACTCCTAGTCTGTTAATAAGGAACATAGGATTTAAGAAGTCTCTGCCACAAATTACATGGAAATTTCTGGTGATGTCACTTAAACCCTAAGCCTCAGATTCCTTTTCTGTGAAATGAAAAGGTTGAATTAATAACAGTTTTCAAGTGACAATCTGAAGACAATTCAGCTCTCTGAAGGGGTGACTTAGCTGCCATTACTGGAGGTGGCCATTAGGTCTCCTCTCAGTCCCCCTGCCACCCCACAACCATCATCACCATCAAAGCAGCTCCACATTTTTAGTTTTTGTGTCAGATTTGCTTGAAGACCACTTTTAAAATATTTAAAAGCACTGACTACTGTATCTCTTTGATCAAATTTCATTTTCACTGACATATGGGTTTTTTTGCAAAGCAAATATCATTTCCTCTGATGTACTAAATAAGTATTAAAAAACTATGTCCAACAAGATATATATATAACAATTATAATCATATTTTATTATTTTGAAATCGAGCAAACTCCTTTGCTTGGATATGTTTCTACACTCTTCATTATCCTAATGCTCTACTACTTACATTTTAACAAGTTTAAGGAGACCTAAGTGGGTTTTCAAAGTTTTCCCACAATTAAAGAAAACTCAAATTGTTTAACTACCTTGTAATCTCTTAGTCAAATTATAATTCTATCTCCCATCAGGATATGCTGTCTTTAATAAGATTGACATATTTTATACTGTTTGAAATTTTTCTTGTCCATTTAAATATTCCACAGTAATTCTACTTCTATACAGTTAATAATTCCAGTTTTTCACAAAACAAAGCATACTGAAAATATCTACTACTGCTTCCTTAAAAGTATACTTTCAAGATAGGAAAAATTTTGTTGCAGCCAATGTGTAACTGGCCCTCACATTTAAATAAAGAGATGAATTTCAAAAAATTTTTGAGAGGAACTTTGCCCTCAGAATGGGGTTTCTTGAGCCTTTTTTCTGGCCTCTAATCAGTCCCATAAATAGGTCAGATGCAGCATATTTCTCAACTGGCATATACACAATGGGTCAGTTATGATTTTTCACAAATTAAAATAAGCAGTAGCAGGTTTGGCAATACGCACAATTTGCCTAAGGAGAAATGGCATTGTTCTCACTTTGATTAACAACAGAGTCTTTGGAAAAAAAATCCACAAATCACTTTGACATAAGAAAGGTAAGAGGGAATTGGCTAGCAACCGCGTGATCTATACCCTGGATGAAGATAACTTAATGTTTCTTTGGACAGGTTTTCTTAGCCTATGAAGCAGATTCAACCTGGATTTTAATCTACAAAACCACAGAAATGTTATTTCTCTCATGATTTCCTTCATTCAAATGTAGAAGTAGTTTTAGATTTTTTGAGTCATATAACTCCTCCCAAAGATATTGGACATCGACAACCCCAAAAGCCATCACCACTGTAAGCCATCACTATGCTTGTTTTCACAAGAGGTACTCACTGCTTTTGGTTGAAAGGAACACTGAAATACAACAGCCTGGCCAGGCGCGGTGACTCACGCCTGTAATCCCAGCACTTTTGGAGGCCTAGGAGGGTGGATCATTTGAGGTTAGGCGTTCCAGACCAGCCTGGCAGACATGGCAAAACCCCGTCTCTACTAAAAATACAAAAAAATTAACCAAGCATGGTGGTGCGCACCTACAGTCCCAGCTACCTGGGAGGCGGGGACACAAGAATCGCTTGAACCCGGGCAGCAGAGGTTTCAGTGAGCCAAGATCACACTACTGCACTCCAGCCTGGGTGACAGAGTAAGACTACATCTCAAAAAAAAAAAAAAAAAAAAGAAAAAGAAAAAGAAAAAAGGAAATATAACGGCCTTCCTTGAGTTAAATTTTATGTAATATCTCAATGTCTAAACTAGAATTTCTAAATAAACTATAAGAGAAACTATTTAGACCAGACAGTCAAGAAACTTGGTAATATGTCACTTGTAGTATATTAACAGGCATTGATGATTCTGCTAGTCATTCATGCATTTGTGCCTTTAACTATACACTTTAAACCTAAAAGACTGTGTAACTAGATTTCAGATTAGCAGTTTTATGGCTGCATAAATGGGACATATTATTTTGTTGGCATCACTAATAAACACAAGATGGAAATCAGAAGCTCAAACATTAGTTTAAATGACAAGTCACATTTCAAAGTAAAAAATAATGAAGGTATATTACGGTTGTAGTCAAGGTTCTCAAGAAAAAGATTAAGAAACAGAAATTTGCATGCAGTAATCTGATTGGGAAACGCTCTTAGGACAAATACCTATAAGGGAGTGAGAGAGGCAGGATTGCACAGAATTTCAATGCAGTAGCAACAGAAGCCTCACAAGATCTCACAGGGAGCTATGGAGCAAGAATGGGTCTTCAGAGTTATTTTGGATTAGACAAGAAAGGCCAAGCCTCCACTAATCTCCCCCATTCAGCGGTCATTGGATGTTATTTACCCCTAGTGAGCATTTGTAAACTTAGGTGAGGCAGCTTTCATCAGCAGAAAGCAATTCCCTGAGAGGTACTCAGATGTGAGCCTTCAGCAGCTGGTACAATGAGAGCTTCTCCATAGGAAATGTTTGCCCCAGTGCGTATACCAAGGTCCAGCATCTGCCCCTCAGTAGTTTTTCTAGTTTAAAAGTTTGATTTTCTGTCCCAGAGTGACTTACTTTCCAAATCACAGATTCACACTAACACTGGTCACAAGAGACTGATAAATAAACCAGGTTCTTAACATGTAGCACACGTCAGTCAATGAAACTAGAACTGACCAGCACATTCTCTCCACTTAAAAATCTATATGGAAAGCCAAGTCATCAGGAAGTGGCTGATGATCGTGGAATATGATTTAGATATTTAGTGGAATCTGATTCTGACTGACAGACACAGGTTTCAATCTACACAATTGGTATCTCTGAGAAGTAAGCAGGAAACTGGCATAGCTGGGCAAAGCAGCATCTCTCCAGGATAAAGAGTTCATTAATAAAATTTGGCAATGTTTGTGTGATTGTTTATTTTCTATAATTCCATTGATAGATCCAGGTTTGGTTGGCACTGAAGTTTATATAACTTGGATCTCTCTGAAAAACATGAATACAAAATTTGGTATAAAAGTGATCATTAATTTAGAATGACAAATCACTAACATTTACAAATGTAGAAGACTAATAAACACTAAAAGCATCACAAATCTAGATAAATCATATATTTAAATGAATATTAATATTAACTAACAACTATGTAATATTTTTACTACTTTTTGACCCCTTATTCATATAACTACAATTTTTTCTATAGAGAGAATAGAAAGATATATCAGTCTCTTGTTTTTTTTATAGAGGTTTAGAGAAGTTTAGCTTCTCCAGTTGTTCTGTAATGCCACATCTGTTTCTTCCTCCCTTGTTTCTTCCTCAGGCACTAGGGAACAAATAGCAGGGCAAGGGTCCCATGGAGAAGCCCATATCTTTGATGTCACCTGCAAGGCCCTCTGCTAGTGCAGTTGCTCCAGCAAGAACAGCAGTCCTGCAGGGAGGCAGTGGTCCTAGCAGCCCTCAAGCTGTGTTTCAGTCTCTGGTCCAGACCATTTCCTGGAGGTCAAATAGCACCAACATATTTCCACGTGACCAGGGTCAGGTTTCTGCCGATGGAGGTGAAAGTGGATGTAGCCCTGGTAGCAGGAGCCCTGCCCTCAGCCCCAGGACTGACTTCACTCTGTTTAGAAGGGATCCCTTACCCCAAGGTTGGGACAGAGGCTGCTGTTCCCTCTTACTACCTGAGAGAACACCTTCTTCAAATGTACGATGTAGATATTATTCATAGATGTTTTGAATATCAGGGGCCTAGGACTTGAGGGGCTTGAAGTGTCATCAGTGACAGGAAAATCCATCCCTGCCTTACTCAAATGACAAACAAGTCTTACTAGGGAATCATCCTTTCTCAAAAAGGGTTACCTAAGAGGTGCATTAAACACACAGATTTCAAGTTCTTCCCTGGGGATTCTGCTTCAAATTTGGGACAGGGCCATTATTGTATTTTTAGTAAGCATCCCAGGTTACTCATAAACTCTCCTGCATTTTGAAAACAGAGTTTTAAGGCAATTTAGTGTACTTCATCTTTTTTTTTTTAATTATACTTTAAGTTCTAGGGTACATGTGCACAATGTGCAGGTTTGTTACGTATGTATACATGTGCCATGTTGGTGTGCTGCACCCATCAACTCGTCATTTACATTAGGTGTATCTCTTAATGCTATCCCTCCCCCCTCTCCCCACCCAACAATAGGACCCAGTGTGTGATGTTCCCCTTCCTGTGTCCAAGTGATCTCATTGTTCAATTCCCACCTATGAGTGAGAACATGCGGTATTTGGTTTTCTGTTTAGTGTACTTCATCTTTGATTTATTAAGCATAAATTAAAAATTTTAAATGTCAGTAGGCAATCTTACTTCTCTCATTTCCTGGTTTCTAAGGCATGACTGTGTGGTGTTGTACATACGGATAGTGCTGGTGTGAGTGTGTGGGAGTGTATTGGGAGTGGTGTGTGCATTTGTGTGGTGCCTGTAGTATATGTGTGGTGCCTGTTCAAGGTGTGGTGTGTGGAGTAGTGTGTGTATGTGTATAGTGCCTTTGGTGTGTGATGTAGTATGCATGGAGTGGTGTGTACATTTGTGTGGCACAAATGGTGTGTGTGGGTGTCAGTAGAGTGGTGTGTGTATGTGTATGGTGTGTGTGTATGTGTTTGCTGTATGTGTGAGCTGTATGTGTGGGGGGGTGTGTGTAGTTGTATAGGTGTGGTGTGTGTGAGGTGCATATGCTCTCTATGCATTTGTGGTATGTCTATGTGTGTTGCATGTGAAAGTGTTTGGGGATGTGTGGAATGGTTCTTGTTGGAGGCCTGAGGGAGAAGAGGAAGAACACCTCAATTTCATTGGCATGTCTCTAATGAGTGACATGGTTTGCCCATGTCCCCACACAAATCTCATCTTGAATTGTAATTCCATAATCCCCATGTGTCCTGGAAGGGACCTGGTGGGAGGTAATTGAATCGTGGGGGTGGTTATCCTCATGTTATTCTCATGATAGTGACTGAGTTCTCACCAGATCTGATGGCTTTATAAGAGTCTTTCCCCCTCTTCGCTCTGCACTTCTCCTTCCTGCTGCCATGTGAAGAAGGACGTATTTGCTTCCCCTTTCAGCCATGATTGTAAGTTTCCTGAGGCCTCCCCAGCCAGGTGGAATCGTGAGTCAATTAAGTTACCCAGTCTCAAATATATCTTTATTAGCAGAGTGAGAACAGACTAATAGAATGAATATCTTGAAAAATCAAGACTCTCATTTGTACTGGAAATATATGGCTCTTTTCTGAGAGCAGTAATGAAGAGGAGATTTGAACTAGACTTTATTAAGAGTTATTTTTAAAATTGATACTGCTTTTCCTCCTCATCCACATTTCTATTTATTGGCAGGTTTTGTGATTAGTTGCTATTAAGTTAGGTCTTCCCCAACATAAATCTTATAATTAAGTTCAAAGAACCATATTGTTGACCAAAACAACAAAATAAAGTTAGAATTACACTGCCCATAAACAC